>NC_135237.1:123637825-124257269 GCF_051348905.1 Ranitomeya variabilis | reverse complement strand
CTTAGTGAAACATATCTCCCATCCTTCACTTTGCCAATGATTTTGTCACACTACGATAAAAATTACAGACTTCTCCTTTTTCTTGTAGGTGGGAAAACTTGTAAAATCGGCAGTGTGTCAAATACTTATTTTCCAAAAAGGTATAGTCCTAATATTTTTCACAGTACTGAGGAAGCTGATATCTTAAAGTAGCTATTTCCTTTGTTAAAACATTTCTGGCTAAAAATAATATACACAATTCTAGGACAACCAAATTAGACTCAGATAAACAAGAGAATGACAGGAAAAGAGTATTAGATGGGCACAAGGCCTTATTTTTATTAGCATTCATCTTGACATAAAATAAAGGAGTAAAGTATATATTACAAAGCATAATATTGATTTGATAAGCAGTTCCACAAGCAATGTGTTTGCTTTGAGATAATATACCTATGCGCTATGCCAGATAGACATTGCTATAGCGATAAAGTGTTGCTGCAATGTTTTGAATAAAGAAAAAAAAATAACGAGCAGGGAAAGTTTAAGTTTAAAATATTGATGTTTTACTTATTTCTTTAGGATAAAATCAAGGCTGGTCACTGTGAAATCTTTTTCGTACAATAATATTGCCCATTAATTTTGGATATATTTTATATCAGTAATTTGTATCTAGTTTTATTTTTGGGGGGGAGTTTATTGAGTTATTTGTGTATCTTAGTATCATAATTCAGATTTGATGGTAGATGGTTTCATGTTTGGATTGCATGTATAACTTTTTGATATTGTGTGACCCCCATAATATGATAAACTGTATGCTAATTATGTATAAGATTTTGTTAAGTAAAATGTATGATTGTGAACATTGTTCTTTTCAATATTCTTGCATAGGTGATTTTATTAGGTAACTGGTGTAAATAGGGTTATAGGGTTGTAGGTTATAGGTTCTATTGTCCAATTTTTAGCTATTTTTTTCAATTCCCTAAGTTAACAATTAAATTGTTATACTTTTCATACTTGCCATTTCACGTGACTTTATGGAATAATCTGTCAAGGGGAATAATTTAAAATTTGTCGCAACTACCCTTTAGTTTTCTCCTCTGTATTCTTTATTTGTAATTTTCATTTGTCTTAGAGCTAGGGGGTTAAGATTAGCTGTTATGATTAGAGATGAGCAGATTCAATCGTGAAGGATGAAGTTGGAGTCAAATTTTCTGATATTCATGGCTTCATGTAAACCTGAACAATGTGATTCGGTTGGATCAGCAAAAAAAAAAATGCCTTATGCCAAATTACGCAGAGCCGCAGAGTATTGATTTTATTTTCATATAATGCAAGGAAGAAGGATTAGTAATAAACATGCTTTGCTAAATATGCAACTAAAACCAAATTCTGAATTAAAAGCTTGTCTGAAGAAATGAGCAGATGCATCTGCAGCAGTTGGGATTTGAGTTGAAATTCCTCAGAGAGGAAGAGGACTAGAACTCTAGTGCCACCTATTGGAAGTAGCAATCCTAACAGTCAATGTCAACTCTTTAATGATCCTTGTCACATGACTTAGGATAATAGCCAAACCAGAATCTCAATTTGCAGACACTGTGTTTCGGGGTACTGCCCCTCATCAGTGCAAAGCGGAGATCTGGTTTGGCTGATTGAGAGGCGTCAAACCAGATCTCCACTTTGCACTGACGAGGGGCAGTACCCCGAAACAGTGTCTGCAAATTGAGATTCTGGTTTGGCTATTATCCTAAGTCATGTGACAAGGCTCGTTAAAGAGTCGACATTGACTGTTAGGATTGCTACTTCCAACAGGTGGCACTAGAGTTCTAGTCCTCTTCCTCTCTGAAGAGACAATTTGCATATTTCCCAGAGGAGCATTGCGGCTTTAAGTCTCCTCACCTCGACATGCTTATCATGTCACTCTCCGCAAGAATAAACGATATTTCTTGGATCCCAGTTGAAATTCCTGAAATTCCTGGTTTTAAGTGAATTTGAACACTGTGAGTCAGCTTGTGGTTGGCAAAAAAAACCTTCACCCAGCACCATTTCCACATTGCTGAAGCATCAGAGAGCAGGCTATAGTTGTGCAAGGTTTCCCATAATGCTCTCAGCTAAGTACAATTTCTGTATTATGAGACTCCCAAGCCAATTTATTATTTTATTTGATTAGAAATCTCTGTAAACCTGAATGTTAAGCACAATTATTTACTTAAAAAAAGTGCACATGTTGGTTAAAATAACGATTTGAACCGTCCCATTGCTATAATATAAGATGTAGTTTTAGACCTGAATATAGCGGCCATTTGCTTGCTATTGGAATGTGATTCTACCTACATTTTCTGGTCCCATCCTATTTTTGTAAAGGCACCAGGCCATTTTTTGCATTTGTTTTTTTTATTATTATGTTTTTTAATCTACAAAAAAAATGTCAATGGTAAAAAAAAGAAAAAAGAAAAAAAAAGTTAAGGTTTTGCTTTCTGCCTTGTCTCATTTAACAATTGCAGTCGTCACAACAATACAGCTGTTTGTTGCCACAAATTACCTTCCTTGTGTATATCTAGTGAGTACTTTATTTAGGGTTAAGCTTTTTTTTGTAAAGGAAGGGAGACTTTTAAACCAAACAATATATTTCCTTTAACTTTTTGCTTACCTATTTCAATATCCCATTTTTCTAGGGCTATAGCATATTACTATACTATGGTTTGTGGCAGTATTTTAAGGCAGTTTTCCTATCCCCTAGCATGTTTTACTACATGGTTCTTTTTGCCAGGGGGAATTCCTGTGCTTTTATTAATTTTTTTTAGAAAATTATCACAGGAAATCAAGACAATTAACTGGTCTCATCTGTTTTTGGCATACCTTTTTAAATTGTCAAATTATGGATGATGGCAAATTGTCTGGTGCTTGTTAGCAAAGTTTAAAAACTAGTTCAATATTCAACCTGTGTCCAAAATGTATGCTAAATTTCAATTGACATGGTGCAGTAGTAGGAAAAAACTATCACATATAAGTCCTTGCAGTGGTAGAACAAAATGCAGATCATATTTGGCCTCCTTTATATCTGGCAAATGTGTAAAGGAGGAGAAAGGAGAGGGCATAACGGAGTATATTTACCATAATTCAACTAAACCTCAGCAGGATGATGTAGTCTCTTACAGCGACTCTCAGCTGGAAACAGTGTTCTGATCAGTCCATACCTTCAGCTGCCATGACACTTAATGTTGTGATTAGTAACATGTGCAAACAGTCAAAGATACCTAACTAGCAGAACAAATAGAGAACACAATTTTAATGCTTCATGGTTACACAGGCAATATATGGCTAAATCTGCATATTTTGCAGTCAGCTCTGGAGCAGGTGATGTAAGAAGAAGGAAGTTTTACCCAGGTTCCCTGACACTCTTTTACCCATTTATTAATATCAAACTAAACACAAATATGTATAGTCTCCGCTGGCAACCCACGTGTACCACAATGAGCTCCAACTAAGCTATATCTGGTTGCATTGCTGAGCCTTGACAAATGTTATCGCTCAGCGTGGCAACCAGATCACAACGAGCTGAGTGTAAAAACGTGGCTGCATATGAATGGTGGTGAAGTCATTAAGGTTATAGCCGTGTTCTCCTGCTCAGCTCAGTGTGAGCTGGTTGCCAGGCTTGTGGTTACGTTTGTCACCGCTCAGCAATGCAACCCGATGTAGCTGAGTTGGTTCTCATTGTGGGACGTATGGATTATCAGTGGACAGGTGAGTATAACTTAGATTTTTTATTTTTAGTTTGATTTTCATAAATGGGTAAAAGAAGGTTGGGGAGTGTTTATTTCAAATGAATTACTCTATGTGTATATTTCAATTAACCCCTTCACCCCCGGAGCTGTTTTCGTTTTTCGCTCCCCTCCTTCCCAGAGCCATAACTTTTTTATTTTTCCGTCAATATGACCATGTGAGGACTCATTTTTTGCGGGATGAGATGTACTTTTGAACGACATCATTGGTTTTACCATGCCGTGTAACAGAAAACAGGAAAAAAATTCCAAGTGTGATGAAATTGCAAAAAAAGTGCAATATCACACTTGTTTTTTGTTTGGCTTTTTCCTAGGTTCAAAAAATGCTAAAACTGACTGGCCATTATGATTCTCCAGGTCATTACGAGTTCATAGACACCTAACATGACTAGGTTGTTTTTTATCTAAGTGGTGAAAAAAAGTTCCAAATTTTGCTAAAAAAAAAAAAAAAATTGCGCGATTTTCCGATACCCGTAGCGTCTCCAATTTTCGTGATCTGAGGTCAGGTGAGGGCTTATTTTTTGCGTGCCGAGCTGCCGTTTTGAATGATACCATTTTGGTGCAGATACATTCTTTTGATCGCCCGTTATTGCATTTTAATGCAATGTTGTGGCGACCAAAAAAACATAATTTTTGCGTTTTAATTTTTTTTTTGCTGCGCCATTTAGCGATCAGGTTAATCCTTTGTGTTTATTGATAGATCGGGCGATTCTGAATGCGGCAATACCAAATATGTGTATGTTTGATTTTTTTTTTATTGTTTTATTTTGATTGGGGCAAAAGGGGGGTGATTTGAACTTTTATATATTTTTTATTTTTTTTATATTTTTAAACTTTTTTTTAAATTTTGGCATGCTTCAATAGCCTCCATAGGAGGCTAGAAGCATGCACTACACTATCGGCTCTGCTACATAGAGGTGAAGTACAGATCACCTCTATGTAGCAGAAAGGCAGGTGTACTTTGAATGCCGACCACAGGGTGGCGGTCAAAGCAATCGGCCATCAACAACCATAGAGGTCTCAAGGAGACCTCTGGTTGTTATGGCAATGCACCGTTGACTCCCGATCATGTGACGGGGGTCAGCGGTGCGAGCGCTAGTTATATGCCGCTGTTAGCGTTTGACGGCGGCATTTAACTAGTTAATGCAAGGGAATGGAGCACACTCAGCAAATCAGGTGGTGCAGGCTGTACTTGGTAAGAACCCAATACCAGTCAAATAAGCGAGAAAACAGCCGCACTCTCTCGGGTTATAGCTTGCAAAATGGTGTATTTATTCACATGTGTTTGACATTCAAATATATGTACACATACAGCAGGATAAGAAAAAAAAGTGACGTTTCGACCCAGTTCCGGGTCTTTCTCAAACTGCAAGTAAACATAAAATACAATTAGTGTTTATGTACATAGAGCATAATGCGTGAAATTAATATTTACAACTATATATACAACTGTAATCACTAATAAAAATTCCATGAGTCCCCTTGAGGTGAAGGATCTTTTTGAAGGTACAATAGATGCACTGCAAGTCCTTTCCCTGGATTGCCAGTGGATATACACAGTATATGGATGGTTTTGTACCGCGAGATTTAGGACCAGAGACACAATAGTGGAGAGAGTATGTGTGGTCAAAATGAATAATCTAGGTTGCCCAGTGGTGAACTAAATGCATAATGGTATATATTGGATGAAATAGATGAAAACCTAGTGCACTGACCTGAGTAGCTGATGCTGTTTGAAAATTTGAAATTAGGTCCCAAAAGGGGCTGCGGGTAGAAAAGGGGGGATAAGAGGGGGAATCCTTAGTAAGGAGAAATGAGGTCTGTGTGGTATGAAAGGAAATATAGATTGTGGGCTAGTTACCAACCTCCTCTTGGTGTGGCGCTGGGGTATCCTGCTTCCTGGAAGTGTGTGGGCTAATGTGAGCAGAGTTTCATTGGCTCAAAACGGGTGGGGACTTACCCATGTCTTAGTTGTGCATGTTGTTCAAACGTTATCAGAGGGGAGGATGTCATTCACCCCCACTCTGGTAAGAGGTATAAGACAAGGGGTTTCTTTACGTGCGAATCCAATTTTGTGGTATACCTGGTTAAATGCCCTTGCGGCCTTATTTATATAGGCCAAACAACACAACACGTTCGCGACCACATATCCAGCCATAAATCTACAATCAGATGCAAAAAAACTTGGTTACCCATTCCAGAACACTTTGCAACAGCTAATCATTCAGTTTCACAACTGAGATTCCAGGTTGTGGAACAGGTTGAGAGACCAAGGACAGGCGGCAACCACAACAGATTACTTAAAGAAAGGGAATCCTATTGGATACACACATTGCAAACCCTCATGCCAAAGGGACTCAACAGGGAGTTAGACTTACTATCTTAATACACAGGGTTGAACTGCCGTGTCTGTTATACTCTGTAATGTGATTCGTGATTTTGAAAATTGAACTGTTCTTTTATGTGGAAATCTACATGTAGAAAATGTATTTATGTATTTAGTAGTTGACGTATGTGGTCAAAATATCCTAGAGCTATTGCTTTGGTTCTAACCTTTCACTTATTCTTACAGACACACTGACCTGACGAAATATTCCTAACACCCGCCTTGGGTAAGTTATAGAAAGTTCTATCTCTCTTTTTTTCAATTTTTTTTTTTTTCAAATCCCCTTATTTTTCATTTATCAATTTTTCTTATTTTTTTCTTATTTTTCTTATTTTTTCTTATTGTTTTATTTTGCTCCATAAGTTTAGCACTCCCCTTCTCTTGTTTACGAAATTATTTGCTTTGGTACCCCTTTATAGACATAAATCTATATTTCTATTCCAATATGGACCACACTGGGGCTTATTCAGTTTTTTTCATTACCCACTATTTTATTTCCATCCCACAGTCTATGTATATTTATTCCCATTTTTCCAATTTTATTGTTTATTGTTTATTATTATTTTATTTTTATATTTTATAATTTTTTTATTTATATTCAATATGCATTTCCTATGGGGTTTCACATTAGCAGTTTACCCAGGTGGACTCCCGACACACTCTGGGCCTTTCCTATAAGTATGAGCAGCATTATGTAGGCAACCCAGCCATTGCATCACATCTGACTCCTAGACACAATCCATGCAGCTCGCACTCTGTGCTCCACAACTCGCCCTGACATGACCTCACTTTATAGCCAGCAGGCATTATAAATGGAGCTACAATGCTCACATTAGCCCACACACTTCCAGGAAGCAGGATACCCCAGCGCCACACCAAGAGGAGGTTGGTAACTTGCCCACAATCTATATTTCCTTTCATACCACACAGACCTCGTTTCTCCTTACTAAGGATTCCCCCTCTTATCCCCCCTTTTCTACCCGCAGCCCCTTTTGGGACCTAATTTCAAATTTTCAAACAGCATCAGCTACTCAGGTCAGTGCACTAGGTTTTCATCCATTTCATCCACTATATACCATTATGCATTTAGTTCACCACTGGGCAACCTAGATTATTCATTTTGACCACACATACTCTCTCCACTATTGTGTCTCTGGTCCTAAATCTCGCAGTACAAAACCATCCATATACTGTGTATATCCACTGGCAATCCAGGGAAAGGACTTGCAGTGCATCTATTGTACCTTCAAAAAGATCCTTCACCTCAAGGGGACTCATGGAATTTTTATTAGTGATTACAGTTATATATATAGTTGTAAATATTAATTTCACGCATTATGCTCTATGTACATAAACACTAATTGTATTTTATGTTTACTTGCAGTTTGAGAAAGACCCGGAACTGGGTCGAAACGTCACTTTTTTTTCTTATCCTGCTGTATGTGTACATATATTTGAATGTCAAACACATGTGAATAAATACACCACTTTGCAAGCTATAACCTGAGAGAGTGCGGCTGTTTTCTCGCTTATTTAACTAGTTAATGGGCGTGAGCGGATCGCGATTCCGCTCGCGCTCATTGCGCACACATGTCAGCTGTACAAAACAGCCGGAGCCCACCTCAAAGTGGGGGATCTGCCAGCTGACTTATTATTCCATCAGCTGGCAGAAAGGGGTTAAGGGACTTTACTCTATCTGTGTCTTTATTTCATTTGACTATGGGGTTACTAATGGGAGTGTCTGATATATGCCTCTCCATTACTAATGCCTGGGCTTGATGCCAGTAGCAAAATAGCTGACATAAACCCAACAACTATGACCCCACTTTCCACCGCACGAGGGCAAGTGGGAAGAGTCGGGCAAAGCGCCAGAATTGGCCCATCTAATGGTTATGCCTTTTCTGGGGTGACTCCAGGCTGCTATTTTTAGGCTGGAAAGGGCCAATATCCATGGTGCCTTCCCATTCTGAGAATACCAGTCCCCAATTGTCAGCTTTAGCTTGGCTGTTTATCAAAAATGGGGAGGACCCCATGCCATTTTTTTTTTATTTTTTCAATAATTTAAGAAATGGCTTGGGGAACCTGATATTTCTATAACCAGCTAAGATAAAGCTGACAGCTGGGTGCTGCAGCCCACAGCTGTTAGCTATGCCTGCAATGGGTTATCAAAAATAGATGAGACCCTACACCTTTTTTTATTTTTTGTACACAGTGTGCCGGCCAATCACAGCAATGCCGATATTTGACATGTCTGTGATTGAGCCGGAAGTGCACAGACAGGAAAGCTTGTTGATTGGTAGCTCTGCAGCCTTTCAGCAAGCTATGTTCGGTTTCCAAACCAGAAAAGTCAAAAGTACTTCCATGAGAAGTACGTGTTTGGGGTCCATGCACAGACATTAAGCATCTGGTAGGGACCTCGAACTTTACTGTTTAGGTTTTACTATCACTACTTACAAACACTGAGGTAAAAAAAATAACGAAACACTCAATATGTGTGCGTGGCCTTAAGGTAAATTTGGATACATCATTGGCTGTTTCCAATTTTTTGGAAATTGTTTAATGGCTATTTTTTTAAAGTTGCTCTGACAATTTTAATGATACCATTTTGACATACAATAGACTTTTTGATCGCTGTATTTTCCTTTTTTTGAGGAGAGGAAAAATGTCCAAAAAGTTAAATTTCTACTGTTTCAATTTTTTTTTCCATCATGAAATTTACAGTATAGAATAAATGATTTTATAATCTGAATGATTCACCTTTTACAAATGTAGCAATATATTTTTTGTCTGTTTTTGTTTTACATCCCTCCCCTTTTGGAACCAACAAATATAATATGGAAATTAAAGATCTACTTTGTATCCCAGCCACAGAATTAACTGTCCCCCTGGCTGCCACAGTAGCTCATTGGTACAATTGTGTGGGGTAGTATGGGGCAATGGTTAAGTCAATACTCCTTTTTCCCCAGATCACAGTACTTAAATGACAATGTCAGCCATAGATAGCCATATTTAAATGGTAAAAAAGAAGGGATTGGAGGTTAGCTGGGATTCGCTGTATATACAGTTCTGGCAAAAATTAAGAGACCACCACATCAAAACCCTGTCATGGGCAGCCCAATCACCAGACCTGAACCTCATTGAAAACCTCTGGAAAGTAATCAAGAGGATGATGGATAGTCACAAGCCATCAAACAAGAAGAACTGCTTACATTTTTGTGCCAGAAGCAGTGTGAAAGACTGGTGGAAAGCATGCCAAGACGCATGAAAGCTGTGATTAAAAATCATGGTTATTCCACAAAATATTGATTTCTGAATTCTTCCTGAGTTAAAACATTAGTATTGTTGTTTCTATATGATTATGAACTTGTTTTATTTGACTCATTTGGGGTCTGAAAGCACTGTTTTTTTTTTATTTTGACCATTTCTCCTTTTCAGAAAAAAAATGTATTGCTTGGAACTTCGGAGACATATTGTCAGAAAGTTTATAGAATAAAAGAACAATTTACATTTTACCCAAAAATATATCTATAAAGAGAAAAATCAGACAAACTGAACATTTTGCAGTGGTCTCTTAATTTTTGTCAGAGCTGTAGATCAGCTTCCGAACCAACTTCATAGACACAACATTTGATATCCACAATATATGTGTGGTCGAAAGGAGTTAAAACAAAACTAAGTTATGATACCAAAAAATAAAAACAATGACAAAATTCAGCATATTCATAGTCCCTCAGCGCATAGCAGAGTAACATTCATAAAAGCCTGTAAATATTCTTTATGGTTCTGCATCCTCAACTCCACATGCCATCATTCAGTGCCTTCATACTATACCTTTATTTTTAGGGAATTGGATCATGGCACATGATTTTGAGAGAAAACATTTCTATAAATGCCTTTTATAAAATTTGAGACATAAAGATGTGCAATAAATTTTTATGGCTTAAATTTTACAATATTACACAGCTTGGAACACGAAAATAGATTTAATACAATGATACAATTGAGGTCCACAAGTGAGTACATAAACAACATATGGAAGATCAGCAAGTTTTAGAGTTTTTCAAAGCTGCTAAAACATTAAGACATTTGCACTTGAAAAATATTATTTTGTATAGATTGTTAGTAACTTCAAGAAATTTCCTTATTTATTTGCAAAACTAATTTGAAAATTCTGCAGGTTTTCATTTGAGTTGTTTCTGTGACATGTCACATCACTTCTAAAGCTTTGTCTCACTGTCATGTGTGTTCCCACAATGCATTTCAGGAAGCCTGAATTTAGCTTTGGACTTGAAAAGTGAATAAAATATAATACAATTGATAGACCGTACAAGATAAGATGTTGAAAGTGTATGAAATGTTTTTCAACTATTTCTGTAGATATAAACTGTGGACTGTGCTTAAAATGTTGCCAAAAATGGATGCTTATCATTATTATGCAAGTACTATATGTTCTTAAAGGGGTTACCTGGGCTTGAGAAAAATGTCTGCAGTCACTCTTTGTGACTGCAGACTGCTGAATTTGGAAAGCATTCGGTGCGTTCACATGACCAACCACTTGCACTAAAAATAACTAGATGTAGAGTTAATGCAGACTTTAGCTCCAAGTCCTTTAAAGGGCTGTAACTGAATGCTGGGAAAATCTTTATAAGTCTACAATAGGTAGCGGATAGTGATGAGCGAATATACTCGTTACTCGAGATTTCTCGAGCATGCTCGGGGGTCCTCCGAGTATTTTTTAGTGCTCGGAGATTTTGTTTTTATTGCTGCAGCTGAATGATTTACATCTGTTAGCCAGCATAAGTACATGTGGGGATTCCCTAGCAACCAGGCAACCCCCACATGTACTTATGCTGGCTAACAGATGTAAATCATTCAGCTGTGGCACTAAAAACTAAATCTCCGAGCACTAAAAAATACTCCGAGGACCCCCGAATGTGCTCTAGAAATCTCGAGTAACGAGTATATTCGCTCATCACTAGTAGCGGAAGGTACACTGTATACCATGCTCTATATAAAGCCACACTAAGAACCCAAAATAAGTTTTCTAAAGCTAATTTTCTCTACTCATTTTGTTACAGAGAGCAATTTCAATAATTTCAGCTCATTTGAGCAATACTTAAAAAGCATTTCCACATTTAGATCTAATATGAAAGGTCTTTCAGACTTTCAAAATAACAATAACATAATTTCCAAATTTGCAAACTTAGTGGCATGGAATAATTACAGACTATTCATGGGTATTTAGGCAAATTACGAATAACTGTCACTGTCAATTTTTTAGAAATTCGATTTTTCCAAATGTACTCAAGTTACAATATTGAGTTGAATATAAAATATAATCTTTTAATCAAAGATAAATAGACCAGATGGGTACTGTTAACCCCTAAGGATAGAGTCAGTTTTTATTTTGTTTTATTTAATTTTTTCTAATCCTTTTTAGGATAAATAGGGGACGATTGATCAAAACTAGCAACACTTCTTCTGGCTCAACCGTTCTTCCTGAAAAAGAAGACACTAAATTCATTAAGGGGAGCTTGCCACTTATTGAATTTGGTGCGTCTGGTAAGTGTCCTGCTCCTCAGTGTGTTGAGCCAGAAATGCTACTCCAGTTGAGGACTGGAGAAGCATTTCTGGATTACAAAGCTGGGCAACCTCCACTGAAACTCCATCCAAATCACTTCAGCTGAGCCAAACTGGCAAAAAAATGAGAAAAGATGCAAATTTTTTTTGAATTTTCCCGTTGCACAACAAAATTGCAGCATTTCAAAGCTTTAACATCAGTTTTATGGTGTAAATGTTTTTATAAAATCACCCCCTAATTTGTTTATTCTTCTGCTGACATTTCTTTATGAGCACTTGATGAGTTGTAGTGCTGAATGACATTATTCAATTTGCCATAAAATGTGCTAAAAATATAAAATAAATAATGTGGCATTGTATTAAAAAGCAGCTAGTTTATTATTAGCTACCCCAAAGAGACTTGAACCTGCTATTGCTTGGTTGCTTATACAATACAATGAAATACTGTTGAATTTCAATCTATTGTGAAATTACTTATATACCACAAGGTTCAGAAACAGAAATAGCATTAATCCAAAGACTTTATGCATGTTTATTTTTGGAAAAATACAAAATCCGTAACAATAGTAGGACGGACAGGCTTGCACAGGCTCCCTCTTCATGAGACCAAAACAATGACCGTTTCACATCTCATGATGCTTCTGCAAGTCCTTCATATGACAAGTCAGATGATGCATTTATAAGACATGTAAGTTTAATTTATCACATATGCTAAGATAGATATAAAAATGCAAAAATGAAATGCCACTGTATCATATTAAAGACAAAAAATAGTTTGCGGTGAATATCAATTAATTTCTTCAATAAATACATGCAAAAATGCATTCAATTCAATGCAATCATTAGAACACATAGGGCCCATTGCCTCAGTCCGAAAAATTAACACTGCTTTCTTCTAACAAGGAATTTAGTTTCCTTTTATCTGGATGAACCATTAAAACGCCTGTAAATGTCAGACATAATGTATCACTTTCATGTTTCTCTCCTATATCTAATTAATCTCAGACCTCCTTTTCCAGTTAAAATAAATATTCAATGCTCACATGATCTTATAAAAGATGGTCTAATAGTTTTTCATATATAAAAAACAAGTTACCAAAGCATTTAAGACAACATACCACATATGTAGCTGGAGAATGCTATTTCTAAAAAGATACAACAAAAAAAGAGAACAAAAGGAGTAAAGATGGCACCAATGCCAATCGAAAATAAGATAAGACTTGAGGAGATGTCTAGAACATCCTCAGACCTAGCCAAGGAAGGGCTAAGTACATTTTCCCTAACCGCAAAATATTAGGCTAAATAATGACACACCAAATAATAATTGAAAAGTATATATGGCCCTCGGACCTCAAACCCCACATATAACACATGGACACAAAGTAAGGCCAGTTTTGTATGAACAATACATTATGAACAGCGGTTAAATAGATTTCATCACCAGATCATCCATGTAGCCATGTGGTATATGACAAATGCAAAACAGGAAATAAACATAGGTCACATAATATAATAATAAATGCTATATAGAGAAAGTATGGACAAAATGTGACCCACCAGGATTGTCATCCAATATAATCTGTAGGGAGAGTGTCTGAGTCTCCACACATTACACCACCCGCTGTGGCTTCGTTACGAGTGAGATAACAATGTCAGAATGAATGCCCATATATACGTAAGTAATGTGATGAACAAGCAAGTCTGTACCTAGTTACCTTTAATTTAAGGCAGCATCGCAACCAATTCTTTATCAACTTTTACCTGTTGTCAATGGCGTGCATGTCATAATAGAACGCACTGCCAAAAATGTATATATAGCACATTAGGCTTATTTTATTTTCTATAGGCATTGGTGCCGTCTTTACACCTTTTGTTCTTTTTTTTGTTGCTTGACTCTATATATTGGTGTATGGCACAGGCCTTCTCAACTGATTATTATTGCAATGCCAGTTTATTTTGCTATTTTCACTTTTCAAAAACATACCATGATGAGAAGTAATTTTTCTCGTTACCAGTTCATCCCTCCAATTTTTTGCATGCTTAAACAATATGATTGGTAGACTTATTGCAGCTAGAGATGAGCAAATTTGTTCGGTTCCCTGCTTATTTGGCAAGCTATAGCACTTACCGAACAAGCTGCAGAGGCAACTCAGATACAAGGAGCGCTCCGGCTGATCAGCTGTTTGGCTCTGCAGCTGCATGTGTCACAGTTGTGTCACAATAACAACACATGCATGGAGAGCCCAACAAACAGGTCTAAAAGATTCTAAGGAGAAACCACCTTAGCATATATAGGCCAATGTTCAAGCCCATAAGTGGTTTTTAAATCATATCTGCTATAAGGATCCAATCTACGCTGTATAGGAAATTCATTATAGGGTTATTTAAAACAACAACTGCTTCAGACACTTAGCATCATTACCATATCCACATGGCACTAGCTGAGTGGCAAAGTAATGTACATAAAGTGCATACAATTAATGTTTAAAGGTGTCCAAGTAACTTTCAATGAGGTGCTGTTAACCCAATGTTGAATTTGCTATAACAGGTAAAATAGACTTTAAGTGGACTATTCTGGTGAAAGGTGAATTTAACCCCATTTATTCTTAAAAGTTGCTCAAAGGATCAAATATAATCATGGTTACATTTTATTGAGGGTATTACTGGGTAATTGACATGGATTTAAAGTGGAATTACGTATTGGATGTCAGGGTGGTAGGATGACTTTCTCTTTCATCTTGTCTTAGCTAGAGTGTTACTTCACGATTACAGTGAGTTTTCACAAAGTATACAAGATTGAAAATCAAATGTCTACAGTGCTTTTATTTTGCTTTGGATTAATGATTCATTTATGCTGTATGACAGAATGCCATATTTTATCATTTATGGCCAACACTAAATTTTAAAGTTTAATAATCTAATGCAGACATTTTCAATTCATTTTACAAATAGTATAATTTTATATACTGAAACAATCTAACATTAGTAAAAAGGCTGAGCATACACTGTGGCTCTTTTATGATCATCCTCACAAGAAAATGTGTCTGAATATTATTTTAATGATATTGCATGCCTACAAGCTATTGCAGTAGATTGTTTTTCTATCTACTCAGGTTTAACTTTATCACAATAATTATCTTAAATTGATAATTCCGTTTTTCATTATACAGTATATCATCATTACAATGCAGTGTACATTTTTTTATAAAATAAAGAGCAAACGATTATTGAAAACAAATAATGACAAATACTACATGATTTTCTAATAACATTTTGCCAAAAATAGGTTATGTTAGGTAACGGTGGCAAATTAATAGTTTAGTTAAACTATTTAATAGTTAATGGTGATTAAAATTTGACCCTAAAGGGAAGCAGCACAACTAATGAAAGCATCGAGAAAGAAATGAAAGAACTAACTTTGAGAATATTTGTCTACCAGCTCAATATAATATAATAATATGAAGAATCATAGTGATTAAATTCATTAATATGTTTACTTGAAATGAGCTAAATGTAATTACCAGGAGCTTTAATAAAATTGATCATAAAGTCATCAAATGTGTAAATATCTTGCTGTACTGGTACAAATGTTATTTTATTTATTCATTTTACTCACTTATATAGCGCCCTTAATTCCACAGTGTCAGGTAGGCGCCGTTACACTGATGAAAATGATATCTTGGTTGATGAAATCCATCTTGTGGTTGTTGTTTAATCTTTATTTTCAATTTTGAGATAATGATATGCTTGTGCTGCGTGGCGGCCTGTGGGGGGTTCTTCATGAGGTGCCCTGCTTAGGTATTCATCATTATGGCTTCCGACAGGTCACTGATCCCTCAGTGATCTGCATCCTAGTTTACATAATGAATATATATATATATCCTGGAAAATAAAACCTTCTGCAGGCAGGTGCACCACATGAAGACCTCCCATAGGCCCACCCTGAAGCCCAAGCAGGTCATTAACTGAAAATAAAGATTAAACAATCACAAGATGAATTTCATCAACCAAGGTATAATTTTAATCAGTATAACAGCGCCAACTTGACACTGTCTGTTGGGTACTGTGCACAATCCTGCAAACAGGTTTTCTTTAATGTTTAAATAATATAATAACATGTACTCACCTTTTGTTCCAGAGCTGTAACCCCACTTTTCCCTGGTGACATTCTGTTTAAAGTGGTACAGATGTCACAACTCCTATACCACATGTAATATCTGCAGCCGACCACTGGCTACAATGGTACGCAGCCACAGTATACAGCCTGAGACCACTGAGGCAATTAACTCGCCCTGACAAGTATTAGGGTTCATGCAATAAAGTACATAGAAAATTGGGCCTAGTAGCTCAGTTCTTACTATGGTGACCAGTTTTATACACTTGCCAATATTGCTGGGCAAACCTGTAGATTTTCTGGTCCGTTGGCTTCAGCCAAACATATAAAAAAGATCGAAATGAATGGTGGGGCTCGAATGTCCAGTGTTTCCCATGCTGTCATCTGTGTGACAGCTCGAGAAACACTGGCTCTGATTGGCGGTATGTTCGTTACCATCAGTTAGAGAGCTGTGGTTCCCATCTCTATGACAGCGTGTGAGCCAGTAGGTGTGCCCAGCGTTAAAAAGGTTACGGCCGGTCACAGGCATAGGCTTATGAGAGTAATACTCTCATCATCCTATGCCTGGTCTTGCCTATAGCAACAAGAGCAAGCATATGATGATGAGAGTATTCATCAGAAGGAGCCTGTGAAATAAATAAATAAAAAAAGTAAAAAATGGCATAGGGTCGGCCCAACAGCCAAGCTAAAGCAGATAGTTGGGGGCTTATATTCTCAGACTGGGAAGGGGCCATCTATATTGCATCATGCCACCGCTCAGCCATGTAATCCAGATGAAGCAGAGTTGGCTTCTTCGTGAGACAAATGGATTGTAATTGGATGGGTGAGGAATACGGTGTTTTATAATTTTAATTTGTCATTAATAAATGGGTAAAAGAGGATGGGCAGTGTTGATTTCAATTAAAGGCGTTTTTCTGTGTTTACTTCAATTAACAGACTTTTTCTTACTTTTGATTACGGGGTCAGTAATGGTGGAGTCTTGTAGACACCTTTCCATTCCTTCCCCCTAGGCTTGATGTCAGCTGACATTACAAAGCTGACATCATCCCACAAATATTGCCCCTCTTGCCACCACACCTCAGCAAGTGAGAAGAGCAAGGCACTGCCAGAATTTGCGCATATAATACATGTGCCCGTTCTGGGGCAGCTTCGGCTGCTATTTTTAAGCTGGGGGACAATATTCATAGACTCTTACCAGTCTGAGAAATCAGCCCCCAGCTGTCTGTTTTTGCTTGGCTGGCTGTCAAAAATGGGTGGGGGGATTCCAGGCCATTTTTTTTAATTATTTGTTTAAATAATTTGAAAAAACTGCATGAGGAGCCAAGGTAACGCTAACAGCATAGGACAGAAGCCTACACCTGTCGGTTTTGCATGCACTGGTTATCAATACCCCATTTTTTTATTTTTTTATTGCACAGGTGCTGGCTAATGAATATGCTCAGCTGCTATCAGCAAGACTAGGTGTAGGATCATGAGAGCAGTACTTTCATCAGCTGATACCTGTGACCAGCGGTAATGTTTTTACTCACAGTCATAGCTGCTGGTAATGAACTTACCGCCAATCAGAGCCGGTGTTTCTCAGGCTGTCACACAGATGACAACATGGGAAAACCCAGATGTTTAAGCTGCTGAACACAAACAGTAACCCGGACTTCAGGCAGAAGTCCATGTTCGGGGTCTTTGCATGGACACTATATGTCTGGGTTCACCCATACTACTTGCCAGCTGTCACAATGTTGGAGGATTAACTTCTTCCCGACCTGTGACGCAACATAGACATCATGAAAGTCGGTGCCAATCCGACCTGTGGTGCCTATGTGTTGCGTCATGGCGGGATCGCGTTCCTGCTGGTCGGGTGAACGGTTTAACTGAAATGTCACCCGACCAGCAGCTACAGGGGGACTTGCACTTGAGTCCTGGGGGGTGGTTTTGCCCCCCTGTGGCTATGATTACTTCCAGTGACCTCTTTGTCACTGCCCCCAGATATGATTGGAGCTAGTGTCCATGTGATGCTACCTCTCCATTCAGATGTGGAGGGGCAGAGGAAACTATGGCTGCCTCGCTGTCCAGCTTCATGCTGTCTGTAGAAGCTGAACACCAAGGTTCCTGCTTGCTGCTCTGCCACCGACTGTCCTCGATCACTGCCACTGCTGATGCCACCACCTCAGCCGCCATCAGATACTCCACTCTGCTGGCCTCTGCTTCCCCACCATCCAATTCCACCCCCGGACTCCGCTCCTTCCTTGCTGCCCCCTGAATGCCCCCTGATCACCCTCTGCTCCCCTGATCACCTGCTGCTACTGCTGGCTCCATCTCTTCCTCCATCTCCATCTGCTGCTGCATCTCTTCAGCCCCCTCCTGCCCCCTCGGGCCTGACAGCTCCCACCTGCCCCCGGTGATCACCCCCCTGCCCCGCAGATCACCCCCCTGCCCGACTGATCACCCTCCTGCCCTGCGGATCTCCTTCCTGCCCCATTGATTGCCCCCCTGCCCCGCTGATAACCCCACTGTCACGCAGATTGCCCTGTAGATCACTCCGGTGATCACCCACTGCCTCGGTGATCACCCCCCTGCCCCGCAGATCACCCACTGCCTCGCTGATCACCCCCCTGCCCTGCAGATCCCCCGCTGCCCTGCTAATCACCCCTCTGCCCCGTGGATCACCCCCCTGCCTGGTGATCTCCCCACTGCCCCGGTGATTGCCCCACTGCGCTGGTGATTGCCTCACTACCCTGCTGATCTTCCCCTGCCCGGTGATTGCCCCACTGCCCCAGTGATCACACCCCAGCCCCGGTGACTCCCTGCCCCGGTGATCACCCACCTGCCCAGCTGATCACCCCCTGCCCTGCAGATCGCCCCCCTGCCCTAATGATCACCCCCTGCCCTAATGATCACCCCACTGCCCTGGTGATCGCCCCCTGTCCTGCTGATCTCCCCCTGCCCTGCTGATTGCCTCACTACCCTGGTGATTGCCCCCTGCCCTGGTGATCACCCCCATGCCCCAGTGATCACCCCCTCCTGCCCCAGTTTTCCCATTAGGGTTAGAGTTGGGCTAAAGTGAGTTGGGCTAAAGTTAGAGTTAGGGTTGGGGATAAAATGAGGGTTAGGGTTGGGGCTAAAGTTATGGTTAGGGTTGGGATTAGGGTTGGGATTAGGGTTAGGTTTGTGGTTAGGGTTGGGATTAGGGTTAGGGGTGTGCTAGGGTTAGGTTTGTGGTTAGGGTTTGGGTTTGGGTTGGAGTTAGAATTGGGGGGTTTCCACTGTTTAGGCACATCAGGGGCTCTCCAAACGTGACATGACGCTCACAGACCTGTCATGATCTCAATGGCAAGAGAACATAGCATAAGCATATATAGGAACTAGCTCTTGGAAGATGGGAACTGAGCTGACCATGAACTAAACCTAACGCACAACTAGCAGTGGCCGGGTAGCATGCCTACGTTGATTCTAGATGCCCAGCACCAGCCGGAGGACTAAATAATGCTAGCAGAGGAAAATATCAGTCCTAGCTCACCTCTAGAGAAATACCCCGAAAGGAGACAGAGGCCCCCCACATGTATTGGCGGTGAATTAAGATGAAATAACAAACGTAGTATGAAAATAGGTTTAGCAAATTTGAGGTCCACTGACTACATAGCAGAAGACAGAAAGGACACTTTCATGGTCAGCTGAAAACCCTATCAAAACACCATCCAGAAATTACTTTAAAACTCTGGCATTAACTCATAACACCAGAGTGGCAATTCCTGTTCACAAGAGCTTTCCAGACACAGTAACGAAACTACAGCTGTGAACTGGAACAAAAATGCAAAAACAAACATGGACAAAAGTCCAACTTATCTAGTAGTTGTCTAGGAGCAGGAACAAGCACAGAGAGGCTTCTGATAACATTGTTGACCGGCAAGCAACTAACAGAGCAGCAAGGTTATATAGCGACTCCCACATCTTGATGGGAACAGGTGAACAGAGAAGATGAAAACACCAGTTCAATTCCACCAGTAGCCACCGGGGGAGCCCAGAATCCAAATTCACAACAGTACCCCCCCCTCAAGGAGGGGGCACCGAACCCTCACCAGAACCACCAGGGCGATCAGGATGGGCCCTATGAAAGGCACGAACCAGATCAGAGGCATGAACATCAGATGCATTCACCCAAGAATTATCCTCCTGGCCGTATCCCTTCCACTTGACCAGATACTGGAGTCTCCGTCTGGAAACACGAGAGTCTAAGATTTTCTCCACAACGTACTCCAACTCACCCTCAACCAACACCGGAGCAGGAGGCTCAACGGAAGGCACAACCGGTACCTCATACCTGCGCAATAATGACCGATGAAAAACGTTATGAATAGAAAAGGATGCAGGGAGGTCCAAACGGAAGGAAACAGGGTTAAGAATCTCCAATATCTTATACGGGCCAATGAAGCGAGGCTTAAACTTAGGAGAAGAGACCCTCATAGGGACAAAACGAGAAGACAACCACACCAAATCCCCAACACAAAGCCGAGGACCAACACGACGGTGGCGGTTGGCAAAAAGCTGAGTCTTCTCCTGGGACAACCTCAAATTGTCCACCACCTGCCCCCAGATCTGATGCAATCTCTCCACCACAGCATCCACTCCAGGACAATCCGAAGATTCCACCTGACCAGAGGAAAATCGAGGATGAAACCCCGAATTACAGAAAAACGGGGACACCAAAGTGGCAGAGCTGGCCCGATTATTGAGAGCGAACTCTGCCAATGGCAAAAAAGCAACCCAATCATCCTGGTCAGCAGACACAAAACACCTCAGATATGTCTCCAGGGTCTGATTAGTCCGCTCGGTCTGGCCATTCGTCTGAGGATGGAAAGCGGACGAAAAAAATAAATCTATGCCCATCCTAGCACAGAATGCCCGCCAAAATCTAGACACGAATTGGGTCCCTCTGTCAGAAATGATATTCTCAGGAATACCATGCAAACGAACAACATTTTGAAAAAACAGAGGAACCAACTCGGAAGAAGAAGGCAACTTGGGCAGAGGAACCAAATGGACCATCTTAGAGAAACGGTCACACACCACCCAGATGACAGACATCTTCTGAGAAACAGGCAGATCTGAAATAAAATCCATCGAGATGTGCGTCCAAGGCCTCTTAGGAATAGGCAAGGGCAACAATAATCCACTAGCCCGAGAGCAACAAGGCTTGGCCCGAGCACAAACGTCACAAGACTGCACAAAGCCTCGCACATCTCGTGACAGGGAAGACCACCAGAAGGACCTTGCCACCAAATCCCTGGTACCAAAAATGCCAGGATGACCTGCCAACGCAGAAGAATGAACCTCAGAGATGACTCTACTGGTCCAATCATCAGGAACAAACAGTTTATCAGGTGGGCAACGATCCGGTCTATCTGCCTGAAACTCCTGCAAGGCCCGCCGCAGGTCTGGAGAAACGGCTGACAATACCACTCCATCCTTAAGGATACCTGTGGGCTCAGAGTTACCAGGCGAGTCAGGCTCAAAACTCCTAGAAAGGGCATCCGCCTTAACATTCTTAGACCCCGGTAGGTATGACACCACAAAATTAAACCGAGAGAAAAATAATGACCAGCGCGCCTGTCTAGGATTCAGGCGCCTGGCGGTCTCAAGATAAATCAAGTTTTTGTGGTCAGTCAATACCACCACCTGATGTCTGGCCCCCTCAAGCCAATGGCGCCACTCCTCAAAAGCCCACTTCATGGCCAAAAGCTCCCGATTCCCAACATCATAATTCCGCTCAGCGGGCGAAAATTTACGGGAAAAGAAGGCACAAGGCCTCATCACGGAGCAGTCAGAACTTTTCTGCGACAACACTGCCCCAGCTCCGATCTCAGAAGCGTCGACCTCAACCTGAAAAGGTAGAGCAACATCAGGCTGACGCAACACAGGGGCAGAGGAAAAACGGCGCTTAAGCTCCCGAAAGGCCTCCACAGCGTCAGGGGACCAATCAGCAACATCAGCACCCTTCTTAGTCAAATCGGTCAATGGCTTAGCAATATCCGAAAAACCAGCAATAAATCGACGATAAAAGTTAGCAAAGCCCAAAAATTTCTGAAGACTCTTAAGAGAAGAGGGCTGCGTCCAATCACAAATAGCTTGAACCTTGACAGGATCCATTTCAATGGAAGAGGGAGAAAAAATATATCCCAAAAAGGAAATCCTCTGTACCCCAAAAACACACTTAGAACCCTTCACACACAAAGAATTAGACCGCAAAACCTGGAAAACCCTCCTGACTTGCTGGACATGAGAGTCCCAGTCATCCGAAAAAATCAGAATATCATCCAGATACACAATCATAAATTTATCCAAATAATCGCGAAAAATATCATGCATAAAGGACTGGAAAACTGACGGAGCATTTGAAAGACCAAAAGGCATCACTAAATACTCAAAGTGGCCCTCGGGCGTATTAAATGCGGTTTTCCACTCATCCCCCTGCCTGATTCGCACCAAATTATACGCCCCACGAAGGTCAATCTTAGAGAACCACTTGGCCCCCTTTATGCGAGCAAACAAATCAGTCAGCAACGGCAATGGGTATTGATATTTTACAGTGATTTTATTCAAAAGCCGATAATCGATACATGGTCTCAAAGAGCCGTCTTTTTTTGACACAAAGAAAAAAACGGCTCCTAAGGGAGATGACGATGGACGAATATGTCCCTTTTCCAAGGACTCTTTTATATATTCTCGCATAGCAGCATGTTCAGGCACAGACAGATTAAATAAACGACCCTTTGGGTATTTACTACCCGGGATTAAATCTATGGCACAATCGCACTCTCGGTGCGGAGGTAATGAACCAAGCTTGGATTCTTCAAAGACGTCACGATAATCAGACAGGAACTCAGGAATTTCAGAGGGAATAGATGATGAAATGGAAACCACAGGTACATCCCCATGAGCCCCCTTACATCCCCAGCTCAACACAGACATAGCTCTCCAGTCGAGGACTGGGTTGTGAGATTGCAGCCAAGGCAATCCTAGCACCAAATCATCATGTAGATTATACAGCACCAGAAAGCAAATAATCTCCTGGTGATCCGGATTAATACGCATAGTTACTTGTGTCCAGTATTGTGGTTTATTATTAGCCAATGGGGTGGAGTCAATCCCCTTCAGAGGAATAAGAGTCTCCAAAGGCTCTAAATCATACCCACAGCGTTTGGCAAAGGACCAATCCATAAGACTCAAAGCGGCGCCAGAGTCGACATAGGCGTCCGTGGTAATAGATGACAAAGAGCAAATCAGGGTCACAGATAGAATAAACTTAGATGGTAAGGTGCAAATGGAAACAGATTTATCAAGCTTTTTAGTGCGCTTAGAGCATGCTGATATAACATGAGTAGAATCACCACAATAGAAACACAACCCATTTTTCCGTCTAAAATTCTGCCGCTCGCTTCGGGACAGAATTCTATCACACTGCATACTCTCTGGCGACTTCTCAGTGGACACCGCCAGATGGTGCACTGGTTTGCGCTCCCGCAAACGCCTATCGATCTGAATAGCCATTGTCATGGACTCATTCAGACCCGCAGGCACAGGGAACCCCACCATAACATCCTTAATGGCATCAGAGAGACCATCTCTGAAAGTCGCCGCCAGGGCGCACTCATTCCACTGAGTAAGCACAGACCATTTACGGAATCTTTGGCAGTAAATTTCCGCTTCATCTTGCCCCTGAGATAGGGACATCAAAGTTTATTCTGCCTGAAGCTCCAAATGAGGTTCGTCATAAAGCAACCCCAAGGCCAGAAAAAACGCATCCACATTGAGCAACGCAGGATCCCCTGGTGTCAATGAAAAAGCCCAGTCTTGAGGGTCGCCCCGGAGCAAGGAAATCACAATCCTGACCTGCTGTGCAGGGTCTCCGGCAGAGCGAGATTTCAGGGACAAAAATAATTTGCAATTATTTCGAAAATTCTGAAACCCAGATCTATTCCCCGAGAAAAATTCCGGCAAAGGAATTCTCGGCT
The DNA here is from genome assembly GCF_051348905.1 of Ranitomeya variabilis. NCBI lineage: Eukaryota > Metazoa > Chordata > Amphibia > Anura > Dendrobatidae > Ranitomeya > Ranitomeya variabilis. The sequence goes on along the minus strand of NC_135237.1, from coordinate 124,233,425 downwards.
CAGATACAGGTGCATGACAAACAAAATCTTGCAAATTTTGTACCTTCGTGGCGAGATTATTCAAACCTGCAGTTACACTCTGAAGATCCATTACAAACAGGTGGACACAGAGCCATTCAAAGATTAGAAGGAGAGAAAAAAAAAATAAATTTCAGCAGACTACTTATTTCTCTCCTTTCTCAGCCAAGGATTTTAACCCTTTAGTGGGCCGGTCAAACTGTCATGATCTCAATGGCAAGAGAACATAGCATAAGCATATATAGGAACTAGCTCTTGGAAGATGGGAACTGAGCTGACCATGAACTAAACCTAACGCACAACTAGCAGTGGCCGGGTAGCATGCCTACGTTGATTCTAGATGCCCAGCACCAGCCGGAGGACTAAATAATGCTAGCAGAGGAAAATATCAGTCCTAGCTCACCTCTAGAGAAATACCCCGAAAGGAGACAGAGGCCCCCCACATGTATTGGCGGTGAATTAAGATGAAATAACAAACGTAGTATGAAAATAGGTTTAGCAAATTTGAGGTCCACTGACTACATAGCAGAAGACAGAAAGGACACTTTCATGGTCAGCTGAAAACCCTATCAAAACACCATCCAGAAATTACTTTAAAACTCTGGCATTAACTCATAACACCAGAGTGGCAATTCCTGTTCACAAGAGCTTTCCAGACACAGTAACGAAACTACAGCTGTGAACTGGAACAAAAATGCAAAAACAAACATGGACAAAAGTCCAACTTATCTAGTAGTTGTCTAGGAGCAGGAACAAGCACAGAGAGGCTTCTGATAACATTGTTGACCGGCAAGCAACTAACAGAGCAGCAAGGTTATATAGCGACTCCCACATCTTGATGGGAACAGGTGAACAGAGAAGATGAAAACACCAGTTCAATTCCACCAGTAGCCACCGGGGGAGCCCAGAATCCAAATTCACAACACAGACCATTCCATCAAAGTCTGCATTTCAAAAGTCACTACTTCCCTTCCAAGCCCCGACATGTGCCCATACAGAAGTTTTCTCCCACATGTGGGGTATCAGCATACTCAGGACAAATTTGACTACAAATTTTGGGGTCCAAATTCATCTGTTACCCTTGGGAAAATAAAAAATTGGGGACTAAAATATCATATTTTTGGAAAAAATATGATTTTTTTTATTTTCACGCTCGGGCGCTATAAACTTTAGAGAAACACCTGGGGGTGCAAAGCTCTCACTACACATTTAAATAAGTTCAATGAGGGGTGTAGTTTCCAAAATGGGGTCACTTGTGGGGGTTTCCACTGTTTAGGCACATCAGGGGTTCTCCAAACGCAAAATGACACCCGCGGACCATACCATCAAAGGCTGCATTCCAAAACGTCACTACTTCCCATCTGAGCCGAGGTGTGCCCATACAGCAGTTTTCTCCCACATATGGGGTATCAGCGTACTCAGGATAAATTGGACAGCAAATTTTGAGTTCCAAATTCTCCTGTTACCCTTCGGAAAATAAAAAATCGGGGACTAAAAATTCATGCTTGTGGAAAAATATGATTTTTTTTATTTTCACGCCCGGGCACTATAAACTTATGTGAAACACCTGAGGGTGTAAAGTTCTCACCACACATCTAGATAAGTTCCTTGGGGGGTCTAGTTTCCAAAATGGGGTCACTTGTGGGGGTGCTCCAATGTTTAGACACAAAGGAGCTCTCCATACACGACATGGTGTCCGCTAACGATTGGAGCTAATTTTCCATTCAAAAAGTTAAATGGCACTCCTTCCCTTCCGAGCCCTGCTGTGCACCCAAATAGTGGTTTATGACCACATATGAGGTATCAGTGTACTCAGGAGAAATTGCCCAAAAAACTTCAGGATCCATTTTATCCTGTTGCCCATGTAAAAATGAAAAAAATGGGGCTAAAAAATTTCAATTTGTGAAGCACCTGAGGGTTCAAAGTGCTCACTATGCATCTAGATAAGGTCTTTGGGGGTCTAGTTTCCAAAATAGGATCATTTGTGGGGGAACTCTAATGTTTAGGCACACAGGAGCTCTCCATATGTGACATGGTGTCCGCTAACAATTGCAGCTAATTTTCCATTGAAAAAGTCAAATGGCGCTCCTTCCCTTACAAGCCCTGCAGTGGTTTATAACCACATATGAGGTATCAATGTACTCAGGACAAATTGCCCAACACATTTTAGGATCCATTTTATCCTGTTGCCAATGTGAAAAATAAAAATTGAGGCTAAAAGAACATTTTTGTTGGAAAAATTAAAATGTCCATTTTTTCCTTCCAAGTTGCTTTAGTTCCTGTGAAGCACCTGAAGAGTTAATAATCTTCTTGAATGTAGTTTTGAAAAGCATGAGGGGTGCAGTTTTTGGAATGGTGTCATTTTGGGGTGTTTTCTTTCATGTAGGCCCATCAAAGGGACTTCAAATGTGATGTGGTCATTAAAAAAAAGGTTTTGTAAATTTTGCTGGAAAAATGAGAAATTGCTGATAAACTTTGAACCCTTATAACTTCCTAACAAAATTTTTTTTTCACAAAATTGTGCTGATGTAAAGTAGACATAACTCTCTCGTTTAACAGAATAAAATTTCAAAATTTGAAAATTGCATAATTTTCAAAATTTTCGACAAATTTCCAATTTTTTCACAAATAAGTGCAAAAATTATCGACCTAAATTTACCACTAACATGAAGCCCAATATGTCACAAAAAACAATCTCAGAATCGCTAGGATACAGAGAAGCGTTCCTGAGTCATTACCTCATAAAGGGACTTTAAACTGCAAAAAATGGCCAGGTCACTAAGGTCAAAATAGGCTGGGTCATGATGGGGTTAAACTGTTGAACCCCACCAAAAAGTATGTGCTTTTTTGTGGCATTTATGGGTGGCTCTTTAGTTTTGCCAACCATGACACCAGCGCCTGGAGAGTGTCTTACTTACTATACCATTTCAATGTCACTGTGGCCAATTTCCCAATCTACATGTATGCTATTCAATGTAGTTCAAATGAAAGGGGACTTATGGAAAGGTTCAACAAATAGAAACAAAAATTACAATAAATGGGCTATGTAGGTCTCAAATGGTCCTTTAACAGTTGCATGAACTGCTTAAATATATATAGTACTGGACATGAGTATATTAAAAATCATCTACAATATTATATTTTGCAATAGTTTTCAACATGTTATAGAATATAAAAAAGCAATACATATTTTCTGTGTACAGGAATCCTGTGTAAAGTTATCATCTGCCTTTTTAGGTCAGACTTAGGGTTAGGAATAAAGTATTGATATTTATTGAGCTAAATTTTAAGACATTTAACATGGCCTTTGCATACCATTTTGCTTACCATTGGCATATACGTCTTTCAATAATGCTGAAATAAGTACACAGCTGTGAGGGATTGGTTTCTTCTATTGCTCTGAATATAATTTAGCAGAACATAGACTGCTGTTCAATGCAAGAATGAAACATACGCAGTCCAAGCAAATACAAATAAATGGCAACTTGTGACATAAAGAAGATACAGCCATTAATCTTGTATGATCATTTATCTATAGAAAGGAATATGCTGTCATGCTGAACACTTTAAAATGGGAATAAGACTGTCTGCCATGACATATCTTAAACAGGAAAAAGTATGTTCTAATCTACTGTGTTATTGTTTGCCCTCTATTCTCCATATGTCATCCTTATTTTTCCTTGCCTGCTAATGATTGGCCAATGTCATATAGGAAGAAGTACTTGCCTCCAGAAAAAAAAATCACTAGTAGTGCCCCCTTGACATAACATATATTAGAATCTAGTCTTTATGAGTGAATAACTCCAAAATAGATATGAGAAACTAAAAAACAAAAATAAGTGAAAAATTAAAAAGTTTTATTCAGCCATTTAACCATAATTGCATGATGTGGACAATTTAACATATAAAAACTGGTGAAAAATTCTCCATAGGATGGTGGTGTTAATAGGAGTGTTTTTATGGAAGGAGAGGATGACATTTCATGATTAGTGAAGTGGCATGATGTACTGGGCAATAAAATCTGTGGCACATGTTTTCATATGCCAACAATACTACTGCAGATTGAATGTTTGATGAATTGCAAAACTTATTTTGTATGTCATCTTTAAAATGCCTTTGACTAAACATACTTTAGGTATTAACACGCTTTAATGTTGCATTTAAACAGTGAGATTTAGTAACATAGTAACATAGTTATTAAGGTTGAAGGAAGACTTTAAGTCCATCTAGTTCAACCCATAGCCTAACCTAACATGCCCTAGCATGTTGATCCAGAGGAAGGCAAAAAAAACCCATGTGGCAAAGAGTAAGCTCCACATTGGGGAAAAAAATTCCTTCCCGACTCCACATACAGCAGTCAGACTAGTTCCCTGGATCAATGCCCTATCAAGGAATCTAGTATACATAACCTGTAACATTATACTTTTCAAGAAAGGCATCCAGTCCCCTTTTAAAATTAAGTAATGAATCACTCATTACAACATCATACGGCAGAGAGTTCCATAGTCTCACTGCTCTTACAGTAAAGAATCCGTGTCTGTTATTATGCTTAAACCTTCTTTCCTCCAGACGTAGAGGATGCCCCCTTGTCCCTGTTTTAGGTCTATGATTAAAAAGATCATCAGAAAGGTCTTTTTACTGTCCCCTCATATATTTATGCATTAAAATAAGATCACCCCTTAGCCTTCGTTTTTCCAAACTAAATAGCCCTGTTGTGAATTCTGCTCTTGGTCTCCCTCCGGTGGTTGTTGGTGGTAGTGCAGTTGTCTTGGGGTTGTAATCTGGGCAGGTGTTTCTGCTGATTGCAGCTCTATTAGGTATTTAGGTTTGCAGGATCCATGAGCCCATGCCAGTTGTCCATTGTACTTGGAGGGATTGCATCTCTCTCTGGCTCCTCATGCCCTGCTGCCAATTCAGCTAAGATAAGTGTCTGTTTTTTTGCCTCTGTGCACACATGCAGTGTGCTTTGCAATTCAGTGCAATTCATTGTGTTTTTGTCCAGCTTAGACTTTGGATTTTTTAGTCATGCTGGATTCTCAGGAGATGCAGATATACTTTCTATGTCTTTAGTTAGATGTAGAATATTTGTATTATCTGCTGTGGATATTTTTAGGATTTTAATACTGACCACTTAGAATTCTGTCCTATCCTTTTCTATTTAGCTAGAAGTGCCTCTTTTGCTAAATCCTGTTTTTCTGCCTGCATGTGTTTTTCCTCTGATACTCACAGTCAATATTTGTGGGGGGCTGCCTATCCTTTGGGGTTCTGCTATGAGGCAAGATAGAATTCCCATTTCCATCTATAGGGGTATTTAGTCCTCCGGCTGTGTCGAGGTGTCTAGGACGTGTTAGGTACATCCCACGGCTACTTCTAGTTGCGGTGTTAGTTTAGGGGTTGCGGTCAGTACAGGTACCACCTACTCCTGAGAAAGTCTCTCATGCGGCTCCAAGGTCACCGGGTCATAACATAGCCCCAAGTGTAATAACCTATCTTGGTATTGCAGACCCCCCTGTCCTCTAATAACCTTGGTCGCTCTTCTCTGCACCCGCTCTAGTTCAGCTATGTCTTTCTTATACACCGGAGACCAGAACTGTGCACAGTATTCTAAGTGTGGTTGAACTAGTGACTTTTATAGAGGTAAAATTATGTTCTCCTCATGAGCATCTATGCCTCTTTTAATGCATCTCAGTATTTTATTTGCCTTTGTAGCAGCTGCCTGTCATTGGCCACTAAATGTGAGTTTGTCATCCACCCATACTCCCAGGTCTTTTTCATTGACGGTTTTGCCCAGAGTTTTAGAATTAAGCACATAGTTATACATCTTATTACTGCAACTCAAGTGCATGACCTTTCATTTATCCCCATTAAAGCTCATTTGCCATTTATCAGCCCAAGCTTCTAGTTTACATAAATCATCCTGTAATATAAAATTGTCCTCCTCTGTATTGATTACCCTGCAGAGTTTAGTGTCATCTGCAAATATTGAAATTCTGCTCTGTATGCCCCCTACAAGGTAATTAGGAAATATGTTAAAAAGAAGCGGGCCCAATACTGACCCCTGTGGTACCCCACTGCTAACCGCAACCCAGTCCGAGTGAGCTCCATTAATAACCACCCTTTGTTTCCTATCCCTGAGCCAGCTCTCAACCCACTTACACATATTTTCCCCTATCCCCATTATTCTCATTTTATGCATCAACCTTTTGTGTGGCACCGTATCAAAAGCTTTTGAAAAGTCCATATACGCTACCTCCACTGGGTTCCCTTGGTCCAGTCCGGAACTTACCTCTTCATAGAAGCTGATCAGATTAGTCTGAAATGAACGGTCCCTAGTAAACCCATGCTGATACTGGATCATGAGGTTATTCCTCTTCAGATACTCCAGTATAGCATCCCTTAGAATGCCCTCCAGGATTTTACCCACAGTAGAGGTTAAGCTTACTGGCCTATAGTTACCAAGTTTAGTGATTTTTAGACGCCAACGTACTTCCTGCTGGGTTAAGCAGGTTTCACTTAATGGGGAATTTTTGTTATCACTGATCATATTGTCTGCCAAGGAATTTTCTTGTGTAAATACTGATGAAAAAAAGTCGTTTAGCATATTGGCTTTTTCCTCATCCTCATCCACCATTTCACCCAGACCACTTTTAAGGGGGCCAACACTATCATTTTTTAGTTTCTTACTATTAACACAGTTAAAGAATATTTTGGGATTATTTTTACTCTCTCTGGCAATTAGTCTCTCTGTCTCAATCTTTGCTGCCTTGATTTGCTTTTTACAGAATTTATTGAATTTTCTGTATTTATTTAATGCCTCATCACTACCTACTTCCTTTAATTCTCTAAATGCTTTCTTTTTGTCACTTATTGCGCCCCTTACAGATCTATTTAGCCATATTGGTTTCCTCCTATTTCTAGTATGTTTATTCCCATAGGGTATATACTGTGCACAGGTCCTATCCAGGATGCTAATAAACATCTCCCATTTTCTTTGTGTATTTTTATGTCTCAGGATATCGTCTCAGTTAATTGCACTAAGATCATCTCTCATCCGTTGGAAATTTGCCCTTCTGAAGTTCAGTTTCCTTGCAACCCCTCTACTACACATCTTATTAAAGGATACATGAAAACTTATTATTTTGTGTTCACTATTACCCAATTGACCCCCAGCCTGTTGGTTAATATTAGGTCTAGCAGTGCCCCCTTCTTGTTGGGTCCTGAACCAGGTGTGAAAGGTAATTGTCTCTCATAGTTTTCAAAAACCAATTACCTTTGCTGGAACTGCAGATTTCTGTTTCCCAATCTATTTCAGGGTAGTTGAAGTCCCCCATAATAATGACTTTTCCTTGAGTCGCAGCTTCATCTATTTGCTTTATGAGGATATTCTCCGTTGCTTCCATTATTTTTGGAGACTTATAACAAACCCCTATCAGTTATTTATTATTTTCCCCCTCCCCTTATATCCACCCACAGGGACTCTACATTTTCATTAGATTCAGCTATATTATCACACAGGATGGGTTTTAAGGATGATTTTACATATAGACACACACCTCCCCCTTGCTTATCCGTTCAGTCATTTCTGAACAGACTATAACCCTGTAAGTTAACAGCCCAGTCATGGCTCTCATCCAGCCATGTTTCAGATAACCCCACCATGTCATAATTATGCTCCAACAACATTTATTCTAATTTGTCCATTTTGTTGGCGAGGCTTCTGGCATTAGTATACATGCACTTGATGTTCCTCTCTGTACCTCTATTCTTTCTTAAATTATTAATTGATCTAACCCCACCCCCTATGCCACCGCCATGAAGATTTAAAGAGATCTTTTTTTTTCTTTTTCCCCTCAGCAGCAATCCAGCTTGCTGTTCAATGCACTTTAGTCTAACTGTTCTTTGTTTAATAAATCTGGATTGCCCTGTTATTTTGCCAATAACTATAATTTGCACTACTAAGAGTTGTGCATACATTTTGGACAATCTATGTACACAATAATAGATAACGTACTGTACAACTATGTGAATTGTAAGGCCAAGCTACACTTTACAATTTTAAAGGGTATCTGCAGTCATGTTTTTGCTACCTGATCTGAGAGAAGCATTACAGTTGCGCTCAAAAGTTTTCATTCCCCGGCAGAATTTTTGCTTTCTTGGCCTTTTTTCAGAGAATATAAATATGAATGATAAGACTAAAACTTTAACTTCACTCATGGTTAGTGGATTAGTGAAGCCATTTATAGTCAAACTCCTGTGTTTTCTCTTTTAAATCATAATAACAGCCCAAAACATCCAAATGACCCTGATCAAAAGTTCACATACCCCATTTCTTAATACCGTGTATTGCCCCCTCTAAAATCAATGACAGCTTGAATTCTTTTGTGGTAGTTATGGATGAGGCTCTTGATTTTGTCAGATGGTAAAGCTGCTCATTCTTCTTGGCAAAAAGCCTCCAGTTCCTGCAATTTCCTGGGCTGTCTGTTGTGAATTCTGTTTCTGGGCTCCCCCGGTGGTGTTTTATGGTAGTGCCACTTATTTGCCTTCTTCTATCCTTGATCACCTGTTGACACCCATTAGGGGAGTTTCCTATTTAAGGCTGCTTGGCTGCTGGTCTGATGCCGGCCATCAATGTATCAGTAGCATTCTGTTGCATTCTCCTGCCTCAAGATCCTGTTCAGCTAAGTTGAATTTTGTTTCTAGTTTATGCTATTTTTGTCCAGCTATTTGCAATGTGACTCTCTGTAGCTGGAAGCTCTCGTGGACTGAAATTGCCACTCCAGTGGCATGAGTTGTCACTGGAGTTTTAAAGTAATTTCAGGATGGTATTTTTGAGTAGTGTTTTGAAGTTGAACCGTGAAGTGACTCTTTCCTGTACTTCTGCTATCTAGTAAGCGGACCTCACTGTGCTAAATCTGCTGTTCATCCTACGTATGTCTTTTCCTCTTGACTCACCGTCAGTATCTGTGGGGGGCTGCTATCTCCTTTTGGGGTTCATCTCTGGAGGTAAGGCAGGCCTGTATATTCCTCTGATAGGGGTAGTTAGATCTCCGGCTGGCGCGTGGTGTCTAGGGCATCGTAGGAAACACTCCCCGGCTACTTCCAGTGTCGTGTCAGGTTCAGGTCACGGTCACTTTAGTTCCCATCACCCGAGAGCTAGTCCGTTGTTATTTTGATTTCCCTGCCATTGGGAAAATCATAACAGTTTGGCCGGCCAACATGTGTTTAAACTATGCACTAAAGCAGGAAAGGATATGAAAAGGTTTTTTTTTTTCCTTCTGTGTTTGGAAAGTGCACCTTAGTGCTTATTTGTACTCCTTGCTTAAACTGCAGTCTTCAGCCTTTTTTTTTTTTCTCCTCTCCTCTTAATCTCTGAATGGCTTTGGTTACACCTGTTTGAATCATGGATCCACAGAGTTTGGTTACAGGTCTGAATAACCTGGCTACAAAGGTCCAGAACTTACAAGATTTTGTTATACGTGCTCCAATGTCTGAACCTAAGATCCCTATGCCTGAATTTTTTACCGGAGACAGATCCCGTTTTTTGAATTTCAGAGAGAATTGTAAATTGTTTTTGTCTCTGAAATCTCACTCTGCTGGTGATCCTGCGCAACAGGTTAAAATTGTTATTTCTCTATTGCGGGGTGACCCACAAAGTTGGGCATTTGCATTGTCGCCAGGGGATCCTGCGTTATTAAATGTAGATGCATTTTTTCTGGCTTTGGGGTTGCTTTATGAAGAACCTAATTTAGAGATTTTGGCTGAGAAAGCCTTGATAGCTCTTTCCCAAGGGCAAGATGAAGCTGAGATATACTGCCAAAAATTTCGTAAATGGTCGGTGCTTACTAAATGGAATGAGTGCGCTCTAGCAGCTAATTTCAGAGAAGGTCTCTCTGATGCCGTGAAGGATGTCATGGTGGGGTTCCCTGTGCCTACAGGTCTGAATGATGCCATGAAATTGGCTATCCAGATTGATCGGCGTTTACGGGAGCGCAAATCTGTGCACCATATGGCGGTATCTTCTGAGCAAAAATCTGTGCACCATATGGCGGTATCTTTTGAGCAAAAACCTGTGCACCATATGGCGGTATCTTCTGAGCAAAAACCTGTGCACCATATGGCGGTATCTTCTGAGCAAAAACCTGTGCATCATTTGGCGGTGACCTCTGAAAAGGCACCAGAGCATATGCAATGCGATAGTGTATTGTCTAGAGGCGAACGACAGAATTACAGGCGCAAAAATGGGTTGTGCTTCTATTGTGGAGATCCAGCTCATGTTATATCAGCATGCTCTAAACGCATAAAGAAGATTGATAAAAAGGTTGATAAATCTTTTTCTATGGGTACCTTGCAGTCTAAATTTCTTTTGTCCGTGACATTGATTTGTACTTTATCATCTGTTACTGTGGATGCTTATGTGGATTCTGGCGCCGCTCTGAGTCTCATGGATTGGTCCTTTGCCAAGCGTTGTGGGTTTGATTTAGAGCCTCTGGAGGTTTCTATTCCTTTAAAGGGTATTGATTCTACACCTTTGGCTAGCAATAAACCACAATATTGGACACAAGTGACTATGCATCTTTCCCCAGACCATCAGGAGATTATTCGTTTCCTTGTGTTATATAATCTACATGATGTATTAGTACTTGGATTACCATGGTTACAAATTCATAATCCAGTCTTGGACTGGAGATCAATGTCTGTGCTGAGCTGGGGATGTCAGGGGATTCATGGGGATGCACCTTTGGTTCCCATTTCTTCATCTACTCCCTCTGAGATCCCAGCATTTCTGTCAGATTTTTATGATGTCTTTCAGGAGCCTAAAACTGATTCTCTCCCCCCTCACAGAGAGTGTGACTGCGCTATTGAGTTGATTCCCGGTAGTAAATTTCCTAAGGGTCGCTTGTTTAATTTGTCTGTACCTGAACATACTGCTATGCGGGAGTATATCAGAGAATCTTTGGAAAAGGGTCATATTCGCCCCTCTTTGTCTCCACTGGGGGCAGGGTTTTTCTTTGTGGGTAAAAAGGATGGTTCATTGAGACCTTGTATCGACTATCGACTTCTGAATAAGATTACAGTTAAATACCAGTACCCGTTACCTTTACTGACTGATCTTTTTGCTCGCATAAAGGGGGCGAAGTGGTTCACTAAGATCGATCTACGTGGTGCGTATAATTTGGTGCGGATTAAGCAGGGGGATGAGTGGAAGACCGCATTTAATACGCCTGAAGGCCATTTTGAGTATTTGGTAATGCCTTTCGGTCTCGCGAATGCCCCTTCCGTTTTTCAGTCCTTTATGCACAATATTTTCCGTGAATATCTGGATAAATTTATGATTGTGTATTTGGATGATATTTTGATTTTTTCGGAGGACTGGGAATCTCATGTTCAACAGGTCAGGAGAGTTTTTCAGGTTTTACGAGCTAATTCTCTATTTGTGAAGGGCTCAAAGTGTATTTTTGGGGTTCAGAGAATTTCCTTTTTGGGATATATTTTTTCCCCTTCATCTATGGAGATGGACCCTGTTAAGGTTCAGGCTATTTGTGATTGGATACAACCTACTTCTCTAAAGAGTCTTCAGAAATTCTTGGGATTTGCTAATTTCCATCGCCGATTCATAGCGGGTTTTTCTGCCATTGCTAAACCTTTGACTGATTTGACCAAGAAGGGTGCTGATGTTGCTAATTGGTCCTCTGCAGCTGTGGAGGCCTTTCGGGAGCTTAAGCGCCGCTTTTCTTCTGCTCCTGTGTTGCGCCAGCCTGATGTTTCGCTCCCGTTCCAGGTTGAAGTAGATGCTTCCGAGATCGGAGCAGGTGCAGTTTTGTCGCAGAAAGGTCCTGACTGCTCAGTGATGAGACCATGTGCGTTTTTCTCTCGAAAGTTTTCGCCCGCTGAGCGAAATTATGATGTTGGAAATCGGGAGCTCTTGGCCATGAAGTGGGCATTTGAGGAGTGGCGTCATTGGCTTGAGGGTGCTAGACACCAGGTGGTGGTCTTGACTGACCACAAAAATCTAATTTATCTTGAGTCAGCCAGGCATCTGAATCCTAGACAGACGCGCTGGTCGTTGTTTTTCTCTCAATTTAACTTTGTGGTTTCATATCTGCCTGGGTCTAAGAATGTGAGGGCGGATGCCCTCTCTAGGAGTTTTGAGCCTGACTCGCCTGGTGATTCCGAACCTACTGGCATCCTGAAGGATGGGGTGATATTGTCAGCTGTCTCCCCAGACCTGCGGCGCTCTTTGCAGGAGTTTCAGGTGGATAGGCCTGATCGCTGTCCGCCTGGTAGACTGTTTGTCCCTGATGACTGGACCAGTAGAGTTATTTCGGAGGTTCACTCTTCCGCGTTGGCAGGTCATCCTGGAATTTTTGGCACCAGGGATCTGGTGTCTAGGTCCTTCTGGTGGCCTTCCTTGTCTCGAGATGTACGTATTTTTGTGCAGTCTTGTGATGTTTGTGCTCGGGCTAAGCCCTGCTGTTCCCGGGCCAGCGGGTTGTTGTTGCCCTTGCCTATTCCTAAGAGGCCTTGGACGCACATCTCTATGGACTTTATTTCTGACCTTCCTGTTTCTCGTAGGATGTCCGTCATCTGGGTGGTGTGTGACCGTTTTTCCAAGATGGTTCACTTGGTACCTTTGCCCAAATTGCCCTCCTCCTCTGAGCTGGTCCCTCTATTTTTTCAGAATGTTGTGCGTTTGCATGGTATTCCTGAGAATATAGTGTCTGACAGGGGTACTCAGTTTGTGTCTAGATTTTGGCGGGCGTTCTGTGCCAGGATGGGCATCGACTTGTCTTTTTCGTCTGCATTCCATCCTCAGACTAATGGCCAGACTGAGCGTACTAATCAGACCTTGGAGACTTACTTGAGGTGTTTTGTGTCCGCTGATCAGGACGATTGGCTTGATTTTTTGCCATTGGCAGAGTTTGCCCTTAACAATCGGGCCAGTTCTGCCACTTTGGTTTCTCCATTTTTTTGTAATTCAGGGTTTCACCCTCGCTTTTCGTCCGGTCAATTGGAGTCTTCGGATTGTCCTGGAGTAGATGCTGTGGTTGATAGAATGCATCAGATTTGGGGACAGGTTGTGGACAATCTGAAGTTGTCCCAGGAGAAGACTCAACAGTTCACTAATCGTCATCGGCGTGTCGGTCCTCGTCTTTGTGTTGGGGACCTGGTTTGGTTGTCTTCTCGATTTGTTCCTATGAAGGTCTCGTCTCCTAAGTTTAAGCCTCGGTTTATCGGCCCTTATGGGATTCTGGAGGTTCTCAATCCTGTGTCCTTTCGTTTGGACCTCCCAGCATCTTTTACTATTCATAATGTTTTTCATCGGTCATTGTTGCGGAGGTATGAGGTGCCGGTTGTTCCGTCTGCTGATCCTCCTGCTCCTGTGCTGGTTGAGGGTGAGTTGGAGTATGTGGTGGAAAAGATCTTGGACTCCCGTGTTTCCAGACGGAAACTTCAGTATCTGGTTAAGTGGAAAGGCTATGGTCAGGAGGATAATTCTTGGGTGACAGCATCTGATGTTCATGCTCCTGATTTGGTTCGTGCATTTCATAGTGCTCATCCAGATCGCCCTGGTGGTTCTGGTGAGGGTTCGGTGCCCCCTCCTTAAGGGGGGGGTACTGTTGTGAATTCTGTTTCTGGGCTCCCCCGGTGGTGTTTTATGGTAGTGCCACTTATTTGCCTTCTTCTATCCTTGATCACCTGTTGACACCCATTAGGGGAGTTTCCTATTTAAGGCTGCTTGGCTGCTGGTCTGATGCCGGCCATCAATGTATCAGTAGCATTCTGTTGCATTCTCCTGCCTCAAGATCCTGTTCAGCTAAGTTGAATTTTGTTTCTAGTTTATGCTATTTTTGTCCAGCTATTTGCAATGTGACTCTCTGTAGCTGGAAGCTCTCGTGGACTGAAATTGCCACTCCAGTGGCATGAGTTGTCACTGGAGTTTTAAAGTAATTTCAGGATGGTATTTTTGAGTAGTGTTTTGAAGTTGAACCGTGAAGTGACTCTTTCCTGTACTTCTGCTATCTAGTAAGCGGACCTCACTGTGCTATATCTGCTGTTCATCCTACGTATGTCTTTTCCTCTTGACTCACCGTCAGTATCTGTGGGGGGCTGCTATCTCCTTTTGGGGTTCATCTCTGGAGGTAAGGCAGGCCTGTATATTCCTCTGATAGGGGTAGTTAGATCTCCGGCTGGCGCGTGGTGTCTAGGGCATCGTAGGAAACACTCCCCGGCTACTTCCAGTGTCGTGTCAGGTTCAGGTCACGGTCACTTTAGTTCCCATCACCCGAGAGCTAGTCCGTTGTTATTTTGATTTCCCTGCCATTGGGAAAATCATAACAGCTGTCTAGCATGAACTATGCACTTGAGATCTCCCCAGAGTGGCTCATTATATTGAGGTCAAGAGACTGAGATGGCCACTGTTGTGAATTCCGCTCTTGGGCTCCCTCCGGTGGTTGTAAGTGGCACTTTTGTGAGTTCTGCTCTTGGGCTCCCTCCGGTGGTTTTAAGTGGAACGGCTGCTCCTTGGATTTAGCAGTCAGCAGCTGCTTCCACTGATCGTCTATTCTGGCTCGGCTATTTAAGCCTGCCTCTATCTTCAGCCAGTGCCAGTTGTCAATGGTTCCTGGTTGGATTCACATCTCTGCTTGGATTTCCCTGATGTTCTGACCAGTTCAGCAAAGATAAGTCCTTGCTTGGTTCTTTTGCTGTCCACATTTTGTGGACTTTATCGTTTTGCACTTTCTATGTTTTTCTAGTCCAGCTTGTCAGTATGGATTTATTCAGTTAAGCTGGAAGCTCTGGGAAGCAGATTTACCCTCCACACCTTTAGTCAGGTGTGGAGATTTTTTGTAAACTCTGTGGTGGATTTTTCTAGTTTTTTAATACTGACCGCACAGTATTCTGTCCTATTCTATCTATCTAGCTAGAGTGGCCTCCTTTGCTTCATCCTGGTTTCATTCTGCGTATGTCATTTCCTTCTCCACTCACAGTAAATATTTGTGGGGGGCTGTCTATCCTTTGGGGATTTTCTCTGAGGCAAGATAGCTTTCCTGTTTCTATCTTTAGGGGTAGTTAGTCCTCCGGCTGTGACGAGGTGTCTAGGGAGTGACAGGAACATCCCACGGCTACTTCTAGTGTTGTGATAAGCTCAGGAACTGCGGTCAGTACAGGTACCACCTCCTCCAGAGCTCGTCCCATGTTGCTCCTAAACCACCAGTTCATAACAGGCCACTCCAGAACCTTCACTTTGTTCTGCTGTAGCCAATGACAGGTCGACTTGACCTTGTGTTTTGGATCGTTGTCATGTTGGAACGTCCAAGTATCTGTGTCTGTATCCTACAGGTACCTCCACCTTGCCTATGAACCAGTATTAACTCTTTACTTGGGGAAATAAAATGGTCTTTGGAATGTAAACCTGACTGTGAACCTTCTGCCTACATCCCGTACCCCTAATATGGAACTCTTGGACCTGTGCATCTATAATATAACGCTGGGAGCATCACTCTGTCCGAAGCCTTTATAGACTGCGCAAGCACCGGCGCAGTCTGGACCCCACAGAGTGACGCTCCCAGGAGATCGCGGTATGCGTAAGCACTGAACGCACACCGCGATCTCCAACGGAAAAGCAGGGACGTGCCAGGAGGGTGAGTATATGCTATATTTACCTGTCCCCGTTCCAGTGATGCGCGCTGCTCCATCCTCCGCCTGCGACTGTTCAGTCAGAGGGTGGCGCGCATTAACGCGTCATCGCGCCCTCTGAACTGAACAGTTCAGAGGGCGCGATGACGCGCTTAATGCGCGCCGCCCTCTGACTGAACAGTCACAGGCAGAGGACCCGGAAGATGGAGCAGAGCGCAGCAGTGGAACGGGGGACAGGTAAATATAGCAAGTGCCGGGGGCCTAAGCTAGCAGCGAATCCGGCACCTGACCCCCCCAGTGCGCCGGTGTCCCCGCCTGCTCAGGCCGCCAGCACTCGGCACCCAGCACAGCCGCCCGCACTCACCACCGCCACGCACAGCCGCCCGCACTCACCACCGCCACGCACAGCTGCCCGCACTCACCACTAGGGTTGAGCGAAACAGGTCGGCCATTTTCAGAAGTCGCCGACCTTTGGCAAAGTCGGGTTTCATGAAACCCGACCCGACTCCTGTGTGGGGTCGGCCATGAGGTCGGCGATCTTCTGAATCTGGTATCGGAATTCCGATACCGAGTTCCGATATGTTTGCGATATCGGAAATCGGTATCGGAATCCACATTTAAGTGTAAAATAAAGAATTAAAATAAAAAAATATTGATATACTCACCTCTCCGACGCAGCCTGGACATCGCCGCTGGTAACCGGCATCTTCCGTTCCTAAGAATGGTGCTTGAAAGACCTTTCGATGACGTCACGGCTTGTGATTGGTCGCGGCGGCCCACGTGACTGCTCAGCGACCAATCACAAGCCGTGACATAATTCTCTCAGGTCCTAAATTCCTCATTCTAGGAATTTAGGCCATGAGAATTACGTCACGGCTTGTGATTGGTCGCTGAGCGGTCACGTGGGCCGCCGCGACCAATCAAAAGCCGTGATGTCATCGAAAGGTCCTTCACGCGCTCATTCTTAAGAAGGAAGGCTACCGGAAAGAAGCAGGGCGCGTCCGAGGGTGAGTATATAGCTAATAGGAATATACTCACCCTCGGCTTCTTTCCGGCAGCCTTCCTTCTTAAGAATGAGCGCGTGAAGGACCTTTCGATGACGTCACGGCTTTTGATTGGTCGCGGCGGCCCACGTGACCGCTCAGCGACCAATCCCAAGCCGTGACGTAATTCTCATGGCCTAAATTCCTAGAATGAGGAATTTAGGACCTGAGACAATTACGTCACGGCTTGTGATTGGTCGCTGAGCAGTCACGTGGGCCGCCGCGACCAATCACAAGCCGTGACGTCATCGAAAGGTCTTTCAAGCACCATTCTTAGGAACGGAAGATGCCAATTACTACCAGGGCGCGTCAGAGGGTGAGTATATCAATATTTTTTATTTTAATTCTTTATTTTACACTTAAATATGGATCCCAGGGCCTGAAGGAGAGTTTCCTCTCCTTCAGACCCTGGGAACCATAGTATCCCATTGCACTGCATTGGGTTTCGTGTTTCGGCCGGCTCCGACTTTTTTATAGGATCGGCCGATTTCACTCGACCCGACTTTTGAGAAAGTCGGGTTTCGTGAAACCCGACCCGATCCTATAAAAATAAAAGTCGCTCAACCCTACTCACCACCGCCACGCACAGCCGCCCGCACTCAGCACCGCCACGCACAGCCGCCCGCACTCGCCACCACCATGCACAGCCGCCTGCACTCACCACCGCCATGCACAGCCGCCCGCACTCACCACCGCCACGCACAGCCGCCCGCACTCACCACCGCCATGCACAGCCACCCGCACTCAGCACAGCTGACCGCACTCAGCACAGCCACCCGCACTCAGCACAGCCGTCCGCACTCAGCACAGCCACGCACAGCCGCCCGCACTCAGCACAGCTGCCCGCACTCAGCACAGCCGCCCGCACTCAGCACAGCCACGCACAGCCGCCCGCACTCAGCACAGACGCCCGCACTCAGCACAGCCGCCCGCACTCAGCACAGCCGCCCGCACTCAGCACGCAGGATGGGAGCACATGACAGGATGGGGATGCAGGATGGAGCAGCACATGATAGGATGGGGCGCAGGATGGAACAGCACATGACAGGATGGGGATGCAGGATAGAGCAGCACATGACAGGATTGGGGCGCAGGATGGGAGCACATGACAGGATGGGGATGCAGGATGGAGCAGCACATGACAGGATGGGGCGCAGGATGGAACAGCACATGACAGGATGGGGATGCAGGATGGAGCAGCACATGACAGGATCGGGGCGCAGGATGGGAGCACATGATAGGATGGGGATGCAGGATGGAGCAGCACATGACAGGATGGGGGCGCAGGATGGAGCAGCACATACCAGGATGGACACCATATACCAATATACAGTGCCTACAAGTAGTATTCAACCCCCTGCAGATTTAGCAGGTTTACACATTTGGAATTAACTTGGCATTGTGACATTTGGACTGTAGATCAGCCTGGAAGTGTGAAATGCACTGCAGCAAAAAAGAATGTTATTTCTTTGTTTATTTTTTTTTTAAATTGTGAAAAGTCTTTTCAGAGGGTCATTTATTATTCAACCCCTCAACCCCCCAGAATTCTGTTTGGTTCCCCTAAAGTATTAAGAAGTAGTTCAGGCACAAAGAACAATGAGCTTCACATGTTTGGATTAATTATCTCTTTTTCCAGCCTTTTCTGACTATTTAAGACCCTCCCCAAACTTGTGAACAGCACTCAAACATGGTCAACATGGGAAAGACAAAGGAGCATTCCAAGGCCATCAGAGACAAGATCGTGGAGGGTCACAAGGCTGGCAAGGGGTACAAAACCCTTTCCAAGGAGTTGGGCCTACCTGTCTCCACTGTTGGGAGCATCATCCGGAAGTGGAAGGCTTATGGAACTACTGTTAGCCTTCCACGGCCTGGACAGCCTTTGAAAGTTTCCTCCTGTGCCGAGGCCAGGCTTGTCCGAAGAGTCAAGGCTAACCCAAGGACAACAAGGAAGGAGCTCTGGGAAGATCTCATGGCAGTGGGGACATTGGTTTCAGTCAATACCATAAGTAACGTACTCCACCGCAATGGTCTCCGTTCCAGATGAGACCGTAAGGTACCTTTATTTTCAAAGCGTCATGTCAAGGCTCGTCTACAGTTTGCTCATGATCACTTGGAGGACTCTGAGACTGACTGGTTCAAGGTTCTCTGGTCTGATGAGACCAAGATCGAGATCTTTGGTGCCAACCACACACTTGACGTTTGGAGACTGGATGGCACTGCATACGACCCCAAGAATACCATCCCTACAGTCAAGCATGGTTGTGGCAGCATCATGCTGTGGGGCTGTTTCTCAGCCAAGGGGCCTGGCCATCTGGTCCGCATCCATGGGAAGATGGATAGCACGGCCTACCTGGAGATTTTGGCAAAGAACCTCCGCTCCTCCATCAAGGCTCTTAAGATGGGTCGTCATTTCATCTTCCAACAAGACAACGACCCAAAGCACACAGCCAAGAAAGCCAAGGCCTGGTTCAAGAGGCAAAAAATCAAGGTGTTGCAGTGGCCTAGTCAGTCTCCTGACCATAACCCAATTGAAAACTTGTGGAAGGAGCTCAAGATTAAAGTCCACATGAGACACCCAAAGAACCTAGATAACTTGGAGAAGATCTGCATGGAGGAGTGGGCCAAGATAACTCCAGAGACCTGTGCCGGCCTGATCAGGTCTTAGAAAAGACGATTATTAGCTGTAATTGCAAACAAAGGTTATTCCACAAAATATTAAATCTAGGGGTTGAATAATAATTGACCCACACTTTTATGTTTAAAAATTATAAAAATTTAACTGAGCAACAAAACTTTTTGGTTTGTAAGATTTATGCATCTGTTAATAAATCCTGTTCTTGTTTGAAGTTTGAAGGCTCTAACTTATTTGCATCTTATTAAACCTGCTAAATCTGCAGGGGGTTGAATACTACTTGTAGGCACTGTAAATGCTCGCCACCCGGGCGTAGAACGGGTTCAATAGCTAGTGTTATTATATGGCGAGCATGCAGGCTGAAGCGCTACTGTTTGCAGAGGTCTCGGCTCTGCTGTCTCAGGCTACTCGACCTGTGCTTACTGCCAGAAACTGTAACTGAGTATGTAATAACCACTGCTCTACTTTCCTGGACTACTTATACATCTCTGCTTTAGACTGTGTTCCCATGATTAACTATCATTGAATTTTTGACACTTTTGTTGTTCAGCAAATTGATGAAAATTATGGAAATCTCATGCCCACTGTGCTTTTTTTCTTAATTTCTTTATTTCTAATCAAATCTGCAACTTGTTAATTTCTCTTGCGGGTATGCTGAGTTTTATGAGCAAATTTTCCACATGGACTTGCATTATATGCGAATAATCCGCAAGTAAAAGATACACAAGGGTTTATAGTGTGTTTTCATTGTGGAAACAAATAAAAAAATGCATGTAATCCACACATGACTGCATCAATAAAGTTTTGTCAAAGCCAAATACTAATACGCATAAAAAAAGCACCTTTATTTAAAACCCGACATAGCAATAGGAGAAAAAAACGCATGGAAAATAACGCACTCAAAACCTCAATGAAAAAATATGTGTAACCTAATTTACTTATTAGGGGCAGAAATGGTGCAAAAAATCTTCAACATCAAAAACTCACTGAAAGCTAATCATGGAAACGTAGCCTTAAAGGGAATCTGTCAGTTGGATCAACACTTCTATATTTACTGTGTTAGTTGAGGTATCACTTCAGAGCTGTGTGTGATTATGAAAGCAAAGAGTCATTTATTACTTGATTTAATGTTGTGCTGTTTATTTGCACCAGTTTGTATGTTATTAGTATACTTCAAGTTTCCGTTTTGCACTTAAATTCTTGAATGTTCAGTTTTATAATCCTTAGCAACAGAAACTGTGCTAGCATCACCTCTTGCCATCTGTCTATGCAGAGAGCCAGACCTTGACACTGCTGCTATATGCTTGAGGCATCTCGGTGATTGCTCTAAAATGTTCTGCAATAACCAAACTAATAACAGATGACTACATGGAAATAGCCGATATTTACAAAAACAAAAAAGGAGATGAGTAGTGTTGAGCATTCCGATACCGCAAGTATCGGGTATCGGCCGATACTTAGCGGTATCGGAATTCCGATACCGAGATCCGATACTTGCCGCGTATCGGATACCGGAATCGGAAGTTCCCAGGATTCAAACTGCACAACTTTGTACGAAATCAGCCAATGAGACTGATTCCAAGTGTGGGCACATCCTGTTCAGCATGGAGGGCCTGAAACTACTGGCAAGGCTGTGATTGGCTGCTGAAATGATGTCATGATGCAGTTTAAAAGTCGCTGGTGCCATTTTGCGCTCACTCTGCTGTGAATTCAGTTAGTGACAGGACGCTGTTTGCTGACTGAGGGCCAGTTTAGAGATAGCGATTTGCTTCTTTGTGCTTTTCCAAGGCTAATTTAGCAACCGCTGTGTTCACCTACTAATCACCTTGCTTTTGCCTTGTAGCGCTGTTTTCACAGCAATCTGCAAGGTCTGTGTGTGTGTGTGTGTGAGTGCAGCCCACTCTCTAGTCTGAGTGCAGCCACATAGGCCATCCATAGCTGGTTGTATTCAGTTCAGGGAGGGTGGTTCATTGCCTCATACTGTTCTTTTTTTTTTTTTTTTCCAAGTAGTGTAGTCTGCTGCTAATTTTTTCAAAAAAATCCTATTAGTGTCTTTCCACCCGTCTCCAGCTAATTTGTGGAAAAACACTACATAGGATAACGTAGAGGAGGGTTTTTGGGCCTTGCAGCGCCGTTTACGGCTGTCTGCACGGTCTCCGTGTGACTGCAGCTCGCCCTGTAGTCTGTGAGCAGCCATAGCCTGGTTGTCTCCAGCTCAGGGTTCTTCACTGCGTCATACCGCAAAATCAATTTTCCTTTTGTTTTAAGTAGTGCAGGCTGCTGCACATTTTTTCAAAAAATTCCTATTAGTGTCTTTCCACCCGTCTCCAGCTAACTTGTGGAAAAACACTACATAGGATAACGTAGAGGAGGGTTTTTGGGCCTTGCAGCGCCGTTTACGGCTGTCTGCACGGTCTCCGTGTGACTGCAGCTCTCTCTGTTGTCAGTTCAGCCCCCCAAAAATAAATAAATAATAAAGTTCACCAAACACACCAGTGACACCACTTTACATTTCTGTAGGCCACATTAGCTCATATTAAAGTCTAGTCCACACTTTAGAAAATTAGTGTTTCTTATACCTGTTAGGAGTTGTTCAGGAATAAGCACACAAAGCCGTTAGTACTTTTCTGCTTATCTTTATCAGTCAACCAAGATGAAGAAGGCAGTGAGTAAGGCACGTGGGAGTGAGCGCGGAGCAGGGAGGGGACGTGGGGATTCTGTGCCTGCTGCGGGCACCAGTGACTCATCAGCACCCACTTTCACCAGGGAACAGTATTTCATGCGCAGCTTTGTCGCAGAGCGCCGTACACCGCTGCTGCGTGAAGAACAAATTGAAGCCGTTGTCGGATGGATGGCAGCTAATGCATCAACTTCAATTAGTGCCACATCCTCTCAGACACAGAGCACTGGAGAGCAGCCATCTGTCTCTTCACCACCTGCCAAATTGGCCAGGCAGACAGAGAGCCCAGGACAGGAGCCGTCTCTACTTCTGTTCTCTGAATCTCTTGGCTTGGAAACAGGGGGCCAGCCAAGCAGCATTGGAGAAATGGAAGAAGAGGCAGGGTGCAGTGATGCCCAACAGCTTTTTCTCTCTTCCTCTGAAGAGGCGGGTGGGCCAGTGGCTCCGGTCACCACATCGCAGGCCGCATCAGCTGATGATGACACTCAGGTGCCACTTACTGGTGCGTGCTCTGCTGCTGAGACTACCCAGGAGGAGCAGTTGGGGGCAGAGGGTAGTGTAGATGATGAGGTCCTTGACCCATCTTGGCGTGAGGGACAGGAAGGTGATGGGAGCAGCTCTGAGGAAGAGATTCCCCGTACGGCCCAAAGAGGGAGAGGGAGGGGGAAGACTGCGGATCCTGCAGCTTCCGCTTTGGCACCCGTTAGGAGCATGTCTCTTCCAAAAGCCAAAAAGGGCGCTCCCAAGACTTGCAGTGCCTGGTCCTTTTTTGACACAGTTGCAGATGACATTTGCTATGTCAAATGCAAGGTGTGTCATCACAAAGTCAAAAGAGGTCGAAATGTCAGCAACCTCAATACCTCCAACATGTGGAAACATGTGCGCACCAGGCACGCGGCGGAGTTAGAAAAACACACTGAAGAGCTAGGCCAACCAACAGCGGCAGCTACCACCTCTTCAGCTCGTGTTGCCTCTTCCTCCAGCTCACACGCAGCTGGTTCGGCTTCCTCCCAGGATCACCGTGGAAGAACCTCTGGCCTTGTTGTCCAAAGACCCGCTGTAATTCCACCCGCAGCACCACTTTCCCAGTCATCCACACACTCCCAGCCCAGTCTACAGCCATCGGTAGTACAGGCATGGGAGAAAAGGCGGCCTTTCTCGTCAAACCACCCACGAGCACAGGCTCTGACTGCAGGCATTGCCAAACTTCTGTCACTGGAAAAGCTGTCATTCAGGCTGGTGGAGACTGACAGCTTCCGTGACTTGATGTCATTGGCAGTCCCACAGTACAATGTGCCCAGCCGCTTTTACTTCAGCAGGCAAGCCGTCCCTGCCCTGCACAAGCATGTGGAGGGACACATAAAACACGCGCTACTGAATGCCGTCAGTAGCAAGGTCCACCTCACCACCGATGCGTGGACCAGTCAACATGGACAGGGGCGATACCTTTCCCTCACTGCCCATTGGGTTAATGTTGTTGAGCCGGGTACAGACCGTGCGAGTGGCGCAGGACGTGTCCTGCCCACTCCAAGGATTGCAGGAATCCATTCTGTACGCATTGACTCCTCCTCTTACACCAGTTCCTCAGAATCATCGCTGCAGGAGCCGTCACAGTCCACCTCCACATGGACCCGTGATGAACGTTTACCTGTTACGACCGACATGAGCACAGCCGTGGCCAAACGTCAACAGGCCGTCTTGAAATTAATTTCTTTGGGGAATCGAAGCCACACAGCGCAGGAGCTCTGGAATGCCATCAAGCAGGAGAGCGATGTGTGGTTTGTGCCAGCGAATCTCCAGCCAGGCATGGTAGTGTGTGATAATGGCCGAAATCTGGTGGCAGCTCTGGGCCTCGGCAACCTCACTCACATCCCATGTCTGGCACATGTGCTCAATTTGGTCGTGCAGAGTTTTTTGAGGGACTATCCGGATCTTGATGCACTGCTGCACAAGGTCCGCTGTTGTGAATTTGCTTTTTGCTCCCTCTAGTGGTTACTAGTTTTTTGACTCTGGTTTTTCTGTAATTCCTTTTATCCGCACCTGGGTCGTTAGTTAGGGGTGTTGCTATATAAGCTCCCTGGACCTTCAGTTCAATGCCTGGCAACGTAGTTATCAGAGCTAGTCTGCTGTGCTCTTGTCTACTGATCCTGGTTCCAGTTATATCAGCTAAGTCTGCCTTTTGCTTTTTGCTATTTGTTTTGGTTTTGTATTTTTGTCCAGCTTGTTCCTAATCTATATCCTGACCTTTGCTGGAAGCTCTAGGGGGGCTGGTGTTCTCCCCCCGGACCGTTAGACGGTTCGGGGGTTCTTGAATTTCCAGTGTGGATTTTGATAGGGTTTTTGTTGACCATATAAGTTACCTTTCTTTATTCTGCTATCAGTAAGCGGGCCTCTCTGTGCTAAACCTGGTTCATTTCTGTGTTTGTCATTTCCTCTTACCTCACCGTCATTATTTGTGGGGGGCTTCTATCCAGCTTTGGGGTCCCCTTCTCTGGAGGCAAGAAAGGTCTTTGTTTTCCTCTACTAGGGGTAGCTAGATTCTCCGGCTGGCGCGTGTCATCTAGAATCAACGTAGGAATGATCCCCGGCTACTTCTAGTGTTGGCGTTAGGAGTAGATATATGGTCAACCCAGTTACCACTGCCCTATGAGCTGGATTTTTGTATTCTGCAGACTTCCACGTTCCTCTGAGACCCTCGCCATTGGGGTCATAACAGTTTGCCAGGCCAGTATTAAATGTTTAATGCATTGCAGAAGAGGGATTATAAGAAAGAAGATTCTGAGTTTTTTTTTTTTTTTTTTTTTCTTCTTCCCCTTTACCTCAGAGTGGCTATGCTTGCTGCAGACATGAATGTCCAGACCTTGATTACAAGTGTGGACCAGCTGGCTACTCGTGTGCAGGGCATACAAGACTATGTTATCAGAAATCCTAGGTCAGAACCTAAAATACCGATTCCTGAACTGTTTTCCGGAGACAGGTTTAAGTTTAGGAATTTCGTGAATAATTGTAAATTGTTTTTGTCCCTGAGACCCTGTTCATCTGGAGATTCTGCTCAGCAAGTAAAAATTGTTATTTCGTTCTTACGGGGCGACCCTCAGGATTGGGCTTTTTCGCTGGCGCCAGGAGATCCGGCATTGGCTGATCTTGATGCGTTTTTTCTGGCGCTCGGTTTACTTTATGAGGAACCCAATCTTGAGATTCAGGCAGAAAAGGCCTTGCTGGCTATGTCTCAGGGGCAGGACGAGGCTGAAGTGTATTGCCAAAAATTTCGGAAATGGTCCGTGCTGACACATTGGAACGAGTGTGCACTGGCCGCTAATTTTAGAAATGGCCTTTCTGAAGCCATTAAGAATGTTATGGTGGGTTTTCCCATTCCCACAGGTCTGAATGATACTATGGCACTGGCTATTCAAATTGACCGGCGGTTGCGGGAGCGCAAAACCGCAAATTCCCTCATGGTGTTGTCTGAACAGACACCTAATTCGGTGCAATGTGATAGAAAAACCGCAAATTCCCTCATGGTGTTGTCTGAACAGACACCTGATTTAATGCAATGTGATAGAATCCTGACTAGAAATGAGCGGAAAATTCATAGACGCCAGAATGGCTTGTGCTACTACTGTGGTGATTCTACACATGTTATCTCAGCATGCTCTAAACGTATAGCTAAGGTTGTTAGTCCTGTCACCGTTGGTAATTTGCAACCTAAATTTATTCTGTCTGTAACTTTGATTTGCTCACTGTCATCTTATCCTGTCATGGCGTTTGTAGATTCAGGTGCTGCCCTGAGTCTCATGGATCTCTCATTTGCTAAGCGCTGTGGTTTTACTCTTGAACCATTAGAAAATCCTATTCCTCTTAGGGGTATTGATGCTACGCCATTGGCAGCAAATAAACCGCAGTATTGGACACAGGTTACCATGTGCATGACTCCTGAACACCGCAAGGTGATACGTTTCCTGGTTTTACATAAAATGCATGATTTGGTCGTTTTAGGGCTGCCATGGTTACAGACCCATAATCCAGTCCTGGACTGGAAGGCTATGTCAGTCTCAAGTTGGGGCTGTCGTGGTATTCATGGGGATTCCCTGCCTGTGTCTATTGCTTCTTCTACGCCTTCGGAAGTTCCGGAGTATTTGTCTGATTATCAGGATGTCTTCAGTGAGTCTGAGTCCAGTGCACTGCCTCCTCATAGGGACTGTGACTGTGCTATAGATTTGATCCCGGGCAGTAAGTTTCCTAAGGGAAGACTGTTTAATCTGTCGGTACCTGAACATACCGCTATGCGTTCATATATCAAGGAGTCTCTGGAGAAGGGACATATTCGTCCGTCTTCTTCCCCTCTTGGTGCGGGATTCTTTTTTGTGGCAAAAAAGGACGGATCTTTGAGACCTTGTATTGATTATCGGCTTTTGAATAAGATCACTGTCAAATTTCAGTATCCTTTGCCGCTGTTGTCTGACTTGTTTGCCCGGATTAAGGGTGCCAAGTGGTTCACCAAGATAGACCTTCGTGGTGCGTACAACCTTGTGCGCATTAAGCAAGGTGATGAATGGAAAACCGCATTCAATACGCCCGAAGGTCATTTTGAGTACTTAGTGATGCCTTTTGGGCTCTCCAATGCGCCTTCAGTTTTTCAGTCCTTTATGCATGACATTTTCCGGAAGTATCTGGATAAATTTTTGATTGTTTATCTGGATGATATTTTGGTTTTTTCTGATAATTGGGATTCGCATGTGGAACAGGTCAGGTTGGTCTTTAAAATTTTGCGTGAAAATTCTTTGTTTGTCAAGGGCTCAAAGTGTCTCTTTGGTGTACAGAAGGTTCCCTTTTTGGGGTTCATTTTTTCCCCTTCTGCTGTGGAGATGGACCCAGTCAAGGTCCGAGCTATTCTTGATTGGACTCAGCCCTCGTCAGTTAAGAGTCTTCAGAAGTTCTTGGGCTTCGCTAACTTCTACCGTCGTTTTATCGCTAATTTTTCTAGCATTGTGAAACCTTTGACGGATATGACCAAGAAGGGCTCCGATGTAGCTAACTGGGCTCCTGCTGCCGTGGAGGCTTTCCAGGAGTTGAAACACCGGTTTACTTCAGCGCCTGTTTTGTGCCAGCCTGACGTCTCACTTCCCTTTCAGGTTGAGGTGGATGCTTCGGAGATTGGGGCAGGGGCCGTTTTGTCGCAGAGAGGCCCTGGTTGCTCTGTTATGAAACCTTGTGCCTTTTTCTCTAGGAAGTTTTCGCCTGCCGAGCGAAATTATGATGTGGGCAATCGGGAGTTGTTGGCCATGAAATGGGCATTTGAGGAGTGGCGTCATTGGCTCGAGGGTGCTAAGCATCGTGTGGTGGTCTTGACTGATCACAAAAATCTGATGTATCTCGAGTCTGCTAAACGCCTTAATCCGAGACAGGCCCGCTGGTCATTGTTTTTCTCCCGCTTTGATTTTGTTGTCTCGTATTTACCAGGTTCAAAGAATGTGAAGGCCGATGCTCTTTCCAGGAGCTTTGTGCCTGATGCTCCTGGAGTCACTGATCCTGTTGGTATTCTTAAAGATGGAGTTATCTTGTCAGCTATTTCTCCGGATCTGCGACGTGTGTTGCAGAGATTTCAGGCTGATAGGCCTGAGTCTTGTCCACCAGACAGACTGTTTGTCCCGGATAAGTGGACCAGCAGAGTCATTTCCGAGGTTCATTCCTCGGTGTTGGCAGGTCACCCGGGAATTTTTGGCACCAGAGATCTGGTGGCCAGGTCCTTTTGGTGGCCTTCCTTGTCAAGGGATGTGCGGTCATTTGTGCAGTCCTGTGGGACTTGTGCTCGAGCTAAGCCTTGCTGTTCTCGTGCCAGCGGTTTGCTCTTGCCCTTGCCTGTCCCGAAGAGACCTTGGACACATATCTCCATGGATTTCATTTCTGATCTTCCGCTATCTCAGGGCATGTCCGTTATCTGGGTGATATGTGATCGCTTCTCCAAGATGGTCCATTTGGTTCCTTTGCCTAAGCTGCCTTCCTCTTCCGATCTGGTTCCTGTGTTTTTCCAGAACGTGGTTCGTTTGCACGGCATCCCTGAGAATATTGTGTCAGACAGAGGATCCCAGTTCGTTTCCAGGTTCTGGCGATCCTTTTGTAGTAGGATGGGCATTGATTTGTCGTTTTCGTCTGCTTTCCATCCTCAGACTAATGGACAGACGGAGCGAACCAATCAGACTTTGGAGGCTTATTTGAGGTGTTTTGTCTCTGCTGATCAGGACGATTGGGTGACATTCTTGCCATTGGCTGAGTTTGCCCTTAATAATCGGGCTAGTTCCGCCACCTTGGTTTCGCCTTTTTTCTGCAACTCTGGTTTCCATCCTCGCTTTTCTTCGGGTCATGTGGAGCCTTCTGACTGTCCTGGGGTGGATTCTGTGGTGGATAGGTTGCAGCAGATCTGGAATCATGTGGTGGACAACTTGAAGTTGTCACAGGAGAAGGCTCAGCGCTTTGCCAACCGCCGTCGCGGTGTGGGTCCCCGACTATGCGTTGGGGATTTGGTATGGCTTTCTTCCCGCTTTGTTCCTATGAAGGTCTCCTCTCCCAAATTTAAACCTCGTTTTATTGGGCCTTACAAGATATTGGAAATCCTTAATCCTGTATCTTTTCGTCTGGATCTTCCTGTGTCGTTTGCTATTCACAATGTATTTCATAGGTCCTTGTTGCGGCGGTACATTGTGCCTGTAGTTCCTTCTGCTGAGCCTCCTGCTCCGGTGTTGGTTGAGGGCGAGTTGGAGTACGTGGTGGAGAAGATCTTGGATTCTCGCCTCTCCAGGCGGAGGCTTCAGTACCTGGTCAAGTGGAAGGGCTATGGTCAGGAGGATAATTCCTGGGTGGTCGCCTCTGATGTTCATGCGGCCGATTTAGTTCGTGCCTTTCATGCCGCTCATCCTGATCGCCCTGGTGGTCGTGGTGAGGGTTCGGTGACCCCTCACTAAGGGGGGGGGTACTGTTGTGAATTTGCTTTTTGCTCCCTCTAGTGGTTACTAGTTTTTTGACTCTGGTTTTTCTGTCATTCCTTTTATCCGCACCTGGGTCGTTAGTTAGGGGTGTTGCTATATAAGCTCCCTGGACCTTCAGTTCAATGCCTGGCAACGTAGTTATCAGAGCTAGTCTGCTGTGCTCTTGTCTACTGATCCTGGTTCCAGTTATATCAGCTAAGTCTGCCTTTTGCTTTTTGCTATTTGTTTTGGTTTTGTATTTTTGTCCAGCTTGTTCCTAATCTATATCCTGACCTTTGCTGGAAGCTCTAGGGGGGCTGGTGTTCTCCCCCCGGACCGTTAGACGGTTCGGGGGTTCTTGAATTTCCAGTGTGGATTTTGATAGGGTTTTTGTTGACCATATAAGTTACCTTTCTTTATTCTGCTATCAGTAAGCGGGCCTCTCTGTGCTAAACCTGGTTCATTTCTGTGTTTGTCATTTCCTCTTACCTCACCGTCATTATTTGTGGGGGGCTTCTATCCAGCTTTGGGGTCCCCTTCTCTGGAGGCAAGAAAGGTCTTTGTTTTCCTCTACTAGGGGTAGCTAGATTCTCCGGCTGGCGCGTGTCATCTAGAATCAACGTAGGAATGATCCCCGGCTACTTCTAGTGTTGGCGTTAGGAGTAGATATATGGTCAACCCAGTTACCACTGCCCTATGAGCTGGATTTTTGTATTCTGCAGACTTCCACGTTCCTCTGAGACCCTCGCCATTGGGGTCATAACAGTCCGCCTAGAGTGTGCTCACTTGCGGCGTTCCAGCACGGCAAAAGCGTGCATTGCGGCTCTGCAGCGCCGACACCACCTGCCGGAACATCGCATCATATGTGACCTACCTACCAGGTGGAATTCCACATTACATATGTTGGAGCGGTTGTATGAGCAGCAGCAAGCTGTAATGGAGTACCAGCTGCATCAGGCGCAAAGAAGTCGCACTCCGCGCCGTTCAGACTTCACAACCACAGAGTGGGCCACTATGAAGGACGTCTGCCAGGTTTTGCATCCCTTCGATTATTCCACGCGGATGGCGAGTGCAGATGATGCACTAGTCAGCATGACTGTCCCCCTTATCTGCCTGCTTGAAAAATCACTGCAAGCACTAAGGGATGATGTTGTGGAAGAGGAGGAGGATGAGGATTCACCATTTCCATCATCTTCTGGACAGTCAGCGCCACGTGGTTCCTCACAAACGCGTAGGCAGGGGACAGTTTGTGAGGAGGATGAGGAGGAGTCAATGGAGGAGGAAGACATCCGTCCAGAGGAGGGAGTTACACAATTGTCCAGTACTCAGTGTGTACAGCGAGGGTGGGGTGATGACGAGCGGGCAGAGATCACGCCTCCAGCAGGGGACAGCGTTTCTTGGGCAGTTGGCAGTCTGCAGCACATGGTGGATTACATGCTGCAGTGCCTGAGAAACGACCGCCGCATCGCCTACATTCTCAACATGTCTGATTATTGGGTGTTCACCCTCCTCGATCCTCGCTACCGGGACAACGTAGAAAGCCTCATCACACCGTTGAACCGGGAGCGAAAAATGCGGGAGTACCAAGACACACTGGTGAATTCCATCATCTTCTCCATTCCAACTGAGAGAAGTGCTGCTAGTGCATTACAAAGCAGCTCAGTGCGTCCAGGCAGTGGTGGAGGCTCTGCACAAAGAGGGTGCAGAAAAAGTGCCTCTGCCCAAGGCAAGACCAGTATGGCCGAACTGTGGCACAGTTTTCTGTGCCCGCCACAAAAGTCTACACCATCACAGACGGCTCCAGTCAGCAGGAGGCAACGGTTCCGTCAGATGGTGACTAGTGTTGAGCGATACCGTCTGATACTTGAAAGTATCGGTATCGGAAAGTATCGGCCGATACCGGCAAAGTATCGGATCCAATCCGATACCGATACCCGATACCAATACAAGTCAATGGGACTCAAGTATCGGACGGTATCCCTGATGGTTCCCAGGGTCTGAAGGAGAGGAAACTCTCCTTCAGGCCCTGGGATCCATATTAATGTGTAAAAGAAAGAATTAAAATAAAAAATATTGCTATACTCACCTCACCGAGGGAAGCGGCAGCGTTCTTTGTTTAAAATTCGCGCGTTTACTTCCTTACGTGAAGTCCCGGCTTGTGATTGGTCGCGTGCCGCCCATGTGGCGGCGACGCAACCAATCACAGCAAGCCGTGACGTAATTTCAGGTCCTTCAGTATTTTAAAATTACGTTCCGACTTTGTGATTGGCCGCGTCGCTGTCACATGGGCGACGCGACCAATCACAAGCCGTGACGTCACGGGAGGCTGGACACGAGCGCATTTTAAAATGCGCGCGTGTCCAGCCTCCCGTGACGTCCCGGCTTGTGATTGGTTGCGTCGCCCATGTGGCGGCGACGCAACCAATCACAGCAAGCCGTGACGTAATTTCAGGTAATTCAGTATTTTAAAATTACGTTCCGGCTTTGTGATTGGCCGCGTCGCGGTCACATGGGCGACGCAACCAATCACAAGCCGGGACGTCACGGGAGGCTGGACACGCGCGCATTTTAAAATGCGCGCGTGTCCAGCCTCCCGGCTTGTGATTGGTTGACCGCGACGCAACCAATCACAAGCCGGGACGTCACGGGAGGCTGGACACGCGCGCATTTTAAAATGCGCGCGTGTCCAGCCTCCCGTGACGTCACGGCTTGTGATTAGTCGCGTCGCCCATGTGACAGCAACGCGGCCAATCACAAAGCCGGAACGTAATTTTAAAATACTGAATGACCTGAAATTACATCACGGCTTGCTGTGATTGGTTGCGTCGCTGCCACATGGGCGGCACGCGACCAATCACAAGCTGGGACTTCACGTAAGGAGTAAACGCGCAAATTTTAAACAAAGAACGCTGCCGCTTCCCTCGGTAAGGTGCAGGCTGCGTCGGAGAGGTGAGTATAGTAATATTTTTTATTTTAATTCTCTCTTTTACACATTTTTACATTAATGTTGTTTTGATAAAAGTATCGGATCTCGGTATCGGAATTCCGATACCCGCAAGTATCGGCCGATACCCGATACTTGCGGTATCGGAATGCTCAACACTAATGGTGACAGACTACATGTCTTGCCCTCTTGCTGTACTCCCAGACGGCTCTTCCCCTTTCAAGTTTTGGGTCTCAAAGCTGGATACATGGCCAGAGCTAAGCCAGTATGCATTGGAGGTGCTGGCTTGCCCTGCGGCTAGTGTATTATCGGAATGTGTCTTTAGTGCTGCAGGTGGTGTACTAACTGACCGTCGCATGCGACTATCCTCCGATAACGTTGACCGGCTTACTTTCCTGAAAATGAACAAGGCCTGGATCTCGCAGGAATTTGCCACTCCTCTTCCTGATTAAATAATTAGGTCACTGTCTACGTTATCCAGGTCTCCTGTTGTGTTCATCTTTCTACCACCTGAACTTAAATTCCTGGGCTCCAACACCGCCAGTTGAGGCTCAGAAGTGCCGTCTGCACAGTCAAAACATACGACCCAGTGTTATTGGGTTTCAGTAACGTCAGCTGATCCCCAGCTGTGTAGCCGGCAATGTGACCTGCGACCGCCACGCTGACACAACAACTGAAATGTAAGGGAACCTGTCCCCCCCCCAGGCGTTTGTTACTGAAAGAGCCACCTTGTGCAGCAGTAATGCTGCACAAGGAAAAGGTAGCTATTTTTGTTTAGCTCCTTGCACACGCAGAACTTAACACTTATAAAATGTGTCCACTGATACCGTAAAACTGTCCCGGAGGTGGGACTTTCCTTCGTAATATGACGCAGCATAGCCGTCATTCCTACCCCCTTGGCGCCGTGCCCCGGCTCCTCAGCGTTGTTTGATTCCGTCCCGGAGCCTGCGCTGTTATGTTATCCCTTGGCCAGGCACACTTAGCGCTGCCCGTCTTCTGACATCATTTGGTGTCAGGATGGCTGCGCCTGTGCGGCCGCGCTGGCCGAGAGCCCGCCTCGCAATGTCTTCTGATTTAATCCCACTGGGGGCCTGAGATCCATGGACATGCGCAGTGCATATCTGAACCTCCGCCTCTCACTCATCTCCCTACGCCTTCTTCAGACTGTGCGGTGTCAGCTGGTCCCTAATAGCATGCCACGGCCGTGACACCGCACAGTCTTAAGAAGCCGTAGGGAGGGGAGTGAGAGGCGAGGATATGCACTGCGCATGGCCATGGATCCCAGGCCCGCGGTGGGATTACATTAGACGACACTGCGAGGCGGGCTCTCGGCCAGCGCGTCCGCACAGGCGCAGCCAGCCTGACACCAAATGATGTCAGAAGATGGGCAGCGCTAAGTGTGCCTAGCCAAGGGATAACATAACAGCGCAGGCTCCGGGACGGAATCAAACAACGCCATGGCACGGAGCCGGGGGGGGGGGTAAGAATGACGGCTGTGCTGCGTCATATTACGAAGGAAAGTCTCACCTCCGGGACGGTCTCAAGGTTTCAGGGGACACATTTTATAAGTGTTTAGTTCTGTGTTTGCAAGGAGCATAATGAAAAGAGCCACCTTTTCCTTTTGCATCTTTTGTGCTGCACAAGCTGGCTCTTTCAGCTACAAACGCCTTGGGGGGGGGTTAAAGGTTCCCTTTCGACTTTCTCCAATCAGGCTTCGGCCTACATTGTGTTCCTCTGCTTTTCCTGCTGTCCCTGGGCTCCAACACCGCTAGTTGCCGTCCAGAAGTGCTGTCCGCACAGTCCCAACAGTCCCTCCTCTGTTATTGGGGTTCAGTAACGTCAGCTGTTCCCCAGCTGTGTGTGTGGCAATCCCTCCTATCTCCTCCACCTCCTCCTCCTCCTCCTGTCCCTGGGCTCCAACACCGCTAGTTGCCGTCCAGAAGTGCTGTCCGCACAGTCCCAACAGTCCCTCCTCTGTTATTGGGGTTCAGTAACGTCAGCTGTTCCCCAGCTGTGTGTGTGGCAATCCCTTCTATCTCCTCCACCTCCTCCTCCTCCTCCTCCTGTCCCTGGGCTCCAACACCGCTAGTTGCCGTCCAGAAGTGCTGTCCGCACAGTCCCAACAGTCCCTCCTCTGTTATTGGGGTTCAGTAACGTCAGCTGTTCCCCAGCTGTGTGTGTGGCAATCCCTCCTATCTCCTCCACCTCCTCCTCCTCCTCCTGTCCCTGGGCTCCAACACCACTAGTTGCCATCCAGAAGTGCTGTCCGCACAGTCCCAACAGTCGCTCCTCTGTTATTGGGGTTCAGTAACGTCAGCTGTTCCCCAGCTGTGTGTGTGGCAATCCCTCCTATCTCCTCCACCTCCTCCTCCTCCTCCTGTCCCTGGGCTCCAACACCGCTAGTTGCCGTCCAGAAGTGCTGTCCGCACAGTCCCAACAGTCCCTCCTCTGTTATTGGGGTTCAGTAACGTCAGC
Organism: Ranitomeya variabilis; assembly: GCF_051348905.1. Classification (NCBI taxonomy): domain Eukaryota; kingdom Metazoa; phylum Chordata; class Amphibia; order Anura; family Dendrobatidae; genus Ranitomeya; species Ranitomeya variabilis. The sequence continues at coordinate 124,199,032 of NC_135237.1, read as the reverse complement.
TGTTCCCCAGCTGTGTGTGTGGCAATCCCTCCTATCTCCTCTACCTCCTCCTCCTGTCCCTGGGCTCCAACACCGCTAGTTGCCGTCCAGAAGTGCTGTCCGCACAGTCCCAACAGTCCCTCCTCTGTTATTGGGGTTCAGTAACGTCAGCTGTTCCCCAGCTGTGTGTGTGGCAATCCCTCCTATCTCCTACACCTCCTCCTCCTGTCCCTGGGCTCCAACACCGCTAGTTGCTGTCCAGAAGTGCTGTCCGCACAGTCCCAACAGTCCCTCCTCTGTTATTGGGGTTCAGTAACGTCAGCTGTTCCCCAGCTGTGTGTGTGGCAATCCCTCCTATCTCCACCACCTCCTCCTCCTCCTGTCCCTGGGCTCCAACACCGCTAGTTGCCGTCCAGAAGTGCTGTCCGCACAATCCCAACAGTCCCTCCTCTGTTATTGGGGTTCAGTAACGTCAGCTGTTCCCCAGCTGTGTGTGTGGCAATCCCTCCTATCTCCTCCTCCTCCTCCTGTCCCTGGGCTCCAACACCGCTAGTTGCTGTCCAGAAGTGCTGTCCGCACAGTCCCAACAGTCCCTCCTCTGTTTTTGGGGTTCAGTAACGTCAGCTGTTCCCCAGCTGTGTGTGTGGCAATCCCTCCTATCTCCTCCACCTCCTCCTCCTGTCCCTGGGCTCCAACACCGCTAGTTGCCGTCCAGAAGTGCTGTCTGCACAGTCCCAACAGTCCCTCCTCTGTTATTGGGGTTCAGTAACGTCAGCTGTTCCCCAGCTGTGTGTGTGGCAATCCCTCCTATCTCCTCCACCTCCTCCTCCTCCTCCTCCTGTCCCTGGGCTCCAACACCGCTAGTTGCCGTCCAGAAGTGCTGTCCGCACAGTCCCAACAGTCCCTCCTCTGTTATTGGGGTTCAGTAACGTCAGCTGTTCCCCAGCTGTGTGTGTGGCAATCCCTCCTATCTCCTCCACCTCCTCCTCCTCCTCCTGTCCCTGGGCTCCAACACCGCTAGTTGCTGTCCAGAAGTGCTGTCCGCACAGTCCCAACAGTCGCTCCTCTGTTTTTGGGGTTCAGTAACGTCAGCTGTTCCCCAGCTGTGTGTGTGGCAATCCCTCCTATCTCCTCCACCTCCTCCTCCTCCTCCTGTCCCTGGGCTCCAACACCGCTAGTTGCTGTCCAGAAGTGCTGTCCGCACAGTCCCAACAGTCGCTCCTCTGTTATTGGGGTTCAGTAACGTCAGCTGTTCCCCAGCTGTGTGTGTGGCAATCCCTCCTATCTCCTCCACCTCCTCCTCCTCCTCCTGTCCCTGGGCTCCAACACCGCTAGTTGCTGTCCAGAAGTGCTGTCCGCACAGTCCCAACAGTCGCTCCTCTGTTATTGGGGTTCAGTAACGTCAGCTGTTCCCCAGCTGTGTGTGTGGCAATCCCTCCTATCTCCTCCACCTCCTCCTCCTCCTCCTCCTGTCCCTGGGCTCCAACACCGCTAGTTGCCGTCCAGAAGTGCTGTCCGCACAGTCCTAACAGTCGCTCCTCTGTTATTGGGGTTCAGTAACGTCAGCTGTTCCCCAGCTGTGTGTGTGGCAATCCCTCCTATCTCCTCCACCTCCTCCTCCTCCTCCTGTCCCTGGGCTCCAACACCGCTAGTTGCCATCCAGAAGTGCTGTCCGCACAGTCCCAACAGTCCCTCCTCTGTTATTGGGGTTCAGTAACGTCAGCTGTTCCCCAGCTGTGTGTGTGGCAATCCCTCCTATCTCCTCCGCCTCCTCCTCCTCCTCCTGTCCCTGGGCTCCAACACCGCTAGTTGCCATCCAGAAGTGCTGTCCGCACAGTCCCAACAGTCCCTCCTCTGTTATTGGGGTTCAGTAACGTCAGCTGTTCCCCAGCTGTGTGTGTGGCAATCCCTCCTATCTCCTCCACCTCCTCCTCCTCCTCCTCCTCCAGTCCCTGGGCTCCAACACCGCTAGTTGCCGTCCAGAAGTGCTGTCCGCACAGTCCCAACAGTTCCTCCTCTGTTATTGGGGTTCAGTAACGTCAGCTGTTCCCCAGCTGTGTGTGTGGCAATCCCTCCTATCTCCTCCACCTCCTCCTCCTCCTCCTGTCCCTGGGCTCCAACACCGCTAGTTGCCATCCAGAAGTGCTGTCCGCACAGTCCCAACAGTCGCTCCTCTGTTATTGGGGTTCAGTAACGTCAGCTCTTCCCCAGCTGTGTGTGTGGCAATCCCTCCTATCTTCTCCACCTCCTCCTCCTCCTCCTGTCCCTGGGCTCCAACACCGCTAGTTGCCGTCCAGAAGTGCTGTCCGCACAGTCCCAACAGTCCCTCCTCTGTTATTGGGGTTCAGTAACGTCAGCTGTTCCCCAGCTGTGTGTGTGGCAATCCCTCCTATCTCCTCCACCTCCTCCTCCTCCTCCTGTCCCTGGGCTCCAACACCGCTAGTTGCCGTCCAGAAGTGCTGTCCGCACAGTCCCAACAGTCCCTCCTCTATTATTGGGGTTCAGTAACGTCAGCTGTTCCCCAGCTGTGTGTGTGGCAATCCCTCCTATCTCCTCCACCTCCTCCTCCTCCTCCTGTCCCTGGGCTCCAACACCGCTAGTTGCCGTCCAGAAGTGCTGTCCGCACAGTCCCAACAGTCGCTCCTCTGTTATTGGGGTTCAGTAACGTCAGCTGTTCCCCAGCTGTGTGTGTGGCAATCCCTCCTATCTCCTCCACCTCCTCCTCCTCCTCCTGTCCCTGGGCTCCAACACCGCTAGTTGCCGTCCAGAAGTGCTGTCCGCACAGTCCCAACAGTCGCTCCTCTGTTATTGGGGTTCAGTAACGTCAGCTGTTCCCCAGCTGTGTGTGTGGCAATCCCTCAAATCTCCTCCACCTCCTCCTCCTCCTCCTGTCCCTGGTCTCCAACACCGCTAGTTGCTGTCCAGAAGTGCTGTCCGCACAGTCCCAACAGTCCCTCCTCTGTTATTGGGGTTCAGTAACGTCAGCTGTTCCCCAGCTGTGTGTGTGGCAATCCCTCCTATCTCCTCCACCTCCTCCTCCTCCTCCTGTCCCTGGGCTCCAACACCGCTAGTTGCCGTCCAGAAGTGCTGTCCGCACAGTCCCAACAGTCCCTCCTCTGTTATTGGGGTTCAGTAACATCAGCTGTTCCCCAGCTGTGTGTGTGGCAATCCCTCCTATCTCCTCCACCTCCTCCTCCTCCTCCTGTCCCTGGGCTCCAACACCGCTAGTTGCCATCCAGAAGTGCTGTCCGCACAGTCCCAACAGTCCCTCCTCTGTTATTGGGGTTCAGTAACGTCAGCTGTTCCCCAGCTGTGTGTGTGGCAATCCCTCCTATCTCCTCCACCTCCTCCTCCTCCTCCTGTTCCTGGGCTCCAACACCGCTAGTTGCCGTCCAGAAGTGCTGTCCGCACAGTCCCAACAGTCGCTCCTCTGTTATTGGGGTTCAGTAACGTCAGCTGTTCCCCAGCTGTGTGTGTGGCAATCCCTCCTATCTCCTCCACCTCCTCCTCCTCCTGTCCCTGGGCTCCAACACCGCTAGTTGCCGTCCAGAAGTGCTGTCTGCACAGTCCCTCCTCTGTTATTGGGGTTCAGTAACGTCAGCTGTTCCCCAGCTGTGTGTGTGGCAATCCCTCCTATCTCCTCCACCTCCTCCTCCTCCTCCTCCTGTCCCTGGGCTCCAACACCGCTAGTTGCCGTCCAGAAGTGCTGTCCACACAGTCCCAACAGTCGCTCCTCTGTTATTGGGGTTCAGTAACGTCAGCTGTTCCCCAGCTGTGTGTGTGGCAATCCCTCCTATCTCCTCCACCTCCTCCTCCTCCTCCTGTCCCTGGGCTCCAACACCGCTAGTTGCCATCCAGAAGTGCTGTCCGCACAGTCCCAACAGTCCCTCCTCTGTTATTGGGGTTCAGTAACGTCAGCTGTTCCCCAGCTGTGTGTGTGGCAATCCCTCCTATCTCCTCCACCTCCTCCTCCTCCTCCTGTCCCTGGGCTCCAACACCGCTAGTTGCCGTCCAGAAGTGCTGTCCGCACAGTCCCAACAGTCCCTCCTCTGTTATTGGGGTTCAGTAACGTCAGCTGTTCCCCAGCTGTGTGTGTGGCAATCCCTCCTATCTCCTCCACCTCCTCCTCCTCCTCCTCCTCCAGTCCCTGGGCTCCAACACCGCTAGTTGCCGTCCAGAAGTGCTGTCCGCACAGTCCCAACAGTTCCTCCTCTGTTATTGGGGTTCAGTAACGTCAGCTGTTCCCCAGCTGTGTGTGTGGCAATCCCTCCTATCTCCTCCACCTCCTCCTCCTCCTCCTGTCCCTGGGCTCCAACACCGCTAGTTGCCATCCAGAAGTGCTGTCCGCACAGTCCCAACAGTCGCTCCTCTGTTATTGGGGTTCAGTAACGTCAGCTCTTCCCCAGCTGTGTGTGTGGCAATCCCTCCTATCTCCTCCACCTCCTCCTCCTCCTCCTGTCCCTGGGCTCCAACACCGCTAGTTGCCGTCCAGAAGTGCTGTCCGCACAGTCCCAACAGTCCCTCCTCTGTTATTGGGGTTCAGTAACGTCAGCTGTTCCCCAGCTGTGTGTGTGGCAATCCCTCCTATCTCCTCCACCTCCTCCTCCTCCTCCTGTCCCTGGGCTCCAACACCGCTAGTTGCCGTCCAGAAGTGCTGTCCGCACAGTCCCAACAGTCCCTCCTCTATTATTGGGGTTCAGTAACGTCAGCTGTTCCCCAGCTGTGTGTGTGGCAATCCCTCCTATCTCCTCCACCTCCTCCTCCTCCTCCTGTCCCTGGGCTCCAATACCGCTAGTTGCCGTCCAGAAGTGCTGTCCGCACAGTCCCAACAGTCGCTCCTCTGTTATTGGGGTTCAGTAACGTCAGCTGTTCCCCAGCTGTGTGTGTGGCAATCCCTCCTATCTCCTCCACCTCCTCCTCCTCCTCCTGTCCCTGGGCTCCAACACCGCTAGTTGCCGTCCAGAAGTGCTGTCCGCACAGTCCCAACAGTCGCTCCTCTGTTATTGGGGTTCAGTAACGTCAGCTGTTCCCCAGCTGTGTGTGTGGCAATCCCTCCTATCTCCTCCACCTCCTCCTCCTCCTCCTGTCCCTGGGCTCCAACACCACTAGTTGCCGTCCAGAAGTGCTGTCCGCACAGTCCCAACAGTCCCTCCTCTGTTACTGGGGTTCAGTAACGTCAGCTCTTCCCCAGCTGTGTGTGTGGCAATCCCTCCTATCTCCTCCACCTTCTCCTCCTCCTCCTCCTGTCCCTGGGCTCCAACACCGCTAGTTGCCGTCCAGAAGTGCTGTCCGCACAGTCCCAACAGTCCCTCCTCTGTTATTGGGGTTCAGTAACGTCAGTTGTTCCCCAGCTGTGTGTGTGGCAATCCCTCCTATCTCCTCCACCTCCTCCTCCTCCTCCTGTCCCTGGGCTCCAACACCGCTAGTTGCCATCCAGAAGTGCTGTCCGCACAGTCCCAACAGTCCCTCCTCTGTTATTGGGGTTCAGTAACGTCAGCTGTTCCCCAGCTGTGTGTGTGGCAATCCCTCCTATCTCCTCCACCTCCTCCTCCTCCTCCTGTCCCTGGGCTCCAACACCGCTAGTTGCCGTCCAGAAGTGCTGTCCGCACAGTCCCAACAGTCCCTCCTCTGTTATTGGGGTTCAGTAACTTCAGCTGTTCCCCAGCTGTGTGTGTGGCAATCCCTCCTATCTCCTCCACCTCCTCCTCCTCCTCCTGTCCCTGGGCTCCAACACCGCTAGTTGCCGTCCAGAAGTGCTGTCTGCACAGTCCCAACAGTCGCTCCTCTGTTATTGGGGTTCAGTAACGTCAGCTGTTCCCCAGCTGTGTGTGTGGCAATCCCTTCTATCTCCTCCACCTCCTCCTCCTCCTCCTCCTGTCCCTGGGCTCCAACACCGCTAGTTGCCGTCCAGAAGTGCTGTCCGCACAGTCCCAACAGTCCCTCCTCTGTTATTGGGGTTCAGTAACGTCAGCTGTTCCCCAGCTGTGTGTGTGGCAATCCCTCCTATCTCCTCCACCTCCTCCTCCTCCTCCTGTCCCTGGGCTCCAACACCACTAGTTGCCATCCAGAAGTGCTGTCCGCACAGTCCCAACAGTCGCTCCTCTGTTATTGGGGTTCAGTAACGTCAGCTGTTCCCCAGCTGTGTGTGTGGCAATCCCTCCTATCTCCTCCACCTCCTCCTCCTCCTCCTGTCCCTGGGCTCCAACACCGCTAGTTGCCGTCCAGAAGTGCTGTCCGCACAGTCCCAACAGTCCCTCCTCTGTTATTGGGGTTCAGTAACGTCAGCTGTTCCCCAGCTGTGTGTGTGGCAATCCCTCCTATCTCCTCTACCTCCTCCTCCTGTCCCTGGGCTCCAACACCGCTAGTTGCCGTCCAGAAGTGCTGTCCGCACAGTCCCAACAGTCCCTCCTCTGTTATTGGGGTTCAGTAACGTCAGCTGTTCCCCAGCTGTGTGTGTGGCAATCCCTCCTATCTCCTACACCTCCTCCTCCTGTCCCTGGGCTCCAACACCGCTAGTTGCTGTCCAGAAGTGCTGTCCGCACAGTCCCAACAGTCCCTCCTCTGTTATTGGGGTTCAGTAACGTCAGCTGTTCCCCAGCTGTGTGTGTGGCAATCCCTCCTATCTCCACCACCTCCTCCTCCTCCTGTCCCTGGGCTCCAACACCGCTAGTTGCCGTCCAGAAGTGCTGTCCGCACAATCCCAACAGTCCCTCCTCTGTTATTGGGGTTCAGTAACGTCAGCTGTTCCCCAGCTGTGTGTGTGGCAATCCCTCCTATCTCCTCCTCCTCCTCCTGTCCCTGGGCTCCAACACCGCTAGTTGCTGTCCAGAAGTGCTGTCCGCACAGTCCCAACAGTCCCTCCTCTGTTTTTGGGGTTCAGTAACGTCAGCTGTTCCCCAGCTGTGTGTGTGGCAATCCCTCCTATCTCCTCCACCTCCTCCTCCTGTCCCTGGGCTCCAACACCGCTAGTTGCCGTCCAGAAGTGCTGTCTGCACAGTCCCAACAGTCCCTCCTCTGTTATTGGGGTTCAGTAACGTCAGCTGTTCCCCAGCTGTGTGTGTGGCAATCCCTCCTATCTCCTCCACCTCCTCCTCCTCCTCCTCCTGTCCCTGGGCTCCAACACCGCTAGTTGCCGTCCAGAAGTGCTGTCCGCACAGTCCCAACAGTCCCTCCTCTGTTATTGGGGTTCAGTAACGTCAGCTGTTCCCCAGCTGTGTGTGTGGCAATCCCTCCTATCTCCTCCACCTCCTCCTCCTCCTCCTGTCCCTGGGCTCCAACACCGCTAGTTGCTGTCCAGAAGTGCTGTCCGCACAGTCCCAACAGTCGCTCCTCTGTTATTGGGGTTCAGTAACGTCAGCTGTTCCCCAGCTGTGTGTGTGGCAATCCCTCCTATCTCCTCCACCTCCTCCTCCTGTCCCTGGGCTCCAACACCGCTAGTTGCTGTCCAGAAGTGCTGTCCGCACAGTCCCAACAGTCGCTCCTCTGTTATTGGGGTTCAGTAACGTCAGCTGTTCCCCAGCTGTGTGTGTGGCAATCCCTCCTATCTCCTCCACCTCCTCCTCCTCCTCCTGTCCCTGGGCTCCAACACCGCTAGTTGCTGTCCAGAAGTGCTGTCCGCACAGTCCCAACAGTCGCTCCTCTGTTATTGGGGTTCAGTAACGTCAGCTGTTCCCCAGCTGTGTGTGTGGCAATCCCTCCTATCTCCTCCACCTCCTCCTCCTCCTCCTCCTGTCCCTGGGCTCCAACACCGCTAGTTGCCGTCCAGAAGTGCTGTCCGCACAGTCCTAACAGTCGCTCCTCTGTTATTGGGGTTCAGTAACGTCAGCTGTTCCCCAGCTGTGTGTGTGGCAATCCCTCCTATCTCCTCCACCTCCTCCTCCTCCTCCTGTCCCTGGGCTCCAACACCGCTAGTTGCCATCCAGAAGTGCTGTCCGCACAGTCCCAACAGTCCCTCCTCTGTTATTGGGGTTCAGTAACGTCAGCTGTTCCCCAGCTGTGTGTGTGGCAATCCCTCCTATCTCCTCCGCCTCCTCCTCCTCCTCCTGTCCCTGGGCTCCAACACCGCTAGTTGCCATCCAGAAGTGCTGTCCGCACAGTCCCAACAGTCCCTCCTCTGTTATTGGGGTTCAGTAACGTCAGCTGTTCCCCAGCTGTGTGTGTGGCAATCCCTCCTATCTCCTCCACCTCCTCCTCCTCCTCCTCCTCCAGTCCCTGGGCTCCAACACCGCTAGTTGCCGTCCAGAAGTGCTGTCCGCACAGTCCCAACAGTTCCTCCTCTGTTATTGGGGTTCAGTAACGTCAGCTGTTCCCCAGCTGTGTGTGTGGCAATCCCTCCTATCTCCTCCACCTCCTCCTCCTCCTCCTGTCCCTGGGCTCCAACACCGCTAGTTGCCATCCAGAAGTGCTGTCCGCACAGTCCCAACAGTCGCTCCTCTGTTATTGGGGTTCAGTAACGTCAGCTCTTCCCCAGCTGTGTGTGTGGCAATCCCTCCTATCTTCTCCACCTCCTCCTCCTCCTCCTGTCCCTGGGCTCCAACACCGCTAGTTGCCGTCCAGAAGTGCTGTCCGCACAGTCCCAACAGTCCCTCCTCTGTTATTGGGGTTCAGTAACGTCAGCTGTTCCCCAGCTGTGTGTGTGGCAATCCCTCCTATCTCCTCCACCTCCTCCTCCTCCTCCTGTCCCTGGGCTCCAACACCGCTAGTTGCCGTCCAGAAGTGCTGTCCGCACAGTCCCAACAGTCCCTCCTCTATTATTGGGGTTCAGTAACGTCAGCTGTTCCCCAGCTGTGTGTGTGGCAATCCCTCCTATCTCCTCCACCTCCTCCTCCTCCTCCTGTCCCTGGGCTCCAACACCGCTAGTTGCCGTCCAGAAGTGCTGTCCGCACAGTCCCAACAGTCGCTCCTCTGTTATTGGGGTTCAGTAACGTCAGCTGTTCCCCAGCTGTGTGTGTGGCAATCCCTCCTATCTCCTCCACCTCCTCCTCCTCCTCCTGTCCCTGGGCTCCAACACCGCTAGTTGCCGTCCAGAAGTGCTGTCCGCACAGTCCCAACAGTCGCTCCTCTGTTATTGGGGTTCAGTAACGTCAGCTGTTCCCCAGCTGTGTGTGTGGCAATCCCTCAAATCTCCTCCACCTCCTCCTCCTCCTCCTGTCCCTGGTCTCCAACACCGCTAGTTGCTGTCCAGAAGTGCTGTCCGCACAGTCCCAACAGTCCCTCCTCTGTTATTGGGGTTCAGTAACGTCAGCTGTTCCCCAGCTGTGTGTGTGGCAATCCCTCCTATCTCCTCCACCTCCTCCTCCTCCTCCTGTCCCTGGGCTCCAACACCGCTAGTTGCCGTCCAGAAGTGCTGTCCGCACAGTCCCAACAGTCCCTCCTCTGTTATTGGGGTTCAGTAACATCAGCTGTTCCCCAGCTGTGTGTGTGGCAATCCCTCCTATCTCCTCCACCTCCTCCTCCTCCTCCTGTCCCTGGGCTCCAACACCGCTAGTTGCCATCCAGAAGTGCTGTCCGCACAGTCCCAACAGTCCCTCCTCTGTTATTGGGGTTCAGTAACGTCAGCTGTTCCCCAGCTGTGTGTGTGGCAATCCCTCCTATCTCCTCCACCTCCTCCTCCTCCTCCTGTTCCTGGGCTCCAACACCGCTAGTTGCCGTCCAGAAGTGCTGTCCGCACAGTCCCAACAGTCGCTCCTCTGTTATTGGGGTTCAGTAACGTCAGCTGTTCCCCAGCTGTGTGTGTGGCAATCCCTCCTATCTCCTCCACCTCCTCCTCCTCCTGTCCCTGGGCTCCAACACCGCTAGTTGCCGTCCAGAAGTGCTGTCTGCACAGTCCCTCCTCTGTTATTGGGGTTCAGTAACGTCAGCTGTTCCCCAGCTGTGTGTGTGGCAATCCCTCCTATCTCCTCCACCTCCTCCTCCTCCTCCTCCTGTCCCTGGGCTCCAACACCGCTAGTTGCCGTCCAGAAGTGCTGTCCACACAGTCCCAACAGTCGCTCCTCTGTTATTGGGGTTCAGTAACGTCAGCTGTTCCCCAGCTGTGTGTGTGGCAATCCCTCCTATCTCCTCCACCTCCTCCTCCTCCTCCTGTCCCTGGGCTCCAACACCGCTAGTTGCCATCCAGAAGTGCTGTCCGCACAGTCCCAACAGTCCCTCCTCTGTTATTGGGGTTCAGTAACGTCAGCTGTTCCCCAGCTGTGTGTGTGGCAATCCCTCCTATCTCCTCCACCTCCTCCTCCTCCTCCTGTCCCTGGGCTCCAACACCGCTAGTTGCCGTCCAGAAGTGCTGTCCGCACAGTCCCAACAGTCCCTCCTCTGTTATTGGGGTTCAGTAACGTCAGCTGTTCCCCAGCTGTGTGTGTGGCAATCCCTCCTATCTCCTCCACCTCCTCCTCCTCCTCCTCCTCCAGTCCCTGGGCTCCAACACCGCTAGTTGCCGTCCAGAAGTGCTGTCCGCACAGTCCCAACAGTTCCTCCTCTGTTATTGGGGTTCAGTAACGTCAGCTGTTCCCCAGCTGTGTGTGTGGCAATCCCTCCTATCTCCTCCACCTCCTCCTCCTCCTCCTGTCCCTGGGCTCCAACACCGCTAGTTGCCATCCAGAAGTGCTGTCCGCACAGTCCCAACAGTCGCTCCTCTGTTATTGGGGTTCAGTAACGTCAGCTCTTCCCCAGCTGTGTGTGTGGCAATCCCTCCTATCTCCTCCACCTCCTCCTCCTCCTCCTGTCCCTGGGCTCCAACACCGCTAGTTGCCGTCCAGAAGTGCTGTCCGCACAGTCCCAACAGTCCCTCCTCTGTTATTGGGGTTCAGTAACGTCAGCTGTTCCCCAGCTGTGTGTGTGGCAATCCCTCCTATCTCCTCCACCTCCTCCTCCTCCTCCTGTCCCTGGGCTCCAACACCGCTAGTTGCCGTCCAGAAGTGCTGTCCGCACAGTCCCAACAGTCCCTCCTCTATTATTGGGGTTCAGTAACGTCAGCTGTTCCCCAGCTGTGTGTGTGGCAATCCCTCCTATCTCCTCCACCTCCTCCTCCTCCTCCTGTCCCTGGGCTCCAATACCGCTAGTTGCCGTCCAGAAGTGCTGTCCGCACAGTCCCAACAGTCGCTCCTCTGTTATTGGGGTTCAGTAACGTCAGCTGTTCCCCAGCTGTGTGTGTGGCAATCCCTCCTATCTCCTCCACCTCCTCCTCCTCCTCCTGTCCCTGGGCTCCAACACCGCTAGTTGCCGTCCAGAAGTGCTGTCCGCACAGTCCCAACAGTCGCTCCTCTGTTATTGGGGTTCAGTAACGTCAGCTGTTCCCCAGCTGTGTGTGTGGCAATCCCTCCTATCTCCTCCACCTCCTCCTCCTCCTCCTGTCCCTGGGCTCCAACACCACTAGTTGCCGTCCAGAAGTGCTGTCCGCACAGTCCCAACAGTCCCTCCTCTGTTACTGGGGTTCAGTAACGTCAGCTCTTCCCCAGCTGTGTGTGTGGCAATCCCTCCTATCTCCTCCACCTTCTCCTCCTCCTCCTCCTGTCCCTGGGCTCCAACACCGCTAGTTGCCGTCCAGAAGTGCTGTCCGCACAGTCCCAACAGTCCCTCCTCTGTTATTGGGGTTCAGTAACGTCAGTTGTTCCCCAGCTGTGTGTGTGGCAATCCCTCCTATCTCCTCCACCTCCTCCTCCTCCTCCTGTCCCTGGGCTCCAACACCGCTAGTTGCCATCCAGAAGTGCTGTCCGCACAGTCCCAACAGTCCCTCCTCTGTTATTGGGGTTCAGTAACGTCAGCTGTTCCCCAGCTGTGTGTGTGGCAATCCCTCCTATCTCCTCCACCTCCTCCTCCTCCTCCTGTCCCTGGGCTCCAACACCGCTAGTTGCCGTCCAGAAGTGCTGTCCGCACAGTCCCAACAGTCCCTCCTCTGTTATTGGGGTTCAGTAACTTCAGCTGTTCCCCAGCTGTGTGTGTGGCAATCCCTCCTATCTCCTCCACCTCCTCCTCCTCCTCCTGTCCCTGGGCTCCAACACCGCTAGTTGCCGTCCAGAAGTGCTGTCTGCACAGTCCCAACAGTCGCTCCTCTGTTATTGGGGTTCAGTAACGTCAGCTGTTCCCCAGCTGTGTGTGTGGCAATCCCTCCTATCTCCTCCACCTCCTCCTCCTGTCCCTGGGCTCCAACACCGCTAGTTGCCATCCAGAAGTGCTGTCCGCACAGTCCCAACAGTCCCTCCTCTGTTATTGGGGTTCAGTAACGTCAGCTGTTCCCCAGCTGTGTGTGTGGCAATCCCTCCTATCTCCTCCACCTCCTCCTCCTCCTCCTGTCCCTGGGCTCCAACACCGCTAGTTGCCGTCCAGAAGTGCTGTCCGCACAGAGCCAAACACCTCGCCAATGTGTTAGTGGGGTTCAGCACCGCCAGCTGTTCCCCTGCTGTGTATACGGCAACGTGTCCTGCGACCGCCACGCAGGCACAACACGTTAAATTTAAGGGAACCTGTCCCCCCCCCCAGGTGTTTGTTACTGAAGGAGACACCTTGTGCAGCAGTAATGATGCAAACGGAAAAAGTGCCTCTTTTCGTCGTGCTCCTTGCACATGCTGAACCTAACACTTTTGAAATGTGTCCCCTCACACGGTTAAACCGTCCGACCGGTGGAACTTTCCTTTGTCATGTGACGCAGCACAGCCGTCATTCTTACCCCCTTGGCGCCGTGCACCTCCTCCTCAGCGTTGTTTGAATCTGTCCCGGAGTCTGCGCTGTTATGTTATCCCTTGGCCAGGCACACTTAGCGCTGCCCGTCTTCTGACATCATTTGGTGTCAGGATGGCTGCGCCTGTGCGGCCGCGCTGGACGAGATCCCGCCTCATAGTGTCTTCTGATTTAATCCCACTGCGGACCTGTGATCCATGGACATTAGCAGTGCATATCTGAACCTCCGCCTCTCACTCATCTCCCTACGCCTTCTTCAGACTGTGCGCTGTCAGCTGATCCCTAATAGCATGCCACGGCCATGACGCCGCACAGTCTGAAGAAGCCGTAGGGAGTGGAGTGAGAGGCGAGGATATGCACTGCTCATGCCCATGGATCACAGGTCCGCAGAGTGATTACATTAGATGACACAGCGAGGCGGGATCTCGTCCAGCGCGGCCGCACAGGCGCAGCCATCCTGACACCAAATGATGTCAGAAGACGGGCAGCGCTAAGTGTGCCTGGCCAAGGGATAACATAACAGCGCAGACTCCAGGACAGATTCAAACAACGCTGAGGAGGAGGCGCACGGCACCAAGGGGGTAAGAATGATGGCTATGCTGCGTCACATGACAAAGGAAAGTTCCACCGACCAGACGGTTTAACCGTGTGAGGGGACACATTTCAAAAGTGTTAGGTTCAGCATGTGCAAGGACCATAATTAAAAGAGCTAAGTTTACCTTTTCCAGCATTAGTGCTGTACAAGATGGCTCTTTCACCTACAAACGCCTGGGGGGGGGTTAAAGGTTCCCTTTCAACTTGCTCCAGTGCAGGCTGCGGCCTACACTCTGTTCCACCTGCAGAGCCTGGGCTCCAACACCGCCAGTTGGGGCCCAGATGTGCTGGCTGCACAGAGCCAAACACCTCGCCAATGTGTCAGTGGGGTTCAGCACCGCCAGCTGTTCCCCTGCTGTGCAGCCGGCAACGTGTCCTGCAACTGCCACGCAGACACAACAGACCCAAAGCTGCCGCCAGTGCAGGCTTCGGCCTACACTCTGCTCCCTCTCCTCCTCCTGCTGACCCTGGGCTCTAACACCGCCAGTTGGGGCCCAGATGTGCTAGCTGCACAGAGAAAAACACCAGCCAATGTGTCAGTGGGGTTCAGCACCGCCAGCTGTTCCCCTGCTTTGCAGCCGGCAACGTGTCCTGCAACAGCCACGCAGACACAAGAACTGAAATTGAAGGGAACCTGTCCCCCCTCCCCCAGGCGTTTGTATGTTTTCCAGCCACCTTGTACAGCAGTAATGCTGCATGTGTGCAAGGTGGCTCATAAACGTATTCTCCTCGCACATGTGGAACTGAAAACACGTCTAAAATGTGTCCTCTGTGTGACCATTTAACCGTCCCGGAGGTGTGACTTTCCTTTGTAATGACACGCTGCAACCCCCTTGGTAGCGCTGCCCGTCTTCTGGCATCATTGTTTGGCTGCCTGCGCCTCTGCGGCCGCCCTGACCCACACAACGCCCCTCGGTGTCTTATTTATTTGGACTGCGAGGGTGTGATTGATGGGCATGAGCAGTGCATAAGTTCGCCTGTTCCTCATCTCCTTCCTCCTTCTTCAGACTGTGCGGCTTCATGGCCGTGGCATGCGATAAGGGATCAGCTGACGCCGCACAGTCTGAAGCGGGTGTAAGGACCCGAGTGTGAGAGGCGAACATATGTACTGCGCCAGGCCATGAATCCCAGCCCCGCAGTGTTTTAACAATGTTAAGACACTGCGGGGCTGGGATTCATGGTCATCGCGAACCGCACCGGCCGACATTAAATGATGTAAGAAGATGGGCAGCGCTAACAGCGCTAGGCCAAGGGATAACACGACAGCGCAGACTCCTGTACAGCAAATAACAACGCTCAGGAGGCTGCACCCAGCACCAAGGTGGGATTCTTGACATCTGTGCTGCGTCTCATTACGAAGGGAACTCGCGCCTCCAACACAGTTTGACTGTATAAAGGGCTAAATGTTATATGTGTTTCATTCAGCGTGTGCAAGGAGAAAAATTAAAAGAGCAACCTTTGACTTGTGCAGCACTACTGCTGCATAAGCTGTGGCTCTTCTAGTTTGGAACACCTGAGGGGGGGTTTAAGGTTACCTTTGAAATTGGTTCAATTAGGCTTCGGCCTACACTCCGCTCCCTCTCCTCCTCCTGCTGACCCTGGGCTCTAACACCGCCAGTTGGCGCCCAGATGTGCTGGCTGCACAGAGCCAAACACCTCGCCAATGTGTCAGTGGGGTTCAGCACCGCCAGCTGTTCCCCTGCTGTGCAGCCGGCAACGTGTCCTGCAACTGCCACGCAGACACAATAGACCCAAAGCTGCCGCCAGTGCAGGCTTCGGCCTACACTCTGCTCCCTCTCCTCCTCCTGCTGACCCTGGGCTCTAACACCGCCAGTTGGGGCCCAGATGTGCTAGCTGCACAGAGAAAAACACCAGCCAATGTGTCAGTGGGGTTCAGCACCGCCAGCTGTTCCCCTGCTGTGCAGCCGGCAACGTGTCCTGCAACAGCCACGCAGACACAAGAACTGAAATTGAAGGGAACCTGTCCCCCCTCCCCCAGGCGTTTGTATGTTTTCCAGCCACCTTGTACAGCAGTAATGCTGCATGTGTGCAAGGTGGCTCATAAACGTATTCTCCTCGCACATGTGGAACTGAAAACACGTCTAAAATGTGTCCTCTGTGTGACCATTTAACCGTCCCGGAGGTGTGACTTTCCTTTGTAATGACACGCTGCAACCCCCTTGGTAACGCTGCCCGTCTTCTGGCATCATTGTTTGGCTGCCTGCGCCTCTGCGACCGCCCTGACCCACACAATGCCCCTCGGTGTCTTATTTATTTGGACTGCGAGGGTGTGATTGATGGGCATGAGCAGTGCATAAGTTCGCCTGTCCCTCATCTCCTTCCGCCTTCTTCAGACTGTGTGGCTTCATGGCCGTGGCATGCGATAAGGGATCAGCTGACGCCGCACAGTCTGAAGCGGGTGTAAGGACCCGAGTGTGAGAGGCGAACATATGTACTGCGCCAGGCCATGAATCCCAGCCCCGCAGTATTTTAACAATGTTAAGACACTGCGGGGCTGGGATTCATGGTCATCGCGAAACGCACCGGCCGACATTAAATGATGTCAGAAGATGGGCAGCGCTAACAGCGCTAGGCCAAGGGATAACACGACAGTGCAGACTCCTGTACAGCAAATAACAACGCTCAGGAGGCTGCACCCAGCACCAAGGTGGGATTCTTGACATCTGTGCTGCGTCTCATTACGAAGGGAACTCGTGCCTCCAACACAGTTTGACTGTATAAAGGGCTAAATGTTATACGTGTTTCATTCAGCGTGTGCAAGGAGAAAAATTAAAAGAGCAACCTTTGACTTGTGCAGCACTACTGCTGCATAAGCTGTGGCTCTTCTAGTTTGGAACACCTGAGGGGGGGTTTAAGGTTACCTTTGAAATTGGTTCAATTAGGCTTCGGCCTACACTCCGCTCCCTCTCCTCCTCCTGCTGACCCTGGGCTCTAACACCGCCAGTTGGGGCCCAGATGTGCTGGCTGCACAGAGCCAAACACCTCGCCAATGTGTCAGTGGGGTTCAGCACCGCCAGCTGTTCCCCTGCTGTGCAGCCGGCAACGTGTCCTGCAACTGCCACGCAGACACAACAGACCCAAAGCTGCCGCCAGTGCAGGCTTCGGCCTACACTCTGCTCCCTCTCCTCCTCCTGCTGACCCTTTGCTCCAACACTGCTAGTTGGGGCTCTAGGAAGACAAGCTTGAATAGGTCCCCATCCTGGTTCCAGCACCGTCAGCTGGTTCCGGGCAGAGCCTTTGGCTTAGGTGCCTCCCTCTGGGTATCTGAGTTCCACCAACGTCAGGTGGTCCTTGGTAGTGCTTTCAGGCACGGGTACCTCCTGCTTAGTAACCGGGTTCCAGTAACGTCAGCTGGTCCTCGGTAGTTCCATTGGCTCTTGGACCTTCGGGTAGCCATCCGAGTTCCAGTTCCATCAGCTGTTTCTCGGCATTTTCTCAGCCTTCTTGTACCTTCTGCTACATTTCCAAGTTCAAGACCCTAAAGACGATGACCCGGAAGACCACCCCTAAGATGACGACGACACCAGAGACGACAACCACCGTGATGACGACGACCCTGGAGACGATGACCCTGAAGACCACCCCGATGACGACGACCCCGGAGACGACGACCCTGGAGACGACGACGACCTGGAAGACCGAGAAGCAGAAGAACAAGAGGCTGCAGAACAAAGAGCAGAAGAACATTAAGCATAACACTAAATATCAGAGCAAAAGATATTATCTAAATTATAAGCAGAAGAAGACTAAGCAGTGTATGGGGGTGAGTCCGTTCCTCCTCGTGGTGCCCCTGGATAAAGCCTGATGCTGCAGGCCAAACTGAACGTGGACAAATGTAACTCTTTTGTGACAGGCAGAACGGAAGGTGTAATCTTCAAACTTTTATAGATATCAACTACGGGAATGCCTGTCACAAATAAGAATATGATGAAGAAGTAGAATATGAAGAAGATAATAGTAAAATAAAAAGAATATGAACAATGTAACAAAAAAAATAATAGGTAGAAGATGAAGAAGAAGATGAATAAGGTGAAGAAGTTGATGTCAAAGAAGCTGATGATGAGGATAATGAAGAAGAAAGTGTGGGAGAAGTAAAAAAGAAGGTGAAGGGCGTGGAAGTAGTGAAACATCAATATCTGACAAAAAAAAAATAAAAAATAACATAGTCAAAATCTTTCTAACGCCGAACGTCATAAAAAAAAATAAAAATCCTGCTATTCTATTTGATTGGGCTAAACCTCTGTGCCTTTAATGTCTCCGCCACCTCCCCCAATACATGCTACATTATTCTTAGTTGTTTTCCTTCATGTAGAATTAACCTACAAGGAAAGAAAGGGTTTATTTTAATTCCGATATTTTCGTCCCATTGACTTGCATTGGGATCGGGTATCTGTATCGGATTAGATCCGATACTTTGACGGTATCGGTCGATACTTTCCGATACCGATACTTTCCGATATCGGAAGGTATCGCTCAACACTAGAGATGAGCTAACCATTGTAGGTATGCACCATCACATAGGTTTCGGATGTCCAGCAAGCACCTCGGCCTGGGCAAATAAATTCAATATAACTACAAAAAAGACGGTGTATCTGATAAAATTTTGTCAGCTTTATTACATTTTCATTATAAACTTGTAATGCAAAAAGCAAGCCCTCTTATTGCAACTTCAATAGAAAAATAAAAAAGGTATTGCTCTTGTAAGAGGGGAAGGATAAAACAAAACTACAAAAATGAAAAAGAAAACAAAAAATAGACAGTAACAAAGGGGATAATTTTCAGTCGATTGCTTTTGTGCATGCTACTGCCTACTAGCAAATTGTCAGTTTTTTTTTTATTAAAGCACCACGTTGGCGGGTCATTTTTCAGCACTGGGGTGATGTGGACCTTGCAGTTTTAATGGAGTTTTTACTAGTAATTAAATAGGTTATTTGGGAAACTTTCACAGGCTCATGTAATGTTCTCTGCACATTTGTTCACATTTTTTAAAATTATATCATTTAACATTGACCATCTATTCTTCCAGTTTCTTTGATATAAAGGATGTTGTACCCTTTTAGCATATACAGGATTTGTCACCTAGTATTTTACATCCTGGAGTTATATACCTGCCACCTTATGTAGTAATTTCTGCTATTCAGAGTTGACAGCTAATAGTGGGGTTAGCCTCATGGATTCAGCATAGTCCTGTGTCCCGTCATACAATAAAGGTGCCATTAAAATGATCTGTCAAATTCCTTATACACAGACCTATTATTTTGTGGAAGCAAATCTTAACTCACAAGGTGTCTAATATAGCGTGTCAGTTTTTTTCTACCAGATTGGTATGAAATTCATCAGAAAAAATGTTTGCCTTCAGTGATTCCTGGAAACACTCTCCGTTATGTAAAGTATGTTGTTCATAATAACCAGAAAACATGGATATTTGATGAATTCAGTAAGTAGTAGTAAGTAGTGATGAGCGAGTGTACTCATTGCTTGGGTTTTCCAGAGCACGCTCGGGTGGTCTCCGAGTATTTATGACTGCTCGGAGATTAAGTTTTCGTCACCTCAGCTGAATGATTTACGGCTGTTAGCCTGCTTGATTACATGTGAGGATTCCCTAGCAACCAGGCAACCCCAACATCTACTCAGCCTGGCTAATATCTGTAAATCATTCAGCAGCCGTGATGAAAACTAAATCTCCGAACACTAACAAATACTCGGAGACCACCCGAGCGTGCTCAGGAAAATCCGAGCAACGAGTGCTCATCACTAGTAGTAAGTAATAGTACTTTATAAAGATAACCATACAAATATCACACAATATTAGTTGTGTGGAGGACTTTATGTACTGTATAACTAGTACCGGGTAAATCTGTTGTACATTACAAGTAGCGTACACCATTGTGCCAACCCTATCTGAGTCTAGCCCAAATTATTTAAAAAAATGATTGAATGGACTGGTTCTTAATGACTAAACTGTGCTGCATAGAATTAAATTTGCTGATCTCTACACATGCTTAGACTGACTACTGGGTAATAACACTGCTGGGATATATTCCAATATGCACTGCTCAATATTGAATTGGAAACACCAAGAAGGAAAATACACTGAATTATGTAAATCACAGGGTCACTAATCTTTGAATGATTCGCAAATTATGAAAAAGTGGAAACAAAATTTTCAAAACATCACAATTTATTCAGTATCAAGCATGAGCACAATGCACAAAAATACATCCCTTTCATGCCTAGGCATACTTTCAATGAAGTTATTACCAGTTGTCTGAATGCATTTGGACACTCAAATCATCAAGATCCACTGTTGGCAGCTCCCTTTGCAAATGCCGAAAAATGAAGCCCCAGATCTGCTTAATGAGGGACAAGTCTGGAGACACTGCAGGATATGGTAGCATATTTAGGTCATTTACACTGCTCACAGTAGTATGAGCAACATACTGTGGGAAAAGGAATTGCCGTGTTGAAAAATGGCTCTGGCAGACTTTTGGAGAAACGTTCACACAACCATTTATATGACCAAATAAATGCAAAGCCGAGTTGTTAGTGCACCTATAATGATCTCACCCAGAGATCTGTTCTGTGAGTGCCGGGGGGTGAATCACTGATACGCTTTTGTGCTTCTACAGCAATATGCTCACTGTCAGACCTATGTGAGGTGAGCGCAGGGACCATACGTTGTGCACACTGAGGGTGGAGAGTTGCGGGCGACTCTTATAATGACAGGAACTGCGCATGCTCGGTCAGTTGATCAGCCACTTGGAGGACGGATAAAGCTTGCAGATTGAATAATGCCATGGGGCATACTTCAGCAGATGAAAGCTTGTTATTTTTTGAATGGAGCACAATTTATAATAACTGTAAATTACAAAACCATTTATTTCCACCTTTTCTGCTTAGTTAAATGTATTCTTTTTGGTGGCAAAACCCCTTTAATATAATTTTATGGAAGTCAGCTTTCTATATGCTATACAATCGTGCATGTGTATATGGAACTTGGTACATGTATCTTGGGGTGCTAGCTTTTCTTACTTCTGTTTTTTCTGTATATTTCAAAAAATAACTATTTCAGTATTACTGTAGTGACCTGTTTAGGTTTACTACTAATATTTGTATTGATACATTTATCTGTAATAAACTTTGATAGATTTTTAGTACTTGAATCACCTTTGTTTCTTTAGGTACTCTGTAGGTTATATAAATTGTTCTGAATGTAGGGATCATTATATGATTTATTACTTTTTTAAGAGGAACAAAGTTATTTAATTTGTTATATTTAATCTAAAAAAATATGCAGTGTTTATAAAATATATAAAATATATTACAAATGGGACAAAACAATGTAGTATATAATCATCTAAAATTAAAAAGGATAGCAAAAAAAAGTGCTAGACTTGATGTCCACAAGGATGGAGCAGATCTTAGCAGAGGGGAGCGCTTCAATTGGACAAAAGTTAAGTCTTACAGCAAGCTGAACAATGATAATAATTCAGAATTGGCTTTCTCCAAATATGTGCCACTCTCATATATCTCCCGTTGGTAACCTTAGCTGGAGACAGGTAAATGGGATGCAGCGAGGTCACAAAAAATAAAGAGATCTCCAACCCTCAGGATATCTGCTGTTGTGAATTCTGCTTTTGGGTTCCCTCCGGTGGTAGAAGGTGGTAATGCAGTTGTCCCTGGGTTGCAGTCCTGGTCAGGTGTGTCTGCTGATTGCAGTTCTGACTGGGGTATTTAGGTGTGCAGGATTCATTAGCCCTTGCCAGTTGTCAATTGTTGTTGGGAGGTGTAGGACCTCTGCCTGGTTCCTCCTGCCTTTCTGCCAAATCAGCAAAGATAAGTGTCTGGTTTTTTTTTCCTGTGGCACACATGCTGTGTGCTTTACAATTCAGTGCTATTCTTTGTGTTTTCTTGTCCAGCTTAGATTGTGTCAGTATTTTCTCAGTCTTGTGGGATTCTCTGGAGTGGCAGATATACATTCCATGTCTTTAGTTAGATTGTGGAATTTTTTGTATTATCTGTTGTGGATATTTTTGGAAGGGTTTTAATACTGACCGCCTAGTAATCTGTCCTATCCTTTCCTATTTAGCTAGAGTGGCCTCTTTTGCTAAATCCTGTTTTCTACCTGTGTGTGTCTATTCTTCTCCTACTCACAGTCATTATTCGTGGGGGCTGCCTATCCTTTGGGGGTCTGCTCTGAGGCAAGATAGCATTCCTATTTCCATCTATAGGGGTATTTAGTCCTCCGGCTGTGTCGAGGTGTCTAGGGTTTGTTAGGCACACCCCACGGCTACTTCTAGTTGCGGTGTTAGTTCAGGATTTGCGGTCAGTACAGGTTCCACCGACTCCAGAGAAAGTTTTCATGCGGCTCCAAGGTCACCAGATCATAACAGTACCACTGGCCCATAATGAGTTAAATGCATCTCAGAAGAAGGGAAGAAAGGTGTTGAGCCATTTTTTTTTCTGCAGTCTGTTCTGTCTTTTCTTCCCTCTTTATTTATGGGTGGCTGAGGAGTCTTGTGCCAGCATGGATGTTCAGGAATTAGCTTCTCGTGTAGACCAGCTTGCTGCTAGTGTACAGGGTATTTCTGATTATATTGTTCAGACTCCTGCTTTAGAGCCCGAAGATTCCTACTCCTGATTTGTTTTTTGGTGATAGGTCCAAATTTTTTGGTTTTAAAAACAATTGTAAACTGTTTTTTACTCTGAGACCGCGATCCTCCGGTGATTCCATTCAGCAGGTTAAAATTGTCATCTCCCTGCTGAGTGGCGATCCACAAGATTGGGCATTTTCCCTGGAATCTGGGAATCTGGCTTTGCTTAATGTAGATTCCTTTTTTCAGGCTTTAGGATTATTATATGATGAACCTAATTCTGTGGATCAAGCGGAGAAAACCTTGTTGGCCCTGTCTCAGGGTCAAGAGGCGGCACAATTGTATTGTCAGAAATTTAGAAAATGGTCTGTGTTGACTAAATGGAATGATGATGCTTTGGCGGCAATTTTCAGAAAGGGTCTTTCTGAATCCGTTAAAGATGTTATGGTGGGGTTTCCCACGCCTTCCGGTCTGAGTGATTCTATGTCTCTGGCCATTCAGATTGATCGGCTCTTGCGGGAGCGTCAAACTGTGTGCGCTGTGGCGTCGCCCTTAGAGCAAAGTCCTGAGCCAATGCAGTGTGATAGGATTTTGTCTAGAACGGAACGACAAGGATTCAGACGTCAGAATAGGTTGTGTTATTATTGTGGCGACGCTTCTCATGTCATTTCAGTCTGCCCTAAGCGGACAAAAAGGATCGCTAGTTCATTTACTATCAGTACTGTACAACCTAAATTTCTGTTATCGGTGTCCTTGATCTGCTCATTGTCATCATTTTCTGTCATGGCGTTTGTGGATTCAGGCGCCGCCTTGAACTTAATGGATTTTGAGTTTGCCAGGCGTTGTGGTTTTCCCTTGCAGCCTTTGCAGAACCCTATTCCTTTAAGGGGGATTGATGCTACACCTTTGGCTAAAAATAAGCCCCAGTTTTGGACACAGGTGACCATGCACATGGCGCCAGCCCATCAGGAAGGGTGTTGCATAATTTGCATGATGTTATCGTGCTGGGTTTCCCGTGGTTGCAGGTACATAATCCTGTGTTGGATTGGAAACCTATGTCTGTGACTAGTTGGGGTTGTCAGGGGGTTCATAATGATGTTCCTTTGATGTCAATCTCCTCTTCTTCCTCTTCTGAAATTCCAGAGTTTTTGTCTGATTTTCAGGATGTATTCGATGAGCCCAAGTCCAGTTCCCTTCCACCGCACAGGGACTGTGAATGTGCGATTGACTTGATTCCAGGCAGTAAGTTTCCTAAAGGCTGACTTTTCAACCTGTCTGTGCCTGAACATACCGCCATGTGGAGTTATGTTAAGGAGTCTTTGGAGAAAGGGCATATTTGGCCATCTTCTTCACCGTTGGGAGCAGGTTATTTTTTTGTTGCTAAGAAGGATGGCTCCTTGAGACCTTGTATTGATTATCGCCTCTTGAATAAGATCACGGTCAAGTTTCAATACCCTTTACCTTTGCTTTCCGATTTGTTTGCTAGGATTAAGGGGGCTAGTTGGTTTACGAAGATTGACCTTCGGGGGGCATATAATCTTGTTCGTATTAAGCAGGGTGATGAATGGAAAACTGCGTTTAATACGCCCGAAGGCCATTTTGAATACCTTGTGATGCCATTCGGGCTCACTAACGCTCCATCTGTTTTTCAATCCTTCATGCATGATATCTTCCGGGCTTATATTGATAAATTTTTGATTGTATATTTGGACGATATTTTGATTTTTTCCGATGATTGGAAGTCTCATGTGGAACAGGTCAGGATGGTATTTCAGATCCTTCGTGACAATGCTTTGTTTGTGAAGGGGTCTAAGTGTCTCTTTGGGGTGCAGAAGGATTCTTTTTTGGGCTTCATTTTTTCTCCCTCATCTATGGAGATGGATCCGGTTAAGGTTCAGGCCATTCATGATTGGATTCAACCCACATCCATGAAGAGCCTTCAGAAATTTTTGGATTTTGCAAATTTTTATCGCCGGTTCATTGCTAACTTCTCCAGCGTGGTTAAACCCTTGACTGATTTGACGAAAAAAGGCGCTGATGTGGCGAATTGGTCCTCTGCGGCTGTCTGTGCCTTTCAGGAGCTTAAACGCCGATTTACTTCTGCTCCGGTGTTGCGCCAACCAGATGTTTCTCTTCCGTTTCAGGTTGAGATTGATGCTTCTGAGATTGGGGCAGGGGCCGTTTTGTCTCAGAGGGATTCTGTTGGTTCTTTGATGAAACCGTGTGCCTTCTTCTCCCGCAAGTTTTTCGCCTGCTGAACGCAATTATGATGTCGGCAATCGGGAGTTGTTGGCTATGAAGTGGGCGTTTGAGGAGTGGCGACATTGGCTTGAGGGAGCTAAGCACCGTATTGTGGTCCTGACCGATCATAAGAATTTGATTTACCTCGAGTCTGCCAAACGGCTGAGTCCTAGACAGGCTCGATGGTCCTTGTTTTTTTCCCGTTTTGATTTCGTGGTTTCGTATCTTTCAGGTTCTAAGAATATTAAGGCTGATGCCCTTTCTAGGAGTTTTTTGCCTGATTCTCCTGAGGTCCTTGAACCGGTCGGCATTCTGAAAGAAGGGGTGGTCCTTTCTGCCATTTCCCCTGATTTACGGCGGGTTCTTCAGGAATTTCAGGCTGATAGACCTGATCGCTGTCCTGTGGGGAAATTGTTTGTTCCTGACAGATGGACTAGTAGACTGATTTCTGAGGTTCACTGTTCTGTGTTGGCTGGTCATCCTGGTATATTTGGTACCAGAGATTTGGTTGGTAGGTCCTTTTGGTGGCCTTCGTTGTCACGTGATGTGCGTTCTTTTGTGCAGTCCTGTGGGACTTGTGCGCGGGCCAAGCCTTGTTGTTCCCGTGCTAGTGGGTTACTTTTGCCATTGCCGGTCCCTGAGAGGCCCTGGACGCATATTTCTATGGATTTTATTTCTGATCTTCCGGTTTCCCAGAGGATGTCGGTTATCTGGGTTGTTTGTGACCGGTTTTCTAAGATGGTTCATTTGGTGCCATTGCCTAAATTGCCTTCCTCTTCAGAGTTGGTTCCATTGTTTTTTCAGCATGTGGTTCGTTTGCATGGTATTCCGGAGAATATTGTGTCCGACAGAGGTTCCCAGTTTGTTTCTAGGTTTTGGCGGGCCTTTTGTCCTAGGCTGGGCATTGATTTGTCTTTTTCTTCTGCATTTCATCCTCAGACAAATGGCCAGACCGAGCGAACTAATCAGACTTTGGAGACTTATTTGAGATGCTTTGTGTCTGCCGATCAGGATGATTGGGTGGCCTTTTTGCCATTGGCCGAGTTTGCCCTAAATAATCGGGCTAGTTCGGCTACTTTGGTTTCGCCTTTTTTTTGTAATTTTGGTTTTCATCCTCGTTTTTCTTCTGGGCAGGTTGAGCCTTCTGACTGTCCTGGTGTGGATTCTGTGGTTGACAGGTTGCAGCAGATTTGGGCTCATGTGGTGGACAATTTGGTGTTGTCTCAGGAGGAGGCTCAACGTTTTGCTAACCGTCGTCGGTGTGTTGGTTCCCGGCTTCGGGTTGGGGATTTGGTTTGGTTGGCTTCCCGTCATGTTCCTATGAAGGTCTCTTCCCCTAAGTTTAAGCCTCGGTTTATTGGTCCTTATAGGATTTCTGAGATTATTAATCCGGTGTCTTTTTGATTGGCGCTTCCGGCCTCTTTTGCTATCCATAATGTCTTCCATAGATCTTTATTGCGGAAATATGTGGTGCCCGTTGTTCCCTCTGTTGATCCTCCGGCCCCTGTTTTGGTTGATGGGGAGTTGGAGTATGTGGTTGAGAAGATTTTGGATTCTCGTTTTCGAGGCGGAGGCTTCAGTACCTTGTCAAATGGAAGGGTTATGGCCAGGAGGATAATTCTTGGGTTTTTGCTTCTGATGTCCATGCTGCTGATCTGGTCCGTGCCTTTCATCTGGCTCATCCTGATTGGCCTGGGGGTGCTGGTGAAGGTTCAGTGACCCCTCCTCAAGGGGAGGGTACTGTTGTGAATTCTGCTTTTGGGTTCCCTCCGGTGGTAGTAGGTGGTAATGCAGTTGTCCCTGGGTTGCAGTCCTGGTCAGGTGTGTCTGCTGATTGCAGTTCTGACTGGGGTATTTAGGTGTGCAGGATTCACTAGTCCTTGCTAGCTGTCAATTGTTGTTGGGAGGTGTAGGACCTCTGCCTGGTTCCTCCTGCCTTTCTGCCAAATCAGCAAAGATAAGTGTCTGTTTTTTTTTCCTGTGGCACACATGCTGTGTGTTTCACAATTCAGTGCTATTCTTTGTGTTTTCTTGTCCAGCTTAGATTGTGTCAGTATTTTCTCAGTCTTGTTGGATTCTCTGGAGTGGCAGATATACATTCCATGTCTTTAGTTAGATTGTGGAATTTTTTGAATTATCTGTTGTGGATATTTTTGGAAGGGTTTTAATACTGATCACCTAGTAATCTCTCCTATCCTTTCCTATTTAGCTAGAGTGGCCTCTTTTGCTAAATCCTGTTTTCTACCTGCGTGTGTCTATTCTTCTCCTACTCACAGTCATTATTCGTGGGGGGCTGCCTATCCTTTGGGGGGCTGCTCTGAGGCAAGATAGCATTCCTATTTCCATCTATAGGGGTATTTAGTCCTCCGGCTGTGTCGAGGTGTCTAGGGTTTGTTAGGCACACCCCACGGCTATTTCTAGTTGCGGTGTTAGTTCAGGATTTGCGGTCAGTACAGGTTCCACCGACTCCAGAGAAAGTTTTCATGCGGCTCCAAGGTCACCAGATCATAACAATCTGCCCCCGTGGAGATCCCACAATGGAGATACTAATGGCATGCTTGCTATAATTATTTTTGCTTTTCATAATAATAATAATCTTTATTTTTATATAGCGCTAACATATTACACAGCGCTTTACAGTTTGTACACATTATCATCGCTGTCCCTGATGGGGCTCACAATCTAAATTCCCTATCAGTATGTCTTTGAAATGTGGGAGGAAACCGGAGTGCCCGGAGGAAACCCACGCAAACACGGAGAGAACATACAAACTCTTTGCAGATGTTGTCCAAGGTGGGATTAGAACCCAGGACTCCAGTGCTGCAAGGCTGCTGTGCTAACCACTGCGCCACCGTGCTGCCCAGCCTTTTCATAGATAGGAAACGTGCCACATAGAACATTATCCATGTGTCCAATATTAATTAAGGACTGATTTGCAGACTGCACAGTGATGTAAGTAAAGTGTTATGTTCGGCATATTGTCACACCTCTTAAAATATGTCTCCCATAACTATAGGACCTACGCCTGCCACAAAAAAACAACATTCATAACAGGACCCCGGAGCATCTAACTGAAATTCTTTTGAAGACAGGAAGACTAACCTCTACAGGTGATAAAAGTGTCATCTCCCAGCCTTTTCTATAGACTTTGTGTCCGCTCTCCATCAGATAGCCCACTTCACATCAGTGGGTCTTAGCTGAACAGTGGTCAGATGCAGTTTTAGCTTTTTTCCATTTTAATTTATGATAAATCCATGCTTCAATCCTCAATAAGAGAGTGACATGTCCCCTCTCAAGAGATGTTTTAGAGATTGACCCTATTTTACCATTGCATTATGACAATGTTCTTGCTATCAATTATAATAGTACTTATGCACACTAAAAACTGCTTTTATTGCCATGCTGGGAATATGCAAAGTACTTAGGAAAAATCCTGTGTAGAGTTATTTCAACCAAACCTGTCAAGCTTGTTTTCTACATGTGACTGTATTTTAACATGCTATTCTGAACATTATGTACTTTTTCATTTGATATACATCTGAAAAAAAATGTCCAAAGCATGTTAGACATACTGTACTGACTGTCCACCAGAACATCATTGACATAACAAAAGGTTTATATTTGTAATGTTACTACTTTTCTTTTATCTTTACTTAGCATGGAAATGTGTTTATGCATAAAATATTATTGGCGAGTTTATTCATTCATCTGGTAGGACTGATCCATTGAATTACATGCTTTTCTGGCAGATATAAGATTAGAAAACCCTGAATGGGTACAAATAATAAAACAATAGTTGGCATGTTGAACCAGTTTACTCCTTAACAAGACAAAGCTTCATACATATGAAATTTGTGCAGCTGAAGTATTAAATCAAACCCTTTCTTCAAGGAAACAGAAATAAAACTTTTGATTTTTTCACTCCACCAAAATTATATTACTTCACATCAAGCTGTATTTGAATTCAGTAAATAACAATAATTTTAAGAGAAAGTAATGATTTATGAGTAGTGTTGAGCGATACCGTCCGATACTTGAAAGTATCGGTATCGGAAAGTATCGGCCGATACCGGCAAAGTATCGGATCCAATCCGATACCGATACCCGATACCAATACAAGTCAATGGGACTCAAGTATCGGACGGTATTCCTGATGGTTCCCAGGGTCTGAAGGAGAGGAAACTCTCCTTCAGGCCCTGGGATCCATATAAATGTGTAAAAGAAAGAATTAAAATAAAAAATATCGCTATACTCACCCTCCGACGCAGCCTGGACCTCAGCGAGGGAACCGGCAGCGTTGTTTGTTTAAAATTCGCGCTTTTACTTGGTTACGTGAAGTCCCGGCTTGTGATTGGTCAGGGCGGCCATGTTGCCGGGACGCGGACCAATCACAGCAAGCCGTGACGAAATTACGTCACGGCTTGCTGTGATTAGTCCGCGTCCCGGCAACATGGCCGCCATTAACCAATCACAAGCCGGGACGTCACGGGAGGCTGGACACGCGCCCATTTTAAAAAGCGCGCGTGTCCAGCCTCCAGTGACGTCCCAGCTTATGATTGGTTGCGCCGCGGTCAACCAATCACAAGCCGGGAGGCTGGACACGCGCGCATTTTAAAATTTTAAAATGCGCGCGTGTTCAGCCTCCCGGCTTGTGATTGGTTGATCGCAGCGCAACCAATCACAAGCCGGGACGTCACGGGAGGCTGGACACGCGCCCATTTTAAAATGCGCGCGTGTCCAGCCTCCCGTGACGTCACGGCTTGTGATTGGTTGCGTCTCCCATGTGACTGCGACGCAACCAATCACAAAGCCGGGACGTAATTTTAAAATCCTTAAGGACCTGAAATTACGTCACGGCTTGCTGTGATTGGTTGCGTCGCCCATGTGACTGCGACGCAACCAATCACAACGCCGGAACGTAATTTTAAAATCCTGAAGGACCTGAAATTACGTCACGGCTTGCTGTGATTGGTTGCGTCCCGGTCACATGGGCGGCACGCAACCAATCACAAGCCGGGACTCACGTAAAGGAAAGAAAAGCGCGAATTTTAAACAAAGAACGCTGCCGCTTCCCTCGGTAAGGTGCAGGCTGCGTCGGAGAGGTGAGTATAGCAATATTTTTTATTTTAATTCTCTCTTTTACACATTTTTACATTAATGTTGTTTCGATACCGATACCCGATATCACAAAAATATCGGATCTCGGTATCGGAATTCCGATACAGCAAGTATCGGCCGATACCCGATACTTGCAGTATCGGAATGCTCAACACTATTTATGAGGATTCTACTTAAAGCGACACTGTAACCAGGTTTGGCCGATATGTTATATGGCCATCAGCTTTCATGGCTGATATACAGCATTTTATAATGCTGTATATAAGCCGCCAAACCAGTTTGTAAGGCTAGGTTCACACTTGCGGTTGAGTCCGCAGCATCTCGTCTGCAACTGCAAACGCATGCTAACGCTGCATTTTTCATCCGCATCAAATTACGCATGATGGTTAAAAAACCGCAACGTTTGCACGCATTTATATGTGTTTTTGCATGCATTTGCGTTTTTTATGCGCACGCGTTTGATATTTCCAGGAGGGCGTGCCTCAATGGGTGTGTCTCAGTTCCAGGACATGCGCAGTCTGAAGTACGCAACCTCATCGAACGCATGCGTACGCAAAGACATGCGTACACATGCGTTCCCATAGACAGTAATGCTTTTTTTAACGCACTCATCCGCATGCCTGCGCATATTTGATGGAAATTTGCTGCCTCAAAAATTCTAACATGGTGCGTCAGTCATGCCCAGCTGCACACCACGAAAAAATGCATGCTTAAGCAAATGCGGGCGAACGCATGCAAACACGTGCACCTGCGTCTACAATGTTAAAGATAGGAAATCAAGACGCATGCGGATGTATGCGTCAGAAATGCTGCGGACACAAACGCAAATGTGAAACCAGCCTAAGGAAAGAAAAATAGCATTTATTATAGTCGTCTGCAAGGCGGTCTGGTCTGATGGGAGTTGATCTTCTTGGTCCAGCGGCTTCCATCTTCTTATGATCAACGTCCTCCTTCTTGCTTCATGGGATAATAGGTCCGTGTGTCATCCACACAGTTTCTTTGGCATCACGCTCCTGCGCAGGGATACTTATCTACCTTACTGAGGGCAGAGGAAAGTACTGTAGTGCACAGATGCCGGAAAAGGTCAAGAGCCCCGGCACATGCGCACTGAAGTACTTTGCTCTGCCCTCAACAGGGCAGAAAAGTACACTTATGCAGAAGCTCAATTCCAAGGAGAGTGTGTGGATGATGCATGCATGCGTCATCCACATGAATCAAGAAGGAGGGCGGCAACCGTAAGAAGATGGGAGGCGCCAGACCAAGAACATCGAAACCCCACAGGTGAGTATAATAAAAGTTATTTCTCGTCTTTTACGGTTCAGGTTGGTTGCTTATATACAGCATTGACCAAAGTGTCATTAACATAATTGTTCTGATTCTCTCAGAGGGAATCTATGCTCACATGATTTTGGCCTTATATTACAAGGTTGTGAGCAGGTGAGAAGAGAGTTAGAAGGCATTTTATGACCATGGCAAGGGCCCCAGTAATATAAGGGGAAATATGATAATGATCCTTTTAACACCGAACACCGAGACGCTGTACCTGCCAAAATACCGCAACTTTAGGGTGATGTATTAACCACTTTTTACCGCTATTTTTTTCGCCCTTTTTCTGTGCACTTTATTGTACTTTGGTATATGTTAATGTAGCTACACCTGCTGAGACACTATAACTTTAGGGTAATGGACTGATTTCCTTACCGCTGTTTCCTTGAGCACTAAGCTGTAGCTGTTCATATGCCAGCGAGGTAGCACTAAGCATCTGATATTAGTAGCAGTATAAATATTGGTAGTGATACCTGGTATCTGCTATGATGACTGCCCTGATATCTGCTATGGTGACTGCCTTGATTGACTTTTTTCACTATACAGGGCTGAGTTCCCCTATGAAGTTTTTATAAACTTTGATCCAAATGATGTATAAACTCAACCAATATAATGATTTATATGGGTCAGCAGGCAGCCTATCGGTGTTCAATGTGTATTAGTTGTTTTTAATTACTGTTGGGTGACTGTGTTGTCACCATTGCCCTCCTATCTTGCACTGGTAATAAAGCAATTTTATTTAAAAGACATAAAGGTTATCTATTTTGGATTTATTTCCTCCCCCCCATCTGAATGATCCTTTTAAGTAGAAAAGGATGTAGTGTCTCTTAGCAGCAGAGTTACCCTCTTGGGGTTGGCAGAAGGATACAAGAACAGACGTAAGCTCAAATTATTTACTCACAAAGAGGAAACAAGCTCTATGATTACATAGTCTCATGGGAGGCAACAATCTTAATTGTTTAACTGTCTTTCATGAAGCAATATATTTACTTGAACAAAGACAGTTGACATTTGTGATACTTGGTTAACCCTGGTGACCATTTTCTGATACTTGCAATTATCTGCTGGCAAACTCAAAATCATCTGCTTCACTCTGCAACTCTGAGTTATGGTCTCAGCAGCTTGGAATAAATATACAGGGTGGGTCATTTATATGGATACACCTAAATAAAATGGGAATGGTTGGTGATATCAAACTCATGTTTGTGGCACATTAGTATATGGGAGGGGGAAAACTTTTCAAGATGGGTGATGACCATGGCGGCCATTTTGAAGGTGGCCATTTTGGATCCAAATTAATTTTTTCCAATGGGAAGAGGGTCATGTGACACATCAAACTTATTGAGAATTTCACAAGAAAAACAATTATGTGCTTGGTTTTAATGTAATTTTATTCTTTCATGAGTTATTTACAAGTTCATGACCATTTATAAAATGTGTTCAAAGTGCTGCCCATTGTGTTGGATTGTCAATGCAACCCTCTTCTCCCACTCTCCCGCAGTTCGCCCCCAGCAGTTCGCCCCCAGCGGTTTGCCCCGGGTACATCCTGTTCGTGACGCCAAGTTAAGTCGCCCGCCAGGGCAGTGGGGTACTCGGTACCAGGTCCAGTACTTGAAGGGGACATCACGGTGGCTGCAACCCGGTCCGTGGCCCTGGGTGCCCAAGTAAAGGGAAAGGTCTTTAAAAGGAGTTTAAGAACAAAGTTTGTTTGTGACGCTACTTGTGGTATTCGGTCAGTGGGGACTGACGCTGCTTAAAGGGGTCCTATGGGGTGATGGTATGGCAGCTGGATGGTATAACTTCCCACAGGTGAAGTGAATGTACCCGGGGTGAACTGCTGGAGGCGAAACGTCCAAATCCCGGCTTCCTGTGTCCATTGTTTCAGATGCTGCACATCTCGTAGCATAAGGCAATTGTCTATGCTGTGAAGATGCCTTTATGCTCCACTTTTCTGTGATGTATATGCCACTCTAATGCCAGAACTCATATAGGCTGGTTTGGTGATATACGTCAATAGCAACTGTTTACTCACACCCACTTGCTAGATAATTAAGATATTGCAATATTGAACCATTACAATGCATTTTAGAAGCAATCAAACAATTAAATTGTCATTTCATGTACTGAAAAATAAATCTATTAGGCTTCAGTGTAAGATGGGTGGGTAAATTCTATATTTAGCATCCAAAAGGCATTGTGGCTGTTGAATGTAGGACAGCATTGCAACTGCAAATTTCTGACTGGAACTCGTGAAGAAGAATATGGCTAATACTCAATAGGGCAATATTTCTGTTACTCTTAGTGGGGCACACTAATTGTATGATAATTGGGAGCATATAGGCTAGCTCTCTTTGGTTGCCATTGTGGCTTACATTTATGAGGCACACAAAGTGCACACATGCCAGCACTCTGCTCATCTTTTCCAGGTGTTGTCCTAGATTAATTGAAGAGAAATTCTAATGATATGTAATTCAACAATTAAGAAAAAGTATGCTTGCAGTTTACAGTTTTGAATCCTTTCTTATGTCAGCATGACAGGACAGTTATATATTATTAAAAATTGTTTTGCAGAGTTTGTTTAGAATGCACATAGTCCAGATCTCAATCTCTTCAACACATTTGAGATACATAGAATAAAGGGCTGGAATTAGGGGCAGGCAAACTAGGCAGCTGCCTAGGGCCCCCATCCCCTAAGGGGCCCCTGCCTCAGT
Source organism: Ranitomeya variabilis (assembly GCF_051348905.1). Taxonomy (NCBI): domain Eukaryota; kingdom Metazoa; phylum Chordata; class Amphibia; order Anura; family Dendrobatidae; genus Ranitomeya; species Ranitomeya variabilis. The sequence continues at coordinate 124,165,779 of NC_135237.1, read as the reverse complement.
TCAATGATTATATTTTATTTCCCCTGTGTTTGTACTGCGCATGTATCTAAAAAAACATGCACGGTACAAATGCAGTCACAGAGAGTCAACAGGAGAGAAGGAATGACAGGCCTCCTATCACAGTGCAGGGAGTGAGTCATGTGGCTGCTCTTCTGCAGTCTGTGGAGGAGAGGGGGAAGGGAGGTCACTCACCCAATCCTGGCTGAGCATGCTCTTCTTCGAAGCTCCCTGCTGCAGAGAAGTCATCAGCTCCAGCAGCAACTAGGACACAGCGGGGCTCTGCCTCTGACTGTGAGCTGAGCTCACTATCTGCACTTGACTGCTTCTGACTGGGAGGAGCCGGACAGCCGAGGAGCAGCACCCAGGACCAAAGGACACACTCCACACAGTATGTGGACTGATGTGTATCTTGGCACATGTTATTTACTATGTGATATGTCTGATCTGTTGCTTTCAATATATACATGCAAGTATGCATAGTAATGAAGGTTCTTAAACTTGTATGTCTTGTTTATCCTGCAAGCTGGACAGAGACTGAAAACTGACATGTGTCTTGGCACATATTCTGTAATTTATTTCATGTGTTTATTATAGAACAAAGGTATATCGATCTGTATATAGGCATATAAGTTCAAGAAACCTCTTTGCTTTTCATTTTTATGGGTTTTGCCTATCAAGCAAGCCCCATCTGGTGGGTTATGTTATGTATATTTTTTTATTTTTTGAAGTGGATGACATATCCTCCTGTACTTTATACCTCACAATTAGTGTTGAGCATTCCGATACCGCAAGTATCGGGTATCGGCCGATACTTGCGGGTATCGGAATTCTGATACCGAGATCCGATACTTTTGTGGTATCGGGTATCGGTATCGAAACAACATTAATGTGTAAAAGAAAGAATTAAAATAAAAAATATTGCTATACTCACCTCTCCGACGCAGCCTGGACCTCACCGAGGGAACCGGCAGCGTTCTTTGCTTAAAATGCGCGCGTTTACTTCCTTCCGTGACGTCACGGCTTGTGATTGGTCGCATGCCGCCCATGTGGCCGCGACGCGACCAATCACAGCAAGCCGTGACGTAATTTTCAGGTCCTCAATGCCTAATTCTAGGCGTTCAGGATTTTAAAATTACGTTCCGGCTTGTGATTGGTCGCGTCGCGGTCACATGGGCGACGCGACCAATCACAAGCCGTGACGTCACGGGAGGCAGGAGACGCGCGCATTTTAAAATTACGTCACGGCTTGTGATTGGTTGCGTGCCGCCCATGTGACCGCGACGCGACCAATCACAGCAAGCCGTGACGTAATTTCAGGTCCTGAATGCCTAATTCTGCATTCAGGACCTGAAAATTACGTCACGGCTTGCTGTGATTGGTCGCGTCACGGTCACATGGGCGGCACGCAACCAATCACAAGCCGTGACGTAATTTTAAAATGCGCGCGTCTCCTGCCTCCCATGACGTCACGGCTTGTGATTGGTCGCGTCGCCAATGTGACCGCGACGCGACCAATCACAAGCCGGTACGTAATTTTAAAATCCTGAATGCCTAGAATTAGGCATTGAGGACCTGAAAATTACGTCACGGCTTGCTGTGATTGGTCGCGTCGCGGCCACATGGACGGCACGCGACCAATCACAAGCCGTGACGTCACGGAAGGAAGTAAACGCGCGCATTTTAAGCAAAGAACGCTGCCGGTTCCCTCGGTGAGGTCCAGGCTGCGTCGGAGAGGTGAGTATAGCAATATTTTTTATTTTAATTCTTTCTTTTACACATTAATATGGATCCCAGGGCCTGAAGGAGAGTTTCCTCTCCTTCAGACCCTGGGAACCATCAGGGATACCGTCCGATACTTGAGTCCCATTGATTTGTATTGGTATCGGGTATCGGTATCGGATTAGATCCGATACTTTGCCGGTATCGGCCGATACTTTCTGATACCGATACTTTCAAGTATCGGACGGTATCGCTCAACACTACTCACAATACATTAGCCCCTGTTCCATAAATAGATAAAGATCATATAGGGATTAACAGGGAGTTTTAGGGACAGACGACATGTGATCGAGGGCACCACTGGCATGCTGTTTTATGGTGCCAACCCCTGTGGTCAGGAACGGTTACGCTAGGGGATATTAGGAGCAGATCAGACCCCTCCACTTTGGTCACCATTGTTTACATCCACTAAGTTGCCCACAATAATATGGAGATCCTCTTTGGCAGTGGCCATTGCATTGATCATGGGAACAAGATGGACACATGTTAGACCAGTAACTCAGGATCAATTATTGTATTGGCTGTGGTACGGACTCAAAGTGTAATAATATTTATCTTTTTGCACATTTTTCACAGTTGCTTTCAGTGGAGTTTTTGTCTGGACATTTTAAAAGAATCTTAATAAAGTTTATATTTTAGGGGATACAGTATTTATGTAAGAAGTTAATCCTATACTCTTGTAAAACTATATACTCTGTTATCTAAAGAATCTAAATGGCCAATATTAGTAATATACCTTGCAGGAAAGAAAAAGCGCAGATAGTGTCTTATCTCACAATTTAAGAGAAGATTCGCCAGTAATGTAACTGCTCAGCTGATGTAAAATATTCATAAGCATATAATGCCGGCTGCCGCAGATCCACCGGTCGACATGCGACCATAGCTAAATCATTGAATAGGAGGATTTGTGGGTTATGATCCATGCTGCCAGCTCATCCAAAACAGACAAAATGTACAACTGAACAGTGGTTTATTCTACGTGTTTCGGAGTGCGTATGACTCCTTCAGGAAAATACCACAAGACTTGTAGTATTTTCCTGAAGAAGGAGTCATATGCACTCCGAAACACGTAGAATAAACCACTGTTCAGCTGTACATTTTGTCTGTTTTGGACGAGCTGGCAGCATGGATCATAACCCACAAATCCTCCTATTCAAAGATCTAAATGGCCTATATGGTAGGAAATGAGAAGCTGATTACTGAGAGCACTAGTAAATAGAAAGAGGTGCTGAGCCTGCTCCCTGAATATAGGGGTTGTGTGGTCAACAGTTGCTCACTATGGGTGCAATTCACCTTCTCTCCTGCCTTGATTGACATGGCTGATGTTTCCTATGTCCAACCCTCACACCTGCACAGGAGGGAACAGGAGCTGTGCAGGGCATCAGACTGTGAATGAGATAGGGGATGTCAGCCACATCAGTAAAGGCAGGAGGATGGCAATTGTGGGGTCAGAAAAGGCACTGAGCAGGGACCAGAGACACTCATCCGACTGAACGCTGCTGATTAGCTTACGAGAAGTAGAATTATAAATTATTTTCTTAGGTTTGCGAGTGGCTGGAATCTTGCAGGATAGCTTTTAAATGTGTCTGAAAGACAGTGGCTACAGGTCTTACAGATTAATGGTAGCCTGTCCCCGTGTAAGGTACGGCCAGCATCTGTACGCCCTCACATACAGTGCTCTCTATATGTTGCCAATCCTCTGTGTAAGACACAAAAAAGAGCTTTTATTATACTCACGGATGGCGCAGTCTGGGCATCTCTAGTCTTGATCCAGTGCCTACCCTCTTGTTGCGATCCCTGTCCTGCTTTGTGTGGAAGATGCGTCCTACATCATGCACTCAGTGTTCTCTATTGTGCTCCTGCGCAGGCACACTTCTCTTTGCCCTGCTGAAGTCAGAGCACAGTATTGTAGTGCGCATGTGCCGGCTTCACTTCCAGGTCATTAGTACCCTTTGGTTTTTCCGAGCGCATAGCACTACAGTACTTAGCAGCCCAGAGAAAAGTGCGCCTGCACAGGAGCGTGATGGGTGACACTGTGTGGATGACTTATGATGTGTCATCCATGTGAAGCAGTAATGGAGGACGGCGATCTTAAGTCAAGACCAGCAATGCCTCTCAGCCTTGGAGAGGGGATTGGGGATAGATTTACAGCCTTCCAGAATGCTTTAACAGAGGGCTTAAAGGGGCTGGCCATATTTTATATGGGGAAACCTGGTGACAAGTTCCCTTTAACATATCTGTCTGAACTGCAATTCCATCTTTGATTCCTTCATATAAAAATGAATGGCTTTCAAACCAGCAAATGTCTGGTGTATTGTGTGTAAGAGAACCCACCAGGAGCTGACAAACATGTAAACAGGCTGCTGTAATCAGAGGGAAGCTGTCAGGACATTCATGCTGCCCACACCACAGACAGCATGAATCAGAGTCTGGCTGTATGATTGCCGGAAGGTATAATATTCTCTAAAAAAGAAAAGAATGTCTAGCTTCACCGAATCCGTAAAAAAGAGTTTTCTTTATTCACAAACTTTTAAGCATAGAGGATACAGACTTCAGCACAAGCCATATGGGTAAGAATCTCAACGCGTTTCTGGAGACTACTCTCCCTTAATCATGAACATCATGAACATTGGTCATGATTAAGGGAGCGTAGTCTCCAGAAACGCGTTGAGATTCTTACCCATATGGCTTGTGCTGAAGTCTGTATCCTCTATGCTTAAAAGTTTGTGAATAAAGAAAACTATTTTTTACGGATTCGGTGAAGCTGGACATTCTTTTCTTTTTTGGACTCTATACGCCTGAACACAGCGGGTCCGTGCTCCCGAGGATTGGTTTATGCATCACGGGTGAGCTGGTTTATATTCCTTCTTTCAAAATATATTATTCTCTGACATGCTCCAATGTTTCAGAGAAGATTTGCGTTATAGTTACTTCTTCTAGCTTCACTGCTGGAGAATGCAGGGTCTCTCCATATGTACACACGAGGAACAGATCTGTCAATCACCTGCTGCTGTACTGGGAAGAGCCGGCCAGCGGCAGAGCCGTGCATGTGTCATCTCCCTCTATGGTCCACATAGCTTCAAAGTATATTTCAGAGAATCATATACCTGGCTGCATTTGAGTAGCCAAATTCTGATTCATGCTGACCGCCATTTGGGCAGAATGAATTTCCCGATAGTTAAACTAATATCTGTATATTGTGAAGCTCTGTGTCCACTGCAGGAGCATCTGTCAGTATAGGGTGGTGGTCACACTGGCATTCTGTATGCCTTTCTGTTCCATATTGGGAACAGAATAATGAAATCCATCTCAGGGACAAATCTGTTACATGTCGGACTCACCAGCTTACAATGGGATTCGTCATGGTTCTGTTAGGCTGTCCGTCATTTAAGTAGAAAATAGTGCAATAGTAAAACTGACGAAATCTACAAGGGAGACTCAAAATAAAGGCATTTTACCTAACAGAGGCTCCAACATAGATATAAGCCTAGGAGTATATCGGCTCTTCATTTCCACTATACCCCAATGCTGTTATGGACACACTGGCATATACAATATTTCTCACAAATTCCCTGTTTGTTTCTCCAGGAATTATATGTCACCATCTTGACAGACTGCATGATTTTATTTATTTACAGTTTTACAATAGTCCATTGTTTTAGGCTGAAAAGAAGCAGTTTTTATGCTGTGTTCAGAGTCAAAGCTAGACTTGAATCCAGCGGGAAGAAGTATAAATCCTAGCCTTTTATTTTTATTTTCCTTTAAATACACTTTACTTTGGCTCAATAACTGCATCAAAAAATGCACATCTGAATAGAACCTAAAAGGAAACCGTTTAGGGGAGCTTGGCCTATAAAAAAAATGGGTAGAGTGCATGTTCATGAAAAATTTGAGCTGTCTGATTTTTTTTCAATTGTCAAGAAACAAACTGGAGCCAATTTTGACAACCCTGCACTGCCAGATGTTACATAGCTGCAGTTTTGGGGGGCTGCCTGCTTTGAAAAAACAGAAAGTGCATCAGCAATGCTTGTCCTGCAATATGTCTGTATTTGAGTCTACAGAAACTGAAGAGGAGGAGAGACCGGTGGCTCTCAATGTATGTGGTTACCCCAGGTAAGCAGTTGCTACAGTGATGTTGCCTTCCTTTCGGGGAGGGCAATATCATGCTTGGAGGCAGGGGGATTCTCTTTACCAGGTAAGCACACACATGCAACACATTCTGAATCCAGGCCTGGAAGGGGAGCTCAGGACCCGGATTCAGGGGAGCTTCCCTCAAATATGGATATTTGTCCTGGTCTGGAGGAGGAGTTAGTCAGTTGGAGGGAGAGACCGGAAGAAGTTAGTTGGTCCAGGGAGACCAAGGAGAGCCATTCTGAGAGAGACACAGAAAGAGAAGGAAGTCTGGGAGAGCAGACAGCGGAGCCGTGCAGCTAGGATTGAGCTGCGGCTCATGGGAAGAGGAGAACCTGAAAGGTTGTTGCATGCAGTGGAGCATTGAGGAAAGGAGCACAGGAGTGGAACAGGGCTCAGAGGGGAACTGTGACCAGGCACCCTCTGAACCAAAGTGCAGAAACCGGGTACCAGGAGCCCAAAGCTTTTGTGGGACTCCAAGACGCGAAGCAGAACCAGAGGGCACTAGACTACACGTTAACTGCCTGCACCAAGCCTGAGGTACAGCAGTATTCTAAAAGCCCGGGTTGTGATAGAGACTCTATAAAAAGGCTCCCATGCTAGAGTTTATATGAGGTATCCAAAAAATGACATCATGTACAAATGAGTGGGGGCGCCCCCTGAGGAAGGTTTCGTTAACCGAAACGCGCGTCAGGGTCAACGGTGGACGGAGTGGTGACTGGCGTGCACATATTGGTAATGTACAACATTTTTTGCCTTATTTGGACCGTCACCTGATTGACTAATTATGGGTTTCCATCTGTCTATGATGGCGTGGTGCACTATTTGTGATGTATTTTTAGATGGAACCCTTTTATGTATGTGATATACGTTTTTGTCCACTGTTGCTATTGGGCACTTTCAGTGTCGCATTGCCGCATGATCCCCCTTGCTTCCCTTATACCTGTTGGAATACTTTTATTGTAATAAAGTACTTTTGATATTTTGGATACAAAAACTGTTGTTGGTGCTTTTGTTCATTCTTAGAGTTTATATGAGTTTATGCCACCAGGGGCGCATCATCGCAAGTCTACAAAGCTACGTTCCCCTGCATTCCATTCATTCCCCAGTTTTTACAGCAAGAGGTGGCTGCATTAGCAGGCTTCTGGTTGTAAAATTATTTAACCCCTTCAGATGGATTTACATCATGGGACATGACTGTACGGCGGACAGGTATGGGATATTGTTGCTTTTTATTTTCCCTTTTTTTCAGAAGACAAGGGTCATCAGTTGGATTGAGCGTACAATAAAGATGTTAAAACCCCATGTGTATTTATTTAATTAAAATACTTTATTCATAATGTGTGTGTGTTTTTTAACCCTTTCTTACTATTGGATTAATAATGGATAGGTGTCCTATTGACAACTCTTCATCATTAACCAGGCTTAATGTCACTTTACATTAGCAAGGTGACATTAACCCTTTATTACCCCATATCCCACTGCTACAGGGGAGTGGGAAGAGAGAGGCTAAGTGCCAGAATAGGTGCATCTTACAGATGTGCCTTTTCTGGGGTGGCTGGGGGCAGATATTTTTAGCCAGGGGGGCAATAACCATGGTCCCTCTCTAGGCTATTAATATCTGCCCTCAGTCACTGGCTTTCTGACTCTGGTGGAGAAAATTACGCAGGAGCCCACGTCAGTTTTTTTCGTGATTTAACCCTTTATTTTAACACCTAGAGCTCCCAAATTTTGCATGCAGACACTTCTTACATTAGTAGTGAGGAATATGTAAAAAAATAAGGGATATGAAATGGCTTACTGTATGTAAAGCTTGTCTCATATCCTGTCGGGTTTGATAAGGAGATAATAAAAGCCAGCAATTGAATTACCGGCTTTTCTGCTATCTAGCTCGGTATTAAATAAATAAATAAATAAATAAATATATATATATATATATATATATATATATATATATATACAGTACCTATTCTATGTGTAGACATTTATTTTAGCTATTCTATTCTAACCTGTCAGTGTGATTTTACATTACACCGCACCGAATTACTGGCTTTTTTTATAGGACACTGGTGCGTATTTCTCGCAAGTCACACGTGTGGTCCGTGTGTAATCTGCATTTTTCTCCAGAGAAATACATGGCAGATAGGAGCTTCCCCATAGAGAAACATTGGTCCGTGTGCAAAGCGTTGTTTTTGCGCCTCTCATACGTCTGTATTCCTTTCTAGTGTGACCCAATTTTTCATTTAGCTTTATCATGTCTCTTTTTTCAATAATTGTTACTAGAATGATATTCTAGTAGCTTAGAATTAAAAAATTATTACATTTTCTGCAATTAGAAAAGTCTTAGTAACAGGTTGTTCCTTGGAGTTTGTCATTTAGATGCTGAGACATTAGAGTTACAAACACGTTTAATGATTGTAATCCCAAATGCCACAGGTTTTATTACCGGAAACAGCAGTGTCTCTATAATGCAATAAAAGATGCATTCAAAAGACATGGTGCCAGAAATACTGAGCTTTGAGGGAATACGATTTGGAGTTCCATTTGTCTCCATGGTAATCTGATGCTTCATTGGGATGGACTTTTAATCCTCACTTTGCAGATGGTAATATTAAAATACCATCTGTGTAAGAGCAAATTGAATATACTTGCCTATAAAAAGAACAATTTTGAGCCTTGAGTATTACTTTTTTATGATATGCCTCTACCTGAAATTTGTATAACCTTTGAATACTGAGATTGTGTGTATCTTTCTTTAATCTTTGGGTATGCATTTAAAAGTTACCATAGTGATGTTTTTGTTCAAAGATATAGTTCATTATTATGTACAATGTTTGTTCTAGGATTTATCATAATTTTAATAAAAAGCAGGATGACAGTTGTACCAGCTACATAATAAACAGAAAGGAAAAATTATTATCATAATAAAATAGGTGTTGCATTGAATATTGCCGAGGTGATTCATTAGTAATTTGTTTTTAAGCTATAATTTAGTGCAGGTGCATATACCTTGTACGCAGCATATATGACTAAATGTTAATTGTGCTAGAATCTTGTTATACGTTTGACGGCAAAGTTGACATTTCCAAGACTAACTTTAATTCTTATCATTTGGGTGTGTGTTATATTGGTAAAATTGCCTGTTACCTTCTATTGGCAGCTATACAAAGGTGGGAGACATGGGAAGATGGCAAGAGTTAGGAGTCTCAGTAAGCAGGGAAAATGAAATTAAGTACAAAGTGTAGAACAGATTGTGCAAATAGACCATTTTTATTGTTTATTTCTCAGTATTTTCTATAAAAATATTATAGTAATAACAGTTGTCAGTAAATTCTGAGCAACTGGGTTCCAACATGCCGCTAGAGAACCGGTTCTAGACAATAGTGGCATGTGTTTATTTTAAAATCATTACATTTTATATACTCAATCAAACTAAAAAAATAGATTTCTGTGTCCTGCTATCCAGTTATTTAATGTCTCTTTTTGGGGAGTATTACTGCTAGTCATAGTGTTTTTTCAGTCTGACATGGGAGATACATACTAAATCAAAGTATTTATCAATATTTTTTCCATTGCAACTTTTCAGCACTGGATCCTGATTTTGAAATGACAACATCTACAGGAAGTTAGCATATTTTTCCTGAGCCCCATCTAAAGTTAATCCCAATGAATACATGCCTCCTGCAGCAGCGCTGTTCCAATGAACAATGTCACCTGACTCGCAGGAAATAACATCACCTACTTTTCTAGAACAGCTCCACTGTAGAAAATAAGTGTCCAATATTGTAAATAAACCCCTAAATGTTTAAGTTTAAGCAGGTGTTGTGCAGTAGTGAATAACCCCTTTAATCCAGGTACTTTTGAGTCCTCCTACAAGTAAACAAATTAAGCAAACAATTTGTTTTCTATCAAATTGATCCTAATGAGTCTATGTATCTACAAAAGGTGAAACAGACAAGGTCCTAAGAAAGGGGATCACCACAACAAGGAAATGGCGAAAAATTATATATACACAGCTTTATTGAAATATATATACAAACAAGGGTAACAAACACATGGACATATAAAAACACTTAAAAAGCATACAAATGCTATACACAACAGCCCCTAATACGGCCGTACCCCACATAGGACTCGAGTCATGTACATATGATGTAATTACCTAGAACCAAATTGCTCATAGAATGAAAGAAATAGGCCAAGCTACCTGGGCACTCCCCTGGGTACTGCAAATGGGAACAGACCACTAATAGTGTGAATGCAAAATAGCAAGAGTATAAAGCCCACATAGACATACAAATCCCTGCACTGCAAGTGCTAGATAAGGGACACACATGCACAAACCTGCCTAGCAAGTAGAGACGACAGGTGTGTACATAACGGTACATAAATGTCAAGCAGCAAAAAATATATCAGCATAATGCCTCAATAGCATGTGACTAACTATCTAACATGCCACTATACAGAAAAATAGCACCAAGATAGTGTGAGCTGTAGAGATAGCATATTACCCAGGGCACATAATGCCCAAGCCTATAGCGCCTGGAAAAAGAGTCCTAATGTGGGCTACAAGGAGACCCAACGCGTATCGCCACCACACCGGGCAGCTTCGTCAGGGGTAATTTAAAGACCAAGTACTTGCCCCTTATATAACAAATAAATAAATAGCATTACCATAATCAGCTGTGCTGCTGCTAGATCGGCCGCATGGAGTAGTAAGAGTCACACCAACATGGAGAATCTCCCCCATCTGAGCATGCTCCGGCATCGAACGCTGATTGGTGTGAAAATACAGTTGCCGGGGAGACAAGAAAAGCTTCCAGAGTTTAACCCTTCGGTATGAGGGAGCCACTACATGCACCACGCTGCAATGTAATCCATAACTGCAGCAAATGCAAGTGCCGGTTGGCACATACCGATCAGATGTCAGTGTCACACATGTGCAGCCTGGAGCAATGCTGGGATCGCTCTACACAGGCTCCTGTCGCATATTAATGAATGCCCAAACCGAATAATCCAGGCAATCAAAGCACACAAAATCGTTTGAAAATAGAGGTGCCCACACAGTATAAAACATAATGTATCCACCATATTGGCTATGCAAAGGACCATAGGATACCAGTAGGATGAATGAGCGCAAATTACGCTACATAAATCCAACCAGTTAACCACTACTAACCCATATGTTCAGAAACTGCGTAACGATCGCACAGCGCATGCTCCTGCGCCGCATAGTGATAAAAACCTGCAAAAAATATCAGAGCTGTCAAGACGCATTAAGATGAGCCAAATACACTGTATGAGCTGTCATACTGCCAATAAAGTATGTGAGCGCTAATGCCATGAGAGGGAACCGCTCCATGCACCACGCTACGATACCACCCATAGATGCAGCAAGTACAAGCGCCAGCTAGCACATACCGATCAGATGCTGTTGCCACATAAGTATAGCCTGGAGCAATACTGAGATCGCTCTACACAGGCTCCTGCGTCGTATAATAAGAAATACCCAAAATTACCCAGGCAATCAGGATGCCATTCAGTGAGCACTTCAAAGTAGAAGTGTCCACACAGTGTAAAACGCATCCACTGCAGTGACTGTGCAGGAATGCAATAAAACACCAAACGAATGAATGCATGCAGCCAACGCTACATAACTAACCAGTTAACCCCCTCATGTCCTGTGTGTTCAGGAGCAGCGTAACAATCACACTGCGCATACTCCTACGCTGCATAGCGTTAGGAGCCTGTATAGAATAACCAGGACTATCAAAATGCTTTAGATGGACCCTATTTACTGTAGGGTTACACCCTAACCCCATAGAATGAAAAATACATTAACGCACATGAACTTGCAACGATATTATAATGGAAGGTACACAGTGGACAAGAAACTCACAGACTATCAAAGATATAGTAGAGGTGCCAAATATTAAAGGGCATTTACAGCAAACCCCACGACTATACCCGAAAGGCCTTATTAAGTGTAGTGGCACAGGGGAGCCAATCTGAATACCCGAATATCCTGGCCCTAAGATGAAAAACAGTGGTACACCTAGGGATTAGAGAACACAAAGACCCCCTATAGATATACAGTACCTCATGAAGGAGTAATCTTTATTGCGCCCACCAACATATACTCATGAATACAGGGACAAAAAATCGTAGATACCATAGTAGAGACTCATATTGCCCCCTGCAACCACGGACACCATAGGTGGTACAGAAAGACATATAGGTCGCTATAGTAGATAACCCAGGGGAGGCCAATTCAATCAGGTTTGTTTGTAAAACCCTGTAAATAGAAGGTCCTCATTGAGACCAAAAGGAGTTAGACAATTAAGATCGAAAATCCATCTAGATTCACGCCTCAAAAGTTCCAGGGTGACATTGCCCCCTCTAATGTTCGTTTGAACGCCCTCCAATCCAAGTATCTTGGTATCCACCAGTTGGGAGTTATGTTCGTCCAGGTAGTGTGTAGCCACTGACGTTAAAGTCTTTCCTTTAGCCTTATCCGCTTTAGCCATGGAAATATTTGAGAAGTGTTGCTGTATGCGTTTCCTCAACTCCTGTGTAGTCTGTCCGACATACACCTTACGGCACGGGCATATCAAAGCGTACACCAGGTTCCGAGATTTGCAATTGAAGTAAGCCTTAGTGGAGATCTGTAAAGGCAAAGTGGGCAAGGTAATAACTCTATCACCAACCATATAGGGACAAACATTACAATTCCCACAAGGGAATGTACCCGTGAGTCTGACCCCCCTATTCAACCTCTTGGTTGGCCGCTGAAAATGGCTATGGCTCAAACAGTCCCTCAAATTTTTAGCCCTCCTAGCTATTAGACTCGGTTGAGTAGCAATGTGTGGTTGCAATCTGACCTCACTACGCAAAATACCCCAATATTTGGAGAGGATATTTCTTACATCCGTCCACTGGTTATTATAGGCCGTAATAACCCCCAATGGTTTAACAGATGTCTTAGCACGAGGATGTAAGAGAACCGACCTGTCGCTATCTCTTGCTGCAACAAAAGCGCGAGAGATTACCTTGTGTGGGTATCCACGTTCACGAAAGCGTGTAGTGAGTTCCCAAGAGCATCTGTCGAAGTCATCTTGCTGGCTACAGTTCCTCTTGACTCTGAAAAACTGTCTTCTCGGAATGCCTGTCTTCAAATGTTGAGGATGGAAACTATTGAAGTGGAGGAGACTATTAGTAGCTGTAGGCTTCCGATACAAGGTGGTATTGATTTTTGTCTCCCTCACACTCAGTTTAAGGTCCAGGAATTCAATATCCACTTGGGAGTAATGAGATGTCAATCGGATGTTCCATGGATTTTCATTTAGTGTCTTGACAAATTCCTGACACTCATCCAGGGTGCCTGTCCAGAGGAATAGAACATCATCAATATATCGAAGCCACTTGATAACATATTTGGCATACCCCTCCAGACAGTACACCCTGGTAGCCTCCCACCACCCCAAAAAGAGGTTGGCATAAGCCGGGGCACAGCGAGCCCCCATAGCCGTGCCCCTCACTTGCCTATAGAAGACACGGTCAAAGGTGAAGAAGTTCCTATCCAGGATAAACAGCAGCAGATCCAACAGAAACGAATCGTGTCTCCTATCCCCCGATGAATTCAAGTCCAGAAAATACGCTACAGCTTGTGTCCCCAACTCATGGCTTATACACGTGTAAAGGGACTCCACATCCAGGGTCACCAGCCACGTGTTGGGAGGAACCTCGAAGTCCTGCAGCAATGAAATCAGAGATGTTGAGTCCTTGACATACGATTGTAAATCAAGGACCAGGGGCTGAAGAAAAAAGTCAATGTAGGTGCAGGGACGCTCAAGTAGTCCCCCTATCCCCGACACTATAGGCCTGCCCGGTGGAACCTCCAACGACTTATGGACCTTGGGGAGCATGTAAAAGGTCGGGGTCCTAGGATGTTGGGTGGTCAAAAACTCTCTCTCACGTTTATTAATGATGTTATATGTAAACGCATTATCTAACAGCCGGTTTAATTTAGCTTGAAAAGCACCTGTAGGGTCAGAGGGAAGGACTTGATAACACTCTGTGTTGCGTAATTGACGCATAGCTTCCTGGACATAGAGGTTAACTGGCCAAATGACCAAATTGCCCCCCTTGTCCGCCTCCCGAATAACGAAGTCCCTATTGGACCCCAGCCGTGCTATGATGGCCTGTTCGTCTTTACTGATATTCCTGCTCCTGGTAGGGTCTAGTTTCAATTGATGTACCTCCCTACATACAGCATCAAAGAAACATTGCACAGCCGGGCATAATGCAAACGAGGGGGTGGCCTGAGATGGTAATCGTCCAGTAAACTTACGTCTAGTATGACCTTCCTCCCCTTCGTCCAGCAGATCCAATAAATCCCGCAGTATCTGTCTATCACACGTGGAGAGATCATCCAATGCTGCAGAGCGATGAAACAGAACCTTAAATGTAAGCTGTCTGCAAAACAGGTAAACATCCTTAATAAAGGTGAATTTGTCCAGGCCACTAGTTGGGCAAAAAGATAGCCCCTTCTCCAATACTGTAACCTCAGCCTCCGATAGATTATATGTGGACAAGTTTATGATTTGTAGCTTACCAGCAGCTGGTGGACACCGTGAATCCATATCTAGTATTGGCGTTTCCTGTATTGCCGTGTCTCTCGCTGGTTCCTGGGCGACCATGCCTTGTAATTCTTGGTTCGTTTTCTCTGTGCCGTGTCTCTTCCTGCGGCCCCTCCTGTGGCGCTTTCGACATCGCTCGGGCCCGAGGATAAAAAATCATCGCTAGATTGTATATCAGGCGTAGTGATGGTACTGGCAGCTGTCGTGCCTTCTGGTGCACCAAACCTTTTATTTCCTCTGTGCACCCACCTGTAAGCTCGACCATTTTTAAAATCAAGTTGGTCTCTCCTATATTTCTGCTTTTTCTTGGCTATAACCTCTTTTTCAAAGCTATCTATCGTATTTTTAAGTTGAGCTTGAAAGGGTTCAACCAGTGTGGTTCTGTCAAATTTGAGAAGTTTCTCCTCACAAGATTTGATTTTGTCTCTCAATGTTCTCAATACACCCTGATCATGCTCCAATAGCATGTCAATTAGAATATGAGAGCATTTCAACAATCCAGACTCCCAAATATTTTGAAACCCAGATTCCACTTCCCATGCCGGGAAAATCTGTACCCTAAGGCCTCTGGGAACCAGTCCCGCTTTCTTGTATCCTTCTAGTGATTTAACGTTCCACCAAGATTTAGTGAGTGCCTTATGCAAACTGGTGAGTTCTCTAGTAACAATTTGAAAATCATCATTGTCACCCCTACTACCGGGGTCATCCCCATAGTCGTCATTAAAAATACCACTGGCCTGACTACTCCATGCAGCCTCTCGTGCTGCCAAATCCATAGTAATACAATATCCTATCAAACAAGATATGGGAAATAGTAATAATAATAATGAAAAGGTTACTCAGACTACCGTGTGCCAACACCCAGAAGATGTGGTCAAAGGAGACACCACATAAACACAATCAGTATACATATAATGGAAAGGGGGCACCACGGATCATGGGATACCACCAGGACCTGAGACATATGAGCATACACAAAAGGTGAAACAGACAAGGTCCTAAGAAAGGGGATCAGTATATGTATACTGAGTCTATGTATCTAAAATAGGGAAAAGTAGGTGTGAGACCAATTAAAAGTGGGAATAGTTGTGAATGGTAACAATTTTTTAAATTGCTGAAAAATATACTGGCACCATATTGGCAATGGAAAATAAGCTTTTAACCCCTTTTCACTGAAGCCTTTTTTTACTTTCTTGACTTGGCCAAGTGCTTCAAATTTGACACGTGGCAACAACTTCTACATATCTCAGTGGAATAATACTTCCTCATATCTCAATATGATTTGCATTTATTTATGAAAATATTGACAAAAATGTAGAAAAAGTCAAGCGTTTCAAAACCTGAATATCTACGCTCTTAAAAATTTAGTCATTCCACACAAAATAGTTAATAAATAACATTTACCACATAACACTGTAGGGCTGAGAAATGGAAGCCTTCAACATTTTTTTAAAGCTTTTTATCAGCTTAAAAGAGAACACAGAAATGTTCATAGAGCACGTAACACTGTAGTGCTGAGAAATGGAAACATACAAAATTTTAAAAAGCTTTTCATCAGTTTTAGGGGTCCCAGAAATGTTCACAGACCACATTGCACTGTAGGGCTGAGTAATGGAAGCCTAGAACATTTTTAACACATTTTTCTCTGTTTTATAGATCACAGAAATGTACTCCACAAGTGGCAGGAGTTGGTGGTTGTCACATCATACTCACCACCTCCTGGCGAGGTCACTGCACTCCCTGCTTCTCAGATTGTCTCCGGCACAGGCAGCTCTTCCTGTGTTCAGCAGTCACGTGGTATCGCTCATTAAAGTAATGAATATGCATGTGACTCCACTCCCATAGGTGTGGAGCGCATATTCATTACTTTAATGAGCGGTACCATGTGACCGCTCAGCACTGGAAGGAGCTGCCGCCCTGGGACAATGGAGAAGCAGGGGAGTGCAGAGACCGCACCAGGAGGGTGAGTGTGACTGGGGAGGGTGAGCCATGCGATATTCACCTGTCCCCGTTCCACCGTCAGGCTGTGTCTTCCGCGTCCTCCGGCTGTGATGTTCAGTTCAGAGGGCACGATAGTGTGTGCCCTCTGCCTGAACAGTCACTGCAGAGAGATGGAAGACACAGAGGTGCTCGGTGGTGGAACGGGGACAGGTGAATATCGCAAGTGCCAGGGGACTGAGCCAGTGGCGACACCGCCACCTGGCCCCCATAGCGCGCCGGTGTCCCTGCCTGCTCAGGACACCGGCACCTGGCCCCCAGCGATGAGAGGTGAGTATATCATTTTTTTATCACAGTAGCAGCAGCATATGGGGTATATTATTCTATGGAGCATCTTATGGAGCCATCATCCTTTATGGAGCATTACATGGGGCATATTATTCTATGGAGCATCTTATGGGGCCATTGTTAACCTTTGTGCAGCATTATATGAGGCACATTTTTGTATGGAGCATCTTTCAGGGCTCATCATGAACTTTATGGAGCATTATATGGGGCATATTTTGTATGGAGCATCTTATGGAGCATTATATGGGGCTCCTGATTCAATATGGATATTCAAAAACATTTAACCTACTGATGTCTCAATTAAATTTACTTTTATTGGTATCTATTTAATTTTTGAAATGTATCAGTCGCTGCTGCATTTCCCACTCTAGGTTTATACTCGAGTTAATAAGTTTTCCCAGTTTTTTGTGGCAAAATTAGGGGCCTTGGCTTATATTCAGGCCAGCTTATACTCGAGTATATACGGTACACAGAAAAGGACCTCAAAGCATGTAATACCTGATGGAACAAAATATATTCAATTTTTTCAGCCCTCGCAAAAAAAGCTGCAGATATATATTTGCCAACAGACTGCACAGGCCTAATCCCTACAGATTGTCACTCTCCCTGCTCCTGAGACTCTCTCTCCATCCCTAGGCTAAGTGCAGATTGTATGTGATATAAACAGCTAAGCAAACGATTAGCCCTTAGAAGGGCTGTTAGTATGATGGCTCAGCTTCAGCACCAAAACTACAGAGCTCTGATTCGTTATGCTGTGCACACAGGCCTAGACAAGCAATCTCTCCCTCCATTACAAAGTGTCACAAAGCTGTCCAATGGTGTCAGTGTACTGAGCCTGGCGGCTCCTCTCCTTTTATATTCTTTGATGATGTCAGACAGACAGTGTTAGGGGTCGAGTTCCCACCTTTGCACAGGGGGAGTCTCGAACCATCTCCACTGCGGTCTTCCATTCTTCTCCAGCCGCAGTGGAGCCTGCTCAGCGGAGACGTCGGTCTGAGCATCTGGCTCAGCCTGATACTGTGCGGATGGTTACTGCTGCCTTTCCAGGCTCAGCCATTTTAGCCAGTACTGGTCAGCGGCGAGCAGACGTCTCTGGGACTAAGTCCTGCTTTACCCCTTCTGAGCATGCCCAAGGTAAGACCTCTCATTGGAGGTCAGGGGTCACATGCTCAGGTACTGCAGCAGCTCCCATTTGTCCTCTAGGAAGGTCCTGAATTTGCTCAGGTACTGTGGCAGCTCCCATTGGTCCTCTAGGAAGATCCTGAAGTTGCTGCTGCTATAAAAGGTTTTCATGGCCACATGGCCATGCGCTAGGATCAGCTAATGTCATGAGCTTTTGCTATTCAGTGGTCTTGTCTGCTTGTGGTCAGGGTCTGGCTGAAATAAGCCACTAGAATACTGGCACCTCCGGTGAGGAGTTTTGTATGGTGAATTCAGAGCTGGCGTAAAGCCATTAGAATTCCGGCTCCACCGGAGAGGAAGTGTTTTTGTGCTTGCTACTCCATGACCACTGATTGCTTTTGCTCTGTTAAGCAGCTGTATTCCCCTGAGATGCTAACAGAGCACAGAATTTTCCCTTCTGTGCGACTCTGAGAAGTAACAGTGTTCACTTATACTGCCATATTGTGCCGCCATTTGCTAGCAGCATGGTGGACCCCGGGCTGCGAACGCACCAATAATTATATCTAAATATACTCGGCACGTTCCGCCAGCCCTAACTTACAGCCAATCACAATAATGCCACAATCAAGATGGCTATGGTATTACAGTGATTCACAGGCAATCCCCACTTGCTTATTGGCTGCGCAACAGGCGCTAAAGATGCTGGGCAGGGATTCACCGCCCATTACTCACCAAGTAACGAGACCACCATCATACTCGAGTTATAACCGAGTATCACTGAGCAAGTTCGCTCATCCATAGCAAGTAACCATAATTTTTTGTGAGTAGTGCATGTCAAGATATGTGAAAATGCTAAGAAAGACACATTTGTAGTTATCCAGGAAAAATACTGAGGATAGACGCAAGAAAAGATGTTCCATAAATGTTATTTGAAGAGGAGTGGAAATATTTCAGAAGAGCTGACAAATACTTTTTCTTCAAGTTGCCCTAAAACAGAGAAAAGCTTTATTACCCACACAGTTTTAATAGTGCTCAGGAATCATTAACAACAATATATTGAGAATTTTGATTAATGTAGGAATTATACTCGTATTATACATGCAATAATGTTGATTTATTAATATAGTAAATTATATTATAAAACATAAAAACAATTATACTTTTTCCTAAAAATAATTTAGTATAAATGCTTTATATAATCACATTAGTATATTTCATTGCAGCAAACTAGATCCTTCAAAAACCACTTGTTCTGCAATTTCACAGAAACAAATGAATGACTGAATTTGGGTAATGTATTCTACTTGCAAATAAAAATTACGTGAATTACAAATATTTTTTAAATTTAATAAAATAGTGGGTCTGATGTCATATTTGCAGATATTCTTGCTATTAAACATAGCAGAACTGATTTTAGATAATGTATTATCCTAAACCCTCATAATAACATTCCAATTAGTGATTTGTGAATCATAAACTGAACTGTATATGTATTTATTGACAATCCTAATTGGTCCTATATATGAATTTCTATGAATTTCATGTATTTGATTAGCTCTACTCTTCGATTTGAGGTAAGAGACAGAGCCTGCAAAGTTAATGACCTTCTCAAATTAGTTAAAGCCAGCCTAAAGAAGAGGTGGTAATATGACAAAGTTAAAGGTAAGTAAACTTTTTGAAATTTTACTCCACGAGCTTTCTAAAAAATTTCGATTTGCTGCAAATTAGTTCCATAACAGTTTTCTAATTGAAAAAACAATGTCCAAATGTTATCCCCTTTTTTGGGAGCATTTCATTTTTTTCTGTTTATACTGCTCAGGCCAAGGGACAAATTAGATATATACATTACAGATATAAAACACAGTAATTAGAAGGGAGATATTTGGCACTTTAAGAGTGTTAATAATCATCACAGTATTAAATATGATGGACCGGTATGATATGTCCAGCTGTGCAGGCAGGGCTGCCATCAGAGCATTACTGCCCTTACTACTGTATGGGGTGTGATGAAAAAGGGGGGCAAGGATGTGCTGGCAGCCCGGGCCCTCCTCCCTTGCTACTACTGGTTGGGCCCCATGCACAGTAGTTCAAGGCAGCTGCAAGCCAAATACATAACAATACTGCAACGATTTAAACATTTACAGTGTTTTAGTGCATCCATCGGCAAGAAATCGGTGCTGTACCTTTAAGCAGCAGCAGGCCCAAGTGCATCATGGAGCAGAGCAGCATTTCATGTTTGTGGGAGAAAAGAGACACTGAAGTCGTCGGTGAGCAGGCAGAGGAGGCGGGCAGTGTGTGAGGACTCGGAGGAGGCTGCAGAGGTGCAGTGAGGAGATGGGAATCTGTTGAAGTGTTAGGAGATGGGAGTCTGCTGAGGTGAGGAGATGGGAGGCTTCTGAAGTGACTGAGGAGATGGGAGGCTGCTGAGGTGAAGAGATGGGAGGCTGCTGAAATGAGGAGATGGGAGGCTGCTAAAGTGAGGAGATGGGAGGCTGCTGAGGTAAGGAGATGGGAGGCTGCTGAAGGGAGGAGATGGGAGGCTGCTGAAGTAAGGAGATGGGAGGGTGCTGAGGTGAGATGGGAGGCTGCTGATGTGAGGAGATGGGAGGCTGCTGAGGTGAGAAGCTGGAAGGCTGCTGAGGTGAGGTGATGGGACGCTGCTGAAGTGAGGAGATGGGAGGCTGCTGAGGTGAGGAAATGGAAGGCTGCTGAGGTGAGTAGATGGGAGGCTGCTGAAGTGAGGAGATGGGAGGCTGCTGAAGTGAGTGAGGAGAGGGGAGGCTGCTGAAGTGAGGAGTGAGGAGATGGGAGGCTTCTGAAGTGAGGAGATGGGAGGCTGCAGAAGTGAGTGAGAAGAGGAGGCTGCTGAAGTGAGTGAGGAGAGGGGAGTCTGCTGAAGTGAGTGAGGAGAGGGGAGGCTGCTGAAGTGAGTGAGGAGAGGGGAGGCTGCTGAACTGAGTGAGGAGAGAGGAGGCTGCTGAAGTGAGGAGATGGGAGGCTGCTGAGGTGAGGAGATGGAAGGCTGCTAAGGTGAAGTGATGGGATGCTGCTGAAGTGAGGAGATGGGAGGCTGCTGAAGTGAGTGAGGAGAGGGGAGGCTTCTGAAGTGAGTGAGGAGAGGGGAGGCTACTGAACTGAGTGAGGAGAGGGGAGTCTGCTGAAGTGAGTGAGGAGAGGGTAGGCTGCTGAACTGACTGAGGAGAGGGGAGGCTGCTGAAGTGAGGAGATGGGAGGGTGCTGAGGTGAGGAGATGGGAGGCTGCTGAAGTGAGGAGATGGGAGGCTGCTGAAGTGAGGAGATGAGAAGCTGCAGAAGTGAGGAGAGGGGAGGCTGCTGAAGTGAGTGAGGAGAGGGGAGACTGCTGAAGTGAGTGAGGAGAGGGGATGCTGCTGAGTTGAGTGAAGAGATGGGAGGCTGCTGAGGTGAGTGAGGAGAGGGGAGACTGCTGAGGTGAGTGAGGAGATTGGAGGCTGTTGAAGTTAGTGAAGAGAGGGGAGGTTTCTGAATCGAGTGAGGAGAGGGGAGGCTGCTGAGGTGAATGAGGAGATGGGAGGCTGCTGAGGTGAGGAGATGGGAGGCTGCAGAGGTAAGGTGATAGGAGGCTGCTGAGGTGAGGTGATGGGAGGCTGCTGAAGTGAGGAGATGGGAGGCTGCTGAAGTGAGTAAGCATGGGGGAGGCTATTGAACTGAGTGAGGAGATGGGAGTCTGCTGAACTGAGTGAGGAGAGGGGAGTCTGCTGAAGTGAGTGAGGAAAGTGGAGTCTGCTGAAGTGAGTGAGGAGAGTGGAGGCTGCTGAGGTGAGTGAAGAGATGGGAGGCTGCTGAGGTGAGTGAGGAGAGGGGAGACTGCTGAGGTGAGTGAGGAGATGGGAGGCTGTTGAAGTGAGTGAAGAGAGGGGAGGCTTCTGAATTGAGTGAGGAGAGGGGAGGCTGTTGAGGTGAATGAGGAGATGGGAGGCTGTTGAGGTGAGGAGATGGGAGGCTCCAGAGGTAAGGTGATAGGAGGCTGCTGAGGTGAGGTGATGGGAGGCTGCAAAATGAGATGGGAGGCTTCTGAAGTGAGTATGCATGGGGGAGGCTACTGAACTGAGTGAGGAGATGGGAGTCTGTTGAACTGAGTGAGGAGAGGGGAGTCTGTTGAAGTGAGTGAGGAGAGGGGAGGCTGCTGAACTGATTGAGGAGATGGGAGTCTGCTGAAGTGAGTGAGGAGAGGGGAGGGTGCTGAACTGAATGAGGAGAGGGGAGGCTGCTGAAGTGAGAAGATGGGAGGCTGCTGAAGTGAGGAGATGGGAGGCTGCTGAGGTGAGGTGATGGGAGGCTGCTGAAGTGAAGAGATGGGAGGCTGCTGAAGTGAGTGAGAAAAGGGGAGTCTGCTGAGTTGAGTGAAGAGATGGGAGGCTGCTGAGGTGAGTGAGGAGAGGGGTGGCTGCTGAGGTGAGTGAGGAGATGGGAGGCTGTTGAAATGAGTGAAGAGAGGGGAGGATACTGAGGTGAGTGAGGAGAGGGGAGGCTGCTGAGGTGAATGAGGAGAAGGGAGGCTGCTGAAGTAAGTAGATGATAGGCTGCTGAAGTGAGGAGAGGGGAGGCTGCTGAAGTGAGTGAGAAGAGGGGAGGCTGCTGAGGTGAGTAAAGAGATGGGAGGCTGCTGAGGTGAGTGAGGAGAGGGGTGGCTGCTGAGGTGAGTGAGGAGATGGGAGGCTGTTGAAATGAGTGAAGAGAGGGGAGGCTACTGAGGTGAGTGAGGAGATGGGAGGCTGCTGTGGTGAGGAGAGGGGAGGCTGCTGAAGTGAGGAGATGGGAGGCTGCTGAAGTGAGGAGACGAGAGGCTGCTGAAGTGAGGAGATGGGAGGCTGCTGAGGTGAGTGAGGAGAGGGGAGGCTTCTGAATTGAGTGAGGAGAGGGGAGGCTGTTGAGGTGAATGAGGAGATGGGAGGCTGCTGAGGTGAGGAGATGGGAGGCTGCAGAGGTAAGGTGATAGGAGGCTGCTGAGGTGAGGTGATGGGAGGCTGCAAAGTGAGATGGGAGGCTGCTGAAGTGAGTACGCATGGGGGAGGCTACTGAACTGAGTGAGGAGATGGGAGTCTGTTGAACTGAGTGAGGAGAGGGGAGTCTGCTGAAGTGAGTGAGGAGAGGGGAGGCTGCTGAAGTGAGAAGATGGGAGGCTGTTGAAGTGAGGAGATGGGAGGCTGCTGAGGTGAGGTGATGGGAGGGTGCTGAAGTGAAGAGATGGGAGGCCGCTGAAGTGAGTGAGGAGAGGCGAGGCTGCTGAAATGAGTGAGGAGAGGGGAGGCTGCTGAGGTGAGGAGATGGGAGGCTGCTGAGGTGAGGAGATGGAAGGCTGCTGTGGTGAGGAGAGGGGAGGCTGCTGAAGTGAGGAGATGGGAGGCTACTGAAGTGAGGAGATGATAGGCTGCTGAAGTGAGGAGAGGGGAGGCTGCTGAAGTGAGTGAGAAGAGGGGAGTCTGCTGAGTTGAGTGAAGAGATGGGAGGCTGCTGACGTGAGTGAGGAGAGGGGTGGCTGCTGAGGTGAGTGAGGAGATGGGAGGCTGTTGAAATGAGTGAAGAGAGGGGAGGCTACTGAGGTGAGTGAGGAGAGGGGAGGCTGCTGAGGTGAATGAGGAGAAGGGAGGCTGCTGAAGTAAGTGGATGAGAGGCTGCTGAAGTGAGGAGAGGGGAGGCTGCTGAAATGAGTGAGAAGAGGGGAGGCTGCTGAGGTGAGTAAAGAGATGGAAGGCTGCTGAGGTGAGTGAGGAGAGGGGTGGCTGCTGAGGTGAGTGAGGAGATGGGAGGCTGTTGAAATGAGTGAAGAGAGGGGAGGCTACTGAGGTGAGTGAGGAGATGGGAGGCTGCTGTGGTGAGGAGAGGGGAGGCTGCTGAAGTGAGGAGATCTGAGGCTGCTGAAGTGAGGAGATGAGAGGCTGCTGAAGTGAGGAGAGGGGAGGCTGCTGAAGTGAGGGAGAAGAGGGGAGGCTGCTGAGGTGAGTGAAGAGATGGGAGGCTGCTGAGGTGAGTGAGGAGAGGGGAGGTTTCTGAATCGAGTGAGGAGAGGGGAGGCTGCTGAGGTGAATGAGGAGATGGGAGGCTGCTGAGGTTAGGAGATGGGAGGCTGCAGAGGTAAGGTGATAGGAGGCTGCTGAGGTGAGGTGATGGGAGGCTGCTGAAGTGAGGAGATGGGAGGCTGCTGAAGTGAGTAAGCATGGGGGAGGCTATTGAACTGAGTGAGGAGATGGGAGTCTGCTGAACTGAGTGAGGAGAGGGGAGTCTGCTGAAGTGAGTGAGGAAAGTGGAGTCTGCTGAAGTGAGTGAGGAGAGTGGAGGCTGCTGAGGTGAGTGAAGAGATGGGAGGCTGCTGAGGTGAGTGAGGAGAGGGGAGACTGCTGAGGTGAGTGAGGAGATGGGAGGCTGTTGAAGTGAGTGAAGAGAGGGGAGGCTTCTGAATTGAGTGAGGAGAGGGGAGGCTGTTGAGGTGAATGAGGAGATGGGAGGCTGTTGAGGTGAGGAGATGGGAGGCTGCAGAGGTAAGGTGATAGGAGGCTGCTGAGGTGAGGTGATGGGAGGCTGCAAAGTGAGATGGGAGGCTTCTGAAGTGAGTATGCATGGGGGAGGCTACTGAACTGAGTGAGGAGATGGGAGTCTGTTGAACTGAGTGAGGAGAGGGGAGTCTGTTGAAGTGAGTGAGGAGAGGGGAGGCTGCTGAACTGATTGAGGAGATGGGAGTCTGCTGAAGTGAGTGAGGAGAGGGGAGGGTGCTGAACTGAATGAGGAGAGGGGAGGCTGCTGAAGTGAGAAGATGGGAGGCTGCTGAAGTGAGGAGATGGGAGGCTGCTGAGGTGAGGTGATGGGAGGCTGCTGAAGTGAAGAGATGGGAGGATGCTGAAGTGAGTGAGATAAGGGGAGTCTGCTGAGTTGAGTGAAGAGATGGGAGGCTGCTGAGGTGAGTGAGGAGAGGGGTGGCTGCTGAGGTGAGTGAGGAGATGGGAGGCTGTTGAAATGAGTGAAGAGAGGGGAGGCTACTGAGGTGAGTGAGGAGAGGGGAGGCTGCTGAGGTGAATGAGGAGAAGGGAGGCTGCTGAAGTAAGTAGATGATAGGCTGCTGAAGTGAGGAGAGGGGAGGCTGCTGAAGTGAGTGAGAAGAGGGGAGGCTGCTGAGGTGAGTAAAGAGATGGGAGGCTGCTGAGGTGAGTGAGGAGAGGGGTGGCTGCTGAGGTGAGTGAGGAGATGGGAGGCTGTTGAAATGAGTGAAGAGAGGGGAGGCTACTGAGGTGAGTGAGGAGATGGGAGGCTGCTGTGGTGAGGAGAGGGGAGGCTGCTGAAGTGAGGAGATGGGAGGCTGCTGAAGTGAGGAGACGAGAGGCTGCTGAAGTGAGGAGATGGGAGGCTGCTGAGGTGAGTGAGGAGAGGGGAGGCTTCTGAATTGAGTGAGGAGAGGGGAGGCTGTTGAGGTGAATGAGGAGATGGGAGGCTGCTGAGGTGAGGAGATGGGAGGCTGCAGAGGTAAGGTGATAGGAGGCTGCTGAGGTGAGGTGATGGGAGGCTGCAAAGTGAGATGGGAGGCTGCTGAAGTGAGTACGCATGGGGGAGGCTACTGAACTGAGTGAGGAGATGGGAGTCTGTTGAACTGAGTGAGGAGAGGGGAGTCTGCTGAAGTGAGAAGATGGGAGGCTGTTGAAGTGAGGAGATGGGAGGCTGCTGAGGTGAGGTGATGGGAGGCTGCTGAAGTGAAGAGATGGGAGGCCGCTGAAGTGAGTGAGGAGAGGCGAGGCTGCTGAAATGAGTGAGGAGAGGGGAGGCTGCTGAGGTGAGGAGATGGGAGGCTGCTGAGGTGAGGAGATGGAAGGCTGCTGTGGTGAGGAGAGGGGAGGCTGCTGAAGTGAGGAGATGGGAGGCTACTGAAGTGAGGAGATGATAGGCTGCTGAAGTGAGGAGAGGGGTGGCTGCTGAAGTGAGTGAGAAGAGGGGAGTCTGCTGAGTTGAGTGAAGAGATGGGAGTCTGCTGAAGTGAGTGAGGAGAGGGGAGGGTGCTGAACTGAATGAGGAGAGGGGAGGCTGCTGAAGTGAGAAGATGGGAGGCTGCTGAAGTGAGGAGATGGGAGGCTGCTGAGGTGAGGTGATGGGAGGCTGCTGAAGTGAAGAGATGGGAGGCTGCTGAAGTGAGTGAGATAAGGGGAGTCTGCTGAGTTGAGTGAAGAGATGGGAGGCTGCTGAGGTGAGTGAGGAGAGGGGTGGCTGCTGAGGTGAATGAGGAGAAGGGAGGCTGCTGAAGTAAGTAGATGATAGGCTGCTGAAGTGAGGAGAGGGGAGGCTGCTGAAGTGAGTGAGAAGAGGGGAGGCTGCTGAGGTGAGTAAAGAGATGGGAGGCTGCTGAGGTGAGTGAGGAGAGGGGTGGCTGCTGAGGTGAGTGAGGAGATGGGAGGCTGTTGAAATGAGTGAAGAGAGGGGAGGCTACTGAGGTGAGTGAGGAGATGGGAGGCTGCTGTGGTGAGGAGAGGGGAGGCTGCTGAAGTGAGGAGATGGGAGGCTGCTGAAGTGAGGAGACGAGAGGCTGCTGAAGTGAGGAGATGGGAGGCTGCTGAGGTGAGTGAGGAGAGGGGAGGCTTCTGAATTGAGTGAGGAGAGGGGAGGCTGTTGAGGTGAATGAGGAGATGGGAGGCTGCTGAGGTGAGGAGATGGGAGGCTGCAGAGGTAAGGTGATAGGAGGCTGCTGAGGTGAGGTGATGGGAGGCTGCAAAGTGAGATGGGAGGCTGCTGAAGTGAGTACGCATGGGGGAGGCTACTGAACTGAGTGAGGAGATGGGAGTCTGTTGAACTGAGTGAGGAGAGGGGAGTCTGCTGAAGTGAGAAGATGGGAGGCTGTTGAAGTGAGGAGATGGGAGGCTGCTGAGGTGAGGTGATGGGAGGCTGCTGAAGTGAAGAGATGGGAGGCCGCTGAAGTGAGTGAGGAGAGGCGAGGCTGCTGAAATGAGTGAGGAGAGGGGAGGCTGCTGAGGTGAGGAGATGGGAGGCTGCTGAGGTGAGGAGATGGAAGGCTGCTGTGGTGAGGAGAGGGGAGGCTGCTGAAGTGAGGAGATGGGAGGCTACTGAAGTGAGGAGATGATAGGCTGCTGAAGTGAGGAGAGGGGTGGCTGCTGAAGTGAGTGAGAAGAGGGGAGTCTGCTGAGTTGAGTGAAGAGATGGGAGTCTGCTGAAGTGAGTGAGGAGAGGGGAGGGTGCTGAACTGAATGAGGAGAGGGGAGGCTGCTGAAGTGAGAAGATGGGAGGCTGCTGAAGTGAGGAGATGGGAGGCTGCTGAGGTGAGGTGATGGGAGGCTGCTGAAGTGAAGAGATGGGAGGCTGCTGAAGTGAGTGAGATAAGGGGAGTCTGCTGAGTTGAGTGAAGAGATGGGAGGCTGCTGAGGTGAGTGAGGAGAGGGGTGGCTGCTGAGGTGAATGAGGAGAAGGGAGGCTGCTGAAGTAAGTAGATGATAGGCTGCTGAAGTGAGGAGAGGGGAGGCTGCTGAAGTGAGTGAGAAGAGGGGAGGCTGCTGAGGTGAGTAAAGAGATGGGAGGCTGCTGAGGTGAGTGAGGAGAGGGGTGGCTGCTGAGGTGAGTGAGGAGATGGGAGGCTGTTGAAATGAGTGAAGAGAGGGGAGGCTACTGAGGTGAGTGAGGAGATGGGAGGCTGCTGTGGTGAGGAGAGGGGAGGCTGCTGAAGTGAGGAGATGGGAGGCTGCTGAAGTGAGGAGACGAGAGGCTGCTGAAGTGAGGAGATGGGAGGCTGCTGAGGTGAGTGAGGAGAGGGGAGGCTTCTGAATTGAGTGAGGAGAGGGGAGGCTGTTGAGGTGAATGAGGAGATGGGAGGCTGCTGAGGTGAGGAGATGGGAGGCTGCAGAGGTAAGGTGATAGGAGGCTGCTGAGGTGAGGTGATGGGAGGCTGCAAAGTGAGATGGGAGGCTGCTGAAGTGAGTACGCATGGGGGAGGCTACTGAACTGAGTGAGGAGATGGGAGTCTGTTGAACTGAGTGAGGAGAGGGGAGTCTGCTGAAGTGAGAAGATGGGAGGCTGTTGAAGTGAGGAGATGGGAGGCTGCTGAGGTGAGGTGATGGGAGGCTGCTGAAGTGAAGAGATGGGAGGCCGCTGAAGTGAGTGAGGAGAGGCGAGGCTGCTGAAATGAGTGAGGAGAGGGGAGGCTGCTGAGGTGAGGAGATGGGAGGCTGCTGAGGTGAGGAGATGGAAGGCTGCTGTGGTGAGGAGAGGGGAGGCTGCTGAAGTGAGGAGATGGGAGGCTACTGAAGTGAGGAGATGATAGGCTGCTGAAGTGAGGAGAGGGGTGGCTGCTGAAGTGAGTGAGAAGAGGGGAGTCTGCTGAGTTGAGTGAAGAGATGGGAGTCTGCTGAAGTGAGTGAGGAGAGGGGAGGGTGCTGAACTGAATGAGGAGAGGGGAGGCTGCTGAAGTGAGAAGATGGGAGGCTGCTGAAGTGAGGAGATGGGAGGCTGCTGAGGTGAGGTGATGGGAGGCTGCTGAAGTGAAGAGATGGGAGGCTGCTGAAGTGAGTGAGATAAGGGGAGTCTGCTGAGTTGAGTGAAGAGATGGGAGGCTGCTGAGGTGAGTGAGGAGAGGGGTGGCTGCTGAGGTGAGTGAGGAGATGGGAGGCTGTTGAAATGAGTGAAGAGAGGGGAGGCTACTGAGGTGAGTGAGGAGAGGGGAGGCTGCTGAGGTGAATGAGGAGAAGGGAGGCTGCTGAAGTAAGTAGATGATAGGCTGCTGAAGTGAGGAGAGGGGAGGCTGCTGAAGTGAGTGAGAAGAGGGGAGGCTGCTGAGGTGAGTAAAGAGATGGGAGGCTGCTGAGGTGAGTGAGGAGAGGGGTGGCTGCTGAGGTGAGTGAGGAGATGGGAGGCTGTTGAAATGAGTGAAGAGAGGGGAGGCTACTGAGGTGAGTGAGGAGATGGGAGGCTGCTGTGGTGAGGAGAGGGGAGGCTGCTGAAGTGAGGAGATGGGAGGCTGCTGAAGTGAGGAGACGAGAGGCTGCTGAAGTGAGGAGATGGGAGGCTGCTGAGGTGAGTGAGGAGAGGGGAGGCTTCTGAATTGAGTGAGGAGAGGGGAGGCTGTTGAGGTGAATGAGGAGATGGGAGGCTGCTGAGGTGAGGAGATGGGAGGCTGCAGAGGTAAGGTGATAGGAGGCTGCTGAGGTGAGGTGATGGGAGGCTGCAAAGTGAGATGGGAGGCTGCTGAAGTGAGTACGCATGGGGGAGGCTACTGAACTGAGTGAGGAGATGGGAGTCTGTTGAACTGAGTGAGGAGAGGGGAGTCTGCTGAAGTGAGAAGATGGGAGGCTGTTGAAGTGAGGAGATGGGAGGCTGCTGAGGTGAGGTGATGGGAGGCTGCTGAAGTGAAGAGATGGGAGGCCGCTGAAGTGAGTGAGGAGAGGCGAGGCTGCTGAAATGAGTGAGGAGAGGGGAGGCTGCTGAGGTGAGGAGATGGGAGGCTGCTGAGGTGAGGAGATGGAAGGCTGCTGTGGTGAGGAGAGGGGAGGCTGCTGAAGTGAGGAGATGGGAGGCTACTGAAGTGAGGAGATGATAGGCTGCTGAAGTGAGGAGAGGGGTGGCTGCTGAAGTGAGTGAGAAGAGGGGAGTCTGCTGAGTTGAGTGAAGAGATGGGAGGCTGCTGACGTGAGTGAGGAGAGGGGTGGCTGCGGAGGTGAGTGAGGAGATGGGAGGCTGTTGAAATGAGTGAAGAGAGGGGAGGCTACTGAGGTGAGTGAGGAGAGGGGAGGCTGCTGAGGTGAATGAGGAGAAGGGAGGCTGCTGAAGTAAGTAGATGAGAGGCTGCTGAAGTGAGGAGAGGGGAGGCTGCTGAAATGAGTGAGAAGAGGGGAGGCTGCTGAGGTGAGTAAAGAGATGGGAGGCTGCTGAGGTGAGTGAGGAGAGGGGTGGCTGCTGAGGTGAGTGAGGAGATGGGAGGCTGTTGAAATGAGTGAAGAGAGGGGAGGCTACTGAGGTGAGTGAGGAGATGGGAGGCTGCTGTGGTGAGGAGAGGGGAGGCTGCTGAAGTGAGGAGATCTGAGGCTGCTGAAGTGAGGAGATGAGAGGCTGCTGAAGTGAGGAGAGGGGAGGCTGCTGAAGTGAGTGAAGAGATGGGAGGCTGCTGAGGTGAGTGAGGAGAGGAATGGCTGCTGAGGTGAGTGAGGAGATGGGAGGCTGTTGAAATGAGTGAAGAGAGGGGAGGCTGCTGAGGTGAATGAGGAGATGGGAGACTGCTGAGGTGAGTGAGGAGAAGGGCGGCTGCTGAAGTTAGTGAGGAGAGGGGAGGCTGTTGAAGTGAGTAAGAAGAGGGGAGGCTGCTGAAGTGAGTGAGGAGAGGGGAGGCTGCTGAAATGAATGAAGATAGGGGAGGCTGCTGAAGTGAGTGAGGAAAGGGAGTCTGCTGAAGTGATTGAGGAGAGGGGAGGCTGCTGAAGTGAGTGAGGAGATGGGAGGCTGCTGAGGTGGCTGCATTCTGCAGGGTGAGGCTGCTGAGTGAATTCTGCATCTGGCAGGGGGAGTCTAGTGAAGGAATTCTGTGTCTGGCAGGGGTAGGCTAGTGAGGGGAGGCTGCATCCGGCAGGGGGGGGCTGCTTACTGGAGTGAGTAGAGGCTGCTGAGGGAAGTCTGTGTCCAGCAGGGGTTAGCTGCTGAGGGGAGTCTGCAACCTGCATCTGACAGGGTGAGGCTGAGGAGGCGGCAGCGAAGTCAACCATAGCTAGTCGACAAGGAACGGCAATGCCAATTGCATTTTACAAGTGCCAGCCTCTGCGGTCAGGTAGGAACAAGAGTAGTTGACAAATAGGGTGCTCCCCTTTATGCTTTACTGCTTGATATTTTTTCTGTTATCATCACTTTTTGAGTTTTCATATTGTGGGGTGTATTTACAGTATATTCTAGAATCTATAGGTTTTTAATGAATACCAATAAAGAGATTTTTGGTTGTGTGTAATCTGTTAATATATATGTAGTAGTATACACTGTTTAGATTTATTAAACTCTTAACACCCAATGACGTGCAGTAGCTGTCATTGGATGCCTCCACCTGTTTGTTGTGGGCTTTGGCGATGAGCCTGCACTTTTTTGGCACATGACAGCTGATAGGGGCACATGAAAGCTGATCTGATCAGCTCTCATGTGCCCCTAACAGATTCGGGTGGAATCACGATCCACCCGCAGCTGTTAACATGTTAAATGCCACTGTCAATCTGACAGCTGCATTTAACATCCATTACCATCGGTGCCCATGTCACATGACTGCGGGTCGCAGATAGGTTGGCATGACAACCCAGGGTCTGCAGGAGACCCCTGTGGTTGTTATTGCCAGATAGCAATGATCAAAATCTGACAATATCTGACAGCAGCACTTAACATGCACACATCACGAACCACACCCATCGGCGCCGTGTCACATAACTGTGGGTCACCAATGGGTTGGCATGACAACCCAGGGTCTGCAGCAGACCCCTGCCATTGTCATTGCTCTGCTATGAGCGTCGTCCAGTGGTCAGCATTCATAGAAAGTGAGCATACATAGAGCAGGGCTGCAGCTCTGCTTTGTGCAGCAGAGGCGATTGGGTGATTGTAGCTTCTAGTCTCCCATGGAGACTATTGAAGCTAGTAAAAAGTGATTTTTTTTTAAACATATAAAAGTTTAAGTCGCCTCCCATTCAAAATAAAACAATAAAATATACATAT
This sequence comes from Ranitomeya variabilis, assembly GCF_051348905.1. NCBI lineage: Eukaryota > Metazoa > Chordata > Amphibia > Anura > Dendrobatidae > Ranitomeya > Ranitomeya variabilis. The sequence continues at coordinate 124,134,127 of NC_135237.1, read as the reverse complement.
TTGGCATTGCTGCATTCAGAATCACCCAATCTATCAATACATAAAAATAATTAATCTGATCCGTAAGCGGCGTAACGCGAAAAAAAAATCAAAAACGGAAGAATTACTTTTTTTTGGTCACTGCAACATTGCATTAAAATGCAATAATGGGAGATAAAAAGATCACATCTACACCAGCATAGTATCAATAAAAACGTCAGATCAGCATGCAAAACATAAGCCGCCACCCAGGCCCAGATCACAAAAAATGGAAACGTTACGGGTCTCAGGAAATGGCAACTTTCTTTTTCTCTTTTGACAAAATTTGGATTTTTTTTACCACATAAATAAAAAAGAACCTATACATGTTAGGTATATACGAACTCATAATGACCTGGAGAATCATCATGGCAGGTCAGTTTTAGCATTTAGTGAACATGGTAATGAAAACGATCAAAAACATTTGTAGAATTCCACTTTTTTTTGCAATTTCACCGCACCTTGAATATTTTTCCCATTTTTCAGTACACTATTTGGTAAAACCAATCATGTCATTCAAAAGCACAACTTGTGCCACAAAAAACAAGCCCTCGCATGGCCATATTGATGGAAAAATAAAAAGTAGGTATATATGATTGGGAAACAACTTTATTTGGGAAATTGGTCTGCGCTCGCACTGCAGTGCATGGACTGGGCACCGATCTCCCGGCTCACATCCTCATACATGCTGTGAGGCTGCTGAGTTTTTGTCAGGAGACCCGTGGCCCATCCAAGCACTGCGGTCTGAGCGCAGACCGATATCCACCGACAGCTTCCATAAATGTACAGAAAACAGAAAACAATAATCTGCAATCAGAAATACAGATGATAAAAAAGTCAAAATCTGGTTTCAATTATTTAAAAAAAATGTATGTGACTCATTCCCTTAAAGAAAAAGAAAAATATACCTAATAAGAGTATTGGGTATTTTAACAAACGTTTAAAAGGTTAGAGTAGGGCCTGGCCAAAAGAGTCTACCTTGTCGTGGTGGCGACTTAAAAATCTTTTGGCCAGAACAAAAGCTGATGGCTATATATATGATCTGGGAACTGTTAATGTGTGATTGGTGAAGACATGGTGCAGATGTGGAGTTTTTCCAAGAGTGGGTGGTGGGACTGTGGAAGATTTGAGGGGTGGAGGCGGAGCTGGGTGGAGGCAGAGCTGGGGTGGAGCCTGGGCAGAGTCTCAAGGGGGACCAAAAATGTTTACAGTTTGGGTCCCTGAAATTCTTAGTGGCAGCCCTGTGTGTAGGTAAAGCACTGGCAGCTCCAGTAGGAGCAGCAGCACAGTGTGTCTACAGAATGCAAACTACAAAAGAGAGATGTGGCTGTCTAGTGGCAGTGGCAGAAGCAATATCAGCTTAATATATATAGAATATGATGGACAGACAAGAGTTGTGTGGTTTTGTAGGGGCATCACTGGCAGTCCAAGCAGCAGCACACCATAGATCGGTTATAATATTGGTTGATGCAGCAGCCAATAACACATCTGGTCCATTATGCCATCTAGGCTCTAATCACTCATGCTTTGACTACTTGTTATAGCTGTAGCACTGTAAAAGACAGGGAAACATTTACTCTGCACTGTACATAAAGGTTTATTCAGGTATTCAACAGGCATCTGCTCAGCTAAAGCTCTGCCAACCAGAAATCACAGTTTATCTTGGTAAAATGCCAATTTTTACTCCCTTTTGGAAACTGTTAAAAGTCTAATTTGCTGGCATAGTGACATTCTAAAAGTTTAGCTATCCAATAGTCAACCATTGATGCTAAGGATACGCCATTCAGCCCACCATTTTATCAAGCATTCTTTGTGCCACGTTCACTAACATGATTGAGGTTTCCATTGGTTCAGGTTCCACCCTCACTGCGACAGTCGGTCATGATAGTAAGCATCATCATAGTCATCAATTTTACACTGTCAACCTCATCAATTGCCTGTGATAACTCAATGCTACCATCCACATCTACCATCTGCTGATGCTACTCCTCAGTTTCCCTCTTCTTCACATCCTGCTGTATGTGAAACTGTCCAAAAAGGTCCACAAGAGCTCAAGGGTAGCAATAAACATGATGAAGTTGCTGTTCTTCCTCCATCTATTGTTGCCTCCTTTTGAGTGTTTTTTCCAATATGAATACAAGGGAGTGACTTCATTGATGCTACTATTGTCATTAATTTGGTACCCTTGCCCACTCTTTGAAGAGCCTCAATAGGCGGCATATTTCCCTTATTAGCAGCCAATGGTGTATTTCAAATTAACCCAAGTTCTAGTTTGCCTGATGATGTTATCAGTCACCACTTTATGCTGTTCATACTCCATGATATGCAACTTTATATGTTTCATAATGCTTCAACATCACTAATCAGGAAAGGCTCAAATAGGGCATCCTGGCTTTTTTAAAATCCGGAGAGTGCGCTTCACCATCTGAGAATGGTTGAAATGCTCAGACACTCTTCTAGCCATGACCTTCTTCAAGCGGGTATATATTTTTTTAAGCATTTTCCAAATTTGTAACCGTCATGATGCAAGGAGCATGAGTTACTTTGCCAAAATATAATGGAGCCACAATATTCAGGGCATTGATGTTTAAAACAATACTCAGTTGTAATAGATGAATAGCCATCTAGCGCGACATTTGCTACTTGAGGCAAAGGTACAACTATTCCACTGTGTGGCATTTGTTGCCCAAGCTCATAAGCTGTAATGAACAGCACGGTGGCTCAGTAGTTAGCACTGAAGCCTTGCAGCATTGGGGTCCTGGTCTAAAATCCCATACAGCTTTGTAGCACTTAGGTATACAGGAGCCAATAGCCTGAAGACAGGGAGTAGATGCCAATGTTAATGGACATGGATTAAAGGCAGTGTAGTAGCAGAGCATGACTTGCCAAACTACACATGGATCAGTGAACTCCAGGGCAGCAGCATATGTGGGCCAGCAAGCAGGAAAGCAGAGCAGTAAACTCCAGAAGACACAGAGCCATAATTGTGCTATACATAGGAACTGTGGATATACAACAATAAATCTCAACTCAAATAGTTAATTGCAGCGTTATATGATATCAGCAGACAGATGTTAAAAAGCTAATATATAAGCAATCAGCCAACAAATGGTTAATCGCAGACAGCAGTCATGAGCCAGTAAATTGGATACTTGATTGCATACTGTAGAAGATAACTCACTGTTGTAGCAGAGTTGTAGTGTGAACAACATCAAAAATTGCAGATAAGAGTTTATTGTGCCTAATGCAGACATATGGCTAATCCATCTGAGCTTGTAAGTTAATGCCATGATTTGATAAGCAAGCATGAGTTCACTGAAGAGATGATTAGCCAGCCACATGAAGTAGATGGAGAGGCGAACTCATGAAGTACAAATGGAAACTGAATGTGATGCTCACATAATACTCAGACAGCACTTAGTTGTCTGAGTCGGCCTTAAAAGGTCTTGGGTGATGATGTGAAGTGTAATTGGCAGGTTACAGCAGTAACCTAAAGCAGATTTACACAAAAGGGGACTGGCCACAGGGAAAGTAACAAAAAGTTGGCATCTGAACCAAGAAAGATAAGTAACAACAAAGTTCTGCCATGTTGCTTTTGGGGATGGATTAATGTACATTCCAGAGGATGTGGATGAGCTGTAGGATGAGATAGATAAGTGCTGCCTTGTTTTGAAAACAGACGTAGTACAACGGTTTCACAATATATTGTTGAAACCACCAGTATCCTCTGATGATGATGATATTCTTGTCCCTCCGATATGGTTCTTTGATAATTTCCAGCACATAATCAGCATCATTATCATCCATAATTTAGATTACATTTTTCTCAGTGTGTGAAATGTCCTGTCCTTTTTTTAACCAAACTAACTCTACCCCTTTACTTTAACCGGTAGCCTCTGTAAACCATTAGCAGGTGAATTAGTAGTGCAAAGTTCATTTATATTCTGAACACAGAAACCTTTTATAACAAGGAGAATTCCAAGTCATAATATTAAAGACAGCTGAATAGTAATGAAAAATACACTCTACTGTAAATGGAATGAATAAGCGGTACATTATGTAGACACTATGCTGCTATAAAATATTTGCGGACAGCGGAGAACAACATTCTAAATGAACCTGTAGAAAAAAATATGTTATGTAACATTTAAAATAATCAAAAGTACTTAATGTTCAGGAAATAATGATTGTGACAAAATAATTCCACAAAGCGTCATATGTATTCTCCAGAGAACCTGATTTTATAATTGATGTAGTATCACATACTTTCTGGTTTCATCTATTTTGGGATATGTGCAATAATATTATCCATTAATGTTATTTATTTTAATGACCTTTGGCTCTGTCTCGAGCCATGGGGTGTGGATGAATAAACGATATGTAGGAAGATTGATCTTGTGCAAGCTTAGAAAGGTCCACCAGTATCTTCTCCGCCATTAACTTGACAGTATCAAGCCATTAGGTTGTTGGTCTTCATTTTTGTCTTGTTTCTTCTATTCTTCTGATCATGATGTCCATCAATAATGATTGCTTTCTTCATATCATGTGTCCAAAGTAGGCAAGTCACAGCTTGATAACCCTTGCTTCCAGTGACATGTCTGGCTTAATTTGTTCCAAAATTGATTTGTTCATTCTTCTTGATATCCTTGGTAAGGATGATAGCATCCTTCTCCGGCTCCACATTCCAAAGACATCAATTCTTACTCTGTATTGTTTGTTTATCGTCCAGGTTTTTCATCTGTATGTTATCACAGAAAAGATCACATTATGTATGAGCTGTGTCTTCACTGGCAGTAAAATTTTCCTCGATTGGAAGACCTTGACCTGGGACTTCATTGTTAATTTGTCTCTTAATGACTTCCAGGGTCATTGCAGCATTTTGCATTATCATCAATTCGAGTAAGTTAAAGTCCAGTTCATCACCGTCCTTTTCAAATGTGTCCCAGTTGTACCCGGAACTAGTCAATATCTGTGTCATCTTTGTGTTGAGCAGAAGTCCCATGTTCCAGCTTTCCATTGTAAGCTTTCCATCTTGACACTCTGTAATAAGTCTTTCATTCCATCTATGTTAGTTGCTATCAATGTTGTACAGTCTGCATATTAAAGAATGTTGATGATTCATCTATAAATTTTTATTACTTTTTTTGCCAAGAACAGTCTTCCTGAAAATAGGTTCTACAGTCTCAATTGAAAAGAAATGGTAACAGGATGCAGCCTTGTCTGACTCCTCACTCTTAGTGATGAGCGAGTATACTCGTTGCTCCGGTTTTCACGAACATGCTCTGGTGGTCTCCGAGTATTTGTTAGTGCTTGGAGATTTAGTTTTTGTTGAGGCAGCTGCATGATTTACAGCTGCAAGCCAGTCTGAGTACATGTGGGGGTTGCCTGGTTGCTAGGGAATTGTTAAATATTAATTATTAATTGAATTATTCTTATTCTCAATTCCGTACTGAGCACATTGCCTTTCGCTGACATTACAAAAAGCTATTTCTGTATATGTAGCTCAGAGTATAGGTCAACACCATATAGAGAGGACACGTGGTCTATTGGACACATTTATAATCACAGCTCTTAGGAGGTGGAGGGGGCTGTCACGTGGGTGTAACCTCCTGCCTGCTTCTCCATCATTCTCCATGGATTTCAGACAACTCACAGAAGGAATGAACAACTGGTAGCCATGATGACTTCTACTTCATGACAGTCACCTTTTACTAGTGGTACGAACGTCGTGTGCACAACTGACGTAGTGGTGCCTGGGTAGGTTCCCAAACCATAACAACCATCAAAACATAACCCAGCACTCAACTTAAGCGGTGATGAAAATAAGAGGATTTTATTTATCCAATATAAGCCAAACGTTTCGGTCCCTAACCGGGACCTTCATCAATGACTGTAAAAATATGTACAAACATGTACAGTAAATAACAGTAAATAAACAAAAAATAAAGTATATACAAAATTGTAACAAACAAGATATATAGAGTATGCGCTATTTAGAGAGGTTCTGTGGCAAATAATAAAACAGAAAAGTATAATCATGAAGAGGAAGGCATATACTATACTGGTCAAACCACATAGACTGTGAACGTACCGTATGAAGGAAGAGACGTGATAATATATGGCTGTGCTCGCCTATAATGGAGATAACGGTGACGGTGTGTTATGAGAGGCCAGAGTGTGAGGCCAAAAAAGAAAATGGAAGACAAGGCTGTGAGGGCTGGGACTTACCAAAAAGATTGCAGTAAATATGTCTGAGATGAATAGAGGACTAAGCCTGTGTGGAAGACATGGCGTAGATTAGAGGGACGTCCACATATGTATATCTGCGCTATGTCACAGAGGACTGCGTAGCGCCACAAGGTGAAAGAAGATAGTAGCCGAGTGTATGGGGTTACCTGTGTCCAGATGGCCGCGGCATCCACCGCTGTATTGCAGGTAATGAGGAGTAAAATCATGTTTAAATAGAGGAGGACTCGGCGTGTAGTTCCGGTTTCCAGGGAGGATGACCGGGCGCATTGCGCAGAAGCGGACATGTCATAGGGGGGGGGCGTGGTAAGGGGATGCGTGTCATTATCGGTAAGAACAATATGGACGTGCGTTCCATCTAGCCAGGCATGCGCTGCGCATTGTGTGCATTGCGCAGAAGCGGTCATATCATAGAAGGGGGCGTAGTAGGGGAATGCGTGCCACTGTAGTTTGGACGTGCGTTCCACCTTCGGGCATGCTCTGTAGCAAGATGATAGGTTATGTGGGCCAAGGTGTGTTAACAGGTCAGAATGCAGTGTGCACGAGGGTGAGGGACACCAGGGTAGAAGGGGCCTGAAAAAATATGAAACAAAAAGTAAAGACAAAGCACTATATGATACATGATAAATAATGTGCTTATTATCCGGTGGGATGACGTGAGAAGCTATGCGTGAAACACTAGGAGACTCGGAAGAGATGTGCAACGAGTGCCGGTCTATATTCATGCTTAGCGGTGTCCAAAGATCAGTAGAGGCGACTCTAAAGGAACAAGAGAGATGGTGTTAGTACGTTATAACATACAGAGTAAATACGTTAAATGAATGCCATTAAATCATAGTCCTTATTGAGACCCCTGGGTGAAAGGGTTTCTAATGTATGGATCCAGTACGCCTCTCTTTTCTTTAACAGTATGGATCTATTACCGCCTCTCCTTGGTGGGGGGACTGAGTCGATGATCTGAAACCTAAGTTGTGAGACCGAGTGTCCATGTGTATGGAAATGATGGGGGATTGGTAATAGTAGATTTTTACATCGGATGGTAGATTTATGTTTTGAAATTCTATCGCGGACTGGCTGGGTAGTCTCGCCGATGTAAAGGAGGCCACAAGGGCATTTTATCATATACACCACAAACGATGAATCACATGTGAAAAAGTCTTTAATCTCAAAGGTTTTACCGGACCGGGGATGTTGAAACGTGCCACCCTTCAGCACATTGTTGCACTGAGCACAGTGCAGACATGGGAAGGTACCGGTTTTGGGTTTGGATAGAAAGCGTTGTTTTAGTGTGGAAATGTGGCCCATGTCAGCCCTAACGAGGCGATCCCTGAGGTTGGGTGGTCTCTTGAAGCATGGCAAAAAGGGTTCTTTGAATTCTGGTACCTCGGGATGTGCTGTGGACAAGAGGTGCCAATGTTTTCTGATAGATTTATGTAAGATGTATGAGGCCGGATGGTACAAATGTACAAACGGGATTCGTTTACCTTTGTTCACAGGAGGAGGCCCAGGTGGGGGGTCCCTGGAGTGGTCAAGTACTGACGGAGGATATCCCCGTTTCCTAAACTTAGAATGCATCTCCTGGAGACGTTGTTCCCTGAGTGGGCCATCGGGAACTATGCGTTTGACCCTTTGAAATTGGGATTTGGGAATTGAGTGTTTTACCGGAGGAGGGTGAAAGCTCTGAAAATGGAGGATGCTATTCCTATCTGTAGGCTTAATATAGATGTCAGTGGTGAGGGTACCATTGGCATCCTTAAGTACCATAGTATCCAGAAAGTTGATGGCATGAGGATCGTAACTCATGGTGAACTTTATTCCAGGCCAAGCCTCATTGAGGAATGAAAAGAACTCTTGTAGGGACTCCAATGTGCCCCCCCAAATGCAGAAGATATCATCTATATAGCGTTTCCAAAGGGAAACGTTGTTGATGAATAGATGATGTTTGTAGATGATAGAAGACTCAAAGTCAGACATGTAGGTATTTGCATAGGGGGGCGCTACATTGGAGCCCATAGCAGTCCCCCGCGTCTGCAAATAAAAAGTATTCTGAAAGAGAAAGAAATTATTAAACAAGACAGTTGTCAGTAGGTCTACACAGAGGTTGATTTGTTCAGAATTGAAGCCGCCGGCTGTGGTAAGTGAGTGATGAACCGAATTAATACCACTGATATGAGGAATGGACGTATATAAGTCCTTGACATCCAGGGTGACTAACAGAGATTCAGCTGGTACTTTGTTTATTGAGGTAATACAGTGGAGGAATCCCCCTGTGTCCAGGAGAAAGGAAGGGGAGGATTGGGTGATAGGTGTAAGAATTTTCTCGAGATAGATGGACAGTGGAGAGAGAATTGAATCAGTGGAGGCTACTATAGGCCTACCCGGGGGATTCTGAAGGTCCTTGTGGATCTTGGGTAATGTGTAGAACACTGGTATGATAGGGTTATCCTTCTTAAGGAAGTCATAGGTTTTGGTGTCAAGAGTACCTTTGGAGAGATATTTGGTGAGAATAGACTCAATCTTAATGCGTATCTCCGGGGTGGGATCCTTGGTGAGTTTACTATAAATAGTGGTATCGCAAAGATGTCTATTGATTTCTGCTACGTATTGTGTTTTGTCCATAACCACAAGGGCACCGCCCTTGTCGGCTGGTTTCATGATTAGACTATCATCTTTCTGTAGAGAAGAAAGTGCATGATGTTCAGTAGGGGATAGATTAAAGGGAAAGAACAGCTGTTTCTTTTCGATGTGGTCCCGTATTGTTAGGAAGGAGTCCTTTATGAACCCAATAAAGGTTTCCACTGCATGGGAGCCCTGGGGCGGGCGAAAGGAACTCTTATTGCGGAGACCAAGACTCAAAATAGACATAGGGTTGGTAGGAGATAGGGGAGTTGTAGGAGGAATGGGTGAAGAAGAAAAGTAGGCCTTGAGTCTGAGGAGACGGAAAAACCGTTGAAGGTCCATTTCAAGTTCAAATGTTTTACATTGATAAGAGGGGCAGAACGATAGACCTTTTTGTAGAACTTCCAATTCGGCAATGCCCAGTGACCGAGAGGAGATATTAACAACTATAGAGTCTGTACCTTGGATCTCGTGGTTCTCACTTGATCCGAGGCATTTCTTCTTTCCATGGCCACGTCTGGCCACGTCGGACTATTCCACTTCAGGTTCGGAGCCGGACAGAAATCCCTCTTCTTCCACCTCGGTTCCTTTTTTAGGACCTCGCCGACGCCCCCTACGAAGAAAACCAGACGTGGCCATGGAAAGAAGAAATGCCTCGGATCAAGTGAGAACCACGAGATCCAAGGTACAGACTCTATAGTTGTTAATATCTCCTCTCGGTCACTGGGCATTGCCGAATTGGAAGTTCTACAAAAAGGTCTATCGTTCTGCCCCTCTTATCAATGTAAAACATTTGAACTTGAAATGGACCTTCAACGGTTTTTCCGTCTCCTCAGACTCAAGGCCTACTTTTCTTCTTCACCCATTCCTCCTACAACTCCCCTATCTCCTACCAACCCTATGTCTATTTTGAGTCTTGGTCTCCGCAATAAGAGTTCCTTTCGCCCGCCCCAGGGCTCCCATGCAGTGGAAACCTTTATTGGGTTCATAAAGGACTCCTTCCTAACAATACGGGACCACATCGAAAAGAAACAGCTGTTCTTTCCCTTTAATCTATCCCCTACTGAACATCATGCACTTTCTTCTCTACAGAAAGATGATAGTCTAATCATGAAACCAGCCGACAAGGGCGGTGCCCTTGTGGTTATGGACAAAACACAATACGTAGCAGAAATCAATAGACAACTTTGCGATACCACTATTTATAGTAAACTCACCAAGGATCCCACCCCGGAGATACGCATTAAGATTGAGTCTATTCTCACCAAATATCTCTCCAAAGGTACTCTTGACACCAAAACCTATGACTTCCTTAAGAAGGATAATCCTATCATACCAGTGTTCTACACATTACCCAAGATCCACAAGGACCTTCAGAATCCCCCGGGTAGGCCTATAGTAGCCTCCACTGATTCAATTCTCTCTCCACTGTCCATCTATCTCGAGAAAATTCTTACACCTATCACCCAATCCTCCCCTTCCTTTCTCCTGGACACAGGGGGATTCCTCCACTGTATTACCTCAATAAACAAAGTACCAGCTGAATCTCTGTTAGTCACCCTGGATGTCAAGGACTTATATACGTCCATTCCTCATATCAGTGGTATTAATTCGGTTCATCACTCACTTACCACAGCCGGCGGCTTCAATTCTGAACAAATCAACCTCTGTGTAGACCTACTGACAACTGTCTTGTTTAATAATTTCTTTCTCTTTCAGAATACTTTTTATTTGCAGACGCGGGGGACTGCTATGGGCTCCAATGTAGCGCCCCCCTATGCAAATACCTACATGTCTGACTTTGAGTCTTCTATCATCTACAAACATCATCTATTCATCAACAACGTTTCCCTTTGGAAACGCTATATAGATGATATCTTCTGCATTTGGGGGGGCACATTGGAGTCCCTACAAGAGTTCTTTTCATTCCTCAATGAGGCTTGGCCTGGAATAAAGTTCACCATGAGTTACGATCCTCATGCCATCAACTTTCTGGATACTATGGTACTTAAGGATGCCAATGGTACCCTCACCACTGACATCTATATTAAGCCTACAGATAGGAATAGCATCCTCCATTTTCAGAGCTTTCACCCTCCTCCGGTAAAACACTCAATTCCCAAATCCCAATTTCAAAGGGTCAAACGCATAGTTCCCGATGGCCCACTCAGGGAACAACGTCTCCAGGAGATGCATTCTAAGTTTAGGAAACGGGGATATCCTCCGTCAGTACTTGACCACTGCAGGGACCCCCCACCTGGGCCTCCTCCTGTGAACAAAGGTAAACGAATCCCGTTTGTACATTTGTACCATCCGGCCTCATACATCTTACATAAATCTATCAGAAAACATTGGCACCTCTTGTCCACAGCACATCCCGAGGTACCAGAATTCAAAGAACCCTTTTTGCCATGCTTCAAGAGACCACCCAACCTCAGGGATCGCCTCGTTAGGGCTGACATGGGCCACATTTCCACACTAAAACAACGCTTTCTATCCAAACCCAAAACCGGTACCTTCCCATGTCTGCACTGTGCTCAGTGCAACAATGTGCTGAAGGGTGGCACGTTTCAACATCCCCGGTCCGGTAAAACCTTTGAGATTAAAGACTTTTTCACATGTGATTCATCGTTTGTGGTGTATATGATAAAATGCCCTTGTGGCCTCCTTTACATCGGCGAGACTACCCAGCCAGTCCGCGATAGAATTTCAAAACATAAATCTACCATCCGATGTAAAAATCTACTATTACCAATCCCCCATCATTTCCATACACATGGACACTCGGTCTCACAACTTAGGTTTCAGATCATCGACTCAGTCCCCCCACCAAGGAGAGGCGGTAATAGATCCATACTGTTAAAGAAAAGAGAGGCGTACTGGATCCATACATTAGAAACCCTTTCACCCAGGGGTCTCAATAAGGACTATGATTTAATGGCATTCATTTAACGTATTTACTCTGTATGTTATAACGTACTAACACCATCTCTCTTGTTCCTTTAGAGTCGCCTCTACTGATCTTTGGACACCGCTAAGCATGAATATAGACCGGCACTCGTTGCACATCTCTTCCGAGTCTCCTAGTGTTTCACGCATAGCTTCTCACGTCATCCCACCGGATAATAAGCACATTATTTATCATGTATCATATAGTGCTTTGTCTTTACTTTTTGTTTCATATTTTTTCAGGCCCCTTCTACCCTGGTGTCCCTCACCCTCGTGCACACTGCATTCTGACCTGTTAACACACCTTGGCCCACATAACCTATCATCTTGCTACAGAGCATGCCTGAAGGTGGAACACACGTCCAAACTACAGTGGCACGCATTCCCCTACTACGCCCCCTTCTATGATATGACCGCTTCTGCGCAATGCACACAATGCGCAGCGCATGCCTGGCTAGATGGAACGCACGTCCATATTGTTCTTACCGATAATGACACGCATCCCCTTACCACGCCCCCCCCTATGACATGTCCGCTTCTGCGCAATGCGCCCGGTCATCCTCCCTGGAAACCGGAACTACACGCCGAGTCCTCCGCTATTTAAACATGATTTTACTCCTCATTACCTGCAATACAGCGGTGGATGCCGCGGCCATCTGGACACAGGTAACCCCATACACTCGGCTACTATCTTCTTTCACCTTGTGGCGCTACGCAGTCCTCTGTGACATAGCGCAGATATACATATGTGGACGTCCCTCTAATCTACGCCATGTCTTCCACACAGGCTTAGTCCTCTATTCATCTCAGACATATTTACTGCAATCTTTTTGGTAAGTCCCAGCCCTCACAGCCTTGTCTTCCATTTTCTTTTTTGGCCTCACACTCTGGCCTCTCATAACACACCGTCACCGTTATCTCCATTATAGGCGAGCACAGCCATATATTATCACGTCTCTTCCTTCATACGGTACGTTCACAGTCTATGTGGTTTGACCAGTATAGTATATGCCTTCCTCTTCATGATTATACTTTTCTGTTTTGTTATTTGCCACAGAACCTCTCTAAATAGCGCATACTCTATATATCTTGTTTGTTACAATTTTGTATATACTTTATTTTTTGTTTATTTACTGTTATTTACTGTACATGTTTGTACATATTTTTACAGTCATTGATGAAGGTCCCGGTTAGGGACCGAAACGTTTGGCTTATATTGGATGAATAAAATCCTCTTATTTTCATCACCGCTTAAGTTGAGTGCTGGGTTATGTTTTGATAGTCACCTTTTACTATCTCAGGAAAAGATGAGAAACAAATGGACAATCTGTTCGTAACTATTTCACCTATTTTCTGTTTTGCTGCAATGTGTTTTTTTCTGTGGACAATCCAATAAACCACTGCATTTTTTATGAAAATATCATGACATTTTTCTTTAAGAGTAACGCATCTGGTAAAAAGTCCTGTTTAAATAAATGTGTGAAATAAGCATATTTAACAGGAATCCCCACATGTATTCAAGCTGTCTAGCAGCCATAAATCATGAAGCTGCGTTGACAAAAACGAAATCTCCGAGCACTAACAAATACTTGGAGACCACCCGACCATGCTCGGGAAAACATGAGCAACGAGTATACTCGCTCATCACTACTCACTCTACTTTGAACCATGCCATGTCGCTGTGTTTCATATGGACTATTGCTTTTTGGACAATGTGAAGGCAAAACACATTGACATTGAAGCTAAAAGACAAGTACAAAAAAGTGGTGGTTAGTAGTGTAGAGGTTTTTTGTAAACAAATTGATAGTGGAAGTAAATAATAAACCGGCTGCTGTTGCTTGTGGCAGATATCTATGATGGCAATCATGTGAATGCAGTGTAGTTGTCAGGAATCTGTATCTGAGGGGGTCTCCCCTCATCCTTCACTAGCCATGATGGGCACGGTGTCACCTCTTTGGGAGAGAGTTTGCAGGGGTGCTTGCTTAGTTTGCATATATTGCATTCTAGGAGATGCACTCCTAGCATGGTGGAGAGGCAGGATGCCGCTGCTCCCAATGAATATGCTGTGCGGGGACTCTGGGATGCCGGGTCCACTGGTGTCAACTACTGCCTGCAGGTGCGGGACACCGTACCTGCTGGGGCAGTCAGATGGTGGGACGTTCCCTCAAGTCTTCCCTCCCCTCCTCCAGTGTCTCTGTGGTCTGGGGGTAGAAATTGTCCATTGCCTCAGCATGGTCAGGTGACTGATGAGAGGCAGATTTAAACCTGCCATTTCCTCTGATTATTGTTGCCATCTTAGGGTTTGTTGATTATTTTTAGTTCAAGCGGGTGGTTAAAGTCAATATTGCTGTGCTCCTCTGGAGGTTAATGCTTTGGTTCCTGTGCTTGGTTTATCATTGTTCACCTCAGGTTCTGCAGTTGCACTGCAGTTTTTACCCTGTCTGCTATTTTTGTTTCCAGTCACCAGCTACCGTGCTGCTCGCCACCTGGGAAGGGCTCTACTAAAATTTTCCCTTTTCAGGATCAAGAGGCGGGTGAAGAGTTTTCCCAGCACACAGCTTTTGTTAGCTAGTAGTAGTTCATTACACCATCACCCATTATAACAACAGTCCAGGGAAAGTACGGATTTCCAAGGTGCGATGAAGTTGATATAAGTTAATTTTATGTAGCATACATATTTCATCACCAAACTGATTGTTGGTGGATAAATGTATAGGTAGGCTCAAGGACCATAGAGAAATCAAGATGAATCTTCTGAAAGGTTCTCTTTAATTATATACCATGTTCCTTATTACAATTCTAATTTGAAACTTTACAGCACTTCAGAGAAAACACAGTTTTAAAAAGGCACTGTAAAAAAAATGTTGCCTTCCAGCTTCTCACCCATCAGTTTGGCCTTATTTACTGATCTTTAAATATAGAGACGCATGTCAATTCAGCCAAGCAGTGTGTGAGATCAAATTTGCATAGTATTTATGATTTATGTTTTTACTACTTTTTAAAAGTAGAATATTTATAGCATATTTTTCTATCCATGAGCCAAAGCAAGCACTTTTTGACTGATTTTGTTACAATCAATCGGGTGACATAGAAAAAGCAAAAAAGTTGTCCATTAGGCTAAAATCACAACCCATTTGCACCCTGCAATTACATTACTCTTCTTTTTGTCCCAAAACATTGATGCTACCATCATGCTGTATCATGGTTAGCACTGGAGCCTTGCAGTGCTGGAGTGCAGGGTTCAAAGCCAACCAAGAACAACATCTGTTCTCCTTGCATTTGTGTTGGTTTTCTCTCACACTCAAAAACCATACTGATAGGGACAGTAAAGTACTGTAGAAATTAATGGTGCTATATATTGACTTTAGGGTTGCTGCTAATAATGTGTGGCACTGGGGTTCTAGTCCTCTTCCTCTCTGAAGAGACTATTTGCATAACACTGACCTACAAAGCCATCCATAACCTGTCTCCTCCATATATCTCTAAACTAATCTCCTGATATCTTTCCTAATCCGTAATCTCCGATTCTCCCAAGACCTCCTTCTCTACTCCACACTTATTCAATCCTCACCTAATCCTCTCCAAGACTTCTCCTGAATATCCCCCATCCTCTCGAATTCTGTGCCCTAACAGATGCGACTATCAACCACATTCAGATCCTTCAGATGGAACCTGAAAACCCACCTCTTCAAGAAAGCCTACAGCCTGCACTGACCCCGCAGCCTCCTCACCACTACCGGAGCTACCGCTTTACAACACCAGAGCTGCTGCAACCCCCCAACCTATTGTTTCCTTCCCAACCATCCTGTAGAATGTAAGCCCGCAAGGGCAGGGTACTCTATCTTCTGTATCAGTCTGTCATTGTTAGTTTGCTTACTGTAAGTGATGTCTGTAATTTGTTTGTAATCCCTTCTCATGTACAGCACCATGGAATCAATGGTGCTATATAAATAATAATAATAATAATAATAATAATAATAAGTTCATAAAATAAGTAGAAAATAAATGTCATAGTCAACAGCAATTACAACTTAAAGAGAACATATCACCTTGGAAAATGCTATATAACTGAAATATAGGGTTAATCTGTAAGTGTAAGTGTTACACAACTTTCCGGTTGCCTTACTGAAAATTCCCTGTTGAAATGGAAGTATTTCCTTCTGGGAGTCACCAAATTTCAGTCATGGGTGCATGTATGTAGAGGCTAAATTACATATACTGTGTGTGGTGGCTGTAAGTATGTCCTAGCACTTCAATGGATGGCTGACTCTTGACAGATGTGTTGCAGCGCCATCTGTAAACTAAACTTTTGGTGGCATGCTTACAGCTGCCACTCACAGTGCAGTGGGAGGTGACCGTAATCACTTAGTGCACACCTCTAACACCAATAGCAGTATACCAAAGAAAACTGCAGCTTTCCTTGCAAAAATAAAAAAAGCATACATACAATCGCAATGACAGAAGTGTGAACAAATGATCTCAGAAAATGGCTACACAAAGCAATTTTATTTAGACATGTTTACTGTGAAATAGTAATAGTGCATAGATGCAACCATATACATTTGGTATTGCTGTTACCATACTGCGAAATTAAGGTTTATCAAATTTAAATATATGTTGAACACAAGTAATAAATGCAATAATCTTTGGACCCATACCTGGAAGAGAAAAAAAAGTGTTCTATTAGATCTCAATACGGGGATTTTTTATATTGATTTCAGTTGTTTTAACCCCTTAATCCCGTATGACGTACTATCCCGTCAAGGTGACCTGGGACTTAATTCCCGGTGACGGGATAGTACGTCATACGCGATCGGCCGCGCTCACGGGGGGAGCGCGGCCGATCGCGGCCGGGTGTCAGCTGCATATCGCAGCTGACATCCGGCACTATGTGCCAGGAGCGGTCACGGACCGCCCCCGGCACATTAACCCCCGGCACACCGCGATCAAACATGATCGCGATGTGCCGGCGGTGCAGGGAAGCATCTCGCAGGGAGGGGGCTCCCTGCGGGCTTCCCTGAGCCCCCCGCAGCAACGCGATGTGATCGCGTTGCTGCGAGGGTCTTACCTCCCTCCCTGCCTGCTCCAGACCCGGATCCAAGATGGCCGCGGATCCGGGTCCTGCAGGGAGGGAGGTGGCTTCACAGACGCCTGCTCAGAGCAGGCACTGTGAAGCAGCCTGCACTTCTCTCAGATCGGTGATCTGTCAGAGTGCTATGCAAACTGACAGATCACCGATCTGTATTGTCCCCCCCTGGGGCAAAGTAAAAAAGTTAAAAAAAAAATTTCCAAATGTGTAAAAAAAAATAAAAAAAAATATTCCAAAATAATGAAAAAAAAAAATAAATATTATTCCCATAAATACATTTCTTTATCTAAATATATATAAAAAAACAATAAAAGTACACATATTTAGTATCGCCGCATCCGTAACGACCCGACCTATAAAACTGGCCCACTAGTTAACCCCTTCAGTAAACACCGTAAGAAAAAAAAAAAAAAAACGAGGCAAAAAACAACGGTTTATTATCATACCGCCGAACAAAAAGTGGAATAACACGCGATCAAAAAGACTGATATAAATGACCATGGTACCGCTGAAAGCGTCATCTTGTCCCGCAAATAACGAGCCGCCATACAGCATGATCAGCAAAAAAATAAAAAAGTTATAGTCCTGAGAATTAAGCGATGCAAAAATAATTATTTTTTCAATAAAATAGTTTTTATCGTATAAAAGCGCCAAAACATAAAAAAATGAGATAAATGCGGTATCGCTGTAAGCGTACTGACCCGAAGAATAAAACTGCTTTATCAATTTTACCAAACGCGGAACGGTATAAACGCCTCCCCCAAAAGAAATTCATGAATAGCTGGTTTTTGGTCATTCTGCCTCACAAAAATCGGAATAAAAAGCGATCAAAAAATGTGACGTGCCCAAAAATGTTACCAATAAAAACGTCAACTCGTCCCGCAAAAAACAAGATCTCACATGACTCTGTGGACTCAAATATGGAAAAATTATAGCTCTCAAAATATGGCAACGCAAAAAATATTTTTTGCAATAAAAAGCGTCTTTCAGTGTGTGACGGCTGCCAATCATAAAAATCCGCTAAAAAACTCGCTATAAAAGTAAATCAAACCCCCCTTCATCACCCCCTTAGTTAGGGAAAAATAAAAAAAAAGTATTTATTTCCATTTTCTCATTAGGGCTAGGGTTGGGGCTAGGGTTAGGGTTGGGGCTAAAGTTAGGGTTGGGGCTAAAGTTAGGGTTAGGGTTTGGATTACATTTACGGTTGGGAATAGGGTTGGGATTAGGGTTAGGGGTGTGTCAGGGTTAGAGGTGTGGTTAGGGTTACTGTTGGGATTAGGGTTAGGGGTGTGTTTGGATTAGGGTTTCAGTTATAATTGGGGGGTTTCCACTGTTTCGGCACATCAGGGGCTCTCCAAACGCAACATGGCGTCCGATCTCAATTCCAGCCAATTCTGCGTTGAAAAAGTAAAACAGTGCTCCTTCCCTTCCGAGCTCTCCCGTGTGCCCAAACAGGGGTTTACCCCAACATATGGGGTATCAGCGTACTCAGGACAAATAGGACAACAACCTTTGGGGTCCAATTTCTCCTGTTACCCCTGGGAAAATACAAAACTGGGGGCTAAAAAATAATTTTTGTGGGAAAAACAAAGATTTTTTATTTTCACGGCTCTGCGTTATAAACTGTAGTGAAACACTTGGGGGTTCAAAGTTCTTACAACACATCTAGATAAGTTCCTTGGGGGGTCTAGTTTCCAAAATGGGGTCACTTGTGTGGGGCTTCTACTGTTTAGGTACATTAGGGGCTCTGCAAACGCAATGTGACGCCTGCAGACCATTCCATCTAAGTCTGCATTCCAAATGGCGCTCCTTCCCTTCCGAGCCCTCCCATGCATCCAAACGGTGGTTCCCCCCACATATGTGGTATCAGCGCACTCAGGACAAATTGGACAACAACTTTTGGGGTCCAATTTCTCCTGTTACCCTCGGGAAAATACAAAACCGGGGGCTGAAAAATATTTTATGTGGGAAAAATTGTTAGTTTTATTTTTACGGCTCTGCATTATAAACTTCTGTGAAGCCCTTGGTGGGTCAAAGCGCTCACCAAACATCTAGATAAGTTCCTTAGGCGGTCTACTTTCCAACATGGTGTCACTTGTGGGGGGTTTCTACTGTTTAGATACATTAGGGGCTCTGCAAACGCAATGTGACGCCTGCAGACCATTCCATCTAAGTCTGCATTCCAAATGGCGCTCCTTCCTTTCCGAGCCCTCCCATGCGCCCAAACAGTGGTTCTCCCCACATATGGTGTATCATCGCACTCAGGACAACTTGGACAACAAATTTTGGGGTCCAATTTCTCCTGCTACCCTCGGGAAAATACAAAACTGGGGGCTAAAAAAATAATTTTTGTGGGAAAAAATTTTTGTTTTATTTTTACGGCTCTGCATTATTAACTTCTGTGAAGCCCTTGGTGGGTCAAAGCGCTCAAAACACATCTAGATAAGTTCCTTAGGGGGTCTACTTTCCAAAATGGTGTCACTTGTGGGGGGTTTCAATGTTTAGGCACATCAGTGGCTCTCCAAACGCAACATGGCGTCCCATCTCAATTCCTGTCAATTTTGCATTGAAAAGTCAAACGGTGCTACTTCCTTTCCGAGCTCTCCCATGCGCCCAAACAGTGG
The DNA here is from genome assembly GCF_051348905.1 of Ranitomeya variabilis. Classification (NCBI taxonomy): domain Eukaryota; kingdom Metazoa; phylum Chordata; class Amphibia; order Anura; family Dendrobatidae; genus Ranitomeya; species Ranitomeya variabilis. The sequence goes on along the minus strand of NC_135237.1, from coordinate 124,114,582 downwards.
TTTACCCCCACATATGGGGTATCAGCGTACTCAGGACAAATTGTACAACAACTTTTGGGGTCCAATTTCTCCTGCTACCCTTGGAAAAATACAAAACTGGAGGCCAAAAAATAAGTTTTGTGGGAAAAAAAAGATTTTTTATTTTCACGGCTCTGCGTTGTAAACTGTAGTGAAACACTTGGGGGTTCAAAGTTCTCACAACACATCTAGATAAGTTCCTTGGGGGGTCTAGTTTCCGATATGGGGTCACTTGTGGGGGGTTTGTACTATTTGGGTACATCAGGGGCTCTGCAAATGCAACGTGACGCCTGCAGACCAATCCATTTAAGTCTGCATTCCAAATGGCGCTCCTTCCCTTCCGAGCTCTGTCATGCGCCCAAACAGTGGTTCCCCCCCACATATGGGGTATCAGCATACTCAGGACAAATTGGACAACAACTTTTGGGGTCCAATTTATCCTGATACCCTTGTAAAAATACAAAACTGGGGGCTAAAAAATCATTTTTGTGAAAAAAAAAAAGAATTTTTATTTTCACGGCTCTGCGTTATAAACTGTAGTGAAACACTTGGGGGTTCAAAGTTCTCACAACACATCTAGATAAGTTCCTTGGGGGGTCTAGTTTCCAATATGGGGTCACTTGTGGGGGGTTTGTACTGTTTGGGTACATCAGGGGCTCTGCAAATGCAACGTGACGCCTGCAGACCAATCCATTTAAGTCTGCATTCCAAATGGCGCTCCTTCCCTTCTGAGCTCTGTCATGCGCCCAAACAGTGGTTCCCCCCCACATATGGGGTATCAGCATACTCAGGACAAATTGGACAACAACTTTTGAGGTCCAATTTATCCTGATACCCTTGTGAAAATACAAAACTGGGGGCTAAAAATCATTTTTGTGAAAAAAAAAAGAATTTTTATTTTTACGGCTCTGCATTATAAACTTCTGTGAAGCACTTGTTGGGTCAAAGTGCTCACCACACATCTAGATAAGTTCCTTAGGGGGTCTACTTTCCAAAATGGTGTCACTTGTGGGGGGTTTCAATGTTTAGGCACATCAGGGGCTCTGCAAACGCAACATGGCATCCCATCTTAATTCCAGTCAATTTTGCATTGAAAAGTAAAATAGCGCTCCTTCCCTTCCGAGCTCTTCTATGCGCCCAAACAGTGGTTTACCCCCACATATGGGGTATCGTCGTACTCAGGACAAATTGCACAACAACTTTTGTGGTCTAATTTCTTCTCTTACCCTTGGGGAAATAAAAACATAGGGGCGAAAAGATCATTTTTGTGAAAAAATATGATTTTTTTATTTTTACGGCTCTGCATTATAAACTTCTGTGAAGCACTTGTTGGGTCAAAGTGCTCACCACACATCTAGATAAGTTCCTTAGGGGGTCTACTTTCCAAAATGGTGTCACTTGTGGGGGGTTTCAATGTTTAAGCACATCAGGGGCTCTCCAAATGCAACATGGCGTCCCATCTCAATTCCAGTCAATTTTGCATTGAAAAGTCAAATGGCGCTCCTTCCCTTCCGAGCTCTGCCCTGCGCCCAAACAATGGTTTACACCCACATATGGGGTATCAGCGTACTCAGGACAAATTGCACAACAATTTTTGAGGTCCAATTTCTTCTCTTACTCTTGGGAAAATAAAAAATTGTCGGCGAAAAGATCATTTTTGTGAAAAAATATGATTTTTTATTTTTACCGCTCTGCATTATAAACTTCTGTGAAGCACTTGTTGGGTCAAAGTGCTCACCACACATCTAGATAAGTTCCTTAGGGGGTCTACTTTCCAAAATGGTGTCACTTGTGGGGGGTTTCAATGTTTAGGCACATCAGGGGCTCTCCAAATGCAACTTGGCGTCCCATCTCAATTCCAGTCAATTTTGCATTGAAAAGTCAAATGGCGCTCCTTTCCTTCCGAGCTCTGCCATGCGCCCAAACAGTGGATTACCCCCACATATGGGGTATCAGCGTACTCAGGACAAATTGTACAACAAATTGGGGGGTCTATTTTCTCCTGTTACCCTTGGTAAAATAAAACAAATTGGATCTGAAATAAATTTTGTGTGAAAAAAAGTTAAATGTTCATTTTTATTTAAACATTCCAAAAATTCCTGTGAAACACCTGAAGGGTTAATAAACTTCTTGAAATTGGTTTTGAGTACCTTGAGGGGTGCAGTTTTTAGAATGGTGTCACACTTGGGTATTTTCTATCATATAGACCCGTCAAAATGACTTCAAATGAGATGTGGTCCCTAAAAAAAAATGGTGTTGTAAAAATGAGAAATTGCTGGTCAACTTTTAACCCTTATAACTCCGTCACAAAAAAAAATTTTGGTTCCAAAATTGTGCTGATGTAAAGTAGACATGTGGGAAATGTTTCTTATTAAGTATTTTGCATGACATATGTCTGTGATTTAAGGGCATAAAAATTAAAAGTTGGAAAATTGCGAAATTTTCAAAATTTTTGCCAAATATTCATTTTTTTCACAAATAAACTCAAGTTATATCGAAGAAATTTTACCACTATCATGAAGTACAATATGTCACGAGAAAACAATGTCAGAATCGCCAAGATCCGTTGAGGCGTTCCAGAGTTATAACCTCATAAAGGGACAGTGGTCAGAATTGTAAAAATTGGCCCGGTCATTAACGTGCAAACCACCCTCGGGGCTTAAGGGGTTAAAATATTTTTTTCAAAAATTTAATTCTGCAGGACATTGTGTTTTGGCCAGAACTAAAGATGATAGAATCGATCTGATGCAAATTGACTTTGAGTTGAATTATATGAAATTCTCAGGTCTTGGCAAGTTCAAACACTTTGAGATTTGATTTGCATGGATCATAAAATAATAAAACTAACACTTACAGATTGCATCAGTCAGTGAGTGTGCTTCCCCATAATGCCTTGCAGTACTCAGATCACATGATTTTGTGCAGCCAATCATGTGGGTTTATCACTGGCATTAAAAAGGGCAGTAGAGATTTGCAGCGGTCTCTTTTGGTGATCCTGCTCTCATCACTCCACTCAACAAGAAGAGCCAGCTCTTTTGGATCCTAAATGGATCCCTATTTAAAATTATGTGAATGTGGCCAAAACTCTGCCCACCCATGGCCGAACCCGCCTACTTGCAGTCAGCCTATTAAGTTAATGAATGGGCGGAGTTTGGATCAGGTGGACTGAGTTACATCCTCCAAACCCCAGAATTTTACGCCCAGTGAGAGCCATTCAGAGAATTCAGTGGCTCTCACTAGGGTGCCAGCCCCCATCGTTCACAGCAGAGAGCCATCGCTTTCTACCGGATCGTTCACAAATGACCAATCACTAAAGGGCAGGGGCAACAGTTGCCATCTTAGGGTTTTAAAGCCTAGGGACAGTCAGTCATGGCTTATTATTACAGATAGCATCAGAAGCTGGCTAGAACTGATGTGCAAAAGGCCAAAAGGCACTTTCATAAATTGGGGGCAAAGAATTATATAGTAAGAATGATGTCTCTTGCCCTCATTGATGTCTCTTGCACAGCAGTACATGCATATTAGGGGGAAGAACATTCCCTGATAACAGCATAGAACATATCCCAGTGAATTGAATGAGTGTTGATTATATTGCACAAATGACCCGCACCAAATCAAAATGGATTTTTAATTTGAATACTTTGGTTCCCAATAGTTTAAACCATGACATATATTTGGGTTTCAATTATCATTTTTCTGTTGATCATGTGACTATGTTTTATATGGAGCATATATTTATTAATAAAAGTTATATACTATATATAAGTGTATTATGATATTCAGTTTTCAATATCTGCTTCTCAACACATATGCTGCATCTGTAAAGATACTATTTTAACCCCCCTCTTTATTGTCCTTTTATGTTCATTTATATTTATACAGTATATATTTATATTTATTTGCACATTCTGAGTATTTTTTATATCGATTTAATAAAGAAAGCATATTTTTTGTTCACATGGACATCCATTTTAATAACCTTAATAAACCTGTTCTGCATCATAATGCATACATCTACAACTTGTTAAGTAGGCTGATAATTGCTGAATAGAGCAGCAAGTATTTATAGCACCATGGAGCAGCACAACTAAAGTCTCATCTGATGAAGGAAACAGTGGTTTTCCAAAATGCATAAGGAGAGAGATGAGCGATCCCGAACTTAAACGTTTGTGGTTCATACTGGACAGTTAGTGTCCAGTGACAAACCCTAAACACGGATTTCTCCTGGAAGTCCTTTGCAATATTTGTAGTTTCGGAAGAAGTCCATTGCAGAGAAAGAGATTTTCCAGCTCAATAGTTTGTGTACATTAGTTTTCAATTTGGTGCGTGTTCTGGTTCAAGTTCGGGTCAGTGCTGTTACTAACCGAACCAAACTTTGCAATAATATTCGGGTTGTGTACAAGAACCCAAACTTCCATGAGTCCCTCATCCCTAATAAGGAGCAGCGCTGTCCTCTTTAGCCTCTGTACCTCACAGACTGTGTGACATCAAACACTGCTTGTAGCTTTGCTTCTACCTCCAGGGACACCGCATTACGAGCATTGTGGACATTTCCATTGCAGAAACCCACTGCACCTGCACTTCGAGCTCACCATACCATACATCAGCGTGTACTTCTAATTGAATATATGTGATTCAGCTGATATTCTGCCCTGGTGATCTGGTAGCAATTCACAAGCATGTTGATATTACCATATTCACTTTCGTTTTTTGCCAGTTCACTATTAACTAGAAATCTTGTTTGTTTGAGCTTTTCCCTAGTTATCTTTCGTGTTATTCACATTGAAGTTGTTATACTTGGTCTTTGTGGCATACATATTATTATTGTATTGCACATTTTGCTACTATCTGTAGCTACTTTGAAGTGTGGTCCACAACTATTCTTACCTCCATTTCACCTTTCTTTAATATAGTATCATTAGTTGCCCGTATTTTTATGGTTCTATGTGAGCATTTTACCTTTATACTAATACATTTTTGACAGGGATGTACCTTTCCATATGCTGCTCAGTTTCTGACCAATTTTCAATTTGAACGTATTGGCATGGGTGTTCATTTTACATTATATTATCCATACTATTCATATACAATTGCTTTGGAAAATTCTTGTAAGTGCCAAACATCTATAATAATCTGCACAGCTTAACAAAATTGCTGTTTTGCTCCAATACCCTCAGAGTCTGTTTTATTTGTTGCAATGGGTATGCATCTCAGTGCTTCAATTTGTTTTATTGTCCATATTCCATTTAAAAGTAAGAGTCCTTTTTTGATCAGGACAATTGATCCAGATAAATTGCCCTTCCTTCATTTTCTGCATCATTTCATTCTCGATACAGTGCAGAGAAACTGTGGTGGGACTGTCATCTACCAAACTTTCCCATTTGGAATCCAGTGCAGTTTTGGTAATACACTCAAAGTGTATTCCTTTCAAACACCAATAACACCCACCCTATTCTGAATTTGGTGCTACAACCATGCAAAATTCTCTGAGAGGAGCCCTACTGATTCTCCTCTATCAGCAGCCATTCTAGGAAAGCCAAGTATGAAACAAAAAAAACCTTAAAAAATAACCTTTGTTTCATATTAATAAAAGCCCATATCGCTACTCAGGGTGCCAACCTCCGCTGCCAGGAAGGGATACATATAGGGAGACGCACAATCTATTCTCCCTAGATTCTTCCTTTTGCAATATTTATGCATTAGCGCTAAACTAATGTGCCATTTCTATATTTTATATCCCAGTGAATAAATTCAACGGGATTATCATTACCAGACCCTCTAAAACTCCTTTTTTAAGAAGATAAAATTATGCTATATATATTTGGGCTTTTATAAATATTAAATAAAGGCTATTTTGTAAGGGTTTTTTTGTTTCATACTTGGATTTCCTAGTTCAGCTTTCAACCCAAACAAACCAGTACTTCTGTCACGATCCATTTTTGGATTTGTGGCAGATCTGGTTTCCCTCAGTTTAAAACCTCTTTCCTTTCAGGCCATCAGGGGTTAATGCAGTTTCCCCGGTGGCCTGCTGGTGTATTACATTGCATTGCTGCTAGGTCAGCTGATATTGGTGGTGACCACTCCCATCATCCTTTAAGAGGTCACCTGGTGCATCAGCTGACTGTTGGTGTTAGTTCATTCTGCAGCAACCTAGCAGGAAGAAGGAGCTTTCTGGGAGCAGTGTTCTACAGCTGAGTTCGTTTTTCCTGGTGTTGTTTTCTTGCTGTGCAGTGCTTTACAGCAGAAAGATAAGTGTGGTGATCTTATTACCCAGTCCCTTTTTTGGTGTCTGTCTTAGGGATAAGAGCAGGGCAAGTGAGAGCCAAGGTTTCCTGGTCAGCGACAGGGTGAAAGAACCCATATAGGGACAATAGCAAGATCAGGGCACATCCTCAGCAGAGTGCAGGAGGTGTCCAGTCCCCCGTTCCCTACCGACAGGGCCCACCATTGTAATTGTGTCCCCGGTGTTCCCTTGTTTGTTGTGTTGTTTGTGACCAACCTACGGTTGGGTCGTTTCTAGTGTTGAGCATTCCGATACTGCAAGTATCGGGTATCGGCCGATACTTGCTGTATCGGAATTTCCGATACCGAGATCCGATATTTTTGTGATATCGGGTATCGGGTATCGCAACAACATTAATGTAATAATGTGTAAAAAAGAGAATTAAAATAAAAAATATCGCTATACTCACCTGTCCGACGCAGCCGGGACCTCAGCGAGGGAACCGGCAGCGTTGTTTGTTTAAATTTCGCGCTTTTACTTGGTTACGTGAAGTCCCGGCTTGTGATTGGTCAGGGCGGCCATGTTGCCGGGACGCGGACCAATCACAGCAAGCCGTGACGAAATTACGTCACGGCTTGCTGTGATTGGTCCGCGTCCCGGCAACATGGCCGCCATTAACCAATCACAAGCCGTGACGTCACGGGAGGCTGGACATGCGCGTATTTTGAAAAGCGCGCGTGTCCAGCCTCCAGTGACGTCCCGGCAACATGGCCGCCATTAACCAATCACAAGCCGTGACGTCACGGGAGGCTGGACATGCGCGTATTTTGAAAAGCGCGCGTGTCCAGCCTCCAGTGACGTCCCGGCAACATGGCCGCCATTAACCAATCACAAGCCGGGACGTCACGGGAGGCTGGACATGCGCGTATTTTGAAAAGCGCGCGTGTCCAGCCTCCAGTGACGTCCCGGCAACATGGCCGCCATTAACCAATCACAAGCCGGGACGTCACGGGAGGCTGGACATGCGCGTATTTTGAAAAGCGCGCGTGTCCAGCCTCCCGTGACGTCACGGCTTGTGATTGGTCCGCGTCCCGGCAACATGGCGCCGTGACCAATCATAAGCCGGGACGTCACTGGAGGCTGGACACGCGCGCTTTTCAAAATACGCGCATGTCCAGCCTCCCGTGACGTCACGGCTTGTGATTGGTTAATGGCGGCCATGTTGCCGGGACTCGGACCAATCACAGCAAGCCGTGACGTAATTTCGTCACGGCTTGCTGTGATTGGTCCGCGTCCCGGCAACATGGCCGCCCTGACCAATCACAAGCCGGGACCTCACGTAACCAAGTAAAAGCGCGAATTTTAAACAAACAACGCTGCCGGTTCCCTCGCTGAGGTCCCGGCTGCGTCGGACAGGTGAGTATAGCAATATTTTTTATTTTAATTCTTTCTTTTACACATTAATATGGTTCCCAGGGCCTGAAGGAGAGTTTCCTCTCCTTCAGACCCTGGGAACCATCAGGAATACCGTCCGATACTTGAGTCCCATTGACTTGTATTGGTATCGGGTATCGGTATCGGATTGGATCCGATACTTTGCCGGTATCGGCCGATACTTTCCGATACCGATACTTTCAAGTATCGGACGGTATCGCTCAACACTAGTCGTTTCATACCGGGTCAGTCACATCTTGACATCTTCTGTCTATAGAATGGCTGCTGATAGAGGAGAATATAACCAAACCAGTCCATCAGCCTAATTCAATTGTAAAACACCTCACATGGGAAAGCCGCTTTTCTATTGGAGGAGACTGATGGACAGGTCTGGTCACATGCTCCTCCAACAGGTAAAATTGTATGGACAGAAGTGCTGATCAATTTGTGAGGAAGCCTACACAAACTAAAGAAAGAAACCCAACAAAAATGGAAGCAGAAAGTCCAAGTATAAAAATACAATATTTATTAGTTGATCAAAGCCATGATAAACATGATAAAAAGGATTCTTAAGAGTATGGGACACAGAGAGCCTTCCTACCCAGGAACCGGATGAGCACAGACTATTCATGTAATCACTGGTTAGGGTCTTACAAATCAATTCACTCACCTCTAAATTTATTTTTTTTATTTAAGTTTTATCTCAGTTCTGACATTTATTTGGGAAAATGATTTTTTTTACTGTCTATGAGTGTTGTGCTCAGATGTGAAAAAGCAGCTATTTCTAAATAAAGAAAAAGCAAATAAATTTGTCACTGATATTCAAATGCATTAGGATGACTGTCTCACCAGAACATATTAGTGTCCAGAAAAGTCACAACAATGTGAAATAACAGTGCAATTATGCTGTAAATGTCTATTTTATGCTTTCATCTGGGATAACAGTCTTTTTTAAATGCAAATTGTTAGTGCAGCTTTCTTGAAGTACTTTAGCGCAAGTGATTCTAGATGATACACGCATTCCTTGCCATCTTCTTTCCAATCAAGCAAAACAGCAAGGCACAACTTTAATTGTTTTTTTATTAAATGTATTTACATTTAAAGAGGTTATTTGGAATTCTAATAATAATGGCATATGTCACGATCCCTTAGCCGCGGCCAGCAGTTTGTCACAAAATCCCCAGGGATTCCTGACCACTGCCACCAATATGTCACGGATTGGGGTGACTTTAGACCAACAGACGGCTATCACTTGTGCAGGGGGCTTATCTTAGTTATCCGTCCACTGCCACAATGTGATAAAAAACACACACACAAGGCTATTGACCTCTTAGTTTACAGCAGGGGCTTATTCTAGGTATCCCACTGCTCTTCCATATACCATGAGCTGCAGGGATTTGTGTATATCCCGCTTACAGTTCCACTTAAATCTTGCAGCTCTCTGGCGCCCCCCTTTCTGTCAGGTCAGATTAGGCACTGCACCTAGGGTAATTGGTTGCCAGAAAGGCTGCCTGCTATGTACTGGCTATTGGGCACGCTGCAGCGACGTGATGAACTACTCCCACTCAGGCAGGAACAATAATTATCAATGCCGCAGTCGCTGCAATGTCACCCAAAGGCCTGCACACGGTAGTGCCATCACCAGCTTCGATTAAACAGGTCCAAAGCTAACCCAAAACAGTAGTGTAATTCCCTTCAGAGACCTAGGGTATGTTTTAGAACAGGAAGAACGAACTAGTATGAAATATTATACTCATAAAGGTTATGCAGTGTTTATAAAAGGTATATTTTACAAAGATGTTACAAAATGAGACAATTGCAAATATGTACAAGGTAATTATGAAAATAAAAGGATTAAATGAGAAAAGGTACAACTCACATGTTCTCAGTTCATATCAGGCAAAACCATGCTGGCAGGCAGACCCCAGATGTCCCAGTGCATAGTACAGCTCCTCAGGCAAAAAACTGCTGACTGCCGGCTGGGTTAAGTGTGGGGGCTTATATACTCCAGCCTTGGGACATCACTAATGATATGCACTGAGGTCTCCGAGATATTTACGTTTTTGAGACTCTACAGACAAAGACATTCCTGACTCAGAAGGAGGGACCACAGGTGGCTTTGCAGGATTGGTCACCTGCAGGTTAAGGCCACACCCTGCTCACACACAAGCTTCGGGTTACCCAGTGTCTGCCGTAGGGCTGGTTGGTGGTATTCAGGAAGGGGAAAGAGGGGGGTTTTACAGCTACCATGTGTTTTTCTGCACCATGGTTAGAAGTGCAAAACTCCCTCAGCTATGGTGCTAACAGGCAGAGAAACTACTACTTATATATTTCATACCATATCGTGACACCTCCCCCTTTTGGAGTGCGCTACGGAGGTAGAATCCCACGGTATGCCTCCATGCGCACCTCTGTAGATTCACCCTGGCGGGACAGTCCATCTGCATTCCCATGCACCCTGCCCGCTTTGTGTTCAATGGTGAAGTCAAATTGCTGAAGGGCAAGGCTCCAGCGTAGCAACCTGCCGTTGGTTCCACACATGGCGTTTAGCCAGCGCAGAGGGTCGTGGTCGGTCACCACAGTGAAGGTGCGACTGTACAAGTAGGGCTGCAAGCGCTGCAGGGCCCAGACTATGGCCAAGCACTCCTTCTCAATGGTGGAGTAGGCCACTTCCCTCGGCAAAAGTTTCCGGCTCAGGTACAACACGGGGTGCTCTTGGTCCTCCGAGTCAACCTGGCTGAGCACAGCACCGAGGCCAAACTCGCTGGCGTCAGTCTGTACCAAGAACGGTTGACTGCTGTCGACTGCTTTCAACACAGGGGCGTTGCACAGTCCGATTTTCAACGCCTTGAAGGCCACCTCACAGCCATCTGTCCAGTTGACGATGTGGGGTAGCTTCTTCCTGGTGAGGTCCGTCAAAGGTTTTGCCAGGCTACTATAGTGCTGCACAAAGCGCCTATAGTACCCTGCAGTGCCCAGGAAGGACATCACCTGTTTCTTGGTCCCAGGAGTGGGCCAGTTCACGATCGCGCCCACTTTCTCAGGCTCTGGCTTCAGGGTGCCTCCGCCTACCTGGTGCCCCAGGTAGTGGACCTCCCTCATGCCCATCTGGCACTTTCCCGGCTTGATAGTCAGTCCTGCTCAGTGTATTTGCCTGAGCACCTCCTCGAGATGCTGCAGGTGTTCCTCCCAGGAGGGACTGAAGATGGCAATGTAATCCAAGTACGCCTGTTATGACCCCAATGGCAGAGAGTCTCAGGAATAAATACCAAGTCTGCAAACACAAAAAACCAGCTCATAGGGCAGTGGTAACTGGGCTGACCATATATCTAATCCTAGCACCACAAATAGAAGTAGCCGGGGAACGTGCCTACGTTGGTTCTAGACGTCTCGCGCCAGCCGGAGAACTAACTAACCCTAGAAGGGAAAAGAAAGACCTTTCTTGCCTCCAGAGAAAAGACCCCAAAAGTTGGATACAAGCCCCCAACAAATAATAACGGTGAGGTAAGAGGAAAAGACAAACATAAGAATGAGCTAGGTATTTAGCAAAGAGAGGCCCACTAGCTAATAGCAGAATATAGTAAGATGACTTATATGGTCAGAAAAAACCCTATTAAAATATCCACGCTGGATATTCAAGAACCCCCGAACCGTCTAACGGCCGGGGGGAGAACACCAGCCCCCTAGAGCTTCCAGCAAGGTCAGAAATCACATTTAGTACAAGCTGGACAAAAATAGTAGCAAAGCAAGTAACTCAAAAAACAAAGAAGCAAGACTTATCTTAATTTTGCAAGAGCCAGGACCAGCAGACAGGAGCAACAGAAGGATCTGATTACAACGATGCCAGGCACTGGACTAAGGATCCAGGAAGTTAATATAGCGACACCCCTGGACTAACGACCCAGGTGAGTGCCAAACAGAAAAAAGACAATCCCAGAGTCATACCACTAGTGACCACAAGAGGGAGCCAAAAAGTCTAATTCACAACAGTACCCCCCCTTAAGGAGGGGTCACCGAACCCTCACCAAGACCACCAGGGCGATCAGGATGAGCAGCGTGAAAGGCACGAACTAAATCGGCCGCATGCACATCAGAGGCAACCACCCAGGAATTATCCTCCTGACCATAGCCCTTCCACTTGACCAGATACTGAAGCCTCCACCTGGAGAGACGAGAATCCAAGATCTTCTCCACCACGTACTCCAACTCGCCCTCAACCAACACCGGAGCAGGAGGCTCAACAGAAGGAACCACAGGTACAACGTACCACCGCAACAAAGACCTATGGAACACATTGTGAATGGCAAACGACACAGGAAGATCCAAGCGAAAGGACACAGGATTAAGGATTTCCAATATCTTGTAAGGACCGATGAAGCGAGGCTTAAATTTAGGAGAGGAGACCTTCATAGGAACAAATCGAGAAGACAGCCATACCAAATCCCCAACACGAAGTCGGGGACCCACACCGCGGCGGCGGTTGGCAAAACGCTGAGCCTTCTCTTGTGACAACTTTAAGTTGTCCACCACATGATTCCAGATATGCTGCAACCTATCCACCACAGAATCTACCCCAGGACAGTCAGAAGGCTCCACATGTCCCGAGGAAAAACGAGGATGGAAACCAGAGTTGCAGAAAAATGGCGAAACCAAAGTAGCGGAACTAGCCCGATTATTAAGGGCAAACTCAGCCAACGGCAAGAAGGTCACCCAATCATCCTGATCCGCAGAAACAAAACACCTCAAATAAGCCTCCAGAGTCTGATTAGTTCGCTCCGTTTGTCCATTAGTCTGAGGATGAAAAGCAGACGAAAACGACAACTCAATGCCCATCCTAGCACAAAAGGATCGCCAGAACCTGGAAACAAACTGGGATCCTCTGTCAGACACAATATTCTCAGGAATGCCGTGTAAACGAACCACATTCTGAAAGAACACAGGAACCAGATCGGAAGAGGAAGGCAGCTTAGGCAAAGGTACCAAATGGACCATCTTAAAAAAGCGATCACATACCACCCAGATGACAGACATGCCCTGAGACACCGGGAGATCTGAAATGAAATCCATGGAAATGTGTGTCCAAGGCCTCTTCGGGACAGGCAAGGGCAAGAGCAACCCGCTGGCACGCGAACAGCAAGGCTTAGCTCGAGCACAAGTCCCACAGGACTGCACAAACGACCGCACATCCCGTGACAAGGAAGGCCACCAAAAGGACCTAGCCACCAGATCTCTGGTGCCAAAAATTTTCGGATGCCCTGCCAACACCGAGGAATGTACCTCGGAAATGACTCTGCTGGTCCACTTATCAGGAACAAACAGTCTGTCAGGTGGACAAGAGTCAGGTCTACCAGCCTGAAATCTCTGCAACACACGTCGCAAATCCGGAGAAATGGCAGACAAAATAACTCCCTCTTTAAGAATACCAACTGGTTCTGCGACTCCAGGAGAGTCAGGCACAAAGCTCCTTGAAAGAGCATCAGCCTTCACATTCTTTGAACCTGGTAAATACGAGACCACAAAGTCAAAACGGGAGAAAAACAATGACCAGCGGGCCTGTCTAGGATTCAGGCGTTTAGCAGACTCGAGATACATCAAATTTTTGTGATCAGTCAAGACCACCACACGATGCTTAGCACCCTCGAGCCAATGACGCCACTCCTCAAATGCCCACTTCATGGCCAACAACTCCCGATTGCCAACATCATAATTCCGCTCAGCAGGCGAAAACTTCCTCGAGAAAAAGGCACAAGGTCTCATCACAGAGCAACCAGGGCCTCTCTGCGACAAAACGGCCCCTGCCCCAATCTCAGAAGCATCCACTTCAACCTGAAAGGGAAGTGAGACATCAGGCTGGCACAAAACAGGCGCCAAAGTAAACCGGCGCTTCAACTCCTGGAAAGCCTCCACGGCTGCAGGAGCCCAGTTAGCAACATCAGAACCTTTCTTGGTCTTATCCGTCAAAGGTTTAGCAATGCTAGAAAAATTAGCAATAAAACGACGGTAGAAGTTAGCAAAACCCAAGAACTTCTGAAGACTCTTAACTGACGTGGGTTGAGTCCAATCATGAATAGCATGGACCTTGACTGGGTCCATCTCCACCGCAGAAGGGGAAAAAATAAACCCCAAAAAGGGAACCTTCTGTACTCCAAAGAGACACTTTGAGCCCTTAACAAATAAAGCATTCTCACGCAAAACCTGAAACACCATCCTGACCTGCTCTACATGCGAGTCCCAGTCATCAGAAAAAAACAGAATATCATCCAGATAAACGATCATAAATTTATCCAGATACTTCTGGAAAATATCATGCATAAAGGACTGAAACACTGAAGGAGCATTAGAGAGCCCAAAAGGCATCACCAAGTACTCAAAATGACCTTCGGGCGTATTAAACGCGGTTTTCCATTCATCTCCTCGCTTAATGCGCACAAGGTTGTATGCACCACGAAGATCTATCTTGGTGAACCACTTGGCACCTTTAATTCGGGCAAACAAGTCTGACAACAGAGGCAAAGGATACTGAAATTTAACAGTGATTTTATTCAAAAGCCGATAGTCAATACAAGGTCTCAAAGATCCGTCCTTCTTGGCCACAAAAAAGAATCCCGCACCAAGAGGGGAAGAGGAAGGACGGATATGCCCCTTCTCCAGAGATTCCTTGATATACGAACGCATTGCGGTATGCTCAGGTACAGACAGATTAAATAGTCTTCCCTTAGGAAATTTGCTACCTGGAATCAAATCTATGGCACAGTCACAGTCCCTATGAGGAGGCAGCACACTGGACCTGGACTCGCTGAACACATCCTGATAATCAGACAAATACTCAGGAACTTCCAAAGGAGTAGAGGAAGCAATAGACACCGGCGGGGAATCACCATGAATACGCTGACAGCCCCAACTTGACACAGACATTGCCTTCCAATCCAAGACTGAATTATGAGTCTGTAACCATGGCAAACCCAAAACGACCAAATCATGCATTTTATGCAGAACAAGAAAACGAATCACATCCCGATGTTCAGGAGTCATGCACATGGTTACCTGTGTCCAAAACTGCGGTTTATTTTCCGCCAATGGCGTAGCATCAATACCCCTCAGAGGGATAGGATTAACCAACGGCTCAAGAACAAAACCACAGCGCTTGGCAAATGACAGATCCATAAGACTCAGGGCAGCACCTGAATCCACAAACGCCATAACAGGGTAAGAGGACAATGAGCAAATTAAAGTCACAGACAAAATAAATTTAGGTTGCAAATTACCAATGGCGACAGGACTAACAACCCTTGTTAGGCATTTAGAGCATGCTGATATAACATGTGTAGAATCACCACAGTAAAAACACAACCCATTCTGACGTCTATGATTTTTCTGCTCATTTCTGGTCTGAATTCTATCACATTGCATCAAATCAGGTTTTTGTTTAGACAACACCACCAGAGGATTAGCGGTTTTGCGCTCCCGCAAACGCCGGTCAATTTGAATAGCCAGCGCCATGGAATCATTCAGACTTGTAGGAATGGAGAAACCCACCATCACATTCTTAATGGCTTCAGAAAGGCCGTTTCTGAAGTTTGCGGCCAGAGCACACTCATTCCACTGAGTAAGCACGGACCATTTCCGAAATTTTTGGCAATACACTTCAGCTTCATCCTGGCCCTGAGAAATAGCCAGCAAGGCTTTTTCTGCCTGAACCTCAAGATTGGGTTCCTCGTAAAGCAATCCGAGCGCCAGAAAAAACGCCTCAATATTTGCCAATGCCGGATCTCCTGGCGCTAGCGAGAAGGCCCAATCCTGAGGGTCGCCCCGTAAGAAAGAGATAACAATTTTAACTTGCTGAACTGAGTCTCCAGATGAACGGGGTCTCAGAGATAGAAACAATTTACAATTATCCCTGAAATTCCTAAACTTAAATCGGTCTCCAGAAAACAGTTCAGGAATAGGTATTTTAGGTTCAGACATAGGACTACTGGTAACAAAATCTTGTATGCTTTGCACACAAGCAGCAAGCTGGTCCACACTTGTAATCAAGGTCTGGACATTCATGTCTGCAGCAAGCTCAAGCCACTCAGAGGTAAAGGGGAGGAAGAGAGGAAAAAAAAAAAAATTCAGAATTTCCTTTCTTATATCCCACTTCTGCAATGCATTAAACATTCAATGTTGGCCTGGCATACTGTTATGACCCCAATGGCAGAGGGTCTCAGGATTAAATACCAAGTCTGCAAACACAAAAAACCAGCTCATAGGGCAGTGGTAACTGGGCTGACCATATATCTAATCCTAGCACCACAAATAGAAGTAGCCGGGGAACGTGCCTACATTGGTTCTAAACGTCTCGCGCCAGCCGGAGAACTAGCTAACCCTAGAAGGGAAAAGAAAGACCTTTCTTGCCTCCAGAGAAAAGACCCCAAAAGTTGGATACAAGCCCCCAACAAATAATAACGGTGAGGTAAGAGGAAAAGACAAACATAAGAATGAGCTAGGTATTTAGCAAAGAGAGGCCCACTAGCTAATAGCAGAATATAGTAAGATGACTTATATGGTCAGAAAAAACCCTATTAAAATATCCACGCTGGATATTCAAGAACCCCCGAACCATCTAACGGCCGGGGGGAGAACACCAGCCCCCTAGAGCTTCCAGCAAGGTCAGAAATCACATTTAGTACAAGCTGGACAAAAATAGTAGCAAAGCAAGTAACTCAAAAAACAAAGAAGCAAGACTTATCTTAATTTTGCAAGAGCCAGGACCAGCAGACAGGAGCAACAGAAGGATCTGATTACAACGATGCCAGGCACTGGACTAAGGATCCAGGAAGTTAATATAGCGACACCCCTGGACTAACGACCCAGGTGAGTGCCAAACAGAAAAAAGACAATCCCAGAGTCATACCACTAGTGACCACAAGAGGGAGCCAAAAAGTCTAATTCACAACATACGCCACACACTTCTCCAGTCCCTGAAGCAGGAGGTTGACCATCCGCTGGAAAGTGGCAGGGGCATTCTTCATGCCGAAGGGCATGACCGTGGACTCGTACAGTCCAAAGGGTGTGATAAAGGCGGACTTCTCCTGTGCCTCGGGGGTCAGGGGAATCTGCCAGTATCCGTGACTCAGATCCATTATTGTCAGGTATTTTGCGCCAGCTAACTTCTCAAGCAGCTCCTCGATGCGCGGCATTGGGTGCGCGTCAGAGGCTGTAATGGCGTTGAGCCCCCTGTAGTCCACGAAGAACCGGGTGGTACGGTCCTTTTTTGGCACGAGAACTACAGGTGAGGCCCACGTGCTCTTTGACCGTCGAATCACCCCCAGCTGTAACATCTCATCGATCTCCTGCTGCACCTGGTCAGAGATTCGATAGGGTGTTCGCCGTAGTGGGGCGTGATTCCCGGTGTCCACCTCATGGACTGCTAACTCAGTCCTTCCCGGCCGGTTCGAGAACACGACCCGGAAGGGTTCCAGTGTGGTTTGCAACTGCAACCGCTGTGGTTCATCTAGCGAGGTGCTTACCTCCACGTCCTCAATGGACCCATTGGCCTTGGCTTGGGCCACCATGTCCAGCAGGGTGTCTTCCTCCCCGTCTTGGGGTAAGCTGCAGACCGGTAGGACGAAAGGTTCACGTTCGTGATGAGCCTTCATCATGTTGACGTGAACGGCCTTTCGCCTACCCCGAGCGTGGTCAAGCGTGACCACGTAGGTTACCGGGTTGAGCTGTTGGTGGATGACGTACGGGCCCTCCCAGGCTGCCTGAAGCTTATCCGTTGGTACGGGGACCAGCACCCACACCTTTTGACCCATGTGGTAGGTCCGCTCCCGGGCGTTCTGGTCGTACCAGTGCTTCTGATCAGCCTGAGCCTGCGTCATGTTGTCAAGCACCAACTGCGTCAAGGTCTGCATCTTGTCACGGAAGCGCATGACATACTCCACTAGGGACACTTCAGAAGGGTTCGGCTCCTCTTCCCAGGATTCTCTTACCAACCCAAGGGGTCCCCGGACTCGCCTGCCGTACAGGAGCTCGAAGGGGGAGAACCCCGTCGAGGCCTGCGGAACCTCTCAGTAAGCGAACAGCAGGTGTGGAGGTACCGCTCCCAGTCGCGCCCTTGTTTCTCAACCAGCATGTGTAGCATCTGTTTGAGGGTACCATTGAAGCGTTCACACAAGCCATTGGTCTGTGGGTGATACGCACTCGATACCAGGTGCTTCACGTGCATTTTCTTACAGAGAGCCTCCATTAGGCGAGACATAAATTGGGTCCCTTGATCAGTAAGCATTTCCCTGGGAAATCCTACACGTGAAAAGATGGCCAACAGGGCATCTGCCACCTTATCTGCCCTAGTTGAAGACAGAGCTACTGCCTCTGGGTACCTGGTAGCGTAGTCTACCACAGTAAGAATATGTCGCTTTCCAGAGCTGCTGGAGACGGCCAGCGGGCCCACAATGTCCACCGCGATCCTCTGGAAAGGCTCCTCTATCACTGGCAAAGGGATCAGAGGAGCCTTAAGAGCAGGCCCCGCCTTCCCCACTCTTTGATAGGTGACACAGGAGCGGCAGTAGTTTGACACATCTGTCCCCATCTTAGGCCAATAGAAGTTTTGAGGCAGCCGGGCCTTTGTTTTGCTGATCCCCAAGTGTCCAGCTAGTGGGATCTCATGGGCAATCCGCAACAACTCACCCCGGAATTGCTGCGGGACGACCAGCTGTCTTTCCCTCAACCACTCCTTTTGTGATTCTCCGGGTACTGTCTCCCGGTACAACCTTCCTCGTTCCCAGAACACCCTCTCCTTATCCGTCTCGGAGAATGGCGTCCCGGCGAGTTGTCTCAAACTCTCTAGGCTTGCATCTGTGTGCAGAGCGGCCTGAAACTCCTGGCTAGGGGAAGCCAGAAGCGACGTCAGGGTCCCTTCCCCACGGGAACCCTCTTGGACCTGCTCTGGGTCCACCTCTGGTTCAGTCATACTGATGACTGAGGAGGGTCCGGGAGGCAGACAGTTATCTGCGTTCTGGGCACTCTGACTGCGGGTGACAGCAGCTACGTAGGCTGTCTCCCCGGGGATTTCTACAGACCCATCAGCCGACGCTGCTATGGGCTCTACCTCCCCATACACCCCCAACACTTCAGGGGCAGTGCTACTTATGGCCCAGTTACCTTCCTCGGTGGCACTGGTCAATTTCATGGCGTCACCTTTCTCACGGTTCCCATGCATCTCCCCATTTTCGGTAGCACCGACACTTGCCCCTGCTAGGGGTTCCTCAGCCATCTCACTCCGCAGAGCGACGTGGCTGAGCACGCCTGTAGCCATGGACACATTAACCTTTGCAGAAAAATGGTTACCAGCTTCAGTTGGCACAGGTACAACATTTTCACCATCAATCCTAGGGAAAAAAATGGTTATCAGATGCATCATTACAAGATAAAGCATGGTCAGGTAACACATGCAATTTCCCATCATCATCATCATCAGGGTTAACGTTACCCTCATTAGTAGATTGGGGAGGGGTGTCAGGGACTGTCTTACCGAGTTTTCACTCCGGAAGGGGAAAACCCCTTACTTATGTAGCGCTCACTAATATACTAATTAGGCAAGAAGACTACTAGGTCTTTATTTCGGTAAAACAATTTATATTTTATTAATAATGAAATAATCAACAATTTAAGCTATGACTTGATATATGTACTACAGGCACATGAATTATAACAGCGCTAGCCTAACATTACGTGATCATAATCATCATCTATATAATAGAGAAAGTAAGCATCTATATAATTACCAAATATTGTAACATCACTTCCCTGTCGGGGGACTCGACTGATGAGAAGGAAACATTCGGTAACACATCATCACAGAAGTTATACGTCCATAAAGTCTCCTGGAATGTCCCTACCCCCACCTAGATGCCGTCCTGTTTTATACACTTAAAACTGGATTCAGTTTCGTCATGCGTACTGGCATTTTTCTCATATAACTTATTATTTTACAGATCACGAGTTGTTTTTGTACAAATTCCATGCTTATCTTGTTGTTCACCCTTGAGAATATTTTCCTCACACTACAAGAATGCCGCTGCGCATGCGTACATAGCTGTTTATGCCACATCTCCTCATACAATACAAATAGGTCACTCTGAGGGCACTTTCCCGCTTCCATTTTGTCTTGTTTTACTCAGTTAATGGCAATAGATACGTGAAATCACTATCTACACATACATTCAGACATTCCTGTCTCATTTGTATCACAGGGACGTAGTATGCAACCAACCTCCCCAAATCAGTCCCCAACAAAACATCAGTGGGCAAATTATCAGACAGCCCCACTTCCTTCACCCCGCTCCTGGCACCCCAATCAATATAAACCCGGGCCATTGGCAAGGGACAGCTGATGCCCCCAATCCCAGTGACATTTAGGGTTTTCCCCGGAATGATTTCTTCAGGGGCCGCCAGTTCGGGTCCGATGAGGGTTCGTTCAGCCCCGGTGTCCTTGAGGCCTGTAGCAACATGGCCTCCCACAGTGACGTGCTGTACGTTGTCACACACCCTCCCAACCACACCACCCACCAAAAGAACTGCTGCATTAGGCCCTGGGGCCTTGACTGGGAGGTTCTTCTGCTTGTTTGGACAGAAGGTACTGATATGACCAGGCTGGCGGCAGTGGTAACACTGGCGAAGTTCGGTGGTAGGTCTGGTGCTGTTAGCCACAGGGACAGGACCTCTGGTGTGTTGGCTGGCAGGGGTACTGGCGTTGGTTGCAGGCTTACCCCCTCTCCAGCTGGTGGTGACTGGCTTCCGCACTTCCGATCTACGGTTGGCCTCATAGGCATCGGCAATCTGCGCTGCTTTTGTCATGTCTTTGGGTTCTCTGTCCATCACGAACTGTCGCACCTCAGCTGGGCAAAGATGGAAGAACTGGTCTTTGATCATCAGGTCTCGCAGCTGTGCAAAGGTGGTCACTGACAGTCCTTGGGTCCACTGGTCAAAGTGGGTCCCCAGTCCATGCACCACATCACTGTAACTGTCGTGTGGGCCACGTTGGAGGGTCCGGAACTTCTTACGGTACACCTCGGGTGTAAGCTGGTACTTGGCTATGAGGGCCTGCTTGATGGCCTCATAATCACCATCTTGTTCTTGAGGGAGGGCAGCAAACGCCTCCAGAGCTTTTCCTCTCAGCCCTGGTGTCAGGTATCGTGCCCATTCATCTGTAGGCAGTCGGTACTGTCTGCAGGCTTTCTCAAAGGCCCGCAGAAAAGTGTCCAAGTCCCCTGTTGTGAATTGGACTTTTTTGGCTCCCTCTTGTGGTCACTAGTGATATGACTCTGGGATTGTCTTTCCTCAGTTTGGCACCCACCTGGGTCGTTAGTCCAGGGATGTTGCTATATGAACTTCCTGAATTCTCAGTCTGGTGCCTGGCATCGTTGTAATCAGTTCTTTCTGTTTGCTCCTGTCTGCTGGTCCTGGTTCGTGCATAATTAAGCTAAGTCCTGCTTCCTTGTTTTTTGGTTATTTGTATTGCTATTATTTTTTGTCCAGCTTGTACTAAATGTGATTCCTGATTTTGCTGGAAGCTCTAGGGGGCTGGTATTCTCCCCCCGGGCCGTTAGACGGTTCAGGGGTTCTTGAATATCCAGCATGGAAATTTTGATAGGGTTTTTGCTGACCGTATAAGTCATCTTACTATATTCTGCTATTAGTCAGTGGGCCTCTCTTTGCTAAATACCTAGTTCATTCTTACGTTTGTCTTTTCTTCTTACCTCACCGTTATTATTTGTTGGGGGCTTGTATCCAACTTTTGGGGTCTTTTCTCTGGAGGCAAGAAAGGTCTATCTTTTCCCTTCTAGGGTTAGTTAGTTCTCCGGCTGGCGCGAGACGTCTAGAACCAACGTAGGCACGTTCCCCGGCTGCTGCTATTTGTGGTGCTAGGATTAGATATACGGTCAGCCCAGTTACCACTGCCCTATGAGCTGGTTTTTTGTGTTTGCAGACTTAGAATTTATTTCTGAGACCCTCTGCCATTGGGGTCATAACAGTATGCCAGGCCAAAGTTGAATGTTTAATGCATTGCAGAAGTGGGATTATATGAAAGGAAATTCTGAGTTTTTTTTTTTCCTTTCTTCCTCCCCTTTACCTTTGAGTGGCTTGAGCTTGCTGCAGACATGAATGTCCAGACCTTGATTACAAGTGTGGACCAGCTTGCTGCTCGTGTGCAGGGCATACAAGATTTTGTTACCAATAGTCCTATGTCTGAACCTAAAATACCTATTCCTGAACTGTTCTCTGGAGACTGATTTAAGTTTAGGAATTTCAGGAATAATTGTAAATTGTTTCTATCTCTGAGACCCCGTTCATCTGGAGACTCAGCTCAGCAAGTAAAAATTGTTATCTCTTTCTTACGGGGCGACCCTCAGGATTGGGCCTTCTTGCTAGCGCCAGGAGATCCAGGATTGGCAAATATTGATGCGTTTTTTCTGGCGCTCGGATTGCTTTACGAGGAACCCAATCTTGAAATTCAGGCAGAAAAAGCCTTGCTGGCTATTTCTCAGGGCCAGGATGAAGCTGAAGTGTATTGCCAAAAATTTCGGAAATGGTCCGTGCTTACTCAGTGGAATGAGTGTGCTCTGGCCGCAAATTTCAGAAATGGCCTTTCTGAAGCCATTAAGAATGTGATGGTGGGTTTCTCCATTCCTACAAGTCTGAATGATTCCATGGCGCTGGCTATTCAAATTGACCGGCGTTTGCGGGAGCGCAAAGCCGCTAATCCTCTTGTGGTGTTGTCTGAACAAACACCTGATTTAATGCAATGTGGTAGAATTCAGACTAGAAATGAACGGAAAAATCATAGACGTCAGAATGGGTTGTGTTTTTACTGTGGTGATTCTACACATGTTATATCAGCATGCTCTAAACGCATAACAAGGGTTGTTAGTCCTGTCGCCATTGGTAATTTGCAACCTAAATTTATTTTGTCTGTGACTTTAATTTGCTCATTGTCTTCCTACCCTGTTATGGCGTTTGTGGATTCAGGTGCTGCCCTGAGTCTTATGGATCTGTCATTTGCCAAGCGCTGTGGTTTTGTTCTTGAGCCGTTGGTAAATCCTAACCCTCTTAGAGGTATTGATGCTACGCCATTGGCGGAAAATAAACCGCAGTTTTGGACACAGGTAACCATGTGCATGACTCCTGAACATCGGGAGGTGATTCGTTTTCTTGTTCTGCATAAAATGCATGATTTGGTCGTTTTGGGGCTGCCATGGTTACAGACCCATAATCCAGTCTTGGATTGGAAGGCAATGTCTGTGTCAAGTTGGGGCTGTCAGGGAATTCATGGTGATTCCCCGCCGGTGTCTATTGCTTCCTCTACTCCTTCGGAAGTTCCTGAGTATTTGTCTGATTTTCAGGATGTATTCAGCGAGTCCAGGTCCAGTGCTCTGCCTCCTCATAGGGACTGTGACTGCGCTATTGATTTGATTCCAGGCAGTAAATTTCCTAAGGGAAGACTATTTAATCTGTCTGTACCTGAGCATACCGCAATGCGTTCGTATATCAAGGAATCTCTGGAGAAGGGGCATATCCGTCCATCCTCTTCCCCTCTTGGTGCTGGATTCTTTTTTGTGGCCAAGAAAGACGGATCTTTGAGACCTTGTATTGACTATCGGCTTCTGAATAAAATCACTGTTAAATTTCAGTATCCTTTGCCTCTGTTGTCGGACTTGTTTGCCCGGATTAAAGGTGCCAAGTGGTTCACCAAAATAGATCTTCGTGGTGCGTACAACCTTGTGCGCATTAAGCAAGGAGATGAATGGAAAACTGCATTTAATACGCCCGAAGGTCATTTTGAGTACTTGGTGATGCCTTTTGGGCTCTCTAATGCTCTTTCAGTGTTTCAGTCCTTTATGCATGATATTTTCCGGAAGTATCTGGATAAATTTATGATTGTTTATCTGGATGATATTCTGGTTTTTTCTGATGATTGGGACTCGCATGTAGAGCAGGTCAGGATGGTGTTTCAGGTTTTGCGTGAGAATGCTTTGTTTGTTAAGGGCTCAAAGTGTCTCTTTGGAGTACAGAAGGTTCCCTTTTGGGGTTTTATTTTTTCCCCCTCTGCGGTGGAAATGGACCCAGTCAAGGTCCGAGCTATTCATGATTGGACTCAACCCACGTCAGTTAAGAGTCTTCAGAAGTTCTTGGGTTTTGCTAACTTCTACCGTCGTTTTATCGCTAATTTTTCTAGCGTTGTTAAACCTTTGACGGATATGACCAAGAAAGGTTCTGATGTTGCTAACTGGGCTCCTGCAGCCGTGGAAGCTTTTCAAGAGTTGAAGCGCCGGTTTACTTCAGCGCCTGTTTTGTGCCAGCCTGATGTCTCACTTCCCTTTCAGGTTGAAGTGGATGCTTCTGAGATTGGGGCAGGGGTCGTTTTGTCGCAGAGAGGCCCTGGTTGCTCTGTAATTAGACCATGTGCTTTTTTCTCTAGGAAGTTTTTGCCTGCTGAGCGGAATTATGATGTTGGCAATCGGGAGTTGCTGGCCATGAAGTGGGCATTTGAGGAGTGGCGTCATTGGCTCGAGGGTGCTAAGCATTGTGTGGTGGTCTTGACTGATCACAAAAATCTAATGTATCTCGAGTCTGCTAAACGCCTGAATCCTAGACAGGCCCGGTGGTCATTGTTTTTCTCCCGTTTTGACTTTGTGGTCTCGTATTTACCAGGTTCAAAGAATGTGAAGGCTGATGCTCTTTCAAGGAGCTTTGTGCCTGACTCTCCTGGAGTCGCTGAACCAGTTGGTATTCTTAAAGAGGGAGTAATCTTGTCAGCCATTTCTCCGGATTTGCGACGTGTGTTGCAGAGATTTCAGGCTGGTAGACCTTACTCTTGTCCACCTGACAGACTGTTTGTTCCTGATAAGTGGACCAGCAGAGTCATTTCCGAGGTTCATTCCTCGGTGTTGGCAGGGCATTCGGGAATTTTTGGCACCAGAGATTTGGTGGCTAGGTCCTTTTGGTGGCCTTCCTTGTCACGGGATGTGCGGTCATTTGTGCAGTCCTGTGGGACTTGTGCTCGAGCTAAGCCTTGCTGTTCTCGTGCCAGCAGGTTGCTCTTGCCCTTGCCTGTCCCGAAGAGGCCTTGGACACACATTTCCATGGATTTCATTTCAGATCTTCCGGTGTCTCAGGGCATGTCTGTCATCTGGGTGGTATGTGATCGCTTTTCCAAGATGGTCCATTTGGTATCTTTGCCTAAGCTGCCTTCCTCTTCCGATCTGGTTCCTCTGTTCTTTCAGAATGTGGTTCGTTTACACGGCATTCCTGAGAATATCGTGTCTGACAGAGGATCCCAGTTTGTTTCCAGGTTCTGGCGATCCTTTTGTGCTAAGATGGGCATTGACTTGTCGTTTTCGTCTGCCTTTCATCCTCAGACTAACGGACAAACGGAGCAAACTAATCAGACTCTGGAGGCTTATTTGAGGTGTTTTGTTTCTGCAGATCAGGATGATTGGGTGACCTTCTTGCCGTTGGCTGAGTTTGCCCTTAATAATCGGGCTAGTTCCGCTACTTTGGTTTCGCCATTTTTCTGCAACTCTGGTTTCCATCCTCGTTTTTCCTCAGGACATGTGGAGCCTTCTGACTGTCCTGGGGTAGATTCTGTGGTGGATAGGTTGCAGCAGATTTGGAATCATGTGGTGGACAACTTAAAGTTGTCACAGGAGAAGGCTCAGCGTTTTGCCAACCGCCGCCGCGGTGTGGGTCCCCGACTTCGTGTTGGGGATTTGGTATGGCTGTCTTCTCGATTTGTTCCTATGAAGGTCTCCTCTCCTAAATTTAAGCCTCGCTTCATCGGTCCTTACAAGATATTGGAAATCCTTAATCCTGTGTCCTTTCGCTTGGATCTTCCGGTGTCGTTTGCCATTCACAACGTGTTCCATAGGTCTTTGTTGCAGCGGTACGTTGTACCTGTGGTCCCTTCTGTTGAGCCTCCTGCTCCGGTGTTGGTTGAGGGCGAGTTGGAGGACATGATGGAGAAGATCTTGGATTCTCGTCTCTCCAGGCGGAGGCTTCAGTATCTGGTCAAGTGGAAGGGCTATGGTCAGGAGGATAATTCCTGGGTGGTTGCCTCTGATGTGCATGCGTCCGATTTAGTTCGTGCCTTTCACGCTGCTCATTCTGATCGCCCTGGTGGTCTTGGTGAGGGTTCGGTGACCCCTCCTTAAAGGGGGGGTACTGTTGTGAATTAGACTTTTTTGGCTCCCTCTTGTGGTCACTAGTGATATGACTCTGGGATTGTCTTTCCTCAGTTTGGCACCCACCTGGGTCGTTAGTCCAGGGGTGTTGCTATATGAACTTCCTGAATTCTCAGTCTGGTGCCTGGCATCGTTGTAATCAGTTCTTTCTGTTTGCTCCTGTCTGCTGGTCCTGGTTCGTGCATATTTAAGCTAAGTCCTGCTTCCTTGTTTTTTGGTTATTTGTATTGCTATTATTTTTTGTCCAGCTTGTACTAAATGTGATTCCTGATTTTGCTGGAAGCTCTAGGGGGCTGGTATTCTCCCCCCGGGCCGTTAGACGGTTCGGGGGTTCTTGAATATCCAGCGTGGAAATTTTGATAGGGTTTTTGCTGACCGTATAAGTCATCTTACTATATTCTGCTATTAGTCAGTGGGCCTCTCTTTGCTAAATACCTAGTTCATTCTTACGCTTGTCTTTTCTTCTTACCTCACCGTTATTATTTGTTGGGGGCTTGTATCCAACTTTTGGGGTCTTTTCTCTGGAGGCAAGAAAGGTCTATCTTTTCCCTTCTAGGGTTAGTTAGTTCTCCGGCTGGCGCGAGACGTCTAGAACCAACGTAGGCACGTTCCCCGGCTGCTGCTATTTGTGGTGCTAGGATTAGATATACGGTCAGCCCAGTTACCACTGCCCTATGAGCTGGTTTTTTGTGTTTGCAGACTTAGAATTTATTTCTGAGACCCTCTGCCATTGGGGTCATAACAGTCCCCATCCTTTTCCATAACAGGAAAGTGGTCGGGCCGGGGCTTTGGTGTCTGAGCGCTGCTGGGCTCACGGCTCTACTGGGACAACCCCTGCATTTGCAGTCGGGCCATCTGCAGCTGGTGCTCCCGCTGGGCCTGGGCCTCTCGCTCGGCTCGCTCCTGGTATTGCTGGATCAGCTGCAGGCGTCACTCTAGGTCATCTGCGGAGCATTGTTGCTGAGCCAGCTGCAGGAGGAGGTCTGCGCCCCCCTGATTGCCAGTAGGGCTCGTATTCAGTGGTTGGACCTCTGCTGCAGCACCATGTTCGCTTGTGCTGGCTTCTGCGGCCTCTGGGCTCTGTGGTCTGGCTTGATCTGCTTCAAATTGCACCAGTTCAGCGACCATTTGAGTCTTGGTCTTGCCCTTGGGGTTCAGGCCATGGTACGTGCATATCCCAGCAAGAGCGTCTTTCTTCTGCTGGGTGTACCAGGCTTCTCCTTTCGCAGCCATGGTTGCCAAATAAAAGATAGGATAGAAAAACGAAGAGGAAGGGAAGGGATAATTACCAGTACACAATTGTCTCACAACTAATAAACACTGAGTTCGTTCTCCAAACTTATTTGCGCAGAGTTCTCGCAAGAACTTCCTGCAAGTTTTTAGTGAGAGGAATGATTGCTCAAACCAAATCACTAATGCTCTAATATCCCACTGCCTTGCCACCAATTGTAAGGATCCCTTAGCCGCGGCCAGCAGTTTGTCACAAAATCCCCAGGGATTCCTGACCACTGCCACCAATATGTCACGGATTGGGGTGACTTTAGACCAACAGACGGCTATCACATGTGCAGGGGGCTTATCTTAGTTATCCGTCCACTGCCACAATGTGATAAAAAACACACACAGAAGGCTATTGACCTCTTAGTTTACAGCAGGGGCTTATTCTAGGTATCCCACTGCTCTTCCATATACCATGAACTGCAGGGATTTGTGCATATCACGCTTACAGTTCCACTTAAACCTTGCAGCTCTCTGGCGCCCCCCTTTCTGTCAGGTCAGATTAGGTACTGCACCTAGGGTAATTGGTCGCCAGAAAGGCTGCCTGCTATGTACTGGCTATTGGGTACGCTGCAGCGACGTGATGAACTACTCCCACTCAGGCAGGAACAGTAATTATCAATGCCGCAGTCGCTGCAATGTCACCCAAAGGCCTGCACACGGTAGTGCCGCCACCAGCTTCAATTAAACGGGTCCGAAGCTAACCCAAAACAGTAGCATAATTCCCTTCAGAGACCTAGGGTACGTTTTAGAACAGGAAGAACGAACTAGTATGAAATATTATACTCATAAAGGTTATGCAGTGTTTATAAAAGGTATATTTTACAAAGATGTTACAAAATGAGACAATTGCAAATATGTACAAGGTAATTATGAAAATAAAAGGATTAAATGAGAAAAGGTACAACTCACATGTTCTCAGTTCATATCAGGCAAAAGCTTCTCAGGCAAAAAACTGCTGACTGCCGGCTGGGTTAAGTGCGGGGGCTTATATACTCCAGCCTTGGGACATCACTAATGATATGCACTGAGGTCTCCGAGATATTTACGTTTTTGAGACTCTCCAGACAAAGACATTCCTGACTCAGAAGGAGGGACCACAGGTGGCTTTGCAGGATTGGTCACCTGCAGGTTAAGGCCACACCCTGCTCACACACAAGCTTCGGGTTACCCAGTGTCTGCCGTAGGGCTGGTTGGTGGTATTCAGGAAGGGGAAAGAGGGGGGTTTTACAGCTACCATGTGTTTTTCTGCACCATGGTTAGAAGTGCAAAACTCCCTCAGCTATGGTGCTAACAGGCAGAGAAACTACTACTTATATATTTCATACCATATCGTGACAGCATATCCTTAGGATTGTCCATGAATAATTTGTTCATTGTAATATTATCTCGAGGAACAGTGGTACACTATGAAAGGGTTACAGTTCCCTTGGCAAATTATCAGAAAAGCCATTTTGGCTCTGTAGATAGTTGAATAATACTTTTCACTGATGTCAATAGCAGCTTTAGGAATTACGGTATTTTCAGTGGTAAGTTATGAATAGATTTAAGACGTTATCCAATAGTAAGTGCTATATAAACACACCAGAAAAAAACAACAAATATAAACAATACTCACCTCTAATTTACCCAAACAATCAAGCACTAATGTTCAGGCTGTACTTCAGGTCAGGACTCCCTTTGCTGAGTGGCAATGCAACAGTATGGCACATGGCCAATCAGTGGCTGCAGCAGTCACCTGCAATCCACTTGTAAACAAAGACCAGGAAGACCGCTGGAGCACACATGATGGATTGCCAAAATAAGAAAGTCTTGAGTATTGTTATGTAATTTTATACCTTTTGCAGTTATTTTAACCTCTTCTCAACATGGCCAATTTCCATTCTTTTGGTTTCATTTTTTTCCTCCCGTTCTTCTAAGATCAATAACGTTTTAAATTCTTCTGTCCAACATACTGTAAATGTATGAGGGCTTGTTCTTTGTGGAACAAGATGTACTTTTGAGGATGTTCATCACACCCAGAAATGAATTCCTTAAGGGGTGTAGTTTTCACATTGGGGTGAAATGTGAGGGTTTGGCACTTCAGGGGCTCTGAAAATGCAAAATTCTAGTCAAATTTAAGTTCTGAAAATCATACAATGCTACTTCCTTTCTGAGTCCTGCCATGAGCCCTAAGAGCAGTTTTCGATCACAAATAGGGTATCAGACTACTCAGGAGAAATTACCCAACAAACTAGGGTTTGCATTTTCACCTTTTACCCTTTCAAAAATGAAAAATTTGGAGCTAAAGCGACATTTTAATAAAAAACAATGTAATTTTTCATTTCTTTTTTCCAGGTTAAATTTATTCCTGTTGGTGATTCAACAGTGACTGGGTCTGGTGGGTGACAAGTAGAGGGTTTTAGGAAGTTTTGCTCCCAGCAGTTCGCCCCCAGCATTTCGCCCCCAGCAGTTCGCCCCCAGGCACACTTTGCCCCCAGCATTTCACCCCCAGGTTGTTTCGCCCCCGCACATTTCGCCCCCACACATTTCGCCCCCAGCAGTTCGCCCCCGGATGTTTCGCCCCCAGCAGTTCGCCCCCGAATGTTTTGCCCTCGGATGTTTCACGCCCAGCAGTTCACCCCCGGATGTTTCGCCCCCAGCAGTTCACCCCCAGATGTTTCAACCCCGGATGTTTTGCCCCCAGCAGTTTGCCCCCGGATGTTTTGCCCCCAGCAG
Organism: Ranitomeya variabilis; assembly: GCF_051348905.1. NCBI lineage: Eukaryota > Metazoa > Chordata > Amphibia > Anura > Dendrobatidae > Ranitomeya > Ranitomeya variabilis. Next base: position 124,084,687 of record NC_135237.1, on the reverse strand, counting down.
TTCGCCCCAGATTTTTCGCCCCCAGCAGTTCGCCCCCGGATGTTTCGCCCCCGGATGTTTCGCACCCCCCAGCAGTTCGCCCCCGGATGTTTCGCCCCCAGCAGTTCACCCCCGGATGTTTTGCCCCCAGCAATTCGCCCCGGATGTTTCGCCCCTGGATGTTTCGTCCCCAGCAGTTCGCCCCCGGATGTTTCACCTCCAGCAGTTCGCCCCCAGATGTTTCGCACTTGCACATTTTGCCCCCGCACGTTTCGCCCCCAGCAGTTCGCCCCCGGATGTTTCGCCTTCGGATGTTTCGCCCCCAGCAGCTTGCCCCCGGATGTTTCGCCCCCAGCAGTTCGCCCCCGGATGTTTCACCCCCGGATGTTTTGCACCCAGCAGTTCGCCCCCGGATGTTTCGCACCCGGATGTTTTGCACCCAGCAGTTCGCCCCCGGATGTTTTGCCCCCAGCAATTCACCCCCGGATGTTTCGCCCCTCGATGTTTTGCCCCCAGCAGTTCGCCCCCGGATGTTTTGCCCCCAGCAGTTCGCCCCCGGATGTTTCGCCCTCGCACGTTTTGCCTCCGCACATTTCGCCCCCAGCAGTTCGCCCCGGATGTTTCGCCCTCAGATGTTTCGCCCCCAGCAGTTTGCCCCCGGATGTCTCGCCCCCAGCAGTTCATCCCCAGCAGTTCGCCCCCGGATGTTTCGCCCCCGGATGTTTCGCACCCAGCAGTTCGCCCCCGGTGTTTCGCACCCGGATGTTTCACCCCCAGCAGTTCGCCCCCGGATGTTTCGCACCCAGATGTTTCGCCTCTAGCAGTTCGCCCCTGGATGTTTCGCACCCGGATGTTTCGCCCCCAGCAGTTTGCCCCCGGATGTTTCACACCCAGCAGTTCGCCCCCAGATGTTTCACCCCCAGCTTTTTGCCCCCAGATGTTTCGGCCCCAAATTAGGCAGGGAATTTCAGCCTTGTGTTTTAGCCCTAAGTCCTCTTTCACAGTAGCCACTTTCCCAAGTGCTAAGCACTGGAATATCGCTAAGAAGATGGCCAATTTTGAATATACTAGATGGTGGCCCGATTCTAACGTATCGGGTATTCTAGAAGGCGCAGCCACGTGGTATGATGCACAGATTATGTAGTATAATGGACAGTCCACGTAGTACATTGCACAAGCCACGTAGTATATTGGACAGCCGACGTAATATTTTGGACAGCGCACGTAGTAAATTGCACAGTCCACGTAGTAAATTGCACAGCGCACGTAGTAAATTGCACAGTCCACATAGTAAATTGCACAGCGCACATAGTATATTGGCCAGCCGACATAGTATATTGCACTGGTCACGTAGTATATTGCACTGCCCACGTAGTCTAGGAATGTGGGCACTATATTCGTATTAAAAAAATAATAAAGATATACTCACCTCAGCCACGGGCCCTGAAGTCCTCGCGCCTCTCTGCAGTGCTGGTAGTGGCTTCCGGTCTGAGCGTAGGACCTGCGATGACATCGCGGTCATATGACCGTGACGTCATCACAGGCCCTGGGTGCATAACATCGTTCGGAGCGGAAGGCACGGCGTGCACTGGAGAGAGGCGCGGAGTACAACGCGATGTCGGAGGGGGTGAGAATAACTTTTTTATTATTATTATTTTTAACATTAAATCTTTTCACTATTGATGCTGCATAGGCACCATCAATAGCGAAAAGTTGGTCACACAGGGTTAATAGCAGCATTAACGGAGTGCGGTACACCGCGATTCGTTAACGCTGGCATTAACCCTGTGTGAGCGGTCAGCGGTGAGTGCAGGGCAGTAAATCAGCGGCCATTTTTCTGGCAGACTGTAACTGTCGCTGATTGGTCATGGCAATGGTCGTGGGCGTTTTGCCATGACCAATCAGTGACTTGGATTTACATGACAGACAGAAGCCACGACCAATGAATATACAAATAAAACATTACAGACAGAAAGACGAAAGTGACCCTTAGACAGTTATATAGTAGATAAGTCAATGGCTGGAAAAGCGAGGTGTTGTTTCGACCAGCTCTTTTTATTTTATGACAGGAGCTATTTTTGAGCACTTAGCGTTCATCAATAGCCTGTATCTTATGGGCCATTACCGAGAGCGCTCACAAAAGCGCTCTGAAAAATGCCAGTAAAACACGTGCTTTGGAGTTCTAAAACAGTGGCAGCATAAGGGTGCTTTCACACTTCCGCTACATATACACTACAGGCCGCTCATTCGCTTCTGTAATGCTGCATTCCGCTAACCTGCAGCAGAATGAAAAGAAGAAAATGCTCTTCTTTTTGTTCTGACACTGATAGCGGAATGCGGCATTACGAAAGCGAAAGGGCGACTGCAGATCGAGGAACCCAGCCGTTCACTTCTATGGGCAATGCAAGCGGAATGCAAGCATTCCGCCAGCATTGCCCTGGGGTCAGCTGGATGTCAGATCCAGAGCGGATCAACCTCTGGTGGCCACCAACACAAGTGTGAAACCACTCTAAAATTACAGTGTGCAAGAGGCCAAAAATCTAAACAATTTTGAACTTTTACCTGACCCAGCACTCAACTGCTTTGTTGCAAGTTTTGTTGTAGATGTAACAAGTAGCAGGTCACATGTCCTGCAAGTTACATTAGACTAGCTTTTATTCCATCTGTACATCAGAATATAGCAGTGTCTGAAATCTCCACAAAGAGAGAAGTGTACTGCCACAAAAAATCAGTCAGCTTCCACAGCAATTCACTTTCTACAACTATGAATTCAGTTCTGTCCAAACGTGGAAGGAAGAAGTTGGTCCATGAGAATCACATTTACTTATTTTCCAAACGAACCGCTGATGATGTCCATTCCATCTGGGTATGTGAAAAGCGGTCAACTTGCAAGGGACATGTTTGGACCAATGAAGAATCTGGCGAAGTTGTGAAAGTAGTCAATCTTCACAGTCACGCAGCACAAGCTGCAAGACCTGAAGCAATCCGACTTGTTAATGAGGCAGTCACCAGGGCAAGGACAACACAGGAGACACCACAACAGATTCTCACAGACGTCGTTTCAGGAGCCCATTCTAATGTTGCAGCACTTCTCCCAAGGAAAGCATCACTGAAGAGGACAATACGATTAGCAAGGCAACTTGGCAATATCCCAAGGTTACCTCAAACCCTTGATCAACTTGTTATCCCCCTGGAGTTCCAGGAGATCAGTATTGATGGTGTCCAGCAGCAGTTCCTTCTGCATGACTCTGGAAAGCTACTTAACCATTTAACATTGTATTAAAACAATTCCATTATGCATAATTATTGCAAAGTTTATTTTGCACAAATATGAAAAATGCTAGACCATAAGGTGCTGATATAAAATACTATGTGATTTTTGCCTTCAAGGGAAACTTTGAGGGTAATATAATGTAGTGAGGCCTACTGATTCCAAATAGTGTTGGCCGATCACTGGAAAGATAGGATCAGATCGGGCTGATCATACCGAAAGAATGGAATTAATTCCGATCCAATCTCCAGAGCTAGATATACATATATATATAAATATATATATAAATATATATAAATATATATATGCACACTGTACGCCCGAACAGTGTGTGTGTATATATATGTATATATGTGGGTGGGTGATGGTGGTCTGGCACTTTTGGAACTTTGTAATGCAATAAAGGATTTGCATAGGACTTCAGCAGTGCGGAGATCTTTCTTCATGGATGCATGTTACGTATGGGCGGAAGCCAACCCCTGCTCTAGCAGCACACTGAGTCCTCAGCAACAATCTCAGTTGAGCCACTCTTCCAGCTTTCTTGCATATATATAATGGCCCCAATCTGCGCTGTTAAAACATAAACAAACCCAGTTATTCAACTCTCTCTCCAGTGTCCAGCGCTGTCTCCGGCAGTGCAGGGAATTCCGAAATCCTAATGCTATGCATTCTGGGGTGTGCATCACCACCTCTGCACATGTGCCGGGCTGTTCTGTGACGTGATGTGGTGCTTTCCCAGGACCGTCTAGTGAGCGGTCCTGGGATCACTCTCCATTGTAGTTATAGTACGGCAGGCACAGAGGCGGAGAAGCGCCGCCCGGATTTCGGGATTCCCTGCACAGCTGGGCTAGGAGCCGGAGCCAGTACTGGACACTGGAGAAAGAGGTGAGTAACTGGGTTTGTTTATTTTTTAACAGCGCAGCCTGGAGCCATTTACTAAAGCTAAACATGCACACACACTGTACACCCATACAGTGTGTGTGTATATATATACCCACACTGTTCGGGCGTGTATGCCCGGACAGTGTTTTCAGATTACGGAGGATTCCGCTTTCTAATTCAGATCATCATCATGATCTGGCTACAAATCGGATCGTAATTTAAAATAACGATCAGCCTTAAAATCGTAATAAATTACGATCTTCAGTGATCGGATCGGCCAACACTAATTCCAAATATGCAGCATTGTACTGTCCATACCTGTCCTGGATGCTGCCCCGGCATTCAGCCTCGCCTGTCTGCGGCATGCACGGGCTGAACTGCCATCGCCGGCTGATTCCTCAGCTCTTGTAGTTCAGTCCTGCAGATCCATGGACAGGTCGGGCTGAACTCCGGAGCTCAGGTGAGATACGCCAGGATTTGCAGAGGCATTTTGCCTGCTACTTGCAAGCACTTTTTAAGCACTTTGCAAGCGCTTTGGCAAAACGCTTCTGCAAATAGGGGACGTGGCCAAGCTCTGCTATGGGCATGGCCATGCCCTTCTATGGCCTAAACCAAGCGTATTTACCATGGTTTGAAGGCATTTTTTGGGAGGTTTCCCTCTTGCCCATTCCCTTGAATGGGCGAGTTAAGCTTTGAAGCTATTTTCCGGTGGGGTGTTTTCCGGCCCTGGACGGAATCCGCCCATAACCCGCACCATAGACATGAAAGGGCGGGTTTCAGGCAGGAAACACGGCACGGAATACGCCTGTAAATCCAGCTTGTCTGGATAAAGCCTGAGGCCTCGTGCCCACTGATGGAAGGGGATTGCGGAGCGGCATCTCCGCAGCAGCTGTAATTGCGGTAGCAATTGCAGATCCCACAGGAATCTATTTGTGCCTGCAATTGTGGCCACTATTGTGGTACCCTAATTCTGTAGCAAAATCTTCACTTAACTCTATGGATTTAGGTACAGGTTTTAGTGCAGGATTTCAGCCTTTTGTTTGAATGGCTGGAATTTTCTTTGTATAATGGCACCATACATTGACATGCTGCACTGCATGTTTTTTTTGTAAACAAAAATTTTTCATCAGCATGTGGATGGGATTTACACATTAATGCTGCATATGACCCCAGCCTAATGGACCATTCAGTTGTGCTTTAGGCCAAAAGCACACTGGTGATTTTACTGGCGTTTTTTGCGTCCTGCACAATCCTCTCAATGAGACAGCATAGGCAACGCGGATGTCACGAACATCCGCACTGCCCACCCAATGACTAGCGCGCCCATCTGCCTGAATGGAACGCCCTATTCAGGCGGGCGGCCCGCCCAGTTGTTCATTCAGACGTCCAGCCGCATGCCGCGTCTGGATGCGGCTGTCAACTAGACGGCCGTTCAGCATGGCGGCGATGGGCCGTGCTGAACGGCCGTCTAGTTGAAGGGTCTAAAGGTACCCTAAAAATGTGACCTATTTCAAGTTTGGAAGTAATTTTAATTTTAAACAAAAATATATCATTTTCCACTGGGACAATATATGTTGTAAAAAACTATTGGTTGGCCCCTTCACACTATATTTTGCTTCCGTTTTTTTATTATGAAATCAGAAAATCTGGAGCAAAATGTGAGTTTTTAATGTGAGGTATTAACAGAGGCTTCTGATTAGGATATTTTTTTTGTGAATTTATCCCAAAATTCTCTGTCTGCTGCTTGTTACACTTTTTCTGTTATTTCCTCTACTAATATTTTCATTTTAAATTAGGAAATGGACACAGCCGTATGTTGATATTTGGAACAAGAGACAATCTCCATCTACTGGCACAAAGTAAAGAGTGGTTTGCTGATGGCATGTTTTTCACCACAACAGCCTTGTTAAAACAACTTTACGCAATCCAAGTAGTCCACAGCGGCCTTGTTGTTCTGCTAGTGTACACCTTGCTGACAGACAAGAGCCATTCTACATACCAGAGGTTGCTGCAAGAGCTGAAGAACTTGCAGCCTGGACTGCAGCCAGACAACCTGATGTTGGATTTTGAACTAGCTGCAATACAGGCATTTGAAAGTGAATTCCCCAACCTTGTGAAGACTGGTTGCTTTTTCCACCTATCACAGTCCGTTTGGCATAAAGTTCAAAATGAAGGACTCAAGACGCAATACCAAGGTGACCATGAATTTGCCCGTTGGATACGCATGATACCTGCCCTGGCCTTTCTACCACCACAGAATGTTGTGCAATCATTTGAAGAATTGGTGGAAGATCCTGACTTACCACAAGAAGCAATACCTATTGCCAACTATTTTGAAGACAGCTATATCGGTCGAATGAATCGCAGAGGACGTCAAGCACCTTTGTTTCCAGTTCAATTCTGGAATGTGTATGAACGAACATTGAATGATCAACAGCGAACAAATAATGATGTCGAAGGATGGCACCGTAGCTTTCGAGAAACATGTGGTACTCTTTTCCAAAATATATACCGGTTCATTAACTGTCTGAAACATCAGCAAGAGCTCCATAGTTTTGAAATTATTCAGATAATAGCAGGAAATCCCATCGCTGCAAGAAACAAAAAGTATGCTGCAATTTCAGCAAGGGTTAAACGTATCATGCAAGATTTCAATAATAGAAGCTTGATGGATTATCTGAGAGGCATTGCCTGCAGCTTTGAATTTTAGTTCGTGGTCACATATTGTATGTTTTGAGAGCAGTGTTTTTAGCTGTAAAATAATTCAAGCATTATAACCTGTTATTTGTATTTTCTCTTCTTTTCTAATCCTTCCCCTCTATACCTTTTTATGTTTCTTGTTAAAACAGTTTTGATATATACAGTTAAAGCATAACTCTACAAAAAACATGTTATGTTATAGTACCTGTGCCCGTGATATTCATTTCCAAAGGAGACCTTCCACCAGCTTCACTTCAGTGTGAAAAGTCTCATCCAAGTTAAAGCTCCATGTGCTGCAGGATTTCAGTGGTTGCTAAGGAGGTTGTTTCTCCTTAGTAGCAGTACTTGTGGATGGATTCTAGAGGGCGTGGCTGCACAGGAGCATGCAACTAACAATATATTCCCTATGATGTATAAAGGGCTGCTGGTTTACAGTCCTCTGCAAAGCCCCCTATGTGTTCTATCCTGTAACGGCTTTACACAGGCAGGGGGAGCCCTCCTCTTGTCCAGGACAGAGCAAATGAGCAGAGGGTGAAGGGGAGCTTTGCAGAGGGCTGTGAACAAGCAGCCCTAAATGTATCATAGGGAGCCAGGATCCATTCTGCTACCAAGGGGGCATGACCTCCTTAGTAACCAATGAAATTCTACTATTTTCCTGTCTGTTTGTAAAATTACTCATCTAGAAAACAAAGTTTTAGAATAAAAAAAACTAATTTGATCAGAATTCTATATCTTAGACTCATATGGTGTATTAGTGATAAGCGAACATGCCAATGTTCAGTTCAGGCAGGTCTTTCCCGGATGCGAAAGATCCAGGAGCAAATTGCTAGAGGCAAAACATCCAGGGATGAACTGCTGGGGGCAAAACATCCGGGGGCGAAACATCTGGGGGCGAACTGCTGGGGGCGAAACATCCAGGGCGAACTGCTGGGGGCGAAACATCCGGGTGCGAAACATCCGGGGGCGAACTGCTGGGGGCGAAACATCCGGGGGCAAACTGCTGGGGGCAAAACATCTGGGGGCGAACTGCTGGGGGCGAGATATCCGGGGGCAAAACATCCGGGGGTGAAATGCTGGGGGCGAAGTGTACCTGGAGGCGAACTGCTGGGGGCAAAATGCTGGGGGCGAACTGCTGGGGACGAAACTTCCAACTCCCAAACTAGATAACTAAATAAGAGGAATTAAGGTCGTAATAAGCAATTGGATTATTTTAATTTTCATAGTTTTATATTTACATTTTTAGCAACAAAAGTTCTTTGTGACAAATTTGCATGTGAAGGCAATGACACCTCTATTCTGTTCACATTGTTAGTTGAACAACAAGCTGCTAAAGAAAACAAATTCTAGAGCAATATTTCTTTGACTACAAAGGAGATAACACATGATGAAACGATACCTTGCATAGCAGATAAGCACTGCTGTTCTTTTTTAATCCTGACTTGTGAGAACAGTAGAGACAATTCTGCAGTGATACTCTTATGATTCTTTACTCAGTGCTGCTCTATGATAAAGTGTCCTGTACTTTCCCAAATTATAGATAGAATAACTGTGTTTCATGTGTCATTACACAGATCCAGATTATAGTGCTGACCTACTCTACAGCACTTATCAAATGTTCCAGTGGGATGGGAAAGATGAGAATAAGCTGGTTATATAATCACATCTCAGTATTAAAGGCTAACCCCATTTTTCTGTAATCTAATAACAATGTGCCGTTGTGTGTATTTCAGTTTCCATTGGAATATTCACTTATGCATTTTTTTTCTACCAAACTTTCATCATGTTCTGCTTTAGCAAGAATTCAGTGGAGTCTCTATCCCTTATGGATTAAAAATAGATATTAGTTATTTAATTGGAAACATGTTACTGCTTGAATACAAAGAAAACCTAAAAATAATTGCCACATTCAAACTATAAAGTGATCATTTTATTTACTTGTAGTGTAAACAGTGTAATAATATTCTAAAATAAATTTCTAAAATAGCTGTTTTTTTAAACATCATGAAAATAAAACCCTGCAAAACAAAAGCTGAAATATTCCCAAACAGTATTTCTTCAGTACACCCTAAGAATTATTAAATACTAGATAACTTTTCAAGTGCTTTACTTATATAACTTTTCAATTTTTCTCCATTATGTCCATACCTAAAGTCACAATACTGCTCTTATTACCAATGAGCTGTCAGCATATACATTTCTCAAATGTATATCGTACATTTGGGAGGAAAATGGGGGTGCATCTTATAATGCAGATATACCTTACTGGCCAAGGTGGAGTAGGGTCCCAGGGTCGTGGCTGGAGGATGAAAGAGTGGAGCGTTGCTGCAGGCCGCAGGCTGGGATGAGGAGGTGTTCGTATGTGCGGTGTGCCACTGCGGGTGTCTCATCTCCAGTGCTGCTGCAGGTGTCTCCGAAACTGCTGCGGTGGACTCAGAGAAAATGGCTGCTGGGGGCGGTGCTGAGATCTCATCTCCTGAGATCTTGGTGCCAAGATCTCCATCTGCGCATCCGCCACCCTCGGCAGCCATTTTCTCGGAGTCCACCGCACAGGAATCCATGGAACTGCGGGGGCTCTGGCCTTTCACAAAATGTTGGCAGAGCCCCTGCAACACTGGAGACACCCACAGCAACACCAGAGACACCCACAGCAGCATCGGAGACACCCGCAGCAGCACTGGAAACACCCGCAGCGGTGCGCAGCACATCCAAACACCCCTTCATCTTAGCGTGCGGCCTGCAGCAAAGCTCCACTTTTGCCTCCTTCAGCAGCGACCCTGGGACCCTGCTTCACCGCAGCCACCACCCCTGGTAAGCAATAAAATGCATGGATTATAAGAAGCACTACCATGTTATTAAAAAAAAAATTCCTATTTTTCTCCTAAAAATTTGGGGTGCGTCTTATAATCCGGAGCTTCTTATAATCCACAAAATACAGTATATGAGAAACAAAATAAAACAAAACCAGTGTTCTTTAACCCCTTCCCGACCTGTAATGCCACGTAGGCGTCATGAAAGTCGGTGCCAATCCGACCTGTGATGCCTATGTGGCGTCATGAAGGGATCGCGTCCCTGCAGATCAGGTGAAAGGGTTAACTCCAATTTCACCCAATCTGCAGGGACAGGGGGAGTGGTACTTCAGCCCAGGGGGGTGGCTTCACCCCCCGTTGCTATGATCGCTCTGATTGGCTGTTGAAAGTGAAACAGCCAATCAGAGTGATTTGTAATATTTCACCTGTGAAAACTGATGAAATATTACAATCCAGCCATGGCCTATGCTGCAATATCATCGGCCATGGCTGGAAACACTGATATGCCCCCCCACCGCCACTGATCTCCTCCCCGGTCCTCTGTCCTGTGCTCCGCTCCCCTACATCCGCCTGTCCGCTCCCCCGCCCTCCTGTCTGCTCCCCCCATGTTCCGATCCCATCCCCCCGTGCTCCGATCCCCCCCAGTGCTCCGATCCCCCCCTCATACTTATCAAGCCTCCCGGTGTCCGTCCGTCTGTTCCATGGGTGCCGCTATCTTCCAAAATGGCGGGCGCATGCGCAGTGTGCCCGCCGAATCTGCTGGCCGGCAGATTCATTCCAGGTACATTTTGATCACTGTGATAAAACCTATCACAGTGATCAAAATAAAAAAAATAATAAATGAACCCCCCCTTTATCACCCCCATAGGTAGGGACAATAATAAAATAAAGAAATTATATTTACTTTTATTTTTCCACTAGGGTTAGGGTTAGAACTAGGGTTAGAACTAGGGTTAGGGTTAGGGTTTGGGCTAGGGTAAAGGTTAGGGCTAGGGTTAGGGTTAGAACTAGGGTAAAGGCTAGGGTTAGGGTTAGGGTTAGGGCTAGGGTTAGAATTAGGGTTAGAACTAGGGTTAGAATTAGGCTATGTGCACATGGTGCGGATTTGGCTGCGGATCCGCAGCGGATTGGCCGCTGCAGATTCGTAGCATTTTTCCATCAGGTTTAGGGTATGTGCACACACTGCAGATTTTGCTGCAGATCCGCAGTGTTTCCGCAGCTGCGGATCCGCAGCGGTTTCCCATGCATTTACAATACCATGTAATGCTATGGGAAATGAAATCCGCAGTGCACATGCTGCGGAAAAAAAAGTGCAGAAACGCAGCGGTTTATTTTCCGCAGCATGTCGATTCTTTGTGTGGAATCCGCAGCGGTTTTTCACCTGCTCCAATAGGAAACTGCAGGTGAAAAACCGCAGCGGAAACCGCAATAAAAACCGTGCTAAATACACAGTAAAAACCACAGCGGTTTTGCCCTGCGGATTTATAAAAACCGCTGCGGAAAATTCCGCAATGGAATCCACAGCGTGTGCACATGGCCTTACAGTACCATGTAAACCTATGGAAAACCAAATCCGCTGTGCCCATGGTGCGGAAAATACCGCGCGGAAACGCTGCGTTGTATTTTCCGCAGCATGTCAATTCTTTGTGCGGATTCCACAGCATTTTACACTTGTTCCTCAATAGGAATCCGCAGGTGAAATCCGCACAAAAAACACTGGAAATCCGCGGTAAATCCACAGGTAAAACGCAGTGCCTTTTACCTGCGGATATTTCAAAAATGGTGCGGAAAAATCTCAAACGAATCTGCAACGTGGGCACATAACCTTAGGGTTAAGGTTGGAATTAGGGCTAGGTTTGGAACTAGGGTTAAGATTAAGAATAGGCTTGTGGCTAGGGTTATGGTTAGGGTTAGGGGTGTGTTGGGGTTAGGGTTGTGGTTAGGGTTGGGATTAGGGTTAGGATTAGGGTTAGAGTTGGGATTAGGGTTAGGGGTGTGTTGGGTTAGGGTTGTGATTAGGGATATGGCTAGAGTTGGGATTAGGCTTAGGGGTGTGTTGGGGTTAGTGTTGGTGTTAGAATTGAGGGGTTTCCACTGTTTAGGCACATCAGGGGTCTCCAAACGCAATATGGCGCCACCATTGATTCCAGCCAATCTTGCGTTCAAAAAGTCAAATGGTGCTCCCTCCCTTCCAAGCCCCAACGTGAGCCCAAACAGTGGTTTACCCCCACATATGGAGTACCTGCATACTCAGGACAAACTGGGCAACAACTTTTGGGGTCTAATTTCTCCTGTTACTCTTGCAAAAATAAAAAATTGCTTGCTAAAACATCATGTTTGAGGAATGAAAAATTATTTTTTATTTTCACGGCTCTGCGTTATAAACTTCGGTGAAGCACTTGGGGGTTCAAAGTGCTCACCACACACCTAGATTAGTTCCTTGGGGGGTCTACTTTCCAAAATGGGGTCAATTGTGGGAGGTTTCTACTGTTTAGGCACATCAGGGGCTCTGCAAATGCAACGTGACGACCGCAGACCATTCCATCAAAGTCTGCATTTCAAAACATCACTACTTCCCTTCTGAGCCACGACGTGTGCCCAAACAGTGGTTTACCCCCACATGTGGCATATCAACGTACTGAAGACAAACTGGGCAACAAATATTGGGGTCCAATTTCTTCTGTTACCCTTGTAAAAATAAAAAATTGCTTGCTAAAACATACTATTTGAGGAATGAAAATGATTTTTTATTTTCACATCCCTGCGTTGTAAACTTCTGTGAAGCAGGTGGGGGTTCAAAGTGCTCACCACATATCTAGAAAAGTACCTTTGGGGGTCTTGTTTCCAAAATGGGGTCACTTGTGGGCGGTTTCTACTGTTTAGGCACATCAGGGGCTCTGCAAACACAACGTGATGCCCGCAGACCATTCCATCAAAGTCTGCATTCCAAAACGTCACTACTTTCCTTCCGAGCCCCGATGTGTGCCCAAACAGTGGTTCCCCCCCCACATATGGAGTACCAGCGTACTCAGGACAAACTGGACAATAACTTTTGGGGTACAATTTCTCCTGTTACTCTTGTGTAAATAAAAAATTGTGGGCTAAAAAATAATATTTGAGGAAAGAAAAATGATTTTTTATTTTCACGGCTCTGCGTTATAAACTTCTGTGAAGTACTTGGGGGTTTAAAGTGGTCACCGCACATCTAGATTAGTTCCATGGGAGGTCTAGTTTCCAAAATGGGGTTACATGTGGGGGAACTCTAATGTTTAGGCACACAGGGGCTCTCCAAACGCGACATGGTGTCCGCTAACGATTGGAACTAATTTTTCATTGAAAAAGTCAAATGGCGCTCCTTCCCTTCCAAGCCCTGTCGTGTGCCCAAACAGTGGTTTACCCCCACATGTGAGGTATCGGTGTACTCAGAAGAAATTGCCCAATACATTTTTTGATCCATTTTATCCTGTTGCCCATGTGGAAATGAACAAATTGAGGCTAAAAGAATTTTTTTGTGAATAAAAAAGTACTTTTTCATTTTTACGGATCAATTTGTGAAGCACCTGGGGGTTCAAAGTGCTCACTATGCATCTAGATAGGTTCCTTGGGGGGTATAGTTTCCAAAATGGGGTCACATGTGGGGGAGCTCCAATGTTTAGGCACACAGGGACTTTCCAAACACGACATGGTGTCTGCTAACAATTGGAGCTAATTTTTCATTCAAAAGTCAAATGGCACTCCTTCCCTTCCGAGCCTTGCCGTGTGCCCAAACAGTAGTTTACCCCCACATATGAGGTATCGGTGTACTCAGGAGAAATTGTCTAACACATTTTAGGATCCATTTGATCCTGTTGCCCATGTGAAAATGAAAAAATTGAGGCTAAAATAATTTTTTTTGTGAAGAAAAGTACTTTTTTATTTTTACTGATCAATTTGTGAAGCACCTTGGGGTTCAAAGTGCTCACTATGCATCTAGATAGGCTCCTTTGGGGGGTCTAGTTTCCAAAATGGGGTCACTTGTGGGGGAGCTCCAATGTTTAGGCACACAGGGGCTCTCCCAACGCAACATGGTGTCCGCTAAAGATCGGAGCTAATTTTTAATTGAAAAAGTCAAATGGCGCTCCTTCCCTTCCGAGCCCTGTCGTGCGCCCAAACAGTGGTTCCCCCCACATATGGGGTATTGGCATACTTAGGACAAATTGTGTAAAAAGGTTTGGCATCCAGTTTCTCTTTTTACCTTTGGGAAAATAAAAAAATTGTTGCCAAATGTCAAATGTGAGGTGGTCCCTAAAAAAAATGGTTTTGTAAATTTTGTTGTAAAAATGAGAAATCGCTGGTCAAATTTTAACCCTTATAACTTCCTAGTAAAAAAAAAAAATTTGTTTCCAAAACTGTGCTGATGTAAAGTAGACATGTGGGAAATGTTATTTATTAACTATTTTGTGTCACATAACTCTCTCATTTAACAGAATAAAAATTCAAAATTTGAAAATTGCAAAATTTTCAAGATTTTCACCAAATTTCCATTTTTTCACAAGTAAACGCAAAAATTATCGACCTAAATTTACCACTAGCATGAAGCCCAATATGTCACAAAAAAACTGCTCAGAATTGCTAGGATCCATTGAAGCATTACTGAGTTATTACCTCATAAAGGGACACTGGTCAGAATTGCAAAAAACGGCAAGGTCATTAAGGTCAAAATAGGCTGGGTCATGAAGGGGTTAAATAAAATACATCAACAATTTAAAATATGAAAACATGTACTTTGCATTCATTTTATACAGAAAAAAAGAAAATTAATAAAAAGCTATTTAAAGTAAATCTGGAGTATGCAGCTACAAGAGAAGCAAACCTCTATAAAACAAGTAATTCGAACATATACTTCATAACTTTCAATTTCTCAGTCATCCAAGCTGGGTAAACTTTAGGCTACTCTAAAGCTGTTGCTGTTACTTAAACCGATGATTTCGGTAATCTTTAATTTAAGGTTTGCTTTCTGGAGGGATTCAATAACTTGCCCTTTACATCCAAAGCTATGCATACATTAGATGCTTTTTATGTACTTTATATGTTATACTGAAAGGTCAAATATTTGGCGGTTTTGGAAAGAAATCACAAATCACCAGATCCATGCAATATTCTTCTTTTCAATTTTTCATTGTGTAGAAGAAATGGGTAGAATCACTGACTAAAACAGTGACCTCTCTTTAGTTCATCCTCTAAACATCTTTGGAATGTTTTATAGGGTATTATTTCTGTTTTCAATTAGAAAGACTGAACCAATATAACCTATAACTAGTGTTGAGCATTCCGATACCGCAAGTATCGGGTATCGGCCTATATTTGCGGTATCGGAATTCCGATACCGAGTTCCGATATTTTTGTGATATCGGAAATCGGAATCGGAAGTTCCCAGTGTATGGTTCCCAGGGTCTGGAGGAGAGGAAACTCTCCTTCAGGCTCTGGGATCCATATTCATGTGTAAAATAAAGAATAAAAATAAAAAATAGGGATATACTCACCCTCTGACGCGCCCTGGTTGTAACCGCTGCAACCGGCAGCCTCCGTTCCTAAGAATGAGCGAGTGAAGGACCTGCGATGACGTCGCGGCTTGTGATTGGTCGCGTGAGCGGTCACATGAGCGGTCACGCGACCAATCACAAGCCGCGACATCATCGAAGGTCCTTAACTCGGCATTCTTAGGAACGGAGGCACCGCTAAGAGCAGGGGCCGCCGGAGGGGTGAGTATATCAATATTTTTTATTTTTATTCTTTATTTTATACATGAATATGGATCCCAGGGCCTGAAGGAGAGTTTCCTCTCCTTCAGACCCTGGGAACCATTACGATATTTTGTGTCCCATTGATATGCATTCGTATCGGGTATTGGTATCGGCGATATCCGATACTTTTTGGGTATCGGCCGATCCAATCCGATACCTATACCTTTGCATATCGGAAGGTATCGCTCAACACTACCTATAACATCTTAAGATTACAACATATATTCAATCACTACAACTAGAGATGAGTAAATGCATTCAATAAAACCAAAGAAATGAGCCGTAACATAAGTTGGCACACATGCAATGTCGAAGCACGTTCACATTGTGGCCATTTCACAGACAAAACCCAAGAAAAAGACCAAAGTAAACATATGCCCTGTAGTAAGTAAACAAGTAAATAGTAAGAGTAAATTATAAATAAAAAATAACATAGGGTGCACAGTTAACAGTATTTTGATATAAAAAAAACATTAAAGCCATTCCGCCGCGACAAGGTGTACCCAATTGGGCAGTCCTATCCTATTGCTAGTATTAAAACCACCTTGTGTCAGCTGACCTCAATATAGAGAAGGGCAGTGGTGGATACAGACCCAACTATTCAGGCACCTGCCCATGGGATGCTATATAAATGAAATGTCTAGCTCAAAAAAGGGGAGTTACACCCATTTTTGTACATAGTACAAGAAACTAAAGCAAAACTATATATGGTAAATTAGCTAAAGCAAAAGTTGGTATACATGCAATGTAGGCGCATGTTCACACTCTGGCTATTTCACAGATAACCCCCCCCCAAAAAAAATCCCAACAATCTACTATATGCCGTGTTGAAAGTAAATAAGTAAATAGTAATAGTACATATAAATAACATAGGGTACTTAGTTAACACTATTTTGATCAATAAACAGTAAAAGCCATCCCATCGTGACAGGGTGTATCCAATTGGGTCAGGTGTATCCAATCGGGTCAGTCATATCCTATCTCTAGACTTAAAATCTGATCGTGTATCCTCCAACCTCAATATAGATAAGGGCAGAGCAGGATTCAGGCCCGACTGTTCAGACACCTGCTTCTGGGAATACATATAAGTTAAATGCCTAGCTCAAAAAGGTGGAGCCACGCCACTGTTTGAATAGAGTACAAGAAACTACAGCAAAACCACCAAGGAATTGTTCTGGAGCAAAAGTTGGTACACACGCAATGCAGAAGCATGTTCACACTGTGGCCATTTCACAGATAAAACCCAAGAAAGAAGCAAAGGTGGAGGCCCTAGAGAAAATAGAGAAGGAGGCAGAAGCAGTAGAGGAAGTGTTAAATGTAGAGGTTTGTCCTGCAAGCCTTGGGAATTTCAAGACTTGTGGAGCACCACCTGCCCTCACAGCCACCAGAGTCACCCAGTGATCAGTCAGCGAGATGTAATGCCCTTGGCCAGACTTACTCATCCAAGTGTCTGTGATGAAATGCACCCTGGCAGACACAGACTTAGTCAAGGAACAGATGATATTGTCTGTGACATGCTGGTGTAGCGCAGGCACAGCTTTATTAGAAAAGTAACGGAGACTGGGCAATTGCTACTAGGGGACTGCGACTGCCATCAGCTTTTGCAAACCATCTGTATTTGCCAGGCGTAAAGGCAGCATGTCCGTGGCCAACAGATTGAAGATGGTGGAGTTCAACCTCTTAGTTTTGTCATGCGTTGGAGAAAACAATTTTTTACATGACCACAACTGTGGAACCGTGGGCTGACTGCAGTTCTGAGAGAGGTGGAGTGCGATGAACCGGACAAACTGCTGGACTGTGAGAGAGGTGCAGGAGGAGATGTTATGGTGGATTGAGATAGTTGTCGTGTGCTCGTTCTGTGAGATCGGTCAAAAACTTGCAGGTATGTCCGCTTCTATTACAGCTGACGTTGGGCTCTCAGTTAGCATGCCTGGAGGTGTTAAATATCCCAAGGTTCAGCAGTCAAAGACCTGTGTCTCAATAGTTGGCTGTTGTGAATTAGACTTTTTGGCTCCCTCTTGTGGTCACTAGTGGTATGACTCTGGGATTGTCTTTTTTCTGTTTGGCACTCACCTGGGTCGTTAGTCCAGGGGTGTCGCTATATTAACTTCCTGGATCCTTAGTCCAGTGCCTGACATCGTTGTAATCAGATCCTTCTGTTGCTCCTGTCTGCTGGTCCTGGCTCTTGCAAAATTAAGCTAAGTCTTGTTTCTTTGTTTTTTGAGTTACTTGCTTTGCTACTATTTTTGTCCAGCTTGTACTAAATGTGATTTCTGACCTTGCTGGAAGCTCTAGGGGGCTGGTGTTCTCCCCCCGGCCGTTAGACGGTTCGGGGGTTCTTGAATATCCAGCATGGATATTTTAATAGGGTTTTTGCTGACCATATAAGTCATCTTACTATATTCTGCTATTAGCTAGTGGGCCTCTCTTTGCTAAATACCTAGCTCATTCTTATGTTTGTCTTTTCCTCTTACCTCACCGTTATTATTTGTTGGGGGCTTGTATCCAACTTTTGGGGTCTTTTCTCTGGAGGCAAGAAAGGTCTTTCTTTTCCCTTCTAGGGTTAGTTAGTTCTCCGGCTGGCGCGAGACGTCTAGAACCAACGTAGGCACGTTCCCCGGCTACTTCTATTTGTGGTGCTAGGATTAGATATATGGTCAGCCCAGTTACCACTGCCCTATGAGCTGGTTTTTTGTGTTTGCAGACTTGGTATTTATTCCTGAGACCCTCTGCCATTGGGGTCATAACATTGGCACGGTAACAGAGGAGGAGGAAGATGCAGCAGATGTGATTGATGGGGCAGATGATGGCTGTTGAAATTTGCTGGTCCACATTTTAGCGCAGTGGGATTCCCAGAGTAGTGCATGTTGATTGCACATGTGAAGGTTCATGTAGTATTCAAATTATTACACTTTTTACTTCTACTGTATTTTTTTTTAAATTTGACAGATTACATTAGTTGGCTCATCCTTTGCAGTGTCAAAAAAGGCCCAGGCCAGGCAACCCTTGACACCCCTGCGAGCTGCAGACCTGCAGATGCTGCTGGTCACAGCCACAGTTGTGGCTCAAGATGCATTGCTCAACGTGGCTGCATCACTACGTGTCTGCGACGTACAGTGCAATACAAACTCCTTGTATTCCTCCTCAGATGACCTACTCAGCAGTGTGCCTTTATGTTCTCACCAACTGGGATCTAACACCTCATCATCATCATCATCCTCTTTGTTATCACATTCCTTGCCCCTGAAGTCACCCTCCTCTTTTTCCTGCCCTGACAGCACAGTACAGTTTGCATGAGCCTCAGATATCTGAGTCTCATCAGGATCACCTTACCCCAGGGGTAAACATAGTATGATGAGGGTCAAGATGCTGTTCGGATCCTACTTCGTCCTGCCCCAGATCCAAGCTAAAAAAAAATTTGGGCATTGGTGAAGATTTCCTCCTCTTGACTCTGTGATGACCATCGCATAGAATTTGTGAACAGCTCTTCAGACTCACCCATCTGTGGTTCCGTACAGTCAGTTGTACGGTTGGAGAGTTGGGATGTGGAGGGAAGCAAGGGGAATTTGGGTGCCACCTCTGTGGAATGTACTGGGTGTGATGTTAATTTGGAGGAAGAATAGGAGAGGCCACTTGAAGCTGCACCTGCCATCCACTCGAGCACATGCTCTTTCTGGGCCTCATCAACAAGGTGCATCGCTATGATCTGCCAAAGAAAGCTGTAAGACAATGTAAGATTTCTCTTACTGAGTGTATTGGGGGACACTCACTTGGCGCGGGATTAATGTAGCCAGGCACAATTTTCTAACAAAACAGTCCATGCGGTTTATTGAATATGCCATAAACCAGGTTATGCAAAGTTCATTACTTATATCACATAAAACACAACAGGCACCAACAGTCTCTTTGGTACCTGACGGGAGCTCCTGCTCCTCATGCCGACTCCGTTAACCTCTTCTGGGTAAGCTGCTTAACGGGGATCACCAACTTGCCTGGTCAATACACAGTAGTCAGTCCAGACCTCACCGAAGGACTCCAGCTTCCCCACACTCCGTTAACACTCTTCTGGGTAAGCTGCCTAACGGGGATCCCCAACTTGCCTGGTCGGCACCCAGTAGTCAGTCCAGACCTCACTGAAGGACTCCAGCTTCCCCACACAGTAACTGTCCCTGGCCCCGCAGATCCCGGTCCTCACCTCGTGCTATTCAGGGATCCGGTCCTCGTCGCAGGACCTCCCAACACCCAGGTAGCCAGGACCCTGCCTGGTGGCCTAGTCCGGGTATTCTTCAGGACGTCCTTCCCCAGCCGGGAACGTCCAATACCCAGGCCACCCGAAGCCAAGTCTCACGGTCTCAGGTGCATGCAGGACCCTAGTCATTCCTAGGACAATCCAGCACCAACCATCTCAGGTGCTTGCAGGACCCTAGTCATTCCTAGGACAATCCAGCACCGACCATCTCAGGTGCTTGCAGGACCCTAGTCATTCCTAGGACAATCCAGCACCGACCATCTCAGGTGCTTGCAGGACCCTAGTCATTCCTAGGACAATCCAGCACCGACCATCTCAGGTGCTTGCAAGACCCTAGTCATTCCTAGGACAATCCAGCACCATCCATACATCAGGTTCCTCGGTTCCAGGTGCTCACAGGACCCTAGTCATTCCTAGGACGATCCAGCACCTTCCCCGGTCAGGTCCATACACAGGAACCACACAGGACCTACCGGACACACCTCTCAGCTCCACACACAGGGAGCTCACAACGAACACTGACCCACACCCTGGTCACGTTACATACTGGTAACCACTCCCCTGGGTGGGAGTGTGTGTGTGTGGCTAGTCTGACCCTCCCATCTCTCATGACTAGCCCTGCCAATCTCCCATGAGAACTATACACATAACACAAACTCTTGAGGGACTACAGGTCCCAGCAGACCAACTTACAATCAGATTGACAGTGCAGAGTAACCTCCTCTGCAACACACATATTGGCCATTTACAATCCTGCCAAACTTTCTCTCTTCACCATCACGCCTCCAAGCGCATACTGGGGAGTTCATGCAGCGCCCCCTACCTGTTACAGGGGTTACTGCATCACATATATCACATAGCTAATGGAGTAGCTCATCCAGTAACAGAAGTTGTCAGTTGTCTTTGCATAGGACGTGATGTTGGTTTACTAGTGCTTTCACAAACACTACCACCTACCCCATGTACACCTAGAACACCATGCCTAATTCCCCTTCCACCACGGCATCGCTTTTTCCCAGTCATGTTGCTTAGATAGTGTGGTAGGGGCAAAAAAACAAAAAAATAGATTTTAAACTCTGCACCACCTCTGCAAACAGCTGAATTTCAGAGACAGTAAATTCCAAGACGAAATATGGCATGCTGTATCGTGTTAGTCACAAAAGAAAGAATTGCTAGAGTGTGGATGAGGCCTGTATGACAAGGAAGATATGGTACAAACAATTTGAAAGTCAGATGTCCCCTACAGTATGACGTTGGGAACTCAAGAAATTTTTGGTGGCCTGTGGATAAGGCCTCTATAACACCCTAGATGCTACAAGGTCCCTTACTGTATGACACTACAAACAGAAGAATTTTTGTGGCCTCTGGATCAGGCCTCTATAACACACTAGATTCTACAAACTATTTTAAAGTCAGGTCCCCTACTGTATGACACTAGGAACAGAAGAATTTGTCAGGCCTCTTGATCAGGCCTCTATAACACACTAGATGCTACAAACTTAATATAAAGTATGTACACTGGCGCCTAGTCACCTGAAAGGGTAGAGTGGAGTGCTGTGGGAGCTGCAAGTGGTTGCAACAGGTTCTGTGCCAACCCTGTTAAAAAAGAACAACCAAGTAATGATAAATTAGAACCACTGCGCTTACCCAAGAGCAATAGAACGAGCAGAAAAAAAGTTGACTTACTTGATAAAGCGTCAATTATTGAATATAAGAGCCACTTGTTCCCTTAGAGGTGGATTAGAACCTGATTATGGTATATTGCTAAAAGGGGATATCATAAAGTTAATGAGGTAGATGTGAAATAGTGCAAATAAATACTAAGCGATTTTGTATGCACACTTACTTATAGCTGTTATGTGCTATACTGTGAGGTATTCCTATGCGGATACTGTTATCAATCCTTCCACAAGTTTAGGGAATATTTCTATGGAGAAATAGTGTATTGAGATTTATATAACATAAACATACAACCTCAACCTAATGTTAATTAGGATTAAGACTACTCACTATTTATATGGAGGACTGGCTGCTGCACCTGTAGTGCTTGCTTGCCGCTGTACGGTGAACCGGTACTAATAGGGAGAGGGATAGAATAATGATGAGGGCGATATATCGTGATGTAAAACGCTCTGCCCTAAAATATAAATGAACTGACGATCTTTAAAGCAATTAAATTGTCCGTTCACTCACCATATACCTGCTGGGGTCAGCGCTTGTAAGTTTAGCGTGTAGCGCCGTCCGGCAATGGGTGGTGCAGGGTGATGACAAGGGTTCCCTGCAGAGGTGCGTTCTAGCAGGAGCGCAGGAGCGCGGGAGAACACCAGCGCCTCGCGTGCCCCGGCCGGAGGCAACGCTGAGGACGCGGCGGTGAATGGGGGGCGGAGCTGTGGTGACGTCACACAGAGTAAGGACGGGAGCGTGGTGGAGACAAGCTGCCTACGCGTTTCGAGGGCTAGCCCTGACGAAGAGGGAAGTTAACCCTCGAAACGCGTAGGCAGCTTGTCTCCACCACGCTCCCGTCCTTACTCTGTGTGACGTCACCACAGCTCCGCCCCCCATTCACCGCCGCGTCCTCAGCGTTGCTTCCGGCCGGGGCACGCGAGGCGCTGGTGTTCTCCCGCGCTCCTGCGCTCCTGCTAGAACGCACCTCTGCAGGGAACCCTTGTCATCACCCTGCACCACCCATTGCCGGACGGCGCTACACGCTAAACTTACAAGCGCTGACCCCAGCAGGTATATGGTGAGTGAACGGACAATTTAATTGCTTTAAAGATCGTCAGTTCATTTATATTTTAGGGCAGAGCATTTTACATCACGATATATCGCCCTCATCATTATTCTATCCCTCTCCCTATTAGTACCGGTTCACCGTACAGCGGCAAGCAAGCACTACAGGTGCAGCAGCCAGTCCTCCATATAAATAGTGAGTAGTCTTAATCCTAATTAACATTAGGTTGAGGTTGTATGTTTATGTTATATAAATCTCAATACACTATTTCTCCATAGAAATATTCCCTAAACTTGTGGAAGGATTGATAACAGTATCCGCATAGGAATACCTCACAGTATAGCACATAACAGCTATAAGTAAGTGTGCATACAAAATCGCTTAGTATTTATTTGCACTATTTCACATCTACCTCATTAACTTTATGATATCCCCTTTTAGCAATATACCATAATCAGGTTCTAATCCACCTCTAAGGGAACAAGTGGCTCTTATATTCAATAATTGACGCTTTATCAAGTAAGTCAACTTTTTTTCTGCTCGTTCTATTGCTCTTGGGTAAGCGCAGTGGTTCTAATTTATCATTACTTAGATGCTACAAACTATTTTAAAGTCTGGTCCCCTACTGTATGACTTTAGGAACACAACATTTTTTTGGGTGGCCTCTGGATCAGGAATCTACAGCTTAATTTCAACCCAACAAAATTACAAAGTGTGATACAGTGGGCTGTCTACCTTTTTGCAACTAAAAAAAATATATATTTTTTTTAATGTGCCTTAGGCCTGCAGACAGTTTCATATCACCACAGCACTAAATGACCAGGTGGGATACAGCAGGCTGTTTCACATTTAAGTATTAAAACATTTTTTTTTAGAATGCTGTACTCGTGCATGGAGCACAATGGAAGCAGTGCACAACTCACTTGTAGGACATGTTCCCTGCTGGCTTTGTCTGTGGACCTAAGTAATGGGCAAAAAAGAAAATGCTGGAAGGTAAATTTAGCAACCACACAGGACACTAGCTACCTACACTATCTGACTGATTTACAACCGCTTAGCTAACTAGCTGAAATCTGGGATACAGCAGGCTGTTTCATTTTTCGCTAGTGAAAAAATCTTTAGAATGCTATACTCGTGTATGGAGCACAATAGAAGCCGTGCACAACACAGTTTTAGGATTTTTGCCCTGCTGGCTTTGTCTGTGGACCTAAGTAATGGCCAAAAAAGAAAATGCTGCAAGGTAAATTGAGCAACCACACAGGACACAAGCTAGCTACATTATCTGACTGATATACAACCACTTAGCTAACTAGCTAAAATCTGGGATACAGCAGGCTGTTTCATGTTTAGCTAGTGAAAAAATATTTAGAATGCTATACTCGTGTATGGAGCACAATAGAAGCAGTGCACAACAAACTTGTGGGACATGTGCCCTGCTGACTTAGTCTGTAGACCTCAGTAATGGCAAAAAATACTGGAAGGTAAATTTAACAGCCACACTGGACATTAGCTAGCTATACTATCTGACTGATATTCAGGCGCCTAGCTAACTAGCTAAAATCTTGCTGCTAACAGTGCCAGCATCAGGAGCAGCCTCTCTGCACTGCTACAGTGTCAAAATGGCGCTAAAACAAGATATCCACTCTTGATATGGAGATGGACATGTAATTTCAGTAGCCAATGACACAAGTCGTTGTGTCAGGGCATTGTGGATGTTTCCTGAGCCCTGATTGGCTAACCGCAATAGGCACACATAAAGTTAGGGAAAAAAATTACTGTTCACAAGAACACTGCACCTCTAAGCTCTCTAAACCCCCTCCCCTCATCAAACACGTGCCAAACATTCATTATGCACCGCCATTATCGTTGCTAAACTGCTGCAAATACTTTTGTGGCAGTGCAAATATTTTCCCGATTTTATAAAATTTTGCTCGTGTTTCCTATCACGAATCTGAAAGTGCCATGTTTGTGCTGAATTTATGTTTGGCGATCGTTTTCAGAACAAATTCCCTTATCACTAGTCTGCA
Organism: Ranitomeya variabilis; assembly: GCF_051348905.1. NCBI lineage: Eukaryota > Metazoa > Chordata > Amphibia > Anura > Dendrobatidae > Ranitomeya > Ranitomeya variabilis. The sequence goes on along the minus strand of NC_135237.1, from coordinate 124,060,258 downwards.
GCTTACTGCTTTCTTGTTTTTCCTTTATCATTTCTATAGTGAGAGCGCTAGTGATTTCTTTATTATTTTTATTAGTAGATTTTGTCACATCCAATCTAATATAAACCAACGATTTCCTGCTTATAGCATAAATAAGAAAGTGCTTAGCATGTAAAAATGTAAAACCATATTAAAATGTGGTGTATATTGTGCAGGCTTTAGAGAAGCCAATTCATACATCATAAAAAAATCATGTGGCAGAATTACAAAATAAAACTTGTTTTCAAACTTTCCATGTTCCCTAAAGGGCCTTGAACAACGCATATTAATTTATAAAAATAGATTATTTTTTTACTCACTAGAGTCTAATTGTTTTGTAACCATTGTAAGTAGTTTATGTATCATATTATCTATTATTTTGATATTTGCTGCTCTCTGAGTAGATTTTATTTCTAAGCAGCAGTCTGAAAAAAAATACATCTATGTAGACATAGACATAGATGATCAAAATCTCTGTTGGGTGCCAAAGGATTTTATGAATACTAACAGAAGGCCACTTTAACTCAAAATACAGATAAAGGGAGACTTTGAGTGTTGAAAAGGCTACTGTGACCTTTACTATAAACGGCATGAGTCAGGAGAGGCAGTAAATACATCAATGGCTGTATACTTTATTCTTTTATTATCATTATGTCACCCTGGCTGTTTGATTTAGTAGTTTACAAATAAAGAAATATATCAGGTCTATGTTGATGCGTCCACATTAAGTGAAATATCATTTTATTCTGAAATTAATCTAAAAGGGGTTTTCTCAACAAAAATTACAAAGTATTTGTAAAAATATTTAGAATTGAGAGTCCTCAGTGGTCCTCAATTCTAAATATTTTTCTATCCACTGGCTAACAGGGTACCAAGATATATATCTTTCCTGTATCAAAGTATTTGTAAAAACTTACATCTTACCCATTTTCCTCTTCTCAGGAACAAAGGTAATTTTGTGTGCTGTTTGTTGCATAGGTTGCTAGCCACTTCTCTAGTTTATCAAAGGGGACTGGTCTTCTACGCAAAGAGCTTAGCATTTCAAGCTCTTTTTTAACAGCTTTTAAGCACTGCTCCGAAGCTTGCCAAGTCCATAATTTAACTGTGTATTTGTTTTTCATAGTATGAAAAATATGCTGCATAGTATGGATGCTTTAAAAAAAAATTGCAGTAATAATAGTTGACTTTTATCAATTAATAAAATGCAAAGTGAGCAAACAAAAGAATATTTTAAATTAATAAATCAAATCAAGACCCTTTGCCTTCAAAAAAACAGCATAAAAACATCACTAATTCTAAGTATATCTGCAGATCATTTTTGAAGGAAGTCGACAGGGAGACGCCAGAAAATACCAGCAAAAGTTGAATTACTGCACTGTGAGTTGAATTTCCTGGAAAAATCTACATGATTTGGCAAATCCAAATTTTGCCAGATCCGCTCATCTCTAATACTCACTTTACTTCTCACCTCTCCAGATTCTTCTCTCCTTACCATCACCCATCCAGTCCTTGTCACATCTTATGATCTGTTCCGCATTTGCTAAAATCCCCACCATTCTGTAAATGTGCAGGTCATTGTGGACGTCATGATGTTGTGCCCTTACTTGTGCAGAATCCTCCTGTGCACCATCAGGACCAGAAATCCCCAGCCTAGTTGGGATTTCAGTGCTTGTGACAGTGATAAAAAGTTGTGGTGACTACTGGACGGGTGATGGTGAGGAGGTGAGAGGCCAGAGAGGTCAGCAGCATGGTGAATATGAGGATTTTCATTACTTTTTACATATAACATTTAGAGAGACTGCCAGGGATAATAAGGGACAATAAATTACCAGAGAATAGCGTCCTAGAAAATCTGCATGAACAAACTAATTCAAACTTTGACTGATCCACTCATCTACAGTATAAATAACATATCTGTGTAATAAGTGTTAGATCTTTGGTGAAGATGTTTCTATGTAGATTTTGATTGATGCATAGAGTCACTTATATGGTCAATCTCAGAGTGGCTTAAAGTGGTCAACTAAGATTATTCTATTTGGGATGTTGGTGTCCCACATGTAAGAATAACTAAGGCAACTATTTATATGTTTAATATGAGGAAATATCACTGAACTACACTGCAGATATTGGATTGTTCTAGATATTTCAATGTATGTGGAATTGCACATGCATGTGAGATCCCAAATCACGCCAGCTTTCCTCTTGTTAAAGCCTTGTTAAGCAAGGCTTTATGAAGCAGCTAGAGGTAAACATGATAAGGTCAGGCCCGTAAGCAAAATTTGCCAACAATACCCTGTAAGTTCTCATTCCCTTTAGATTTGTGATCAATCCCACCAAATTTATTTTGCTTGGCAAATTTCAAAGTTTATGGGGGCTTTTTCACTGAATACCTCTACACCATAAGTGGCTTTTGTGACCCTACACGTGGTTGCCCAGTTGCTTGCAGATGTTAACAATAATCTCTATTAGCGGCATTAAGGCCATTCATCATTTAATTTTTAAGTAACTTTTTCCTTTTTTCCTTCTGGTATTCATTGTTGTTTTTGTGCCAAATTCTTTAAATGGTGCACATACAAGAATTTACCGAAAAGTCAGAAATAGCCTTAGTTTTTATCTTTAACCTTTTTTGTGAAACGTTTAGCTCTAAAAATCAAATGTTTCTCAACATGGCATACCGATTGTGCCTAAAATATCTGCAGTACATTAAATCACTCCATGGTTGGACATGGTTGTAAATTATTAAACTGCATGGAAAAACATCTGGAACCCCTAGTTTCTACTGACAGTGGTGAACTAAAAAATGAGGTGAACACATATAAATTTAGTTTTCAAAATGGATCAATTTAAAAGAATAAATAGGTGCAATTGAAAAATTGTTGAAAAACACCAAAAATTGGACAAAATCAGGAGCAAATGCAATAATAAATTGGGTGGTATTTTATGTCATTTAAAATTGAAATCAGATAAAAAAAATCATATTATTGATGGGTAATAGTAGCGTAAGATCCTTGTAACTCAAGTCATGTCTTTAATAGTCTTTTTCCTTTCTAATATTCTCTGCATTTTAACTCAACCTTGTTGCAGAGTAGCTGGTGTTAATTGTTAATGTTTATTTGAAATCCCTATATGCTAGATGTCAAGATCATTTACTGTAAATGCATCAAACTTTTTTGTAAGCGTCTGACCCTTTTTATTCATTAGGAAAGGGCAGCGCCAATAAATCAATCAGTAAAACAGTAAGCTAAAATCTAGAAAATTACCTACATCCAATTTGATGAGAAATCAAAATCTCTAACACTTTACTAAATGTAGAAAATTCCTAAAGTGAGCATAAACATTTGTTGTACAGGTTGCAGCATGTGCTAGATGTATTAATTTACTATACAATATATAAATTTGAAGTGCATCTGAGTACCATATTCTTCGGATTATAAAAGGTACTTTTTTCCTAAAAAATTTGGTAGGAAAATGGGGGTGCATTTTATAATCAGAAGTGATCTTTGGGTTGCGTCTAATAATCTGCAAAATATAGTACATTGAGGCCCAGGAACTCTATATTGGACCTGTCATTTTCTGTACATTTTATATAACACATATACAGTATTAGTTAAAAGTTTGGACACACTTGTTTGTACAGTGATCTGTTTTGCTCTTATTGGAATATGCACATTTTAGATCCAAACTGAAAGAACATAAATATGAAAGAATGTTATGGAAACAATAGCCAAAAAAATGTGAAACCATAGATTCCTCAAATGATCCCCTTTTTATTCTGATGACAGCTTTTCTCATCCTTGGTGCTCACTCACGTACAGTAATTCCTTAAAATGGTTTTCCAACAGACTTGAAGGAATTAACAAAAATACTGGCACTTGTTGGCTGCTTCGCTGTCACTCTGCTGTCCAACTTATCCCAAACCATCTCAATTGGATTGAGGTCATGTAATTATGGAGGCTTTGTCATCATATGCAGCACTCCATCCCTCTCCTTCTTGGTCACAAAGCCATTAACATTTTTTGAGGTGTATTTTTGGTCATCGTCCTGTTGCAACATAAATGATAATCTCACTAAGTGCAAGCCAGATGAGATGGCATGTCATTGCAAAATGCTGTAGTAGCCAAGGAGGAAATAATTGTGTCTTGAATTTGGAACAAGTCACCAGCATTGTCACCAGCAAAGCATATTACACATTTCTCTCGATGCTTCACAATGGACACAACACTTGTAGAAACATTTTGACTCATCAGACCATCCATCGCACGTATTTCTACTAATCTAAAGTCCAGTCCTTGTGTTGATTGAATCAAACAAGGGTCTTCTTATTGTTTGCTGTCCCCAGTAGTGGCCTCTTTGCATCATTTACTACATAATGTCCTGCTACTTGTAGCCTCTTCTGGACAGTTCATGTTGAGATATGATTGCTTCTTGATGTGTGTGAATCATTTACGTTGGCTGTTATCTGAGGTGCTGTCCATTTGCAATATCTGAGACTGGTAACTCTGATTAATTTATTCTCTGCACCAGAATTAATTCTTGCTCTTCCTTTCCTGGGGTGGCCTTCATAACAGTCAGTTTTATCATAGCAATTGATGATTTTCATGACTACACCTCAATGATGTTCAAAGTTCTAGACTAGAAATTCTTCCATGTTGACTGAACCTCATGTCTTAAACTAAGGATGGACTGTTGTTTCTTTTTACTTAGTTGAGTGGTTTATACCATATTATGGGTTGAAGCAGTTGTAGAACAGGGCTCAGCATTGTTTAGAACTGCGTGCCAACACTGCCTCTATACAACACACCTGATGGTTGCAAATACTTTCTGAAGGCAGGAGATCCTATTAATGAACTTTTAACTGCTTGAGAGAATTAAAACTGTATGTAAAACAACATCAGAGAAATGGGTGGTACTTTTACACTTTTTTTTATTGTTTTCGTATGTGTTCCTGTGTGTACATTTTGCTTTTGTCAGTCTCAATCTGTAATGGTCATGTTCCAAGAACAAGAAATATTTGTGTCCAAACTTTTGACTGGCATTTGACTGGTAATATTTACATATACAAAAAATAGAAGAGTGTCAAATTAGCTCAGCACTTTTGTGTTCAAACTAAGCATCCCAGGAGACTTCCAAGGTAGACATGTAGCAGCTGACCGACAGCACAACAGATAGACGGATGCACGTCCTAGTTCCACTGGACCCCCATGGAGCATAAACATACCATATGAGAAAGGAAGGACAGCATCCAATCCAGGTGAAAGTATTCAATGAAATCCTTTATTCGCCACGGTGCAACGTTTCGACCCAGATGGGTCTTTATCAAGCATAAAACAATGTGGTAATGGTGGACTTTTATAGGGAGTGGATTAACATGAACCAATCCCCACAAAGAGCCCACCTACATCATAAATATCACAAAAAACAGATACAATAATACATATACAGATAGCACATCTAATATACATAGCAGATGTCAAAACAGAATCAAAAAATTCATTATATAAATGGCAGTATGGTACCTAAAAACACCCATTATAGCCTCATTGTAGATCCGTCCAATGTGCCCATAATAACCATAAACCAATGATGGGGTGCGTTATATCCAGTGTATCCACATCCTACCTATCAGATCTAGTCTGGTATCACATTCAGACACATGCATGGAGTCCACCAATCCCCATCTCACACCAATCACCTATAACATCCAGAATGCAGTGCTCACCACAACCTCCAATCACACCGCAAGAGTGTGTCATGTTTACTAACAAGCCCCACTGGCCAATCGATGGGCCTTACATACCAGCGCCATGTGTGTCTCCTCCAATGGATCCACCGGCCTCTAGAGCTGTAAACAGAGCCTCACACCAGCGTGCACAACCTCCAATCACACCGCAAGAGTGTGTCATGTTTACTAACAAGCCCCACTAGCCAATCAATGGGCCATACATACCAGCGCCATGTGTGTCTCCTCCAATAGATCCACCGGCCTCCAGAATTGTAAACAGAGCCTCACACCAGCGTGCAGGCGTGCGGGCGCACATAGCTCCACCCCCAGCAGCACCATCGCTGATGATGCTACATAGTGAGGGAGACAACGCCCGCCCACCGCCGCACAGCCACGCATGTGCTCGGGACACCTGTCTCACCGCAGCTGCGCATGCGCCCAGAATACCTGTCTCACCGCAGCTCGAGCGCCGAATCATCCATCTATAAGGAGTCCTAGCGCTATAAAGAAAAACGCCACACTACCATGGAGAACACCCCCTGACTAATCTATCCAACTACTTCTATAGTATGAAGACCATAAATGGCAGTGGACCATATATGATAGTGGAGTGTTAGAGCATATACTATAATAGGGCTGGTGGATACATAAACATAATCAAACATATATTAGATCACAATTTCGCAATTAGGCCAGTGAGCAAGATGATATATAAACTAGACAAAGTCCATAAGGTAACATTCAATCCATAAAGGTCATCAGCCTCTGCATCTTCTGCCAATGTGGCCATATATGTATATAAACCTAAAAACATACAAAAGATATATAATAAATAAAACCCATAAAAGCAATCCTATAACTTGATAAGGTCACAGGACAATATCACGGCTTACTTAACACAGCCAATTAAAGTGCACAGATTTGGAGATTATATTCAATATTTAGTCCTCCAGGCTGCAACGAGCCCAGCCTGGAGATCCATCTCAATTCTTTTTGCTTTAACAACGTAATGCGGTCACCACCTCTCCTCAGTGGTGGCACCCCATCGATCACCCTAAACCTCAATTGGCTCACAGTGTGCCTATTGTCACAAACATCGACAACATCTTTGTGGTCTGGGATGGCAGTGTGACAGAGTTGCTCGAATTTCAGGGGGAACTCAATGGTATTTTCCCTGAATTGGACTTTACGCTGACATATTCCTCGGAGCGGGTCCAATTCTTGGATACGATGGTGTACAAAGAGGGGTCAACTTTGAAGACGGATTTATACGTTAAGGAGACCGATAGGAACAGTCTATTGTGTTTTAATAGCCATCACCCTAGAAAAATGGTGGAATCCTTACCGTGGAGTCAAATGGTAAGGGTGAGAAGAATAGTGTCGGATGACTCTCTTCTTGAACCCAGACTTGATGACATGTGTAGTAAGTTCATTGAAAGGGGTTATCCAGCTAGTGATGTGAGGGTCTATAAAAATAAAGTTAAAAGTGGGACACGACAGGAATTCAGAAATAAGAGAACTAAGAGTGTGGATAAACGAATACCCTTTGTTTCTACATTCAATACTGCCAGTAATCAGATATTATAGTATATGCTCTAACACTCCACTATCATATATGGTCCACTGCCATTTATGGTCTTCATACTATAGAAGTAGTTGGATAGATTAGTCAGGGGGTGTTCTCCATGGTAGTGTGGCGTTTTTCTTTATAGCGCTAGGACTCCTTATAGATGGATGATTCGGCGCTCGAGCTGCGGTGAGACAGGTATTCTGGGCGCATGCGCAGCTGCGGTGAGACAGGTGTCCCGAGCACATGCGTGGCTGTGCGGCGGTGGGCGGGCGTTGTCTCCCTCACTATGTAGCATCATCAGCGATGGTGCTGCTGGGGGTGGAGCTATGTGCGCCCGCACGCCTGCACGCTGGTGTGAGGCTCTGTTTACAATTCTGGAGGCCGGTGGATCTATTGGAGGAGACACACATGGCGCTGGTATGTATGGCCCATTGATTGGCTAGTGGGGCTTGTTAGTAAACATGACACACTCTTGCGGTGTGATTCGAGGTTGTGCACGCTGGTGTGAGGCTCTGTTTACAGCTCTAGAGGCCGGTGGATCCATTGGAGGAGACACACATGGCGCTGGTATGTAAGGCCCATCGATTGGCCAGTGGGGCTTGTTAGTAAACATGACACACTCTTGCGGTGTGATTGGAGGTTGTGGTGAGCACTGCATTCTGGATGTTATAGGTGATTGGTGTGAGATGGGGATTGGTGGACTCCATGCATGTGTCTGAATGTGATACCAGACTAGATCTGATAGGTAGGATGTGGATACACTGGATATAACGCACCCCATCATTGGTTTATGGTTATTATGGGCACATTGGATGGATCTACAATGAGGCTATAATGGGTGTTTTTAGGTACCATACTGCCATTTATATAATGAATTTTTTGATTCTGTTTTGACATCTGCTATGTATATTAGATGTGCTATCTGTATATGTATTATTGTATCTGTTTTTTGTGATATTTATGATGTAGGTGGGCTCTTTGTGGGGATTGGTTCATGTTAATCCACTCCCTATAAAAGTCCACCATTACCACATTGTTTTATGCTTGATAAAGACCCATCTGGGTCGAAACGTTGCACCGTGGCGAATAAAGGATTTCATTGAATACTTTCACCTGGATTGGATGCTGTCCTTCCTTTCTCATATTCCAAGGTAGACAGTCTGTGATCTGTATGTGGTGCATGGGGTATGCACTGATTTGGCTTCCAGGTCAAATAGCTCTGAATGGTCCAAAAGTAGATGTTCTCCAGCAGCAAAGGAAAAAAGTTAAAACATAGCCTATAATTGCAGCGCCCCAGGGTCCTGGTCGTTGCAGTAATATCATTCTCCTCTAGGGGGGAGTGATGTTATGTTTGGAGGCAAAGAAGGACAACTGAATCCAAGTATCACAAACATGCAACACATTTCGCTCTCCAGGCCACCAGGGGGAGCTCTGCTCCTATTTATTAGGGCACTCCTCACACTTAGGTAAAACTGGTTGCCAGGGGTGGAAGTTGCTGGCTTAGCTTCACTCAGTTAGTTGGTCCCTGACAGAGGTGGGATCCTGTCAGAGGTCGAGACAGAAGGACACGGAGCTGTGCCTGCCCTAAGTGCGGCAGCTTCTAGAAAGAGACACTGAAGGAGAACTGTATTGTAGAGAGGGTGGAGAAGTCGTAGCAAAGGAGTGGATATCAGAGGAGTTCTGCCTTACACAGGCTGCCTCCTTCTGAGGAGCAGGATCCCGGTAGCCAGAACACCGAGGGAGCAACAATCCTTTATGCCTTGCTCCAGAGACCGGCATGACAGCTAATTTCACGTTACCTCTCCGCCCCTACACCCAGGAGGCAAGGGGGCACCCCTTAGAGGCTGGGGCATGATAGAGTCCCTGTAAAATGCCTCAAGCCACCGGTCATATGGATTTGTCCTATCCATCTGGGGGACAGAGTGAGAAACATAACATCTACTGTTGAGGGAGGATTTAAATTGATCCTTCACGGTTAACCCAGTGATTTCCAAATTAATATACAAGGTGTTGCCGGCAACTGAAAATGACCAGACGGAGACGTGTGTCTCTGTATGGGGGATCGAGCTGATCTCTGACCCCCGTTTATTTTGTATATCAGTTTTCATTGTCACAGAAATTATACTTCAACCAATCAGCATAAGAACACGCTCACAGTTCTTAACCTATAAGAATGCAGGAAAAACTTAACCCATGAGGATACAGGAAAAATGGAAAATACAGATATAGTCATGTCTTTTTGGCATAGTATATGTTTTTCTAACAGATGCCTCAGTCTTGTATAGTGATACACCCCCGAATCTATTATCTGGCTCGAGACAGAAAACTCAAGGTCTTTATACCAATTATGAAACATAGCCTAGTTGCATACCAGGCTTGTGAACAAAAAGATAAAGTTACTTCATGGCAGCTGTAACCTTTTATCTAATTAAATAACAGAATTTATCTTTAAGCAACAAGAAAATGGAGTCAAAAACACAAAATGGAGAATCTAGCACAAAATGGAGAACCTTTCATAATTTGTTCCTTCACATTCCCCCCTAGATAAATTTTGTTAATTAATGTCCAGCATCAGAGATACTATCCCGAGCTCTAAGCTCGAGGGGTACTGGTCTTCACATGACTGGTGCCATGTTACCAGCCATTTTAAATACAGTTTCATTAATATCTACAAGCGAGGGAAAAATCTTATTATTTCACAGTCTAAGATATAGCAGTACAAAAAATATATAAGAAAATATATTTTCACCTTGACAATCCCCCTAAACACTAAGTTTTTCCCTTAAAGAAAGATCCTTCGAGACTGTCCATGTGATGGGAAAAGGGGAGGTGGATTTCTTCATCCAGACACCTCAGAAACTCTCCCCTAGCGAGAGGCCTCCAGGTAGCTGAACCCTTCACTAACCTCACATGGAGTTCTCCCACTGTCCCTAAACTAAATCTCTTAGCATCATCTGAGAATGGGGGTTTCTGTCTACTCTCTTGAGGGGGACATACTTAGGGATCTCCCCTGGATCAGTACCATCGTACTCTGGTGGGTCTACTTCTTGATTGAGGAAGGTGCCAGTCGAGATTGCTTTCACTAACTACCTAGGCCTGCCCAGGTGTACTTATACATCTATCATATTGTCATTATTTGTTTGTAAAAGGAGAAAGGTTGGTTCTCAGGGTCAGCCAATTGTTTTTGCATAGCTAGCTAGTCAGAGGGCCTCCAGAGATAATATTCCTGTATCTGTCTTACCCTACCTGATGTGGTTGGTTCTCTGGTGGTGGGAGCGACATGACATACTGGTCTACAGCTCCTTCCCAAAAGGATTACTGTCAGCCTACTCCCAAAAGTTAATGTCCCCACTATCCACCAACCACAATCCTGTGTCAGCTTCTTATATCACTGCATGTGATCTTGTCTGGACAGGATTCAGTGTAATTCTCTTAGGTCGGGTTGCAGCACGGGTCATACAAGTGTTAGGGCCCAAATCCTCAACTATACCCTGGAAGGCATCACAGCTATAATTGACAAATCTTTGTTCACTGTAATATATATATATATTTGATCCATTCAACATTTTTATTAATCTGCACCTGTGGGATTATAGAAGCAATGCCGGCATAAATCTGGTTCTGGGCTTTAAACTGGTCAGGCACCCCCCTTGGCACTCCAATGGCATCAATATATACTAGTGGATCTTCTTCATAACTCATGTGGAGCTGATCGAGACTTCTCCTCTTTCTGGTAGGTTCATCAGGTATCTTTGGTGTACATATATTGTGTATGTTTAATTAGCAAATCAGTATCTAGAGAACTGTTCTCTTTGCAGAAACTTGTCTTGAAGATCCCTACTGGTATACCTGTGGTGTCGTGGGAATTATAGCAGGTGTAATTGTCAGCTAATACGGTTACTTCTCCTGGGACCTTTAGTCTAGGTTCCTTATGAATTAGTGGGACATAATCTGGGCAATCAGTGGACTTCAAACCTTTCAACAAATTCATGACACAGGCAGTGGTGTTGTCATCAGGAAAAAGCAATGCATGTGTGTATAGGTGTGTATTCGCAGCAGCACAAGCAATACATCCTACAGAGATATTCTGGACTCTTACATTGTATCTCACCCATTCTAACCATAGGTTTTTCCTTGGGGCTGTTTGTGTTTCTATGGAGAAAACTTCTTGCCAACTGAGACCTGGCATGGGGATTACTTCATTAACTACATTTCGCAAACGCTCATCTAGGCCTGTTTTAGGTGTACTGGTAACAGGGGCCTTGGTTGGTCTGAAGCTAATATCCCGGAGCTGTATATGGCCTAAATTCCCATGGTATCCACTACTAAATACATAATTATAATGCCTTCCCAGTACAAATGTCTGCAGGTCAGCAGATTGGGGGCTTTCAAGATTTAGGAGGAGGGGGTGACAGCTTCTACCCCATTTACAGCCCCTAAGTGGTTGCAGAAGGGCTGTTAGATGCATTCTCTCACAAAGACTGCTACCCGTCCCATCCTTGGGAACATGGCTTCACTAGATTTATATCCCCAATCATCTCCCGTATTCCAGGCAGCATCTGTCTAATAATAACAGTTATTGTTGTCATTTCTGGTAACACATATATAAAACTGGATGATCCCCTCTACCACCCGTTCAGTCTCGAGGCACTTGACTACATCACAGAAATCAAATCGCCAGATATTCACCGGGGCTGTTTGGTTTACCCAGAGAATAGTGGCGCCAGAATTCTTATTTACAATAGGGGCCGAAGAGGTAGGGGCAAGGATGGCCCTCAGTTCCAGGATCAAAAACAACAGCAACATTTCCCTTCAGTCACTATTGTGACTAAACACTGGTTCGGTCTCTTTTACAGTGTGAGGCGTGGATCCAGGTGCTCTTTCCTTCAAATTTTACTGCAGTGGGGGTAACCAGGATCATCGTGTGAAGTCCTTCAAATCTCGGCTGGAGACAATCTCTGCACACAAACTTTTTCACATACACCAGGTCTCCTGGCACAAAGGGATGGTGTCCAGGAACCTTGTCTGGGTCTGGAAGAGAACTGAAGACAGTTAGATGCACTTTGGCAAGGTGTCCATTTAAGGCCTGCACATAGCTAGTCAAGTCCTGGTACTTGAGCTGCAACTGTTGTGGAAAGAAACATTCAAGATTGGGGCTCCTGCCAAACAGAATCTCATACGGTGACAGTCCTGTCTTCCTGTTTGGGGTATATCTTACTGGAAACAAAGCTAGAGGAAGGCATTCTGTCCGTGGTTTACCAGTCTCTGTCATTGCCTTCTGGATTTTAAGCTTAAAAATTCCATTTAGTCTCTCCACTTTTCCACTGTTCTGCGGATGGAGTATGCAATGCTTGACTTACCCCCAGTGCTGCCATTACCTCTGACATGATCTCTCCAGTAAAATGGGAACCCTGATCGCTTTCAATGACTTCAGGAACTCCATACCTGCATATGATCTCAGCCATCAGTTTCTTCGCCGTTGTCTTAGCCGTAGCTTTGGCAACTGGGTAGGCTTCTGGCCAACCTGAAAATAAATCAATGCAGACCAACACATACTCATACTTCCCTACCCTGGGTAACTGAATATAATCAATCTGCAGTCTCTGGAATTGGTTAAAGGGCCGGGGAGTGTGCTTGGATGGGGTTTTCACTGTCCTACTCTGATTATGTGTGGCACATATCATGCAGCTCTGTACCTGCCTTTCTGCGCAGGTGGAAAACCCCGGGGGCAATCCATTGTTTCTGTAGGGTGTCACACATGGCCGTCTTCAAGTGGTGCACATTCCCGTGCAGAACCTGTGCCATCATTGGGTACAGTACCTGTGGTAGGCAGACCTTTTCACCCCTCCCCCATAGCCCAGTGACGGTATCAGAGCAAGCCCCTATCCTTTGCCACCTATTTTTCTCCTCCTTACTTGCCTGTTCTTGTAACTGGGCTAAGATGTCTTTCAACACAAGTGGAGATGGTGGGGTGTCTAGGTGATGTACTCTAGAGGCCACAGGAGTGCTTGCTGCTTTCTTGGCAGCCTGGTCTGCCAGTGCGTTACCCTTTTGTCCGTCCATCAGTGCCTTTGGTATGTGCCTTTACCTTTATGATGCCTGCTTGGGTGGGAAGCTGTAGTGCATTCATAAGTTGCTGGACTGCCTCAGCACGTTTAATGGGGTGGCCATTTGCTGTCAGGAAAGCCCTGGCTCTCCAGATAGGCCCATAATCGTGTGCAATGCCAAAAGCATACCTGGAATCAGTGTAGATATTTACAGTCTTACCTTCTGCTAGTTTGCTCTGCTTCTTGTGCAGACATATGAGCTGGCATTGACTCTGCCTTGATTACCTCATGTTCTGAGACCACAGCATATCTGGTACAGTAGCGTCCTTGGTCATCTTGGTGACAGGATCCATCTACAAAAAGCTCAAAATCAGCATTAGAATGGGCACACTAGAGACCAGCCGTTTCCTGAGACATCAATTCTAGACAATCATATGGTTTGGAAACCTAATCTTGTTCCTCTGGATCCATTTTAGAAAGAAAAAGAGTGTCCTTTTTCATGTCACCTACTCCTCCCCCCTTTGGATCCATAGGTACTAGGAGAAGAGTAGCGGGGTTTAGGACAGTGCACCTTTTCAAAGTCACATTAGTAGGCATGAGAATAGCACACCGAAGTCGCAGCTGTCTGGTCATGGACATGTGGCTAGACTATACTTGGTTAGGGATACTATATACATCGTGTGGGGTATGGACCATCAGTGGGTAATTTGATTGAGTCCATGAGGGTTTTAACAGCTTCAGCATTCTTCACTGGAGTCCCGGCGGTGGTAATAAACCCTCGATTGGCCCATAGGGCTCCTAAATCATGAGCAATACCAAATGCATACTGTGAGTCCGTGTATATATTAGCCCGCCTGTCTTTGGCCAGAACACATGCAGTAGACAGGGCCTGAAGTTCTACTTCTTGTGCTGACAGTGAGGGAGGGAGTGCAGCTCCGTGCACTACAGTATCTTCCGTAGTAACAGCGTATCTGGTGTGGAATCTGCCAAATCATCAGCATATCTTGAACCGTCTTTCAGGGCATTGTAGAAAGGTTGCATTATACGGGATGCGTCCGGTATCCACTGACAACAATAAGTACATAGTCCAAGAAAACGCTGGAGTTCAGTCTCATCTTTTGGTAAAGGAAGGGAGCTGACGGCTATTTTTCTTTCTTTTGTGAGGTGTCTGGCACCCTGAAGGAGACAGTGACCCAAAAATATCACTTGACCAAGGCAGAACCGAAATCTCGAGGCCGAAACCCGACAGTTCAGATCTGCCAGATACTTGAGAAAACTAACAGTGGCAACAATGGCTTCCTGCTCTGTCTGTGCACACAACAAAAGATTATCCACATACTGAAGCAGCGTGACATAGGGGTGTTCTAATTGCCAGGGCAAAAGACACTCTCCCATATTTTTTGCAAACTGATTGGGACTTCTTTTTGGGCCCCCTGTGGCATAGCTGTCCGCGTCAATTGTCATCCCTGATAAGTGAATGCAAACAGAAACTGGCAATCTGGGTGTAATGGAATGCTGAAGAAGACATTGGCAAGGTCAATAACTGTGAACCAAGCAGCATCCTGAGATATCTGGGACAAAAGAGTATGTGGATTAGGCACCGGAGTTTCTGGAACAGTAACTGCATTAACTGCCCGTAGACCTTGTACCAGCCGGTACACAGGGGGTTGGCCGGGTGGGGTCTTTTTCTTAATGGGAAACAAGGGCGTGTTCCATGGGGAAACACAGGGTATCAGGACACCATTATTGAGTAACGTTTGTATTTGCCCCTTGAGGCACTGCTCCTGATCATGTTTCAAAGGGTACTGATGGACTTTAGAAAAAGGGGCACCAGGTTTGAGAAACACTTTTACTGGTTCTACAGGCATTATTGGGGGAGAATCTGGGTCTATCAGGACCATCATAACTGTGGGAAGGGTATGTAGGATACAGATCTCATTATATTCATCTGCATAGGGGTTATATAACGCAAGGACCATCTGACCATCATCTTGGAATTGTATTCTGGAGCGGAACTGTGATAATAAATCTGCCCCCAGTAAATTTACCGGACATGAGGGAGAGATTACGAACTGAGCAGTAACTTCAGGGAAAGGTCCCACAGGGTTAGGTTTTATAAGAGTATATTTATTGGGTCTGTCATCTACTCTAATTAAAACAAGCTCTTGATCTGAGAATTGACATGGGGCTGGGGAGGGACCTTATCATCAAGCAGGGAGACCCCCTGTTCCAGATCATCATTTTTAATTGTTTGTCTTTCTGACACATTATTCTCAAACGCTTTCTCAATACCTTCCTGCACCACAAAACATCCAGACTTTATCATAGGAGTAGACAGCTTTCATTTTTCAACGTAGCAAAAAACAATCAGAATTCATTTTCTCTGTTGATCCTCAATTTGCTATATATCAACCACTCAACTTGCTTTTACCAATCACTTACAAATTTCCTTCTAAAACTAGACACTAGATTTCACTTTTAAATTCCAGATTATAATATTTCTTTATACGTAAAAACAATGTTGTCGCTTTAAACAAGACAGAGATCTACCAGAGAAAATACAGAGAACACCGTTACAGTATGTGCTCTCTCCATTCCAAGGACACAGAGATAAGAGAGATCACAGCATTCCTCTACACAGAGAAAAGAGACAAGCAATAGCGCAGCTACACGACCCCTCCCATCGGATATTCCAAAGACAAACACAGACACAAAATATAGCAGTTCTTAGACTTAATTAATTTCTACGAAACCTTCATCACACAATTGACATACCAGAACACCTTAGAAAAACCTATAATTGAGAATATTTTCCCCATTTTTTGGGCTAACAATATCAGATTCATAATACAACTTCAAAGACTTCTTTTCCTTCCACAAAAACGGATTCTCCTTTAGAGCTAAATATCCTTCTTAGTTGTGCATAATACTGACGGCCTTACGGTTTTATTCCACTGGGTCTCTCTCTGTCCCCCGCTGGGACAACCCAAAAACGCGGTACTCAGTGAAAGGAGGAGGGCGTCTTAGACTTAACCCTCCGGACACCCCTGGAAATACATAAATATATGATTCCTGAGTTACGCATCCTACCCAATCTTCGATCACCTCACCGCGCCTGATTCTAACAGTGATCAGGAATTCAGGATATTTTGACTATAAAGAGAATTACATCACTGGTCAATCCGGGGTGTCCGTCCCTTATGAGGTACGGTTCGAGCACTGGGCTTCCAACGGAACTACACCTCTATATGATTCCACCCAAAAATCATCCCACCTCCGGGGACAAACCTCAGATCCTCTTTGCAGCAACAAACACAGGAAAACCACACCAAACGGTCAGTCTGGACAGTATAACTGCCACTTACCGTGGTTGTTGTGGGGGATGATCAGTCCCAATTTTCCAGTGCCTGTGTCCGGTCCGAGGATCCTTTGTCTTGTTGTCCTCCGGGCGGCAGAGGCGTTCCTGCTTGGAGCCCCACGTTAAGCGCCAACTGTTGAGGGAGGATTTAAATTGATCCTTCACGGTTAACCCAGTGATTTCCAAATTAATATACAAGGTGTTGCCGGCAACTGAAAATGACCAGACGGAGACGTGTGTCTCTGTATGGGGGATCGAGCTGATCTCTGGCCCCCGTTTATTTTGTATATCAGTTTTCATTGTCACAGAAATTATACTTCAACCAATCAGCATAAGAACACGCTCACAGTTCTTAACCTATAAGAATGCAGGAAAAACTTAACCCATGAGGATACAGGAAAAATGGAAACTACAGATATAGTCATGTCTTTTTGGCATAGTATATGTTTTTCTAACAGATGCCTCAGTCTTGTATAGTGATACACCCCCGAATCTATTATCTGGCTCGAGACAGAAAACTCAAGGTCTTTATACCAATTATGAAACATAGCCTAGTTGCATACCAGGCTTGTGAACAAAAAGATAAAGTTACTTCATGGCAGCTGTAACCTTTTACCTAATTAAATAACAGAATTTATCTTTAAGCAACAAGAAAATGGAGTCAAAAACACAAAATGGAGAATCTAGCACAAAATGGAGAACCTTTCATAATTTGTTCCTTCACACTACAACATCTGTGAGGACCTTATGAGACGCTTAGCAGTAAGGTACTACAACACCATGGCGCTAGAAGAAGGCTACTGATTTCTACCTGGACAAGGGGACTCTGAATTTGCCTCCAAACCGGCCGGACTTTGCCTGCCCTGTGGTCTGGTACCCTGGACTGTGGATGCTGAAGCCTTCAGTAAAAGGTAAAGAGACTGCAACGTTGTGTCCTCATTCTTCACTGCGCCTCTCATCATCCACTATCTTACACACTGGGAAGCCCTGGGGACATACTTCACCTGTGGGAAGGTATACCATCTAGCTGCCATAGCATCACCCCAGCGGACCCCTTAAAGCAGCGTCGGTCACCCTGACCGAATACGGCAGGTGGCATCATGAACATTCCCTTTAAAGACCTTTTCCCTTTAATGCGGACGTCCCAAGGGCCACGGACCGGGTCAGCTGCCGTGACATCCCCCCGAGAACCAAAGGACCCAGTACCGAGTACCAAGCTGCCCTTAGGGGTGTTCCAAATCTTTTGGTGTCACGAACAGGATCTACTTAAGCCTGAAAATCGGGTCATGTGTGCCACGAGACTGTACCAGAATCGTGCTTGAACTGTGATTTGCTAAAGAACTGTGTATTGCAAAAGACCGCCAAAATTCCCTCCAAAACCGCTGCCATTACAGCACCACGAGGAGTGCAGGAGAAGAAGAAGGGTGTGCCGTCATGGGCATGAATGAACTGAGAAGCGCAAAAGATAATGGCCACCCAGTCTAAATATTTCTGTACCTTGAGGACATGTCCGTCAGCAGCCGAGATCCGCCTCCTGATCCTAAATGGCGGGAGGAGACAAAGAAAAAGTAACCGCCCCCAGAGGAGAGAGCGGGAAAAAGACCAGGAAGGAGCAGAGATGGTGACCAACGGGTATACGAAGGAGAACGACCCGATCCAACGCAATCCCCTGCCACCAGGGGAGTACCCAGGCCTACCGCCGCTGGAGGATGTGGATTCCTTGGAGCCATCTGTGGGAGAGCTGAACTGTTGTGAAATTGGATTCTGGGCTCCCCCGGTGGCCACTTGTGGAATTGTACTTGTGTGCATCATCCCCTCTGTTCACCTGCTCCTATCAGGATGTGGGAGTCGCTATATAACCTTGCTCCTCTGTCAGTTTCATGCCGGTCAACAATGTAATCAGAAGCCTTTCTGTGCATGTTCCTGCTACTAGACAACTCCCAGCTAAGTTGGACTTTTGTCCTTGTGTGTTTTTGCATTTTGTTCCTGTTCACAGCTGCTGTTTCGTTACTGTGTCTGGAAAGCTCTTGTGAGCGGAAATTGCCACTCTGGTGTTATGAGTTAATGCTAGAGTCTTAAAGTAATTTCTGGATGGTGTTTTGATAGGGTTTTCTGCTGACCATGAAAGTGCCCTTTCTGTCTTCTTTCTATCTAGTAAGCGGACCTCGATTTTTGCTAAACCTATTTTCATACTACGTTTGTCATTTCATCTAAAATCACCGCCAATATATGTGGGGGCCTCTGTCTGCCTTTTGGGAAAATTTCTCTAGAGGTGAGCCAGGACTGTCTTTTCCTCTGCTAGGATTAGGTAGTTCTCCGGCTGGCGCTGGGCATCTAGGGATAAAAAAACGTAGGCATGCTACCCGGCCACTTCTAGTTGTGCGGCAGGTTTAGTTCATGGTCAGTATAGTTTCCATCTTCCAAGAGCTAGTTCTCATATATGCTGGGCTATGTTCTCTCGCCATTGAGAATCATGACAGTTTGACCGGCCCAAAAAAAAAGGGTTAAATTACTGGCTGAGAAAGGAGAGAAAAAAGAAGTCTGCTACAATTTTTTTTTTTTTTTTTTTTCCCTCTAGTTCTGAGTGTGCTCTTAATTGAATCACTTGCTAGTCTGCCTATACTGCAGCCTTCCTCTCTTTCTCTCCTTCTTATCCTTGAATGGCTCTGTGTTCACCTGTTTCAAATGGATCTTCAGAGTGTAGCTACAGGTTTGAATAATCTCGCCACAAAGGTACAAAATTTGCAAGATTTCGTTGTTCATGCACCTATGTCTGAGCCTAGAATTCCTTTGCCTGAATTCTTCTCGGGGAATAGATCTCACTTTCAAAATTTTAAAAATAATTGCAAATTGTTTTTGTCCCTGAAGTCTCGCTCTGTTGGAGACCCTGCACAGCAGGTCAGGATTGTAATTTCCTTGCTCCGGGGCGACCCTCAAGACTGGGCTTTTGCATTGGCACCAGGGGATCCTGCGTTGCTCAATGTGGATGCGTTTTTTCTGGCCTTGGGGTTGCTTTATGAGGAACCTCATTTAGAGCTTCAGGCGGAAAAGGCCTTGATGCCTTTTGGTCTTTCAAATGCCCCTTCAGTCTTCCAGTCCTTTATGCATGACATTTTCCGCGATTATTTGGACAAATTTATGATTGTGTATCTGGATGATATTCTGATTTTTTCGGATGACTGGGACTCTCATGTCCAGCAGGTCAGGAGGGTTTTTCAGGTTTTGCGGTCTAATTCCTTGTGTGTGAAGGGTTCTAAGTGTGTTTTTGGGGTTCAAAAGATTTCCTTCTTGGGATACATTTTTTCCCCCTCTTCCATCGAGATGGATCCTGTCAAGGTTCAGGCTATTGGTGATTGGACGCAACCCTCTTCTCTTAAGAGTCTTCAGAAATTTTTGGGCTTTGCTAACTTTTATCGTCGATTTATTGCTGGTTTTTCTGATGTTGTAAAACCATTGACTGATTTGACTAAGAAGGGTGCTGATGTTGCTGATTGGTCCCCTGATGC
The DNA here is from genome assembly GCF_051348905.1 of Ranitomeya variabilis. Classification (NCBI taxonomy): domain Eukaryota; kingdom Metazoa; phylum Chordata; class Amphibia; order Anura; family Dendrobatidae; genus Ranitomeya; species Ranitomeya variabilis. The sequence continues at coordinate 124,040,037 of NC_135237.1, read as the reverse complement.
TGTGGAGGCCTTTCGGGAGCTCAAGCGCCGCTTTTCTTCCGCCCCAGTGTTGCGTCAGCCTGATGTTGCTCTTCCTTTTCAGGTTGAGGTCGACGCTTCTGAAATCGGAGCTGGGGCGGTGTTGTCGCAGAGAAGTTCCGACTGCTCCGTGATGAGACCTTGTGCTTTTTTTTCCCGTAAATTTTCGCCCGCCGAGCGGAATTATGATATTGGGAATCGGGAGCTTTTGGCCATGAAGTGGGCTTTTGAGGAGTGGCGTCACTGGCTTGAGGGGGCCAGACATCAGGTGGTGGTATTGACTGACCACAAAAATTTAATTTACCTTGAGTCTGCCAGGCGCCTGAATCCTAGACAGGCGCGCTGGTCGTTGTTTTTCTCTCGGTTTAATTTTGTGGTGTCTTACCTACCGGGTTCTAAGAATGTTAAGGCGGATGCCCTTTCTAGGAGTTTTGAGCCTGACTCCCCTGGTAATTCTGAGCCCACAGGTATCCTTAAAGATGGAGTGATATTGTCTGCCGTTTCTCCAGACCTGCGGCGGGCCTTGCAGGAGTTTCAGGCGGATAGACCTGATCGTTGCCCACCTGGTAGACTGTTTGTTCCTGATGATTGGACCAGTAGAGTCATCTCTGAGGTTCATTCTTCTGCGTTGGCAGGTCATCCTGGAATCTTTGGTACCAGGGATTTGGTGGCAAGGTCCTTCTGGTGGCCTTCCCTGTCACGAGATGTGCGAGGCTTTGTGCAGTCTTGTGACGTTTGTGCTCGGGCCAAGCCTTGTTGTTCTCGGGCTAGTGGATTGTTGTTACCCTTGCCTATCCCGAAGAGGCCTTGGACGCACATCTCGATGGATTTTATTTCGGATCTGCCTGTTTCTCATAAGATGTCTGTCATCTGGGTGGTGTGTGACCGTTTCTCTAAGATGGTCCATCTGGTTCCCTTGCCTAAGTTGCCTTCTTCTTCCGAGTTGGTTCCTCTGTTTTTTCAAAATGTTGTTCGTTTGCATGGTATTCCGGAGAATATCGTTTCTGACAGAGGGACCCAATTCGTGTCTAGATTTTGGCGGGCATTCTGTGCTAGGATGGGCATAGATTTGTCTTTTTCGTCTGCTTTCCATCCTCAGACTAATGGCCAGACCGAGCGGACTAATCAGACCTTGGAGACATATTTGAGGTGTTTTGTGTCTGCGAATCAGGATGATTGGGTTGCTTTTTTGCCTTTGGCGGAGTTCGCCCTCAATAATCGGGCCAGCTCTGCCACCTTGGTGTCCCCGTTTTTCTGTAATTCGGGGTTTCATCCTCGATTTTCCTCCGGTCAAGTGGAATCTTCGGATTGTCCTGGAGTGGATGCTGTGGTGGAGAGGTTGCATCAGATTTGGGGGCAGGTGGTGGACAATTTGAAGTTGTCCCAGGAAAAGACTCAGCTTTTTGCCAACCGCCGTCGTCGTGTTGGTCCTCGGCTTTGTGTTGGGGACTTGGTGTGGTTGTCTTCTCGTTTTGTCCCTATGAGGGTTTCTTCTCCTAAGTTTAAGCCTCGGTTCATCGGCCCGTACAAGATATTGGAGATTCTTAACCCTGTGTCCTTCCGTTTGGACCTCCCTGCATCCTTTTCGATTCATAATGTTTTTCATCGGTCATTGTTGCGCAGGTATGAGGTACCGGCTGTGCCTTCCGTTGAGCCTCCTGCTCCGGTGTTGGTTGAGGGTGAGTTGGAGTACGTTGTGGAAAAGATCTTGGACTCTCGTGTTTCCAGACGGAAACTCCAGTATCTGGTCAAATGGAAGGGATACGGTCAGGAGGATAATTCTTGGGTGACTGCCTCTGATGTTCATGCCTCCGATCTTGTCCGTGCCTTTCATAGGGCTCATCCTGATCGCCCTGGTGGTTCTGGTGAGGGTTCGGTGCCCCCTCCTTGAGGGGGGGGTACTGTTGTGAAATTGGATTCTGGGCTCCCCCGGTGGCCACTTGTGGAATTGTACTTGTGTGCATCATCCCCTCTGTTCACCTGCTCCTATCAGGATGTGGGAGTCGCTATATAACCTTGCTCCTCTGTCAGTTTCATGCCGGTCAACAATGTAATCAGAAGCCTTTCTGTGCATGTTCCTGCTACTAGACAACTCCCAGCTAAGTTGGACTTTTGTCCTTGTGTGTTTTTGCATTTTGTTCCTGTTCACAGCTGCTGTTTCGTTACTGTGTCTGGAAAGCTCTTGTGAGCGGAAATTGCCACTCTGGTGTTATGAGTTAATGCTAGAGTCTTAAAGTAATTTCTGGATGGTGTTTTGATAGGGTTTTCTGCTGACCATGAAAGTGCCCTTTCTGTCTTCTTTCTATCTAGTAAGCGGACCTCGATTTTTGCTAAACCTATTTTCATACTACGTTTGTCATTTCATCTAAAATCACCGCCAATATATGTGGGGGCCTCTGTCTGCCTTTTGGGAAAATTTCTCTAGAGGTGAGCCAGGACTGTCTTTTCCTCTGCTAGGGTTAGGTAGTTCTCCGGCTGGCGCTGGGCATCTAGGGATAAAAAAACGTAGGCATGCTACCCGGCCACTTCTAGTTGTGCGGCAGGTTTAGTTCATGGTCAGTATAGTTTCCATCTTCCAAGAGCTAGTTCTCATATATGCTGGGCTATGTTCTCTCGCCATTGAGAATCATGACACTGAACCTGGGCAACGGGGTGGTGACAGCGGAGACAAGGATGCAGGCCCTATTCAGACAGAATGCCCTGGAAGAGTCACGGTCCGGATGACAGCTGATCCCAGTATCCTCATCGGCGGAGCGGACCGGCGTCGGCAGAAATGCATCAGGTGCAGGTACAGAAAGTGGCCCCATGTTGATGACCAGCCCTGCTCTGGCGACCGCTCCTTCCCCAGCCACCGACCATGCTTCAGCACCTGCTACCACCACCGAAACCCTTACAGTCCCTTTCCCAGACTACGTCTCGAGAGCTGGACTGAACGGGCCCCATGCTAGAATCCTCCCTTGGGAGGAATATAGGCTATGCTTGATATCGCAGTGGGGGAGAGAAGAGGAATGAAAAGTCTGATGTGAAATTCAGGACAGCCTCCCAATGAGATGGGGTGTAGTAGTGGTCTTCCATCTTCAAAAAGGGAAGGGCTTTTTTCAGGAAATTTGATTACCGGTACAGGTCCATGTCACCGGGGACGAGGTGGGAACTCACCTTGGAGAGGGATACTCGGACCAAGATCTATACCCAGTGGAAGCTGTAGTTTACACTTGGTACTGGAATGAAAATGGCTGGCGTGCCAGGGTGTTGTGAATTAGACTTTTTTGGCTCCCTCTTGTGGTCACTAGTGATATGACTCTGGGATTGTCTTTCCTCAGTTTGGCACCCACCTGGGTCGTTAGACCAGGGGTGTTGCTCTATGAACTTCCTGAATTCTCAGTCTGGTGCCTGGCATCGTTGTAATAAGTCCTTTCTGTTTGCTCCTGTCTGCTGGTCCTGGTTCTTGCAAAATTAAGCTAAGTCCTGCTTCCTTGTTTTTTGGTTATTTGTATTGCTCTTACTTTTTGTCCAGCTTGTACTAAATGTGATTCCTGATTTTTCTGGAAGCTCTAGGGGGCTGGTATTCTCCCCCCGGGCCGTTAGACGGTTCGGGGGTTCTTGAATATCCAGCGTGGATATTTTTGATAGGGTTTTTTGCTGACCGTATAAGTCATCTTTCTATATTCTGCTATTAGTCAGTGGGCCTCTCTTTCCTAAATACCTAGTTCATTCTTACGTTTGTCTTTTCTTCTTACCTCACCGTTATTATTTGTTGGGGGCTTGTATCCAACTTTTGGGGTCTTTTCTCTGGAGGCAAGAAAGGTCTATCTTTTCCCTTCTAGGGTTAGTTAGTTCTCCGGCTGGCGCGAGACGTCTAGAACCAACGTAGGCACTTTCCCCGGCTGCTGCTATTTGTGGTGCTAGGATTAGATATACGGTCAGCCCAGTTACCACTGCCCAATGAGCTGGTTTTTTGTGTTTGCAGACTTGGTATTTATTTCTGAGACCCTCTGCCATTGGGGTCATAACAGTATGCCAGGCCAAAGTTGAATGTTTAATGCATTGCAGAAGTGGGATAATAAGAAAGGAAATTCTGAGTTTTTTTTTTTTTTCCCTCTCTTTCTTCCTCCCCTTTACCTCTGAGTGGCTTGAGCTTGCTGCAGACATGAATGTCCAGACCTTGATTACAAGTGTGGACCAGCTTGCTGCTCGTGTGCAGGGCATACAAGATTTTGTTACCAGTAGTCCTATGTCTGAACCTAAAATACCTATTCCTGAACTGTTCTCTGGAGACCGATTTAAGTTTAGGAATTTCAGGAATAATTGTAAATTGTTTCTATCTCTGAGACCCCGTTCGTCTGGAGACTCAGCTCAGCAAGTTAAAATTGTTATCTCTTTCTTACGGGGCGACCCTCAGGATTGGGCCTTCTCGCTAGCGCCAGAAGATCCGGCATTGGCAAATATTGATGCGTTTTTTCTAACGCTCGGATTGCTTTACGAGGAACCCAATCTTGAAATTCAGGCAGAAAAAGCCTTACTGGCTATTTCTCAGGGCCAGGATGAAGCTGAAGTGTATTGCCAAAAATTTCGGAAATGGTCCGTGCTTACTCAGTGGAATGAGTGTGCTCTGGCCGCAAATTTCAGAAATGGCCTTTCTGAAGCCATTAAGAATGTGATGGTGGGTTTCTCCATTCCTACAAGTCTGAATGATTCCATGGCGCTGGCTATTCAAATTGACCGGCATTTGCGGGAGCGCAAAGCCGCTAATCCTCTTGTGGTGTTGTCTGAACAAACACCTGATTTAATGCAATGTGGTAGAATTCAGACTAGAAATGAACGGAAAAATCATAGACGTCAGAATGGGTTGTGTTTTTACTGTGGTGATTCTACATATGTTATATCAGCATGCTCTAAACGCCTAACAAGGGTTGTTAGTCCTGTCGCCATTGGTAATTTGCAACCTAAATTTATTTTGTCTGTGACTTTAATTTGCTCATTGTCTTCCTACCCTGTTATGGCGTTTGTGGATTCAGGTGCTGCCCTGAGTCTTATGGATCTGTCATTTGCCAAGCGCTGTGGTTTTGTTCTTGAGCCGTTGGTAAATCCTATCCCTCATAGAGGTATTGATGCTACGCCATTGGCGGAAAATAAACCGCAGTTTTGGACACAGGTAACCATGTGCATGACTCCTGAACATCGGGAGGTGATTCGTTTTCTTGTTCTGCATAAAATGCATGATTTGGTCGTTTTGGGTCTGCCATGGTTACAGACCCATAATCCAGTCTTGGATTGGAAGGCAATGTCTGTGTCAAGTTGGGGCTGTCAGGGAATTCATGGTGATTCCCCGCCGGTGTCTATTGCTTCCTCTATTCCTTCGGAAGTTCCTGAGTATTTGTCTGATTTTCAGGATGTATTCAGCGAGTCCAGGTCCAGTGCTCTGCCTCCTCATAGGGACTGTGACTGCGCTATAGATTTGATTCCAGGTAGTAAATTTCCTAAGGGAAGACTATTTAATCTGTCTGTACCTGAGCATACCGCAATGCGTTCGTATATCAAGGAATCTCTGGAGAAGGGGCATATCCGTCTATCCTCTTCCCCTCTTGGTGCGGGATTCTTTTTTGTGGCCAAGAAGGACGGATCTTTGAGACCTTGTATTGACTATCGGCTTCTGAATAAAATCACTGTTAAATTTCAGTATCCTTTGCCTCTGTTGTCGGACTTGTTTGCCCGGATTAAAGGTGCCAAGTGGTTCACCAAGATAGATCTTCGTGGTGCGTACAACCTTGTGCGCATTAAGCAAGGAGATGAATGGAAAACTGCATTTAATACGCCTGAAGGTCATTTTGAGTACTTGGTGATGCCTTTTGGGCTCTCTAATGCTCCTTCAGTGTTTCAGTCCTTTATGCATGATATTTTCCTGAAGTATCTGGATAAATTTATGATTGTTTATCTGGATGATATTCTGTTTTTTTCTGATGATTAGGACTCGCATGTAGAGCAGGTCAGGATGGTGTTTCAGGTTTTGCGTGAGAATGCTTTGTTTGTTAAGGGCTCAAAGTGTCTCTTTGGAGTACAGAAGGTTCCCTTTTTGGGTTTTATTTTTTCCCCTTCTGCGGTGGAGATGGACCCAGTCAAGGTCCGAGCTATTCATGATTGGACTCAACCCACGTCAGTTAAGAGTCTTCAGAAGTTCTTGGGCTTTGCTAACTTCTACCGTCGTTTTATCGCTAATTTTTCTAGCGTTGTTAAACCTTTGACGGATATGACCAAGAAAGGTTCTGATGTTGCTAACTGGGCTCCTGCAGCCGTGGAGGCTTTCCAAGAGTTGAAGCGCCGGTTTACTTCAGCGCCTGTTTTGTGCCAGCCTGATGTCTCACTTCCCTTTCAGGTTGAAGTGGATGCTTCTGAGATTGGGGCAGGGGCCGTTTTGTCGCAGAGAGGCCCTGGTTGCTCTGTAATGAGACCATGTGCTTTTTTCTCTAGGAAGTTTTCGCCTGCTGAGCGGAATTATGATGTTGGCAATCGGGAGTTGCTGGCCATGAAGTGGGCATTTGAGGAGTGGCGTCATTGGCTCGAGGGTGCTAAGCATCGTGTGGTGGTCTTGACTGATCACAAAAATTTGATGTATCTCGAGTCTGCTAAACGTCTGAATCCTAGACAGGCCCGTTGGTCATTGTTTTTCTCCCGTTTTGACTTTGTGGTCTCGTATTTACCAGGTTCAAAGAATGTGAAGGCTGATGCTCTTTCAAGGAGCTTTGTGCCTGACTCTCCTGGAGTCGCAGAACCAGTTGGTATTCTTAAAGAGGGAGTAATCTTGTCAGCCATTTCTCCGGATTTGCGACGTGTGTTGCAGAGATTTCAGGCTGGTAGACCTGACTCTTGTCCACCTGACAGACTGTTTGTTCCTGATAAGTGGACCAGCAGAGTCATTTCCGAGGTTCATTCCTCGGTGTTGGCAGGGCATCTGGGAATTTTTGGCACCAGAGATTTGGTGGCTAGGTCCTTTTGGTGGCCTTCCTTGTCACGGGATGTGCGGTCATTTGTGCAGTCCTGTGGGACTTGTGCTCGAGCTAAGCCTTGCTGTTCTCATGCCAGCGGGTTGCTCTTGCCCTTGCCTGTCCCAAAGAGGCCTTGGACACACATTTCCATGGATTTCATTTCAGATCTTCCGGTGTCTCAGGGCATGTCTGTCATCTGGGTGGTATGTGATCACTTTTCCAAGATGGTCCATTTGGTATCTTTGCCTAAGCTGCCTTCCTCTTCCGATCTGGTTCCTTTGTTCTTTCAGAATGTGGTTCGTTTACACGGCATTCCTGAGAATATCGTGTCTGACAGAGGATCCCAGTTTGTTTCCAGGTTCTGGCGATCCTTTTGTGCTAAGATGGGCATTGATTTGTCGTTTTCGTCTGCCTTTCATCCTCAGACTAATGGACAAACGGAGCAAACTAATCAGACTCTGGAGGCTTATTTGAGGTGTTTTGTTTCTGCAGATCAGGATGATTGGGTGACCTTCTTGCCGTTGGCTGAGTTTGCCCTTAATAATCGGGCTAGTTCCGCTACTTTGGTTTCGCCATTTTTCTGCAACTCTGGTTTCCATCCTCGTTTTTCCTCGGGACATGTGGAGCCTTCTGACTGTCCTGGGGTAGATTCTGTGGTGGATAGGTTGCAGCAGATTTGGAATCATGTGGTGGACAACTTAAAGTTGTCACAGGAGAAGGCTCAGCGTTTTGCCAACCGCCGCCGCGGTGTGGGTCCCCGACTTCGTGTTGGGGATTTGGTATGGCTGTCTTCTCGATTTGTTCCTATGAAGGTCTCCTCTCCTAAATTTAAGCCTCGCTTCATCGGTCCTTACAAGATATTGGAAATCCTTAATCCTGTGTCCTTTCGCTTGGATCTTCCGGTGTCGTTTGCCATTCACAACGTGTTCCATGGGTCTTTGTTGCGGCGGTACGTTGTACCTGTGGTTCCTTCTGTTGAGCCTCCTGCTCCGGTGTTGGTTGAGGGCGAGTTGGAGTATGTGGTGGAGAAGATCTTGGATTCTCGTCTCTCCAGGCGGAGGCTTCAGTATCTGGTCAAGTGGAAGGGCTATGGTCAGGAGGATAATTCCTGGGTGGTTGCCTCTGATGTGCATGCGGCCGATTTAGTTTGTGCCTTTCACGCTGCTCATCCTGATCGCCCTGGTGGTCTTGGTGAGGGTTCGGTGACCCCTCCTTAAAGGGGGGGTACTGTTGTGAATTAGACTTTTTTGGCTCCCTCTTGTGGTCACTAGTGATATGACTCTGGGATTGTCTTTCCTCAGTTTGGCACCCACCTGGGTCGTTAGTCCAGGGGTGTTGCTATATGAACTTCCTGAATTCTCAGTCTGGTGCCTGGCATCGTTGTAATCAGTCCTTTCTGTTTGCTCCTGTCTGCTGGTCCTGGTTCTTGCAAAATTAAGCTAAGTCCTGCTTCCTTGTTTTTTGGTTATTTGCATTGCTCTTACTTTTTGTCCAGCTTGTACTAAATGTGATTCCTGATTTTGCTGGAAGCTCTAGGGGGCTGGTATTCTCCCCCCGGGCCATTAGACGGTTCGGGGGTTCTTGAATATCCAGCGTGGATATTTTTGATAGGGTTTTTTGCTGACCGTATAAGTCATCTTTCTATATTCTGCTATTAGTCAGTGGGCCTCTCTTTGCTAAATACCTAGTTCATTCTTACGTTTGTCTTTTCTTCTTACCTCACCGTTATTATTTGTTGGGGGCTTGTATCCAACTTTTGGGGTCTTTTCTCTGGAGGCAAGAAAGGTCTATCTTTTCCCTTCTAGGGTTAGTTAGTTCTCCGGCTGGCGCGAGATGTCTAGAACCAACGTAGGCATGTTCCCCGGTTCCCCGGTATTTGTGGTGCTAGGATTAGATATACGGTCAGCCCAGTTACCACTGCCCAATGAGCTGTTTTTTTGTGTTTGCAGACTTGGTATTTATTTCTGAGACCCTCTGCCATTGGGGTCATAACATAGGGATGTTGGGAGATGCGCATCACTCATAGCGCCACCTACTGCCCAAGAAACCATCTCCAGTGCTACAGTAGTTAAACCGCCAGCAAACCCACAAACCGACACAACCCCCACTGTGCGAACAACCACTACCACTGAGACAACAGCCGCTACCTCCGCTGTATGTAACACACATACACAAGCTACGCAAACTTCTGTCGCTGCGCATGACTTGACCATCCATGATCGACGAACTCATGGCATTTACCTGGCACCAGGTGTGATGTTGGATCCAACTCTTCCCAGGCCATGAAGAATCCAGTGCCAAGTGTTGCCATGGAAAACATCTACATAAGCCCACAAAACTTGAACAGATTGTACATAGTTCTTTAACTCTTGCTGCTTTAAACCCGTCCAGGGTTATTTCTTAAAGGGGTCCAATGTTAAAGGGATCCTGTGTTTTGCACAAGTTACTCGTTGCCTGTTGCCTTAAAGAACTGCAGAATCATGGACTATGCATGATCGGAACTTTCATGTATATAGTTTGCACCTTCTTAAAGGCGCTTACTACTGGTTTTACAATTGAGGCTTTTACAGAGCCTGCCTCCAACGGAGACTGTTGCTAATCTTGTTGTGAGAATTGCTTTGTTTTTCAGAGACCTGAAGAAAAACCCATTGGTGTGGCAGAATTCTGGGTCAGGATACACGCCTTGTAGCCTGCCCAAGACCAATGTTGGGGGTTCGCAACTAGTGTTGAGCATTCCGATACCGCAAGTATCGGGTATCGGCCGATATTTGCTGTATCGGAATTCCGATACCGGTATTCCGATACTTTTGTGGTATCGGGTATCGGTATCGAAACAACATTAATGTGTAAAATAAAGAATTAAAATAAAAAATATTGCTATACTCACCTCTCCGACGCAGCCTGCACCTTACCGGCGTTTAAAATGCGCGCGTCTCCTGCCTCCCATGACGTCACGGCTTGTGATTGGTTGCGTCGCCCATGTGACCTCGACGCAACCAATCACAACGCCGGAACGTAATTTTAAAATCCTGAAGGATCTGAAATTACGTCACGGCTTGCTGTGATTGGTTGCGTCCCGGCCACATGGGCGGCGCGCGACCAATCACAAGCCGGGACTTCGCGTAAGGAAGTTAAAGCGCGAATTTTAAGCAAACAACGCTGCCGGTTCCCTCGGTAAGGTGCAGGCTGCGTCGGAGAGGTGAGTATAGTAATATTTTTTATTTTAATTCTTTATTTTACACATTAATATGGTTCCCAGGGCCTGAAGGAGAGTTTCCTCTCCTTCAGACCCTGGGAACCATCAGGGATACCGTCCGATACATGAGTCCCATTGACTTGTATTGGTATCGGGTATCGGTATCGGATTGGATCCGATACTTTGCCGATATCGGCCGATACTTTCCGATACCGATACTTTCAAGTATCGGACGGTATCGCTCAACACTATTCGTAACGCTTCCCTCGCATCATGTCACTTATGTTGCTAAACTGACTTGAATATTGATGTGATTGATATTGCACTACCTCATTGAGTTATCTGAACCCATAAAGGGTTCAATGTTTCATCGTTGCACTATACCAGGAAGTTAATTTATTACAGAGTTAATCTGATAGATACAAATGTGGTTTACATAGTTGATAGTATGGAGCTGAAAATATAGAAAATGTTTAATGATGCACTTTTGAATAAACTGAAGGAAGATGCAGTGAGCCCGTGGGGGTTGATAGACTGTCCTGCACCTGAATAGAGAAAATGATTGTTTTGCACGTGAAGAAGAATAACAGTAATAAAATATTGATTTGCACTTAATAGATAGCGTGCCTGTAAGGGTACTTGTATTTCATAGCTAGTTTATGACTATATTGTTTCATGACTAAGTCGCGCACACACAATGTAAATATGTTTTACTATGTAACGTTTAAGTGTCCTTACCTCCCATAAAGGGAAGCAACAGTTTATATTAACTTGTTTTACAGCATTTCAAAAATGTGTATGTCTTTTGCTAACGTATTGTTGTTTTCTTTTCCCAGTCCGGGAGTACTGGATTTAACAGGAGGGGGGTGCAGTGCCCCAGGGTCCTGGTCGTTGCAGTAATAACATTCTCCTCTAGGGGGGAGTGATGTTACGTTTGGAGGCAAAGAAGGACAACTGAATCCAGGTATCACAAACATGCAACACATTTCGCACTCCAGGCCACCAGGGGGAGCTCTGCTCCTATTTATTAGGGCACTCCTCACACTTAGGTAAAACTGGTTGCCTGGGGAGAAAGTTAGTTAGTTGCTGGCTTAGCTTTGCTCAGTTATTTGGTCCCTGACAGGGGTGGGATCCTGTCAGATGTCCAGACAGAAGGACACGGAGCTGTGCCTGCCCTAAATACGGCAGCTTCTAGAAAGAGACACTGAAGGAGAACTGTATTGTAGAGAGGGTGAAGAAGTCATAGCAAAGGAGTGGATATCAGAGGAGTTCTGCCCTACACTGGCTGCCTCCTTCTGAGGCGCAGGATCCCGGTAGCCAGAACACCGAGGGAGCAACGATCCTTTATGCCTTGCTCCAGAGACCGGCATGACAGCTAATTTCACGTTACCTGTCCGCCCCTACACCCAGGAGGCAAGGTGGCACCCTTTAGAGGCTGGGGCATGATAGAGTCCCTGTAAAACGCCTCAAGCCACTGGTCATATGGGTTTGTCCTATCCATCTGGGGGACAGAGAGAGAAACATAACATCTACAACATCTGTGAGGACCTTATGAGACGCTTAGCAGTAAGGTACTACAACACCTCGGCACTAGAGGAAGGCTACTGATTTCTACCTGGACAAGCGGACTCTGGATTTGCCTCCTAACCGGCCAGACTCTGCCTGCCTGTGGTCTGGTACCCTGGACTGTGGATGCTGAAGCCTTCAGTAAAAGGTAAAGAGACTGCGACCATGTGTCCTCGTTCTTCACTGCACCTCTCACCATCCACCATCTTACACACTGGGAAGCCCTGGGGACATACTTAACCTGTGGGAAGGTATACCATCTAGCTGCTATAGCTTCACCCCAGCGGACCCCTTAAAGCAGCGTCGGTCACCCTGACCGAATACCACAGGTGGCATCACGAACATTCCCTTTAAAGACCTTTTCCCTTTAACACGGATGTCCCAAGGGCCACGGACCGGTTCAGCCACCGTAATATCCCCCTGAGAACCGAAGGACCCGGTACTGAGTGCCCCCTGCCCTTGGGGGTGCTCCATAATGACATAGGATAAAAAATAAATGGGAGAAGGTGCACATATTAGAAAAGAAAACCCATAATGCTTACACGTTTTGGGTAGAAAAATCTTTGATGATTAAGGGTTTTTCTACCCGAAACCTTTAAGCATTATGGATTTTCTTTTTTTAATATGTGCACAATCTTCCAATCTTTTAATCTTATGTATATGATTAAAGACTAAGTTTTAACTACTTTCCTGGTGCTGAAGACAATGCCCTTTAGGACCATTGAGAACTGTGAGTATATTTTTGCTAAAAATGTACAGATAAGGACAGGCAAAACCTAGTGCTCCGGCGCCTAAATCCAATGCACATCAACTTTATTTACACACAGATATTGACTGATGACAGGCTAATGAAACTTTGGGTACTGACTTAATTTTTCCCACAAAAATATGGCTGAACATTTGAGCAAAATAAAGCACTTCCATGACCCTATTTCCTTAAAAGTGGTAAACTCTTGTGAACAATGCCCTCACTCCTATTTTTAGAATTGTTACTCTGTAATGGCTTGTTAATATACAGTGGATGAAATAGGTATTCAACATGTAACCAATTTTCTAAGTAAATACACTGCTCAAAAAATAAAGGGAACACTTAAACAGCACAATGTAACTCCAAGTCAATCACTTCTGTGAAATCAATCTGACCATTTATGAATCAACTCCGATTGTAAATCAATTTCTCCTGCTGTTGTGCATATGGAACAGACAATAGGTAGAAATGTACTTACATAATAAAAATTAAACAACGACCCTAATCTAATTTGGTTTCCTTCTGGTTTACCTGTGCCTTAGAGTACACTCGCAAACTATAGGAGGTGATCTGGTACTATTTGAATACCATACCTTATATTTGTATGTACAGTGGGTACAGAAAGCATTCAGACCCCTTTAAATTTTTCACTCTTTGTTTCATTGCAGCCATTCGGTAAATTCAAAAAAGTTCATTTTTCCCATTAATATACACTCTGCATCCCATCTTGACTCATAAAAACAGAAATGTAGTTTTTTTTGCAAATTTATTAAAAAAGAAAAACTGAAATATCACATGGTCATAAGTATTCAAACCCTTTGCTCAGAAACTCATATTTAAGTCACATGATTGCTGTTTATTTCCTTGTGATCCTCCTTGAGATGGTTCTTCTCCTTCATTGGAGTCCAGCTGTATTAAATTAAACTGATAGGACTTGATTTGTAAAGGCACACATCTGTCAATATAAGACTTCACAGCTCACAGTGCATGTCAGACCAAATGAGAATCATAAGGTCAAAAGAACTGGCCAAGGAGCTCAGAGACAGAATTGTGGCAAGGCAAACATCTGGCCAAGGTTACAAAAGAATTTCTGCAGTACTCAAGGTTCCTAATAGCACAGAGGCCTCCATAATCCTTAAATGAAAGATGTTTGAAACCACCAGGAGTCTTCCTAGACTTAGCAGTCCAGCCAAACTGATCAATCGTGGGAGAAGAGCCTTGGTGAGAGAGGTAAAGAAAGACCCCAAGATCACTGTGGCTAAGCTCCACAGATGCAGTAGGGAGATGAGAGAAGGTCGGGCCTATAAGGCAGAGTGACCCAAAGGAAGCCTATCCTCAGTGAAAGACATATGAAAGCCTGCACAGAGTTTGCTAAAAAACACATGAAGGACTACCAGACTAGGATAAATAAGATTATCTGGTCTGATGAGACAAAGATAGAACTTTTTAGTGATAATTCTAAGCAGCATGTGTGGAGAAAACCAGGCACTGCTCATCACCTGCCCAATACAATCCCAACAGTGAAACATGGTGGTGGCAGCATCATGCTGTGGGGGTGTTTTTCAGCTGCAGGGACAGGATAACTGATTGCCATTGAAGGAAACATGAATGTGGCCAAGTACGGAGATATCCTGGATGAAAATCTCTTCCAGAGTGCTCTGGACCTCAGACTTGGCTGAAGGTTCACCTTCCAACAAGAAAATGACCCTAAGCACACAGCTAAAATAACAAAGGATGGGATTTAGAACAACTCTGAGACCATTCTTGACTGGCCCAGCCAGAGCTCTGACCTAAACACAAATTGAGCATCTCTGTAGAGACCATAAAATGGCTGTCCACCAATGTTCACCATCCAACCAGAGGGAACTGGAGAGGATATGCAAGGAAGAATGGCAGAAGATCTCTGAATCCATGTGTGAAAATCTTGTTGCATCATTCCCAAGAAGACTCATGGCTGTACTAGCTCAAAAGGGTGCTTCTACTCAATACTGAGCAAAGTGTCTGAATACTTATGACCATGTAATGTTTCCATTTTTCTTTTTTTTTTAATTTGCAAATATTACTACATTTCTGTTTTTGATGGGGTGCAGAGTGTAAATTAATGAAAAAAATGAACTTTTTTGAATTTACAAAATGGCTGCAATGAAACAGAGTGAAACATTTAAAGGGGTCTGAAAGTATATTTCCGTACCCACTGTATGTCTATGCACACTGCACTTTTTGGTTTGTGTTGTTTCCTTTTTTTCAGTAAGTTCTTTAAAAGTTAATTTTTAACCCTATCTGCTACACCAAATTGACTAATCTTTCGGGTTGCCACATTTCAGCTATGTATATTAATTAACAGATAGAAATGATAGGCAAATAACAAGACAACCCCTACAAAGGAGTAGGAGGATGACCACAAACCATTTCTCTGTTCTCCTCCTTTTTGGCTGCCATTTTGGTCACTTTTGCATTTTGTCATTGCTCTCACCTCTAGAGGTACTATACAGTAGCATGAGGCCGTGTCTGCAACCCGCAGAAGTTGCTCAGGTAGAGCAGATCATCCAGGATGGCACATCAATGCAAACTGTGGCAAGAAGGGTACCTGGGTCTGTCAGCACAGTGTCCAGAGCATGGAGCAGATACCACAAGACATGCCAGTACACCAGGAGATGTGGAGGAGGCCATAGGAGCGATACAACCCAGCAGCAGGACCTGTACCTCCTCCTTCATGCAAAGAGGAACAAGAGGAACAGTGCCAGAGCCCTGCAAAATGACCTCTAGCAGGCCACTAACATCTATGTGTCTGCTTAAACTATCATAAACAGACTCCATGAGGGTGTTATGAGGGCCCAACATCCACAAGTGGGTGTTGTGCTTACAGCCCAAAACCATGAAGGGCAATTGGAATTTGCCAGAGAATATCAAGATAGACAGATTCAACATTGGCGCCTTGTGCTCTTCATGGATGGGAGCAGATTCACACTGAACACATGTGACAGACATGATAGAGTCTAGCGACACAGTGGAAATATTCTGCTGCTTGTAACATCCTCCAGAATGACTGGTTTGGCCGTAGGCCAGTAATGGTGTTGGGAGGCATTTCTTTGGAGGGCCACACAGCTCTCTATGTGCTAGCCTGAGGTACCCTGCCTGCCATTAGGTACCACGATGAGATCCTCAGACCCATGCAGTGGACTCTGGGATCCATCTGATGCATGACAATGCTAGGCCTCATGTGGCTGAAGTGTATCAGCAGTTCCTGCATAATGAAGGGATTGATGCTATCGACTGGCCTGCCTGTTCCCCAGACTTGAATCCAATCGAGCACATCTGAGACATCATTTCTCGTTCCATCCACCAATGCACTGTTGCACCACAGACTGTCCAGGAGTTGACTGATGCTTTAATTCAGATCTGGGTCTGGAAGGATATCCCTCAGAAGAACATCAGATGCTTCACCAGGAGCATGCCCAGGTGTTGTAGAAAGGTCAAACAGGCATGTGGAAGCCACACACACACTACCGAGCATCGTTTCCTTGTCTTGAGGCATTATCACTGAAGGTGAATCAGCCTGTAATTTGATTTTCCACTTTGATTTTGAGTATCATTCCTAATCCAGACCTCCATGGGATATTAATTTTGATTTACATTGATAATTTTTATGTTTTATTTGTTCTCAATGCATTCCACTATGTAATGGATAATGATTTGCAACTGTAATATTTCATTTAGTGATATCTAGGATGTGGTATTTTAGTATTTTTTCAGTGGTGTATACTTATAAATATATTACTGACACAACATTTTCACCAGATGTCAGTAACATCTCATCCAATCCACAAAGATAAAGAAATCAAACCATAGATATCCATAAACAAGCTACCTTATTTTTCAGACCATAAGATGCACCTGATTATAAGACGCACCCCCAAATTTGGTGAAGAAAAAGAGAAAAAAATAATTTTTTATGTTGAATGGGGGTCTGTCTTATAATGCCAGTGTCCGTCTTACAAATCATATGTCCCTCATCCTGGTATCTATATAACCCCCATCCTTGTGCTGGCACATACCCCCCTGTGCTGCTGTCAGACCCATGCCCCCCTTGTCACTATATGCCCCCCTGTACTGCTGGAAGACACATGACCCCCTTGGTCACTATATGCCCCCCTTTGCTACTGGCAGGCACATGCCCCCCTGGGTCACTATATGCCCCCCTGTGCTGGCAGGCACATGCCCCCAGTCACAATATGCCCCCTTGTGCTGGCAGGGACATGCCCCCTGTGCCACTGGCAGGCACATGCCCCCCAGTCACAATATGCCCCCTGTGCTGCTGACAGGTACAGCCCCCCGGTCACTATATGCCCCCCAGTGCTGCTGGCAGGTACAGGCCCCACCAGTCACTATATACCCCCTGTGCTGCTGGCAGACACATGCCCCCCCGTGCTGCTGGCAGACACATGCCACCCCTGTGCTGCTGGCAGACACATGCCCCCCTGTGCTGCTGGCAGATACATGCCCCCCTGAACTGCTGGCAGACGCATGCCCACCTGTGCTGCTGGCAGACACATGCCTCCCCTGTGCTGCTGGCAGACACATGCCCCCTGTGCTGCTGGCAGACACATGCCCCCTGTGCTGCTGGCAGACACATGCCCCCTGTGCTGCTGGCAGACACATGCCCCCCCTGTGCTGCTGGCAGGCACATGCCACCCCCTGATGCTGGCAGGCACATGCCCCCCTGTGCTGCTGGCAGACACATGCCCCCTGTACTGCTGGCAGACACAGGCCCCCCTGTGCTGCTGGCAGGCATATGCTCCCCCTGTGCTGCTGGCAGGCACATGATAAAATAACAAACACTTAACTCACCTTCCGATAATGTGTCTGTGTTTACAGCTCCTCGGTTGTGCTTCCTGTTTCCCAGGCATCAGATCATGTGACCTGGGCACACAGTGATGTCATCACTGTGCTGTGCCGATCACATGATCGGATGTCAGCACAGACACAGGAAACAACGGAGGAGCTGTGAGCACGGAGCCATCAGGGGAAAGTGAGTTAAGTGTTTGTTATTTTATCATGTGCCTGCCAGCAGCAGGGGGGAGCATGTGCCTGCTAACAGCAGGGGGGGAGCATGTGCCTGCCAGCAGCACAGGGGTGGGCATATAAGAGTGACCGGGGACCATATCCATGATGGGAGTGGGGGGGAGATGCAGGCACATGTAATATTTGCTGCTCCCCTGTGAATCAACTCGGCACAGGTTCAGCACCGAGGTGATGGACAGCAGGTGCAGTGAATATTACATGAGGTTAATGAGCGGGAGCACAGAACCTCCTGCTGTCTCAGCAGCCTGCAGGCAGCCCACCCCAGCCCCCTGGCACCACTCCAGAGCCACCCCCCTCCTCTACAGCACAGCACAGCACAGCACACTGATTTGTATTATAAGATGCACCCCCCACTTTCCCAAAAAATTTTAGGGAAAAAAAGTGCGTCTTATAGTCCGAAAAATACGGTATGCATTAATATGAGAAATTACATAGGGAAAAAATATTCAACATGCTTACTGAAATTTCTTTATTACTTTATGCAAAAGCCTTTGTTGGTGATGACAGCTTTAAAACAAAACATCTCCTATATGGAGAAACTAGTTGTATACATTGCTCAGGCCCATTTTGGCTCATTCTTCCACATAAACACTCTTCAAAATCTGATGGTTATGTGGGTTTCTTTTATGAACTCTACTTTAGTTCTTTCCATAAGTTTTCTATTAAGCTGCTGTCACACTAGCAGTATTAGGTCACTATTTTACATCAGTATTTGCAAGCCAAAACCAGGAGTGGGTGATAAATGCAGAAGTGGTGCATATGTTTCTGTTATACTTTTCCTCTAATTGTTCCACTCCTGGTTTTGGCTTACAAATAATGATGTAAAATACTGACCAAACACTGCTAGTGTGACGGCAGCCTTAGGCCGGTTTCACATGTCAGTGGCTCCGGTACGTGTGGTGACAGTTTTCTCACGTACCGGAGACACTGACTCACGTAGACACATTAAAATCAATGTGTCTCTGCACATGTCAGCATGTTTTCATGGACCGTGTGTCCATTTGAAAAACATGGAGACATGTCAGTGTTCGTGGGAGCGCACGGATCACATGGACCCATTAAAGTCAATGGGTCCGTGTAAAACACGTACCGCACATGGATGCTGTCCATGTGCCGTCCGTGTGCCGTGCAGGAGACAGCGCTACAGTAAGCGCTGTCCCCCAGCTTGTGGTGCTGAAGCTGCCATTCATTTCTTCTCTCCAGCAGCGTTCGCTGGAGAGAAGGAATGAAAAATCATTGTTTTTTTATTTTTTCTGTGTTTAAAATAAAGATCCTTGTCACCACCCCCTGTACGCCCGCCTGCTGGAAATAAAATACTCACCCAGCTCCCTCGATGCTTCCTCTCAGCGCCGAAGCTTGTCCTGTATGAGCGGTCACGTGGTGCCGCTCATTACAGTGATGAATATGCGGCTCCACCTCCCATAGGGGTGGAGCCACATATTCATCACTGTAATGAGTGGTACCACGTGACCGCTCATACAGGAAGAAGCTGCGGCGCTGAGAGGAAGCATCGAGGGAGTCGGGTGAGTATTTTATTTCCAGCGGGCGGGTGCACAGGGGGTGGGAGGGGGTGGTGACAAGGATCTTTATTTTAAACAAAAAAAAACAATGATTTTTCATTCCTTCTCTCCAGCAAACGCTGCTGGGAAGAAGGAATGAATTCTGGCTTCAGCACCAGATGCAGGGGGACAGTGCTTATCTCTAGCGCTGTCTCCTGCACGGTCCGTGTGGTACCCAGTCGGCACACGGGCGGCACACGGCTGCCGCACGTGTGCCACACTGATGTGCAACGTGAGCACACGGACACGGATAACTCCGGTACTGATTTTTCCGGTACCAGAATTATCTGGACGTGTGGGACAGGCCTTAGACTCAGGTCAGATAATTGACTGGGACATTTTGGCAACTTTAATTTCTTTGTCTGAAGACAATTGAGGGTTTCCTTTGCTGTGTGTTTGGGATCATTGTCTTGCTGAAATGTCCACCCTGATTTCATCTTCATCATTCTGGTAGATGGCGGCAGATTTTTCTTTCTAACTACTGATAGATTTCAGCTGGTGTCATGACTTTCCATGGCTTTTTGCACCTCTGTTTTTTCATGTGTTCAATATTTTTTCCTTGTGTCATGTTGTAAGGAGAAAGACTAGGCTGCACATACCTGTATTGAGCCGGGTCCAGAACTGCTGGGGTTGCTGAGGGGGAAGGCAAAAAGGACCGGGGCTCTGACCCGGAAGCTGGAGGTGCCGTTAAAAGAGAAAGCAGGTGCAGCATCGGGCAGTTTCCAGCTGGCAGTGATGAAGGAAAGGTATGTGGGCAGCAGGCTCTGAGGGGTGCGCAGCCAGGCCATGATGACACGCGGATGATCTGATGCCAGAACGCTGCCAGAGCCCACCACAGTAATAAGAAAAGAGCCGGGAGCCCTGTTCAGCTAAGCGCCTCTTAATGAATGTGACACCTTCCACTCCAGCAAGACTAACATAGTGCGAGCCTGCGCTATGTCAGATTTAATGAATCGACTCCTTACAGTGTGAGCGGATAATTTTTAGTCATAATACATACTGCAGAAAACATTTGCAGATCTGCTGTAATTAAAGTAAATTACGATAAAATTATGAATTTAACACACAACTTTAAAAAAAATAAATCTATAAAACAGGGCTTTTTGAAATGATACTTCTTAGTTTCTAAAAGTATAGTCATAAATTGCTTTATATCATTCCCGTTAAGCTTTTATGAACAGGTCATTGTATTAGTCAGTAATAATTGCTCTAATATCCAATGTCAAGACAACGAATCTACCATTTCCATAGACCTCCAGCACCAACTTCTGCCTCAGAGGATGTGTTGAACTCATTAAGTGCTGTGTGTTTGGTTCCCACTGCTGCACAGGAGGAATCTCGAACCATCTCCGCTTCGGTCTCCCATTCTCCTCCAGCCACAGTGGAACCTGCTCAGCAGAGACGTCGGTCCCAGCATCAGGCTCAAGCTGATACTGTGCGGCTGGTTACTGCTGTCTTTCCAGGCTCAGGCATTGTAACCAGTACTGATCAGCGGTGAGCAGGCGTCCCTATGACTAAGTCCTGCTTTTCTTCTTCTGAGCATGCCCAAGGGACGATCTCTCATTGGAGGTCGGAGGTCATTGCTCAGGTCCTGTTGCAGCTCCTATTGGACCACTAGGAAGGTCCTGGAGAGCATCCGCTATAAAAGGTTTGCATGGCCGCCTGGCCATTCGCTAGTATAGACTTATTATTGTGTGTGTGGATGTATGCCTGTCGATGGATGAAAGCTCTGAATCATTCCCATCCCTAGTGTTGTTGACTGCGAATGGTGGAAGCTACCTAGAGCCTGACAGTGCTATTCCACACAGCTAGCACACGATACAGCGTCTGATAGCAGTGACCGCCAGTGCGGCGCCATGCGCTAATAGAGCACTTTCTTGGCCAAGTCTGGGTGGTTAGTGTCGTCTGCCAGAGCGGCACTGCATGCACTCTTGTGCAGTAAATTATTAATTCTGTTATTCTCTGACACCCCAGTAGCGGTGTCGAGTGCAAGAGGTCTAGAAGAACTCTTTCCCTGATTCTTGGGACAGAGATCTGTGACTCTTTGCTTTCGCTCTTTGTGCGGTACCACGGCCCTGTGGCGCAACAGGGTTCGCTTCCTTCATACCGGGTGAAGTTAACCCGTGTGTGTATCCACATTATACCGGCATATAGTCCGTCATTACTCAGCAGCAGGTTCCATCTCTGCACGGTGGACCCTGGGCTGCTAACGCACTTTATACCATCCTTATAATTATTTGGTGCGTTCCGCTAGCCCTAACACTGTGCAGTGCACCTCTTAATTAATGTGACACCTTGCACTCCACCAAGACTAACATAGTGCGAGCCTGCGCTATGTCAGATTTAATGAATCGACTCCATAGAGTGTGAGTGGATAATTTTTAGTCATAATACATACTGCAGAAAATGT
Organism: Ranitomeya variabilis; assembly: GCF_051348905.1. Classification (NCBI taxonomy): domain Eukaryota; kingdom Metazoa; phylum Chordata; class Amphibia; order Anura; family Dendrobatidae; genus Ranitomeya; species Ranitomeya variabilis. The sequence continues at coordinate 124,018,478 of NC_135237.1, read as the reverse complement.
TTGCAGATCTGCTGTTATTAAAGTAAATTTCGATAAAATTATGAATTTAACACAAAACTTTTTCAAAATAAATGTATAAAACTGAGGGCTTTTTGAAATGATACTTCTTAGTTTCTAAAAGTATAGACATAAAATGCTTTGTATCATTCCCGTTAAGCTTCTATGAACAGATCATTGTATTAGTAATAATTGCTTTAATTTCCAATGTCAGAACAACGAATCTACCATTTCTATTGACCTCCAGCGCCAACTCCTGCCTTTCTGACATTGACATTTAATGCTTCTCATTCTGTTTCTTTATTATACTGGAGAAAGCTTTATCATTCTATAATTTTTATGACTATTAAACATCCCGAGAGATTAATATCACATTGGTAGAAATGTCAGTGTGATTCCCAGCTAATTTGGGTACTTTAAATTTATAATTTCTTGTGTTCTATACATTCCTTAAAGACAACGCTTTTCTTAAGCTTAACCTTTGATAAGGCTTTCATAGAGGGAACTGTTATATTGTATTGCAGCATTGTATTTCTATCCTATTTTACTGACTTACATCCAATATTTCAACGATAGTAAGTGGTTTTTACATAAATAGGAGCTTTCAGCTCTACAGACATGTTTTTTCTTTAGTAAATGCTTGTATTCTTAGCAAAAAAACAATTCTGAAGCATTTTATTTTCTTAGATCTCAGCATTGTGTTCTTTCTCTGTTACTCTTACAGGAAATTTATATAAAAAAGTAACAATCTAAGATAACTTGTTCCAAAATGATTATTTTATAGGTATTTAGGGATGAACATAATGACCTTTTACACTGCTGGAGAAGCCTTATTGAATGCCCCCAAGTAGCTGAATAACATAATAAAAAAATAATGCTTTATTCCAGGACTGGCACCACTCTCCTGTTGTAAATGCTGTGTCCCCTGTAAAACTCTCATGACATTGTTTCCAGTGGCTTGCAAAAGTATTCACCCCCTTGACATTCTTCATGTTTTCCTACCTCACAAACTGGAATTTCAATGAGTTTTTTAGGGTTTGCATCAGTTCATGTGAAGAACATGCCTACAACTGTGAATATTTGGTTTTCTTTTTATTGTGAAGCAAACAACAAATAGGACAAAATAATTGAAAACTTCTGTGTGCATAACTTTTCACTCCCTAAAGTCAGTACTTTGTAGAGCAAAGTACTTTGTGGAAATTACATCTGCAAGTTGCTTTCAATAAGTCTCTATGAGATTTCCACATCTTGCCATTGGGATTTTTGCTCATTCCTCAAGTAAAAACTGCTCCAGTTCCTTCAAGTTAGAAGGTTTCCTCTGGTGAACAGCAGTCTTAAAGTCTGACCACAGGTTCTCAGTTGTATTAATGTTTGGGCTTTGACTAGGCCACTACAAAACTTTTACACGTTTCCCCATAAACCACTTGAGTGTTACTTTAGCAGTATGCTTTGAGTCATTGTCTTGTTGGAAAGTGAACTTTCATCCCAGTCTCAAATCACTGACAGAGTGAAACAGGTTTTGCTAAAAAAATCCTAGTATTTTTCACATCCATCTTCCCCTCGACTCTGACCTTTTCGCCTGTCCCTGATGCAAAAAATCCCCACTACATGATGCTGCCACCATCATGTTTCTGTCATGTCGGACGCTGTTCAGACCAGGTCGTCCGACAGACAGCGGTAATTCTGCTTTTGACCACTATTTGCTCATTGGCGTCTGCTAGATTTTATCTAGCTGTTCCGGGGTTAATTTACCTAATCCTTGGATTGGAAGCTGGGCCATGCCCACTGCCTTTACATAGTTCTCCTGATCTTTGGGCGTCGCCGATTATAGCTTCTGTCTTGTGCGTTGTTATCTCGGTCTGGTGAGGAGAGCTGATGGTTGGAGATTCGTTGCTGGTGGTGTATTTTCCTTTGTCTTATTTACTCCTTCCTATATTTGTATTTATTTTGCCCTGCACATTTATAGTGTATTCCTGAGTGACTGCGGCATGGTGTATATTTTCCTTTATCCTTGTCTGTGCTAACTGTGGGTATTGGGGAATAACATCTTCACTGGGTGGTGGGCGGAGGTTTCAGCCTAGGGCTGAGCTCAGGAGACAGGGTGAGGTTCGAGGCCTGGACATGCACACCTTCAGTGTAAACTCCAGGTAGAGGGTCAGTCAGGATTTCCCTAGTCTGAGGGAAACTGCAGGGGCCCGGGTTATTCGCTCTCGCTCACCTAGTCTCTCCCTGACATTATAATCGGCCCAACAACACAAAAAAAAAAAAGGGGTTTCTTTTTTTTTTTGTTTTGTCATGGATCCCATGACTTCCATAACCCACCAGTTGGAGGCGCTGTCCCTACAGGTCACGGAGTTAAGGGGGGCAGTACAGCAACAGGGACTAGCAGTGTCTAATGTGCAAGCTGGAGCGACAGGAAGAGTTGCTGAGCCTAAATTTCCTTTGCCTGAAAAATTTGCTGGGGAACGCAGTAAATTTGTTTCTTTTCGTGAAGCTTGCAAGCTATATTTCCGTATGCGCCCGATATCTTCAGGTAATGAGGATCAGCGTGTGGGCCTGGTGTTGTCATTGTTGAGTGGGGATCCCCAAGCATGGGTGTTTTCTGTGCCATCTGATTCTGCTGCATTTGATTCTGTGGAGAGTTTTTTTTCCTGTCTTGGGAAAATCTACGATGAACCTGACAAAATGGCTCTAGCAGAATCTAAGATACGCTCTATTCGCCTGGGGGAGCGAGTTGCAGAGGATTACTGTTCTGAATTTCGTCGCTGGGCGATCGATACACAATGGAATGATCCAGCATTGTGGAGTCAGTTTATACATGGGATTTCTGGAAGGGTTAAAAAAGCCCTTCTGATGTACGAGACTCCTGCTTCTCTAGATTCCGCCATGAGACTGGTTGTCCGCATTGATCGCCGTTTGCGTCAGGGGGAGCATGTGACTCCGCCTATGGGAGAGGGTTTAGCTTCACGTGAGGTTGCTGCAGGTGAGCCCACGGAGCCTATGCAAATCGCAGGGGTGTCACATGTGAAGCGTCCAGTCCCTGAGCTCAGGAAGGAGGGAGCCTGTTTTTACTGTGGTAAAACGGGTCATTTTATTAACATCTGTCCTCTGCTGACTAAGAAAAACGTAACGGCGGAAAACTTCTAAGCTCAGAGGGTGTGGAGGAGACCAGTCTGAGCTTATGTATATCCTCCATGGTGGTTTCTCAGTGCATGCTCCCTGCTAAGGTTTTTGTTGCTGGCAGTGAGCTGCCAATTATTGTTTTTGTGGATAGTCGTTCAGCCACAAATCTCATTGATGAGGAGTTTGCGCGCACCGCAGATTTTAGGATTGAAAAACTGTCTCATCCTATCCGCGTGGTCACCATCAATGCTGCTCCTCTCTCAGGGGGAGATTACTGAATTAGTGGCTGAGGTGAAACTACACATTGGAGTTCTACATTCCGAGCGGGTTACATGTAAGGTGCTCAGGAATCTTCCTGCTCAGGTGGTTTTGGGTTTTCCTTGGTTGTCTATGCACAACCCGGTAATTGACTGGAAAACTCAGGACATAATTCGGTGGAGCGAGTTCTGCCAGGAGAATTGCCTGGCCACATGTGTGGCTGCAGTGACTTCAAGCGTTCCGGAGTCACTTCAGGATTTTGTGGATGTGTTCTCTGAGAAGGGTTGTTCAGAGTTGCCGCCACATCGTCCTTATGACTGTTCTATCAGGTTTAAACCAGGGGCCAAATTGCCTAAAGCAAGGATGTTTAACATCTCCGGTCCGGAGAGATAAGCGTTAAAAGATTACATTGCTGAAAGCTTGAGCAAAGGGAATATCAGGCCGTCATCCTCGCCGATGGCAGCAGGGTTCTTCTTCGTGAAGAAGAAAGATGGCGGATTGCGCCCGTGTTTGGATTTCAGGGAGTTGAACCAGATTACGGTTCGTGATCCATACCCTATGCCTCTGATACCAGATTTGTTCAACCAGGTGGCAGGTGCTAAGTGGTTAACTAAGCTTGACCTCAGGGGGGCGTACAACCTCATAAGAGTCCGTCAAGGTGATGAGTGGAAGACGGCTTTTAATACCCCTGAGGGTCATTTTGAAAATTTGGTGATGCTGTTTGGGTTGACTAACGCACCTGCAGTGTTCCAACATTTCATCAATGATGTGTTCTCGCATGTTTTGGGGAAATTCGTTATCATGTACCTAGATGACATTCTCATATATTCTTGCGACCGTGATACTCATTTAGATCATGTCAGGCAGGTGTTTCAGCTTCTCAGAGAGAATAAGCTGTATGCTAAACTTGAAAAATGTGTATTTTCTGTTCAAGACTTGCCTTTCTTGGGTTATATTGTGTCTGCTTCTGGTTTTAAAATAGACGCCGCTAAGGTGCAAGTGGTGCTGGGTTGGGAACGTCCTGATAACCTGAAAGCACTTCAGCGGTTCCTTGGGTTTTCTAACTACTATAGGAAATTTATCAAGGATTTTTCCATCATTGCTAAACCGCTAACTGACATGACTAAAAAGGGTACCAATTTCTCCGTTTGGCCTGAGGCTGCTGTGCGCGCATTTGAATTTCTTAAGAACAGTTTTGTTTCAGCCCCCATTCTTGTGCAGCCAGATGTATCAAAACCTTTCGTTGTGGAAGTCGATGCATCTGAGGTAGGTGTGGGGGCGGTACTATCTCAAGGCTCATCTTTGAGTGGTTTACGTCCGTGCGCCTATTTCTCCAAGAAACTGTCGTCCGCCGAACGTAACTATGATATCGGCAACAGGGAGTTGTTGGCAATTAAGTTGGCCTTTGAGGAATGGCGACACTTCTTGGAGGGGTCGGTACATCAGGTAACTGTTATTACCGATCATAAGAATCTGCTGTATTTGGAGTCTGCCAAGCGTCTGTCCCCCAGGCAGGCTCGCTGGGCATTGTTTTTCACGCGGTTCAATTTTGTGGTCACTTACAGACCGGGGTCTAAAAACACTAAGGCGGATGCTCTGTCCAGGTGTTTTCCGGGGGGAGAACCTCGGGAAGATCCAGTACCCATCCTCCAAAAGGGTGTTGTGGTTTCGGCTCTCACTACCGAGGTTGAGTCTGAGATTGCCGAGGCTCAGGAGGAGGTACCATCTGAGCTTCCCATCAACAAATCTTTTGTACCGCTTCATCTCCACCTAAAGGTTTTGGCGGAGCATCATGATGCTGTCCTGGCTGGTCACCCAGGGGTTAGAGGTACCTTGGAGTTGGTGTCACGTCGGTTTTGGTGGCCCAAGATCCGACAGGACGTGGTCTCATACGTGTCAGCTTGTACCACGTGCGCTAGGGCTAAGACGCCTCGCTCCCATCCTGTTGGCACACTACTTCCTCTTGAGGTACCTAGTAAGCCATGGATGGAAATCTCCATGGATTTCATCACTGATTTGCCCTCATCAGCTGGAAACACGGTCATCTTGGTGATTGTTGATCGGTTTTCTAAAATGTCACACTTTGTGTCTTTGCCTGCGTTGCCTAACGCTAAGACTCTGGCCCCAGTATTTGTGCAGGAGGTGGTCAGACTTCATGGGGTTCCGTCTGACATCGTGTCTGATAGGGGGTCTCAGTTTGTGGCAAAATTTTGGAGAGCGTTTTGCTCACGGCTGGGAATCAAGTTATCTCATTCTTCGGCGTTTCATCCTCAGTCAAATGGTCAGACTGAGCGTATGAACCAAAATTTGGAACAGTACTTATGCTGCTTTGTCTCTGATAACCAGGAGGAGTGGTCTACCTTTCTTCCTTTGGCTGAGTTTGCCATCAATAATCACCGCCAGGAGTCGTCTGGGGAGTCTCCGTTTTTTTGTGTTTACGGGCTACATCCTCAATTTTGTACCTTGAGTCAGAGGGGCTCTTCCGGCGTTCCGGAGGAGGACCAGTTGAACAAAATAGAGCAAAGTGTATGCATGAGAAATGGGATCACCACAACAGTTTAAAATTTATACAAAAAACATCTTTATTTTAGGAAACAAACACAACAACATAAAAACATTTAAAAACCCCAAAATATGACCTGGGGTAAAGGGTCCATATAGATACCAGATAAATGCTATAATATTGCACACAACATTAAACAGCCTATGCACATTAATGTACAGATAACCAAACCACTATTCCCAGCATATGGGCGTTATATAAAGCAGTATGATATTACACATCAAGTTATACGCTCTTAAATAGAGGTTAACACTCCATACCATACCCCATGTATGAGGAACTAACAAGGAAAATGGTGAATGGAATACAAAATATATTAGACACCAAGCAGATCCCTAGACCCTGCTGTGCACTGACCTAAGTCTTACCCTACCTAGCAGGCAGGCTGTACAAGGTTCCCGGGGTGGTGGGTTTAGTGGATTTCAATCAGGCTGTTCTGTTTGCTGAGACCCACGCGTATCGACGCCTGCGGCATCTTCCTCAAGGTCAATATAACACAAGTGCTATGTTCCCTAACTTATATAGCTAAATAATTTCTTTTAACACCTACCAGGTGTGAGCAGCAGTGTCAGCCATAACGAGCTCTTCTCAGCGTGTCAGAAGTTCTAGTACACAAGTGCGCCAGCGTTCTTCATTATCATGTAACTGCAACAGTAACCAGCGTGTGCGTACTCAATAGTTTCACGCCGCCCGTCTCCATGGAGACTCAGCGATACCAAATGGCGCTGCCCAGTATAAAATGCGCCTGTGCACCTGAGCACCTAGGTATAACTGGCGATTCTGATCACATAGTAGAATAAGTGCCAAATGGTGCTAGTAGTCATAGTGGTGGCGCTAGACCCAGAGAGCGCCTAAAGCAACATACCAGTTAACCTTACAAGCCCAGCCGAGCACAGGTTCGATCCCATTTACAATAACCATATAGTGCCACACAAAAAAATAATAACTCAAAACCTAGTGAACAGAGGGTAAAGTAACCAAGGGCTCAAATCTCCCTAATATGATCATATATGCAGAACAAGCCTATATGGTCATAGAGTATGTATGCGCATACATTTTATTTTATTTTAAGGTGTGAGATACTCCACCCTAATAGAAGGACTGGAGAATCTCCCATCAGACCATAGGGGAGAGTAAGTATCCAGTACACTTTAGAACTGACGCAGTTATAGTATGTAGTCATTACCAAGAGACACTGTATGGTGATTGTATTAGAACCTGGGATACGGATATTGCAGTATAAAACCATGATGAATAGCGCACAGAGTATACGTATGCAGAGGGTACATAATTAACTAAGTTGGTGGACAGACCAGTAGATGGAGAAAAAAAAAATAAAAAAAATAATAATTTTTATATATAAATGATATATATATTTTTGCACTACATTGTACAAGGTGTAAATAGTTGTCCTATAGGCCTCCAGCCAACAGTGAATGTTCCATCTCCATTTCATTTCTTAGGGATACCATACTCTCAAATCATCCTTGAAAAGGAGTCTTGTAGATAAATGTGTGCAAAAACCTGTCTTGTAGAACCTGTAATGTGTGTGGCACTATATGGTTATTGTAAATGGGATCGAACCGGCGGTATAGGGAAGCATCGCGCAGGGAGGGGGCTCCCTGCGGGCTGCCCTGAGACCCCCGGAGCAACGCGATGTGATCGCGTTGCTCCGAGGGTCTCCTACCTCCCTCCTCGCCGCAGGTCCCGGATCCAAGATGGCCGCGGCATCCGGGTCCTGCAGGGAGGGAGGTGGCTTACCGAGTGTCTGCTCAGAGCAGACACTTGGTAAGCCTGCAGCCCTGCACAGCAGATCGTCGATCTGACAGAGTGCTGTGCACTCTGTCAGATCAATGATCTGTGATGTCCCCCCCTGGGACAAAGTAAAAAAGTAAAAAAAAAAAATTCCCCACATGTGTGTAAAAAAAAATATAAAAAAAATATCCTAAATAAAGAAAAAAAATATATATATTATTCCCATAAATACATTTCTTTAGCAAAATAAAATAAAAAAAACAATAAAAGTACACATATTTAGTATTGCCGCGTCCGTAACGACCCAACCTATAAAACTGCCCCACTAGTTAACCCCTTCAGTAAACACCGTAAGAAAAAAAAACAAAAAAAAAACGAGGCAAAAAACAACGCTTTATTATCATACCGCCGAACAAAAAGTGGAATAACACGCGGTCAAAAAGACTGATATAAATAACCATGGTACCGCTGAAAACGGCATCTTGTCCCGCAAAAAACGAGCTGCCATACAGCATCATCAGCAAAAAAATAAAAAAGTTATAGTCCTGAGAATAAAGCGATACCAAAATAATTATTTTTTCTATAAAATAGTTTTTATCGTATAAAAGCACCAAAACATAAAAAAAGATATAAAAGAGATATCGTTGTAATCGTACTGACCCGACGAATAAAACTGCTTTATCAATTTTACCAAACGCGGAACGGTATAAACACCTCCCCCAAAAGAAATTCATGAATAGCTGGTTTTTGATCACTCTACCTCACAAAAATCGGAATAAAAAGCGATCAAAAAATGTCACGTGTCCGAAAATGTAACCAATAAAAACGTCAACTCGTCCCGCAAAAAACAAGATCTCACATGACTCTGTGGATTCAAATATGGAAAAATTACAGCTCTCAAAATGTGGTAACGCAAAAAATATTTTTTGCAATGAAAAGCGTCTTTCAGTGTGTGACGGCTGCCAATCATAAAAATCCGCTAAAAAACCCGCTATAAAAGTAAATCAACCCCCCCTTCATCACCCCCTTAGTTAGGGAAAAATAAAAAAATTAAAAAATGTATTTATTTCCATTTTCCCATTAGGGTTAGGGTTAGGGCTATAGTTAGGACTAGAGTTAGGGCTAGGGTTAGGGTTAGGGTTAGGGCAAGGGTTAGGGCTAGGGTTAGGGCTAGGGTTAGGGCTAGGGTTAGGGCTAGGGCTAGGGTTGGGGCTAGGGTTAGGGCTAGGGTTAGGGCTAGGGTTGGGGCTAGGGTTAGGGCTAGGGTTAGGGCTAGGGTTAGGGCTAGGGTTGGGGCTAGGGTTAGGGCTAGGGTTAGGGCTAGGGTTAGGGCTAGTGTTACGGCTAGTGTTAGGGCTAGTGATAGGGCTAGGGTTATTGCTAGGGTTAGGGCTAGGGTTGGGGCTAGGGTTGGGGCTACAGTTAGGGTTGGGGCTAAAGATAGGGTTAGGTGTCATGGTTCTCAATTGCAAGAGAACGTAATTAAGCATACAAAAGGACTAGCTCTTGGAAGATGGGAACTCGAGCTGACCATGAGCTAAACCTACCGCACATCTAACAGTGGCCGGGTAGCGTGCCTACGTTTTATCCCTAGACGCCCAGCGCCAGCCGGAGAACTGACTGACCCTAGCAGATGAAAATACAGACCTGGCTTACCTCTAGAGAAATTTTCCCCAAAAGGCAGACAGTAGCCCCCACATATATTGGCGGTGATTTTAGAGGAAAATGACATACGAAGTATGAAGATAGGTTTAGCAAATTGAGGTCCGCTTACTAGATAGTAGGAAGACAGAAAAGGGAACTTCACGGTCAGCTGAAAACCCTTTCAAAATACCATCCTGAAATTACTTTAAGACTCTAACATCAACTCATGACACCAGAGTGGCAATTTCAGCTCACAAGAGCTTCCAGCCTCAGAAATATTCAATCACAGAGAACTGGAACAAAAATGCAAAACAAACTTAGGACAACAAGTCCAACTTAGCTGATAGTAGTCTAGGAGCAGGAACATGCAACAGAAAGGCTTCTGGTAACATTGTTGGCCGGCATAGAAATGACTGAGGAGCAAGGCTAAATAGAAAACTCCCACATACTGATGGAAAACAGGTGAACAGAGGAGATGAAGCACACAAGTGCAGTACCACCAGAAACCACCGGGGGAGCCCAGAAACCAAATTCACAACAGTACCCCCCCCTCAAGGAGGGGGCACTGAACCCTCACCAGAACCACCAGGGCGATCAGGATGAGCCCTATGAAAGGCACGGACCAAATCGGAGGCATGAACATCAGAGGCTGTCACCCAAGAGTTATCCTCCTGACCGTAGCCCTTCCACTTGACCAGATACTGAAGTCTCCGTCTGGAAACACGGGAGTCCAAGATCTTCTCGACAACGTACTCCAACTCACCCTCAACCAACACCGGAGCAGGAGGCTCAACGGAAGGCACAACCGGTACCTCATACCTGCGCAACAATGACCGATGGAAGACATTATGAATAGAAAAAGATGCAGGGAGGTCCAAACGAAAGGACACAGGGTTAAGAATCTCCAATATCTTGTACGGGCCGATGAACCGAGGCTTAAACTTAGGAGAAGAAACCTTCATAGGGACAAAACGAGAAGATAACCACACCAAGTCCCCAACACAAAGACGAGGACCAACACGACGACGGCGGTTGGCAAAATGCTGAGTCTTCTCCTGGGACAACTTCAAATTGTCCACCACATGCCCCCAAATCTGATGCAACCTCTCCACCACAGCATCCACTCCAGGACAATCCGAAGACTCCACCTGACCGGAAGAGAAACGAGGATGAAACCCCGAATTACAGAAGAAAGGAGAAACCAAGGTGGCAGAACTAGCCCGATTATTGAGGGCAAACTCCGCCAAGGGCAAAAAGGCAACCCAATCATCCTGATCCGCAGACACAAAACACCTCAAATAAGTCTCCAAGGTCTGATTAGTTCGCTCGGTCTGGCCATTAGTCTGAGGATGGAAAGCAGACGAAAAAGACAAATCAATGCCCATCCTAGCACAGAACGCTCGCCAAAATCTAGACACGAATTGGGTTCCCCTGTCAGAAACGATATTCTCTGGAATACCATGCAAGCGCACCACATTTTGAAAAAACAGAGGAACCAGCTCGGATGAGGAAGGCAATTTGGGCAAGGGAACCAAATGGACCATCTTAGAGAAACGGTCACACACCACCCAGATGACAGACATCTTCTGAGAAACAGGGAGATCAGAAATAAAATCCATGGAGATGTGAGTCCAAGGCCTCTTTGGAATAGGCAAAGATAACAACAATCCACTAGCCCGAGAACAACAAGGCTTGGCCCGAGCACAAACATCACAAGACTGCACAAAACCTCGCACATCTCGCGACAGGGAAGGCCACCAGAAGGACCTAGCCACCAAATCCCTGGTACCAAAGATTCCAGGATGACCTGCTAACGCAGAAGAATGGACCTCTGAGATGACTCTACTGGTCCAATCATCAGGAACAAACATTCTACCAGGCGGGCAACGATCAGGTCTATTCGCCTGAAACTCCTGCAATACCCGTCGCAAGTCTGGGGAAACAGCAGATAATATCACTCCATCCTTAAGGATACCTGTAGGTTCAGAATTACCAGGGGAATCAGGCTCAAAACTCCTAGAAAGGGCATCCGCCTTCACATTTTTAGAACCTGGTAGGTAAGAAACCACAAAATTAAACCGAGAGAAAAATAACAACCAGCGCGCCTGTCTAGGATTCAGGCGCCTGGCAGACTCAAGATAAATCAAATTCTTGTGGTCGGTCAATACCACCACCTGATGTCTAGCCCCCTCAAGCCAATGACGCCACTCCTCAAAAGCCCACTTCATAGCCAAGAGCTCCCGATTACCAATATCATAATTTCGCTCAGCGGGCGAAAATTTACGAGAAAAGAACGCACAAGGTCTCATCACGGAGCAGTCGGAACTTTTCTGCGACAAAACCGCCCCAGCTCCGATTTCTGAAGCGTCAACCTCAACCTGAAAAGGAAGAGTAACATCAGGCTGACGCAATACAGGGGCGGAAGAAAAGCGGCGCTTAAGCTCCCGAAAGGCCTCCACAGCAGCAGGGGACCAATCAGCAACATCAGCACCCTTCTTAGTCAAATCAGTCAACGGTTTAGCAACATCAGAAAAACCAGTTATAAATCGACGATAAAAATTAGCAAAGCCCAAAAATTTCTGAAGGCTCTTAAGAGAAGAGGGTTGCGTCCAATCACAAATAGCCTGAACCTTGACAGGGTCCATCTCAATGGAAGAGGGGGAAAAAATGTACCCCAAAAACGAAATCTTTTGAACCCCAAAAACGCACTTAGAACCCTTTACACACAAGGAATTAGAGCGCAAAACCTGAAAAACCCTCCTGACCTGTTGGACATGAGAGTCCCAGTCATCCGAAAAAATCAAAATATCATCAAGATACACAATCAAAAATGTATCCAAATAATCACGGAAAATGTCATGCATAAAGGACTGAAAGACTGAAGGGGCATTTGAAAGACCAAAAGGCATTACTAAATACTCAAAATGGCCCTCAGGCGTATTAAATGCGGTTTTCCACTCATCCCCCTGCTTAATTCGCACCAAATTATACGCCCCACGAAGATCAATCTTAGAGAACCACTTGGCCCCCTTTATTCGAGCAAACAAATCAGTAAGCAGTGGCAAAGGATACTGATATTTAACCGTGATTTTATTCAAAAGCCGATAATCAATACACGGCCTCAAAGAGCCATCTTTTTTAGATACAAAGAAAAAACCGGCTCCTAAGGGAGATGACGAAGGACGAATATGTCCCTTTTCCAAGGACTCCTTAATATATTCCCGCATAGCAGCATGTTCAGGCACAGATAGATTAAATAAACGACCCTTTGGAAACTTACTGCCCGGAATCAGATCTATAGTACAATCGCAATCTCTGTGCGGAGGTAGTGAACCAAGTTTAGGCTCCTCAAAAACGTCACGATAATCAGATAAAAATTCCAGAATCTCAGAGGGAATAGATGACGAAATGGAAACCAAAGGTACGTCCCCATGAGTCCCCTGACATCCCCAGCTTAACACAGACATTGCTTTCCAGTCGAGGACTGGGTTATGAGATTGCAGCCATGGCAATCCAAGCACCAACACATCATGTAGATTATACAACACAAGGAAGCGAATAATCTCCTGGTGATCCGGATTAATACGCATAGTTACTTGTGTCCAGTATTGTGGTTTGTTACTAGCCAATGGCGTGGAGTCAATACCCTTCAGAGGTATAGGAACTTCCAGAGGCTCTAAATCAAACCCACAGCGTTTGGCAAAGGACCAATCCATAAGACTCAAAGCGGCGCCAGAGTCGACATAGGCGTCCGCGGTAATAGACGATAAAGAGCAAATCAGGGTCACAGATAGAATAAACTTAGACTGTAAAGTGCCAATTGAAACAGACTTATCAACTTTCTTAGTACGTTTAGAGCATGCTGATATAACATGAGTTGAATCACCACAATAGAAGCATAACCCATTTTTTTGCCTAAAATTCTGTCGTTCGCTTCTGGACAGAATTCTATCACATTGCATAATCTCTTGGGCCTTCTCAGTAGACACCGCCAAATGGTGCACAGGTTTGCGCTCCCGCAAACGCCGATCAATCTGAATAGCCATTGTCATGGACTCATTCAGACCTGTAGGCACAGGGAACCCCACCATAACATCTTTAATGGCATCAGAGAGACCCTCTCTGAATTTCGCCGCCAGGGCGCACTCATTCCACTGAGTAAGCACAGACCACTTACGAAATTTTTGGCAGTATATTTCAGCCTCATCTTGCCCTTGAGACAGGGCCATTAAGGCTTTTTCAGCCTGAATCTCTAAATGAGGTTCCTCATAAAGCAACCCCAAAGCCAGGAAAAACGCATCCACATTGAGCAACGCAGGATCCCCTGGTGCCAAAGCAAATGCCCAATCCTGAGGGTCGCCCCGGAGCAAGGAAATTACAATCCTGACCTGCTGTGCAGGATCTCCAGCGGAGCGAGATCTCAGAGACAAAAATAATTTACAATTATGTTTGAAATTCTGGAAGCGAGATCTATCCCCAGAGAAAAATTCAGGTAAAGGAATTCTAGGTTCAGATGTAGGAGCATGAATAACGAAATCCTGTAAGCTTTGAACCTTCATAGTGAGATTATTCAAACCTGTAGCTAAACTCTGTGGATCCATATTAATCAGGTGAAATCAGAACCATTCAAGGATTAGAAGGAGAGAGACGAAGGCTGCAGTAAGCAGAGATGCTAGTGAATCAACTAATGAGCAAACTCAGGAAAAAAAAAAAAAAATTCTCTGCAGACTTCTTTTCTCTCCTTTCTTCTGCCAATTATTTTAACCCTTGGCCGGCCAAACTGTCATGGTTCTCAATGGCAAGAGAACGTAATTAAGCATACAAAAGGACTAGCTCTTGGAAGATGGGAACTCGAGCTGACCATGAGCTAAACCTACCGCACAACTAACAGTGGCCGGGTAGCGTGCCTACGTTTTATCCCTAGACGCCCAGCGCCAGCCGGAGAACTGACTGACCCTAGCAGAGGAAAATACAGACCTGGCTTACCTCTAGAGAAATTTTCCCCAAAAGGCAGACAGTAGCCCCCACATATATTGGCGGTGATTTTAGAGGAAAATGACATACGAAGTATGAAGATAGGTTTAGCAAATTGAGGTCCGCTTACTAGATAGTAGGAAGACAGAAAAGGGAACTTCACGGTCAGCTGAAAACCCTTTCAAAATACCATCCTGAAATTACTTTAAGACTCTAACATCAACTCATGACACCAGAGTGGCAATTTCAGCTCACAAGAGCTTCCAGCCTCAGAAATATTCAATCACAGAGAACTGGAACAAAAATGCAAAACAAACTTAGGACAACAAGTCCAACTTAGCTGATAGTAGTCTAGGAGCAGGAACATGCAACAGAAAGGCTTCTGGTAACATTGTTGGCCGGCATAGAAATGACTGAGGAGCAAGGCTAAATAGAAAACTCCCACATACTGATGGAAAACAGGTGAACAGAGGAGATGAAGCACACAAGTGCAGTACCACCAGAAACCACCGGGGGAGCCCAGAAACCAAATTCACAACAGTTAGGGTTTGGATTACATTTATGGTTGGGAATAGGGTTGGTGTGTCTGGGTTAGAGGAGTGGTTAGGGTTACTGTTGGGATTAGGGTAAGGGGTGTGTTTGGATTAGGGTTTCAGTTATAATTGGGGGGTTTCCACTGTTTAGGCACATCAGGGGCTCTCCAACGGGACATGGCATCCGATCTGAATTCCAGCCAATTCTGCGTTGAAAAAGGAAAACAGTGCTCCTTCCCTTCAGAGCTCTCCCGTGTGCCCAAACAGGGGTTTACCCCAACATATGGGGTATCAGTGTACTCAGGACAAATTGGACATCATCTTTTGGGGTCCAATTTCTCCTGCTACCCTTGGGAAAATACAAAACTGGGGCCAAAAAATAAGTTTTGTGGGAAAAAAAAGGATTTTTTATTTTCACGGCTCTGCGTTGTAAACTGTAGTGAAACACTTGGGGGTTCAAAGTTCTCACAACACATCTAGATAAGCTCCTTGGGGGTATAGTTTCCAATATGGGGTCACTTGTGGGGGGTTTGTACTGTTTGGGTACATCAGGGGCTCTGCAAATGCAACGTGACGCCTGCAGACCAATCCATTTAAGTCTGCATTCCAAATGGTGCTCCTTCCCTTCCGAGCTCTGTCATGCACCCAAACAGTGGTTCCCCCCCACATATGGGGTATCAGCGTACTCAGGACAAATTGGACAACAACGTTTGGGGTCCAATTTATCCTGATACCCTTGTGAAAATACAAAACTGGGGGCTAAAAAATCATTTTTGTGAAAAAAAAAGAATTTTTATTTTCACGGCTCTGTGTTATAAACTGTAGTGAAACACTTGGGGGTTCAAAGTTCTCACAACACATCTAGATAAGTTCCTTGGGGGGTCTAATTTCCAATATGGGGTCACTTGTGGGGGGTTTGTACTGTTTGGGTACATCAGGGGCTCTGCAAATACAACGTGATGCCTGCAGACCAATCCATTTAAGTCTGCATTCCAAATGGCGCTCCTTCCCTTCCGAGCTCTGTCATGCGCCCAAACAGTGGTTCCCCCCCACATTTGGGGTATCAGCATACTCAGAACAAAATGGACAACAACGTTTGAGGTCCAATTTATCCTGATACCCTTGTGAAAATACAAAACTGGGGGCTAAAAAATCATTTTTGTGAACAAAAAAAGAATTTTTATTTTCACGGCTCTGCGTTATAAACTGTAGTGAAACACTTGGGGGTTCAAAGCTCTCAAAACACATCTAGATAAGTTCCTTAGGGGGTCTACTTTCCAAAATGGTGTCACTTGTGGGGGTTTTTAATGTTTAGGCACATCAGGGGCTCTCCAAACGCAACATGGCATCCCATCTTAATTCCAGTCAATTTTGCATTGAAAAGTAAAATAGCGCTCCTTCCCTTCCGAGCTCTGCTATGCGCCCAAACAGTGGTTTACCCCCACATATGGGGTATCGTCGTTCTCAGGACAAATTGCACAACAACTTTTGTGGTCTAATTTCTTCTCTTACCCTTGGGGAAATAAAAAAATGGGGGCGAAAAGATCATTTTTGTGAAAAAATATGATTTTTTATTTTTACGGCTCTGCATTATAAACTTCTGTGAAGCACTTGTTGGGTCAAAGTGCTCACCACACATCTAGATAAGTTCCTTAAGGGGTCTACTTTCCAAAATGGTGTCACTTGTGGGGGGTTTCAATGTTTAGGCACATCAGGGGCTCTCCAAACGCAACATGGCGTCCCATCTCAATTCCAGTCAATTTTGCATTGAAAAGTCAAATGGCGCTCCTTTCCTTCCGAGCTCTGCCCTGCGCCCAAACAATGGTTTACACCCACATATGGGGTATCAGCGTACTCCGGACAAATTGCACAACAATTTTTGGTGTCCAATTTCTTCTCTTACCCTTGGAAAAATAAAAAAATGGGGGCGAAAAGATCATTTTTGTGAAAAAATATGATTTTTTATTTTTACGGCTCTGCATTATAAACTTCTGTGAAGCACTTGTTGGGTCAAAGTGCTCAACACACATCTAGATAAGTTCCTTAAGGGGTCTACTTTCCAAAATGGTGTCACTTGTGGGGGGTTTCAATGTTTAGGCACATCAGGGGCTCTCCAAATGCAACATGGCGTCCCATCTCAATTCCAGTCAATTTTGCATTGAAAAGTCAAATGGCGCTCCTTCCCTTCCGAGCTCTGCCCTGCGCTCAAAAAATGGTTTACACCCACATATGGGGGTATCAGCGTACTCAGGACAAATTGCACAACAATTTTTGGGGTCCAATTTCTTCTCTTACCCTTGGGAAAATAAAAAATTGGGGGCGAAAAGATCATTTTTGTGAAAAAATATGATTTTTTATTTTTACGGCTCTGCATTATAAACTTCTGTGAAGCACTTGTTGGGTCAAAGTGCTCACCACACATCTAGATAAGATCCTTAGGGGGTCTACTTTCCAAAATGGTGTCACTTGTGGGGGGTTTCAATGTTTAGGCACATCAGGGGCTCTCCAAATGCAACATGGCATCCCATCTCAATTCCGGTCAATTTTGCATTGAAAAGTCAAATGGCGCTCCTTTCCTTCCGAGCTCTGCCCTGCGCCCAAACAATGGTTTACACCCACATATAGGGTATCAGCGTACTCCGGACAAATTGCTCAACAATTTTTGGTGTCCAATTTCTTCTCTTACCCTTGGGAAAATAAAAAAATGGGGGCGAAAAGATCATTTTTGTGAAAAAATATGATTTTTTATTTTTACGGCTCTGCATTATAAACTTCTGTGAAGCACTTGTTGGGTCAAAGTGCTCAACACACATCTAGATAAGTTCCTTAAGGGGTCTACTTTCCAAAATGGTGTCACTTGTGGGGGGTTTCAATGTTTAGGCACATCAGGGGCTCTCCAAATGCAACATGGCGTCCCATCTCAATTCCAGTCAATTTTGCATTGAAAAGTCAAATGGCGCTCCTTCCCTTCCGAGCTCTGCCCTGCGCTCAAACAATGGTTTACACCCACATATGGGGGTATCAGCGTACTCAGGACAAATTGCACAACAATTTTTGGGGTCCAATTTCTTCTCTTACCCTTGGGAAAATAAAAAATTGGGGGCGAAAAGATCATTTTTGTGAAAAAATATGATTTTTTATTTTTACGGCTCTGCATTATAAACTTCTGTGAAGCACTTGTTGGGTCAAAGTGCTCACCACACATCTAGATAAGATCCTTAGGGGGTCTACTTTCCAAAATGGTGTCACTTGTGGGGGGTTTCAATGTTTAGGCACATCAGGGGCTCTCCAAATGCAACATGGCGTCCCATCTCAATTCCGGTCAATTTTGCATTGAAAAGTCAAATGGCGCTCCTTTCCTTCCGAGCTCTGCCATGCGCCCAAACAGTGGTTTACCCCCACATATGGGGTATCAGCGTACTCAGGACAAATTGTACAACAAATTTTGGGGTCTATTTTCTCCTGTTACCCTTGGTAAAATAAAACAAATTGGAGCTGAAATAATTTTTTTGTGAAAAAAAGTTAAATGTTCATTTTTATTTAAACATTCCAAAAATTCCTGTGAAACACCTGAAGGGTTAATAAACTTCTTGAAAGTGGTTTTGAGTACCTTGAGGGGTGCAGTTTTTAGAATGGTGTCACACTTGGGTATTTTCTATCATATAGACCCCTCAAAATGACTTCAAATGAGATGTGGTCCCTAAAAAAAATGGTGTTGTAAAAATGAGAAATTGCTGGTCAACTTTTAACCCTTATAACTCCCTAACAAAAAAAAATTTTGGTTCCAAAATTGTGCTGATGTAAAGTAGACATGTGGGAAATGTTACTTATTAAGTATTTTGCGTGACATATGTCTGTGATTTAAGGGCATAAAAATTCAAAGTTGGAAAATTGCGAAATTTTCAAAATTTTTGCCAAATATTCGTTTTTTTCACAAATAAACGCAAATTATATTGAATAAATTTTATCACTGTCATGAAGTACAATATGTCATGAGAAAACAATGTCAGAATCGCCAAGATCCGTTGAAGCGTTCCAGAGTTATAACCTCATAAAGGGACAGTGGTCAGAATTGTAAAAGTTGGCCTGGTCATTAACGTGCAAACCACCCTTGGGGGTGAAGGGGTTAAATGTTTTTATGTTGTTGTGTTTGTTTCCTAAAATAAAGATGTTTTTTGTATAAATTTTAAACTGTTGTGGTGATCCCATTTCTCATGCATACACTTTGCTCTATTTTGTTCCATTGTTGTTTGGTATGCAGTTGGTGATCCCCTTAAATGGTAAATATTTGTAGATGGTGCCTGCTCAGCAGTGTTGTTTAAATTGATATTGTATAGCCGGTTTCTTTTGCTGGTTTTCTTGAGTGGTGGCACGTCTGGGGATTGATTAATTGATTATCATGGATTTGAATGCCAGGGAAGCAGCATGGCGCAGTCAGGAAGTGAATATTTTTGGACAGGAGGATAGAGTGCCTGGGGGTAGTGTCTCGGGGGATGATGGCTTTGAAATCTTAACCTCAGAAATTGTGAATCTGCACCGTAACTTGACTAAGATCTGGTGGAACGTTAAGACGCTGGAGGAGTACAAAAAACAGGACCTTGTCCCTAGGGGCTTGCGGGTCCAAATTTTCCCAGCTTGGGAGGTGGACCAGCAGTTCAAGGATATATGGGAAAAGGGTTTGCATAAATGTTCATTTACCTTGATTGATCTTCTGATTAACCATGATCGATGCTTACTGTCAAGTTTGAAGGATGAGATCAGGGACAAGGAACTCAAATTGGATTCATTTGATAAAGAGATGAAAGTTAAACCATTCAAGGAACATCTTAAATCAGTTATAGACAGATTTGAAAAAGATGTAATTAGGGGAAAGAAGGACAAATTCCAAAGAGATAGACTTGATTATGCGGAAGGCAGGGCCTTTAGATGGTCACATCAGGGTAATAGAAGGATGGCCAAGAGAATACACCCAAATCAGGTTGTGAGTGGTGGTAAAGGGTCTCAGGAGGTTGTATCAAGTGATTTTTTTATCCACCGATACCAGCGACCACGAAAGCGGCACAGACGGGGGAGAAGGAAGCATGGTCGGCCGCAGGAAGAGGAACGGCCGACGCAAGGACTGGTCACCGAGCTTCAAGCGGGTGACTCGCTACAACAATCACAAGCATTAGAAGGAGACGGAACATCGGATCATACTACGGGTGAGCTTAACATCATCAATTTGTCCACCTATAGACTTTCCAATATTGAGAAGAACCTATTGTCCCGTGGTCTTTATTTTTCCCCAATGAATACTCTTGACAAATTCGAGCTAACAAAGGATTTATACCTCTTTTGTAGACAATTGACTTTCAGGCTATTACATCAGAACCCCACAGTATTGGATAATATGACGGAAACAGAGATTACTATTGCGGGACCTAACGGACCTATTGGATGAGAGTGAGAACTATCAAGGTAAGCGTAGATTTAGTTGTAGATTACCATCCCAGGCTACCCCGTCATTTACCCTTTTCCCGGCAATACAAATATTTTATGAAAAGATGTGTAGGGATATTCAAAACCTGAAGGTAGACAGGATTGGACAGAGGAATCTTTCCTGGCAGGAGCAACAGGCCCTTGGGAAGCTGAAATCTAACGATTCCTTCGAGATCAAGGAGGCAGACAAGGGGGGTAACATAGTGTTGTGGCCCAACGACATGTATTGTAATGAAGCCAAAAGACAATTGGGTAATCCACAACACTATGTTGCCCTACCCTCAGACCCCACTTGGGTCTTCAAATCAAGTCTTGACAAACTACTGAATAATGCCTATGTCCATAACATCATTAACAAGAGGGAGCTTGACTTTTTAACAGTCAAACACCCGGTGGTTCCTACATTTTATATGTTACCTAAGGTACATAAATCTATGACGGAACCACCGGGCAGACCGATAGTTTCAGGGATCGGTGGGCTTTATGAAAAGGCTTGTATCTATCTGGACTTCTATTTGCAGCCCATTGTTCTCAAATTGGACTCATACATACGTGACTCCTCGTTCCTGATACAGCAGTTGGACCCCCTTATCCTACCAGAAAACATCATCCTTGCTACAATGGATGTCGAAGCATTGTACACTAACATCAAGCACGACCTAGGTATTTCAGCAATTGGGTATTTCCTAGACAAGTTTACAACAGGGAGTAGGGGGCATGACTCGTTCATTTTGGATCTACTTAAGGTGGTCCTCGAGAAGAGCTACTTTACCTTTGATAGGGTGTTTTACAAACAAGTGGCTGGAACAGCTATGGGGGCTAGGTGTGCGCCCCCATATGCGAATCTTTTTATGGGGTGGTGGGAGGAGACTCAAGTAACTAAGAATCAGCACTTTCAACAAAACGTTTTAAAGTGGTATCGTTTTATCGATGACATTATTGTTTTGTGGACAGGTACGACGGAAACATTGGAAGAGTTTGTGGTGAACTGAATACAAACCAATGTAACATTCGATTGACATCCTGCTTCTCTAGAAGTTCGGTGGACTTCTTGGACTTGAAAATTACAGTTAAGGATAACCGGATTAACACCACCTTATTCCGGAAAAAGACCGCCACCAATAATGTCTTGCATTACTCCAGCTTCCACCCGGGACACCTCCGCAATAGCATCCCAAAGGGACAGTTCCTCCGTGTGAGAAGAAATTGTAGTACCACAGCAGATTTCCTCAGTGAATCGAGACAGCTCACGAATCGCTTCCACGAACGCGGATATCCACGGAGGGTTATTTCAAGGGCCTTTGAACACTCAAGACAAAAACCAAGGGAAGAGGTGCTTAAAGCACAACAAAGAACCAATAAGGATCAAGTGAGTCTTATAACACGATTTAACAATCAGTGGGATGATGTGCAGCGCTTGATGGATTTGAACTGGGGGATCTTATTGAGCGATACGAAGTTGAGGGCAGTTGTCCCTAACAAACCGGGCATTGTGGCCAGAAGAGCGAGAAATCTTAAAGACCATTTATCTAGGAGCCACTTTAGAAGGCCCACATATAGAACTCGCTCAGGTAGTGCTGTACTCGGTTCATATCCATGTGGTGACTGTTCAGTATGTCCCCTAATGTTGGCTGATACAGGTATCTCTGTTCCCTCCCTACCCTTTCGGGTTAAATCAAGATCGTACTTCAATTGTCGCACACGCAATTTAGTCTATGCCCTAATCTGTGGATGCAACAAGATATATGTTGGTCAAACTACTCAAGAATTGCGCCGCAGGGTGCAACAACATATCTCGAGTATATCCACGGCTAAAAGCGACAGTGACAAGGGCAAACAGCTGACCACTGTGGCTACCCATTTTTTAGAATATCATAGTGGTAGTCATAAGACCCTTCGTGTAATGGGATTAGAGGGGGTTATCCCTAACATTAGGGGGGGCAGATTGACAGATGAGTTATTAAGGAAAGAATCTCGTTGGATTTACGAGCTTAAGAGTCTAGTTCCAGGGGGCCTGAATGGTGAACTTTTATATACGGGATTCTACAAAAGATTATAGGCTTTTGACCTATACACCTCTTGTGGATAACAATGGGTATGAACTGGGATAGGTATAAAATTATTGCTGGTCACATGCGGACATATTTATTTTCTTTCTTTTTATTACAGGTTCTACAAGACAGGTTTTTGCACACATTTATCTACAAGACTCCTTTTCAAGGATGATTTGAGAGTATGGTTTCCCTAAGAAATGAAATGGAGATGGAACATTCACTGTTGGCTGGAGGCCTATAGGACAACTATTTACACCTTGTACAATGTAGTGCAAAAATATATATATCATTTATATATAAAAATTATTATTTTTTTTATTTTTTTTTTCTCCATCTACTGGTCTGTCCACCAACTTAGTTAATTATGTACCCTCTGCATACGTATACTCTGTGCGCTATTCATCATGGTTTTATACTGCAATATCCGTATCCCAGGTTCTAATACAATCACCATACAGTGTCTCTTGGTAATGACTACATACTATAACTGCGTCAGTTCTAAAGTGTACTGGATACTTACTCTCCCCTATGGTCTGATGGGAGATTCTCCAGTCCTTCTATTAGGGTGGAGTATCTCACACCTTAAAATAAAATAAAATGTATGCGCATACATACTCTATGACCATATAGGCTTGTTCTGCATATATGATCATATTAGGGAGATTTGGTTACTTTACCCTCTGTTCACTAGGTTTTGAGTTATTATTTTTTTGTGTGGCACTATATGGTTATTGTAAATGGGATCGAACCTGTGCTCGGCTGGGCTTGTAAGGTTAACTGGTATGTTGCTTTAGGCGCTCTCTGGGTCTAGCGCCACCACTATGACTACTAGCACCATTTGGCACTTATTCTACTATGTGATCAGAATCGCCAGTTATACCTAGGTGCTCAGGTGCACAGGCGCATTTTATACTGGGCAGCACCATTTGGTATCGCTGAGTCTCCATGGAGACGGGCGGCGTGAAACTATTGAGTACGCACGCGCTGGTTACTGTTGCAGTTACATGATAATGAAGAACGCTGGCGCACTTGTGTACTAGAACTTCTGACACGCTGAGAAGAGCTCGTTATGGCTGACACTGCTGCTCACACCTGGTAGGTGTTAAAAGAAATTATTTAGCTATATAAGTTAGGGAACATAGCACTTGTGTTATATTGACCTTGAGGAAGATGCCGCAGGCGTCGATACGCGTGGGTCTCAGCAAACAGAACAGCCTGATTGAAATCCACTAAACCCACCACCCCGGGAACCTTGTACAGCCTGCCTGCTAGGTAGGGTAAGACTTAGGTCAGTGCACAGCAGGGTCTAGGGATCTGCTTGGTGTCTAATATATTTTGTATTCCATTCACCATTTTCCTTGTTAGTTCCTCATACATGGGGTATGGTATGGAGTGTTAACCTCTATTTAAGAGCGTATAACTTGATGTGTAATATCATACTGCATTATATAACGCCCATATGCTGGGAATAGTGGTTTGGTTATCTGTACATTAATGTGCATAGGCTGTTTAATGTTGTGTGCAATATTATAGCATTTATCTGGTATCTATATGGACCCTTTACCCCAGGTCATATTTTGGGGTTTTTAAATGTTTTTATGTTGTTGTGTTTGTTTCCTAAAATAAAGATGTTTTTTGTATAAATTTTAAACTGTTGTGGTGATCCCATTTCTCATGCATACACTTTGCTCTATTTTGTTCCATTGTTGTTTGGTATGCAGTTGGTGATCCCCTTAAATGGTAAATATTTGTAGATGGTGCCTGCTCAGCAGTGTTGTTTAAATGGAGGAGGACCAGTTAGGAACACAATTGTCATCAGTCTGGAGGAGAGTTAAGCAGCGCCTGTTGAGTGTGGGTGCTAGGTACAGACGTGTGGCTGACAGTAGGTGTGTGCCAGGTCCGGACCTGAGTGTGGATGACTGGGTGTGGTTATCCACAAAAAACATAAGACTCAAAATACCATCCCTTTAATTGGGTCCACGGTTTATTGGTCCATTTAGGGTCACCGCCATCATTAACCCAGTACCGTACTGATTGGAGCTCCCTATGGTGTATAAGATACACAACGTGTTCCACAGGTCTCTTCTAAAGAAGGTGGTGGGTTCTGTGGACGTGGCGCCTATGCCACCTCCAGTCTTGGTGGATGGTAATTTGGAGTTTGAAGTCTCCAAGGTGGTTGACTCTCGTGTAGTGCGTCGCACTTTACAGTACTTGGTACATTGGCATGATTATGGGCCTGAGGAGAGGTCCTGGGTACCAGCCTCGGACGTTCATGCTGACCGGCTGGTCAGGTTGTTTCACCGCTGTCATCCGGACAAGCTGGGTCCTATTAGCCGTGAGGGCCCTGGGGTCCCTCATAGAAGGCGGGGTACTGTCATGTCGGACGCTGTTCAGACCAGGTCGTCCGACAGACAGCGGTAATTCCGCTTTTGACCACTATTTGCTCATTGGCGTCTGCTAGATTTTATCTAGCTGTTCCGGGGTTAATTTACCTAATCCTTGGATTGGAAGCTGGGCCATGCCCACTGCCTTTAAATAGTTCTCCTGATCTTTGGGCGTCGCCAATTATAGCTTCTGTCTTGTGTGTTGTTATCTCGGTCTGGTGAGGAGAGCTGGTGGTTGGAGATTTGTTGCTGGTGGTGTATTTTCCTCTGTCTTATTTACTCCTTCCTATATTTGTATTTATTTTGCCCTGCGCATTTATAGTGTATTCCTGAGTGACTGCGGCGTGGTGTATATTTTCCTTTATCCTTGTCTGTGCTAACTGTGGGTATTGGGGAATAACATCTTCACTGGGTGGTGGGCAGAGGTTTCAGCCTAGGACTGAGCTCAGGAGACAGGGTGAGGTTCGAGGCCTGGACATGCACACCTTCAGTGTAAACTCCAGGTAGAGGGTCAGTCAGGATTTCCCTAGTCTGAGGGAAACTGCAGGGGCCCGGGTTATTAGCTCTCGCTCACCTAGTCTCTCCCTGACAGTTTCACTGTGGGGATAGCGATCTTGGGGTGATGAGCTGTGTTGGTTTGGTGCCAGACATAGCGTTTACCTTTGTCATACCATGTTCTTTCCATTTGATGATAATGAATTTGATGGTGCTCCTTGGGATCAGCAGAAATTGGGTTATTTTCTTATAACCCAACCCTGACTTGTACTTCTCGACAACTTTGTCACTGACTTGTTATTTCCTTGGTCTTCCGATATTTCCTTGGTCTTCATGGTGTTGTTTGGTTAGTGGTGCCTCTTGCTTAATGGTGTTGCAGCCTCTGTGGCCTTTCAGGAAAGGTGTGTACAGGGCCGTATTTGCCACTAGGCACTTGAGGGCACGTGCCTAGGGCGGGGACAATGCAGGGGGCAGCACCTGAGCAAGGTTTTTTTTTTTTATAAGTCCTGGGTCACCTCCCGACCGCCCCCCCACCCCGGCTGCCCGCCCTCCCACCTGCCTTCCACCCACCCTCCTTGAAGACGATACTCACCCTGCTCCAGCGATGCCTGGAACTTGTCCTGAATGAGCGGTCACATGGTACCGCTCATTAAGGTCTTGAATATGCGCATATTCATGACCTTAATGAGCGGTATCACATGACCGCTCACGCAGGAAGACGATGCTGCGCCGGGAGTCTGGACAGAGCCAGAGGGATGTCGGCGCGGCCGCGCGGTGAGGGACAGGTGAGTATGAAGGACGGGGGGACAGGGGAGGGGGGATGAAGGAGGACATAAGCCGGCACGCCATGCAAGATGGGAGCAGGAGTGGGGGGTGGAGAGATAAGCCATGCATACAGGGGGGGATATGAACCATACATACAGGGGGGATATGAGCCATGCATACAGGAGGGGGAATATGAGCGATGCATACAGGGGGGGGAATATGAGCCATGCATACAGGGGGGAAATATGAACCATGCATACAGGAGGTGGAATATGAGCCATGCATACAGGGAGGGAATATGAGCCATGCATACAGGGGGGAATATGAGCCATGCATACAGGGGGAATATGAGCCATGCATACAGAAGGGGGATATGAGCCATGCATATGGGATGGGAGAGAGATGAGCCATGCATACAGGAGGGGGGTCATTATACAGTATTGAGCATCATGTGGGATCATTATACAGTATGGAGAACTGTGTGTGGCCATTATACAGTATTGAGCATCATGTGTGGCTGTTATACAGTATGGAGCATCATGTGTGGCCGTTATACAGTATTGAGCATCATGTAGGATCATTATACAGTATGGAGAACTGTTTGTGGCCGTTATACAGTATGGAGCACTATGTGTGGCCATTATACAGTATGGAGCACTGTGTGGCCATTATACAGCATGGAACACTGTGTGGCCATTATACAGTATGGAGCATCATGTGTAGCCATTATACAGTATGGAGCATCATGTGTGGCCATTATACAGTATGGAGCACTGTGTGGCCATTATACAGTATGGAGCATCATGTGTGGCCATTATACACTATGGAGCATCATGTGTGGCCATTATACAGTATTGAGCATCATGTGTGGCCATTATACAGTATGGAGAACTGTGTGTGGCTATTATACAGTATGGAGCACTATGTGTGGCAATTATACACTATGGAGCATCATGTGTGGCCATTATACAGTATGGAGCACTGTGTGGCCATTATACAGTATGGAACATCATGTGTGGCCATTATACACTATGGAGCATCATGTGTGGCCATTATACAGTATTGAGAATCATGTGTGGCCATTATACAGTATGGAGAACTGTGTGTGGCCATTATACAGTATGAAGCATCATGTGTGGTGGCCGTTATACAGTATTGAGCATCATGTGTGGCCATTATACAGTATGGAGCACTGTGTGGCCATATTTTTTTTGTTTCTAATTATTGTATATAAAACAGTGTGATCAGCAGTGCTAAATGGCTGTGGTTGGGATGTGGATATGGGTGTGACTAGTTGTGAAAGGGTGTGGTCAGAGGTGTGGCCTAAAATTTGCCGCGGCGCACTACGCGCGCCGCAAACTTTATACCTCCTTCCTTTCAAAAGTTGGGAGGTATGGTACCACATTTGCCAGATCACGGCAAGTGCCGCAAATCCCATAGGGAATGAATGAGGCTGAACGCAGTGTTGCCGTAAGGGATCTGTTACGCGGCACATGCAGAAAAACTGCCGGATCTGCTGCAAAAGGCGACTTTCACATCAGCGATTCTTGCCAAAGTCACTGCCGATAGTGTCATACTCTCCAAAGGGGGAGGCAGCCCTAAAAGTGCCTAGGGCAGCAGAAACTCTAAATACGGCCCTGGGTGTGTATACATACTGACAGAGCATGTGACATTTAGATTGAACACAGGTGGACTTCATTTCACTAAGCATGTGACTTATGAAAGTAATTGCTTGCACCAGAAATGTTTAGGGGCTTCATTGCAAAAGGGGTGAATACATATACAGATGCCAATTTTTAGTAATTTGGCCCAATATATTTTATTTATAGGTATATTTTTCTCACTTCACATCACCAACTTACACTATTTAGTGCTTCTGAATCACACACAAATCGGATTACAAAAATATTTAAACACAAGATGTAATGTAACAAAATAGGTAAAACGTCAAGGGGGTTAATACTTTTGTAATCCACTGTATGTCACATGAGCGCTGCAGTCCATCAGTGGCCACTGATTGGCTCCAGCATTCACAGTTCCATCATTCAGGCCTCTTTCACACGTCAGTGTCTCCGGTATGTGTAGTGACAGTTTTCTCACGTACTGGAGACACTGACACATGTAGACCCATTTAAATGAATGAGTCTATGCACATGTGCGTGTTTTCACAAGGACCGTATGTCCGTGCTGAAAACACGTAGACATGTCCATTTTTTACCGGCAGCACGGACCACAATACATCCTGCACACATGCACACGGAGAACAGTCTGCACTCTCCTCCGTGTGCACGTACCACCCGCAGGAGAGACAGCGCTACAGTAAGCACTGTCCCCCCCACTGTGGTGCTGAAGGCAGCATTCATCTCTTCTCTCCCGCCGGAGAGAAGAGATGAAAGATCAATTTTTTTTTTATTTTTTTTTTGTGAAAAATAAATTTTGCATGTGCCCCCCGCCTCCCCCCTCAGTGCGCCGCCTGGTCCCTTGCCGCAGAAATACTCACCTAGCTACCGCGATGTCTCCTCTGTCCTCTCCGCGCTGGCAGCTTCTCCTGTGTGAGCGGTCACGTGGGACCACTCATTACAGTCAGTGAATATTCCCTGACTGTAATGAGCGGCACCACGTGACCGCTCACACAGGAGAAGCTGCCAGCGCTGAGAGGAGAGAGGAGACATCGCGGGAGCTAGGTTAGTATTTCTGCGGCAAGGGGCCGGGCGGCGCACTGAGGGGGGAGGCGGGGGCACATGCAAAATTTATTTTTCACCCCCCCAAAAAAAAGATCTTTCATCTCTTCTTTCCAACGAACGCTGGGGGAGATGAGATGAATTTTGCCTTCAGCACCACATGCGGGGGGGACAGCGCTTAGTGTAGCGCTGTCTCTCCTGCACGGTCCGTGTGGTCCTCAGGCGGCACACGGGCGGCACACGGATGCCGCACGTGTGCCACACTGATGTGTCACTTGAGCACACGGACATACGGACACGGATATCTCCGGTACCATTTTTTCCGGTACCGGAAATATCAGGACGTGTGAAAGAGGCCAAATAGATACCTGTGATGGTAAATCTTCTTTAAGATCATTCTGGATGTATTTCTTTATTAAATGTCTTTGTATTTATGAGAAGGGCTGAGTGGATCCATAGATGTTCTGGTTCATTTGGTTCGACCGAACTGTAGTCCAAAGTTCAGTTCAGGCTTCAGAACTTGATCTGATCTTGACCTCGAAATCAATAGAAGTCAATGGGGACCCGAACTTTGGTGCTGTAAAATCCTCGTAATAAGCACTAGGGGGGCTGCAAAAGGAAGCAAAATTGGCGTAAGAGCAGGACAATTACCCTGCAAACAAATATGGTAAGAAAATTACTTAAAATAACATAGAATAAAAAATAATAATCTTGAACAAGAAGGTGAAGGTCAAAGTGGAGAACGAGGTTGAGGAGGAGGTGTAAATGGACGTGGCATTGTAGGTGGCAGAGGAGAAGGTGGAGATAGGCAAAACTGTTTGTATTTTTTTTTTTTTTTTTAGGCAAATCACTAAAAATAACATAGAGTAAAAAAAAAATAACAATTTTGAACCAGGATGCGGCAGTCCAAGTGGAGGAATATTACAATTCATCCCAAAAAATTTATATGACTATATTAATAGAAAATTAATTGCTCTCAGAAGGCAGGAAAAAATACAAGCACAATGATGAAAATCACTCTGACTTTTTGGGTTAAGCTTACATTCCATGTGACACAAGTAATATCAGATACTTTCCATTAATATCAAAGGAGATTCAGTATCCTTTGCATAGTTGCTTGGCTTTTTCAAGGTACTAATTGGCCACTTAAATACTCTATCATTAAGTTGAAGCTTTGTTTATGTGAATACAGGGGCAATTGATCTAAGGGTTTATGCCAGTCACAAAAATGGGTGGACAGGGCAAGATGAAGTCCGTCTGTCTAAGGCTACGTTCACATTAGCGGCGGGCGCCGCAGCAGCGCCGCATGCGTCATGCGCCCCTATATTTAACATGGGGGCGCATGGACATGCGTCGCACTTGTGTTTTGCGCCGCATGCGTCGCTGCGGCGCCCGCGTCCGGGCGCAGAGGACGCAGCAAGTTGCATTTTTGCTGCGTCCAAAATCAATTAAAAAAAGGACGCATGCGGCGCAAAACGCAAATGTGAACGTAGCCTACATAATCAAAATGTACACCACTTTAATGGCATAAATTTCACCGGAAATGTACGCCAGTTGTAAGTTACACCTAATTCACTTGCATGTGCCTCAAAAGGAATTATGCACTCCATAATCCTGCAGTCCATGTTTAGATCTGTTTTGTCACATATATTAATTGAAATTAAGAAATATATATAAACACTTTGTATGTGTTTCAGTTGATCACTATTTCCCTCCTCATTGTCCTTCTACTCCTATGTTTGGCTGTGAAATTCTTGTCTGCAGTGGGGAAAAAAATCATTAAGCATTTCCCTATCAATGCCCTGGCCTCTGCCATTCCCCTTGAAAACCACAGGCTGGTTTTCAAGGGAGCTTCATCATGACAGGCACAGGTCTTCAACAGACCCTCTGCAGTCAGAGCAATCCATTAACGCCCCCAATTGGGTCACTAAGTGCCAATGGGTACATAGAAAAATGTGCCACCATGCGTGCATGCTGTGAACTACACTTTCAGAGCTTGACAACAGCATTTAACAGGCTAACAGTCATGGCCAGACCTCCGCTCCACCCGTGGCTGTTAGAGGAAGGTCTTGCCTGTAATGTACAGCCATTACCTGACATGTATAAGTCCAGCTCACCCCATGAGTTCGCTACATATATCCCGCTACCATCATGTATGACGGATGTCAGTAAGAGGTTAAAGTTGGGTTTAGCACAAATACATAAAGAAATTGAGCACTCACCTGGTCCTTGATGGTGAATTTCTTTAATCCATGTTAGGATAACAGCAACCTCATGCTAAAGTGCGGTGTGCAGGTGGCAGGGGAGTGAGCAGGTAAGAATGCCTGACGGACTTTACCTGCTCTCTCCCCTGCCACCTGCACACCTCACTTTAGCATTATGTTGATATTATCCTAACATTGATTAAAGAAATTCATCATCAAGGACCATGTGAGTGCTCCATTTCTTCTGTTTTTGTGCTGTACCAATAATCCTTTGTGTATGCAACACCCTGAAGAGGTCCTGGGAATTCAATTGTAGGCTGAGTTTTGTTCAATAAAACACTCTTAAAGGGAAGGTACCACGTTGGTAGATCATTAATAAATCAATGTAATGTAGCATAACATGCTGTTATAACCAAGTTTTGATTGCATTTGAAACATATTTTGTGTGTTATAGAAGTGTAAAGAAGGCCCTGGGGGCTGACATCTTGCTTTCACAGTAGCAGCACGACACTTTCAGTGTCATAATATGGTACCCCATGGTCATAGGAGATAACAGACGGACGCCGACCTTATCTATTATAATAGAACTGGCACTGCTGTGAACTGGACACACCTCTGTGGGCTGCACAATTCACAGTAGTGGGAGTGTTCTCCTGTCATATTCATGGAGCCCTCAATCTGCTAACTAAATATAAGCAGTACTGCTTCCAGCAGAACAGATCCTAGATTAATGGCTGACAGGAGTAAAATGCAGGAGAAAAGTATGGGCAGAGTAGCAGAGACATCAAAGAGGAACAATGTACCATTAACATTTTCAGAACAGGAGCTGTCAGCTGCTTGGCAGGAGTTGTGATTCATCCCTCAGTAAGAAAAGATAAGATAAGGAGCTGCGGGAGTGCAGTGAATGGCCAGATATTGTGGCGGGAGGTGAGAGAATCATGTAATCTGAGTGAGAGAGACTGATGAGAGAGAGAGACAGTAACTGCTGGTGTTAGCAGATCACAGGGCAGTCACCCACAAAATGGTGCTGCCCTGTGATGCAACTCTTCATTCTGGCCAAGGGATACTAGACCACCCAAAAGGGGATGGAAATGGTGAGGTTAGCAGTTACTGCCCCAATTTTTCTGCTAATACTAAAGCTGGTAAGTCTTACTATAGCGGCTTGAGGTCTAAAATGGAAAATGCTCCCCCTAGTGGTAAATATATATATTTGTAAGAAAATATATAATATTTTTCAGAAAGAAATGTTTGCAAACAGTTCAAACATTGCATTAATACATTTTAATTACTATTTTAACCCCTTTCTGCCACTAGACGGACTATTCCATCAATGTGGGGTGGGCCCTACTTCCCATGGATGGAATAGTACATCATAGGCGATCGGCCGCGCTCACGGGGGGAGCATGGTCGATTGCCACCTGGTGTCAGCTGATTATTACAGCTGACATCCGGAACTATGTGCCAGGAGCAGTCACGGACTGCTCCTGGCACATTAACTCCCGGAACACTGCGATCAAACATGATCGCAGCATTCCGGCGGCATAGGGAAGCATCCCTGAGACCCTCGGAGCAATGCAATGTGATTGCGTTGCTCCAAGGGTCTCCTACCTCCTCCTTTCTGCAGGCCCCGGATCCAAAATGGCCGCGGGGCTCCTTATGGGTCCTGCAGGGAGGTGGCTTGCAAGCTCCTGCTCAGAGCAGGCGCCGGTAAGCCTCCTGCAGTGCCTGTCAGATCGCTGATCTGACACAGTGCACTGCAAAGTGTCAGATCAGCGATCTGACACTTTTCCATTATGTCCCCCCGGGACAAAGTAAAAAAGTAAAAAAAAAATATTTACATGTGTAAAAAAAAAAAAATCCTAAATAATGAAAAAAATTATTAATAAAGCGATGCAAAAATAATTCTTTTTTATATAAAATAGATTTTATTGTATAAAAGCGCCAAAACATAAAAAAAAATATAAATGAGGTATCACTGTAATCGTACTAACCAGAAGAATAAAACTGCTTTATCAATTTTACCAAATGCGGAACGGTATAAATGCCCCCCCCCCCCCTCAAACGAAATTCACGAATTGCTGGTTTTTGTTCATTCTGCCTCACAAAAATCGGAATAAAAAGCGATCAAAAAATTTCACGTGCCCGAAAATGGTACCAATAAAAATGTCAACTCATCCTCCAAAAAATATGTCCTCACATGACTCTGTGGACCAAAATGTGCAAAAATTATAGCTCTCAAAATGTGGAGACGCAAAAACTATTTTTTGCAATAAAAAGCATCTTTTAGTGTGTGACAGCTGCCAATCATAAAAATCAGCTAAAAAAAGCTACAAAAGTAAATCAAACCCCCTTCATCACCCCCTTAATTAGGTAAATATAATAAAATGTAAAATATGTATTTATTTCCATTTTCCCATTAGGATTAGGGCTAAAGTTGGGGCTAAATTTAGGGTTAGGGTTGGGGCTAAATTTAGAGTTTGAGCTACAGTTAGGGTTGGGGCTACAGTTAGGGTTAGGGTTGGGGCAACAGTTAGGGTTAGGGTTGGGGCTAAAGTTAGGGTTAGGGTTGGGGCTAAAGTTAGGTTTAGGGCTACAGTTAGGGATGGGTCTACAGTTAGGATTGGGGCTAAAGTTAGGGTTGGGGCTAAAGTTAGGGTTAGGGTTTGGATTACATTTACAGTTGAGATTAGGGTTAGGGGTGTGTCAGGGTTGGGGGTGTGGTTAGTGATATGGTTGGGATTAGGGTTAGGGGTGTGTTGGGTTTAGGGGTGTGGTTGGGATTAGAGTTAGGGGCAAGTTCGGGTTAGGGGTGTGGTTAGGGTTATGGTTAGGGTTGGGATTAGGGTTAGGGTTGTGCTTGGGTTTGGGTTGCAGTTAGAATTGGGGAGTTTCCACTGTTTAGGCACATCAGAGGCTCTCCAAATGCAAAATGGCGTCTGATCTCAATTCCAGCCAATTCTGCATTGAAAAAGTAAAACTGTGCTCCTGCCCTTCCGAGCTCTCCTGTGCGTGAAAACAGGGGTATGCCCCAACATGTGGGGTATCAGCGTACTTAGAACAAATTGGACAACAACTTTTAGGATCCGATTTCTCTGGTTACCCTTGGGAAAATAAAAATTTGGGGGGCTAAAAAAATAATTTTTTGGGGAAAAAATTATTTTTTATTTTCAAGGCTCAGCGTTATAAGCTGTGGGGGTTTCTAC
Source organism: Ranitomeya variabilis (assembly GCF_051348905.1). NCBI lineage: Eukaryota > Metazoa > Chordata > Amphibia > Anura > Dendrobatidae > Ranitomeya > Ranitomeya variabilis. Next base: position 123,984,367 of record NC_135237.1, on the reverse strand, counting down.
TGTTTAGGTCAGTGATGGGCAACCTTTTGAGATTGGTGTGTCAAAATTTGCCAAAAAAACGAACATAACTTGGGTGGTGTGTCACCTTGATAAAAAAACCATAATTTTGCGACATGTATAGTTTAAATAACAAATATATGTATAATTATAATTAACTTACTTGCTTAGTGACTTCTTTGTTCATCTGTCAGTTGCTTTCTTTTGTTGGTCTTGCTATTATTTAACTTGTGTGGGGTGCCGTGAACTAAGATGATGGGTCTCCTCTGTACACTAATGCTGGGGTGCAGGGCAGATGATGGGTCCCCCCTGTACACTGATGCTGGGGTTCAGGGCAGATGATGGGTCCCTCCTGACTGATGCTGGGGTGCAGGGCAGATGTTGGGTCCCACCTGTACACTGATGCTGGGGTGCAGGGCAGATGTTGGGTCCCACCTGTACACTGATGCTGGGGTGCAGGGCAGATGTTGGGTCCCACCTGTACACTGATGCTGGGGTGCAGGGCAGATGTTGGGTCCCTCCTGTACACGGATGCTGGGGTGCAGGGCAGATGTTGGGTCCCACCTGTACACTGATGCTGGGGTGCAGGGCAGATGATGGGTCCCTCCTGTACACTGATGCTGGGGTGCAGGGCAGATGATGGGTCCCTCCTGTACACTGATGCTGGGGTGCAGGGCAGATGTTGGGTCCCACCTGTACACTGATGCTGGGGTGCAGGGCAGATGATGGGTCCCTCCTGTACACGGATGCTGGGGTGCAGGGCAGATGTTGGGTCCCACCTGTACACTGATGCTGGGGTGCAGGGCAGATGATGGGTCCCTCCTGTACACTGATGCTGGGGTGCAGGGCAGATGATGGGTCCCTCCTGTACACTGATGCTGGGGTGCAGGGCAGATGTTGGGTCCCACCTGTACACTGATGCTGGGGTGCAGGGCAGATGATGGGTCCCTCCTGTACACTGATGCTGGGGTGCAGGGCAGATGATGGGTCCCTCCTGTACATTGATGCTGGGGTGCAGGGCAGATGCTAATCACTAGCTTATAATTAGAAGTGTCCTGTGACTGTCCAGGACATTAGTGAAAGTCCTTTGCTTTTCTCCCTCCGGCCCTTGGTGTACTCTACAATACCCCCAGTCATTCTAGTGGTGGCATCAGGGGCAGTGTGCGACAATGGCAGGCGCCCTCCATACATAGCATGTGATGAGCTCCTCTGAGGATTTTTGTTCACTTCCTTTCCTCTGAACTGGCCTGGGATCGCTTCCTCGGAGCACACGTAGCTCCATCAATAATGGCTCAAGTGTGTGTGTGTGTTTCCCCCCCGGGAGGGGGTTGGGAGCGTGAGCCGTGGCCAGAGTCCGCCTGCTTCCTCCTGCCGCTGGGAGGCCATGCATTGCTGGCTGCGGTGACGGAGAGTGAAGCACGATGAGCAGCTCTCCGCGGCTCCGCTCCGTGCTCTCCGCCGGCCGTGCTCTGCAGCAGGCTGCCCCCTCCGCTGTGCAGCCAGCCTGCCTGTGCCGCCGCCGACCTCCTGCTCACTGGCACTGACTTTCTGCTTCTAGGGTGGATCCATGCCGTGTACACTCCAGCAGACTCCCTGGTGTTCGGGGGGAACATACTATGCCTGGGACTTCCAGTAGGCCCGAACTTCCGGCCGGCGCAGCAGGGAGCAGCGCAACGCCGCCCAAACAACAGAGCTCCGGCGCAGAGCGTCTAGGCCTGGGACTTCCGGGAGCTGCGCCGGGTCTACCGGAAGTCCCAGACCTAGACGCTCTGCGCCGGAGCTCTGTTGTTTCAGCCTACAGGCCTCCTGCATGGCATCCGATCCGATAAAAAAGCGGAACAGCTTGCCATGCAATTTAAGGATGCAATTTCTATGGGGCCGCGGCCGGCGGCCGCGTGTCACTGAAAATGACTACGCGTGTCAGCACTGACACGCGTGTCATAGGTTCGCCATCACTGGTTTAGGTACATCAGGGGCTCGGCAAATGCAATGTGACGCCTGCAGACCATTCCATCTAAGTCTGCATTCCAAACAGCGCTCCTTCCCTTCCGAGCTCTGCCATGCGCCCAAACGGTGGTTCCCCCCACATATGGGGAATCAGAGTACTCAGGACAAATTGCACAATAACTTTTGGGGTTCAGTTTCTTCTGTTACCCTTGGGAAAAAAAAAATTGGGGGCGAAAAAATCATTTTTGTGAAAAAATATGATTTTTTATTTTTACAGCTCTCCATTATAAACTTCTGTGAAGCACTTGGTGGGTCAAAGTGCTCACCACACATCTAGATAAGTTCCTTAGGGGTCTACTTTCCAAAATGGTGTCACTTGTGGGGGGTTTCAATGTTTAGGCACATCAGGGGTTCTCCAAATGTGACATGGCGTCCCATCTTAATTCCAGTCAATTTTGCATTGAAAAGTCAAATGGCGCTCCTTCCCTTCCGAGCTCTGCCATGCGCCCAAACAGTGGTTTACCCCCACATATGGGGTATCAGCGTACTTAGAAAAAATTGCACAACAACTTTTCGTGTCCAATTTCTTCTGTTACCTTTGGGAAAATAAAAACTTGGGGGCGAAAATATCATTTTTGTGAAAAAATATGATTTTTTATTTTTACAGCTCCACATTATAAACTCCCTAACAAAAAAATGTAAATGTAAAGTAGACATGTGGGAAATGTTACTTATTAAGTATTTTGTGTGACACATAACTCTGTGATTTAAGGGCATAAAAATTCAAAGTTGAAAAATTGCAACATTTTTGCCAAATTTCTGTTTTTTTCACAAATAAACGCAGGTTATATCAAATAAATTTTACCAATATCATGAAGTACAATATGTCACGAGTAGTGTTGAGCATTCCGATACTGCAAATATCGGGTATCGGCCGATATTCGCTGTATCGGAATTCCGATACCGAGTTCCGATATTTTTGTGATATCGGAAATCGGAATCGGAAGTTCCTATAAGTTCCCAGGCGTGTGCGGTGCGTATGGTTCCCAGGGTCTGGAGAAGAGGAGACTCTCCTTCAAGCCCTGGGATCCATATTCATGTAAAAAATAAAGAATACAAATAAAAAATATGGATATACTCACCCTTGGACGGGCCCTGGCTCTCACTGGTGCAAGCGTCTGCCCCTGTTCCTAAGAATGCAGTGAGTGTAGGACCTGCGATGACATCGCCGCTTGTGATTGGTCGTGTGACCGCTCATGTGACCGCTCACGCGACCAATCACAAGCCGCGACGTCATCGAAGGTCCTTCACTCTGCATTCTTAGGAACGGAGGCAGACGCTTGCAGCGGTGACAGCCAGGGCTCGTCCGAGGGTGAGTATATCCATATTTTTTATTTTCATTCTTTATTTTTTACATGAATATGGATCCCAGGGCCTGAAGGAGAGTCTCCTCTCCTGCAGACCCTGGGAACCATCCAGGATCACTTCCGATATTTGTGTCCCATTGACTTCTATTGTTATCGGGTATCGGCGATATCCGATATTTTTTGGATATCGGCCAATCCAATCCGATACCGATACTTTCAAATATTGGAAGGTATCGCTCAACACTAGTCACGAGAAAACAATGTTAGAATCACTTGGATCCGTTTAAGCGTTCCAGAGTTATAACCTCATAAAGTGACAGTGGTCAGAATTGTAAAAATTTGCCCTGTCATAATCGTGCAAACCACCCTTGGAGGTAAGGGGGTTAAGCTTAATTTCACAAAAAAAAAAAACTACAAGAAAACTGGTGGCACCTTCCCTTTAATCTGATTCAATTGGTGCTTAATCTTTTAAAGCGGACATTAAAGTTGGGTTTCATTGCTCTTGTGATCACTTCAGCATTTCCATCAGCATGGTTGGATCTTGCTTGCTACAGTTGTGGCCAAAAGTATTGACACCCCTGTAATTCTGTCAGATCTGTCAGATAATACTCAGTTTCATCCTGTAAATGATTGCAAACACAAATTCTTTGTTATTATTATCTTCATTTAATTTGTCTTAAATGAAAAAACACAAAAGAGAATGAAGCAAAAAGCAAAACATTGATCATTTCACACAAAACTCCAAAAATGGGCCAGACAAAAGTATTGGCACCCTCAGCCTAATACTTGGTTGCACAACCTCTAGCCAAAATAACTGCGACCAACCGCTTCCGGTAACCATCAATGAGTTTCTTACAATGCTCTGCTGGAATTTTAGACCATTCTTCTTTGGCAAACTGCTCCAGTTCCCTGATATTTGAAGAGTGCCTTCTCCAAACTGCCATTTTTAGATCTCTCCACAGGTGTTCTATGGGATTCAGGTCTGGACTCATTGCTAGCCACCTTAGAAGTCTCCAGTGCTTTCTCTCAAACCATTTTCTAGTGCTTTTTGAAGTGTGTTTTGGGTCATTATCCTGCTGGAAGACCCATGACCTCTGAGGGAGACCCAGCTTTCTCACACTGGGCCCTACATTATGCTGCAAAATTTGTTGGTAGTCTTCAGACTTCATAATGCCATGCACACGGTCAAGCAGTCCAGTGCCAGAGGCAGCAAAGCAACCCCAAAACATCAGGGAACCTCAGCCGTGTTTGACTGTAGGGACCGTGTTCTTTTCTTTGAATGCCTCTTTTTTTCTCCTGTAAACTCTATGTTGATGTCTTTGCCTAAAAAGCTCTACTTTTGTCTCATCTAACCATTCTTCCAAAACATTTTAGGCTTTTTCAGGTAAGTTTTTGGCAAACTCCAGCCTGGCTTTTTTATGTCTTGGGTAGTGTTGAGCATTCCGATGCTGCAAGTATCGGGTATCGGCCGATACTTGCTGTATCGGAATTCCGATACCGGGATTCCGATACTCTTGTGGTATCGGGTATCGGGTATCGGAACAACATTAATGTTAAAATGTGTAAAATAGAGAATTAAAATAAAAAATATCGCTATACTCACCTGTCCGACGCAGCCGGGACCTCAGCGCAGGAACCGGCAGCGTTGTTTGTTTAAAATTCCCGCTTTTACATGGTTACGCGAAGTCCCGGCTTGTGATTGGTCAGGGCGGCCATGTTGCCGGGCCGCGGACCAATCACAGCAAGCCGTGACGAAAATACGTCACGGCTTGCTGTGATTGGTCCGCGTCCCGGCAACATGGCCGCCATTAACCAATCACAAGCCGTGACGTCACGGGAGGCTGGAAACGCGCTCATTTTAAAAAGGGCGCGTGTCCAGCCTCCCGTGACGTCACGGCTTGTGATTGGTTGCGTCGCGGTCAACCAATCACAAGCCGGGAGGCTGGACACGCGCCCATTTCAAAATGAGCGCGTCCAGCCTCCCGGCTTGTGATTGGTTGATCGCGGCGCAACCAATCACAAGCCGTGACGTCACGGGAGGCTGGACACGCGCCCATTTCAAAATGAGCGCGTCCAGCCTCCCGGCTTGTGATTGGTTGATCGCGGCGCAACCAATCACAAGCCGTGACGTCACGGGAGGCTGGACACGCACCCATTTTAAAATGAGCGCGTGTCCAGCCTCCCGTGACGTCCCGGCTTGTGATTGGTCAGGGCGGCCATATTGCCGGGACGCGGACCAATCACAGCAAGCCGTGACGTAATTTCGTCACGGCTTGCTGTGATTGGTCCGCGTCCCGGCAACATGGCCGACCTGACCAATCACAAGCCGGGAATTCACGTAACCAAGTAATAGCGCGATTTTTAAACAAACAACGCTGCCGGTTCCCTCGCTGAAGTCCCGGCTGCGTCGGACAGGTGAGTATAGCGATATTTTTTATTTTAATTCTTTCTTTTACACATTTATATGGTTCCCAGGGCCTGAAGGAGAGTTTCCTCTCCTTCAGACCCTGGGAACCATCAGGAATACCGTCCGATACTTGAGTCCCATTGACTTGTATTGGTATCGGGTATCGGTATCGGATTGGATTCCGATACTGTGACGGTATCGGCCGATACTTTCCGATACCGATACTTTCAAGTATCGGACGGTATCGCTCAACACTAGTCTTGGGGTAAGAAGTGGGGTATTCCTGGGTCTCCTACCATACAGTCCCTTTTCATTCAGACGCCGACGGATAGTACACTGTTGTACCCTCGGACTGCAGGGCAGCTTGAACTTGTTTGGATGTTAGCTGAGGTTCTTTATCCAACATCTGCACAATCTTGCGTTGAAATCTCTTGTCAATTTTTCTTTTACGTCCACATCTAGGGAGGTTAGCCACAGTGCCATGGGCTTTAAACTTCTTGATGACACTGCGGATGGTAGACACAGGAACATTCAGGTCTTTGGAGATGGACTTGTAGCCTTGAGATTGCTCATGCTTCCTCACAATTTGGTTTCTCAAGTCCTCAGACAGTTCTTTGGTCTTCTTTATTTTCTCCATGCTCAATGTGGTACACACAAGGATACAGGACAGAGGTTGAGGAAACTTTAATCCATGTCAACTGGCTGCAAGTGTGATTTAGTTATTGCGAACACCTGTTAGGTGCCACAGGTAAGTTACAGGTGCTGTTAATTTACAAAAATTAGAGAAGCATCACATGATTTTTCGAACAGTGCCAATACTTTTGTCCACCCCCTTTTTTATGTTTGATGTGGAATTATATCCAATTTGGCTTTAGGACAATTCTTTTTGTGTTTTTTAATTTAAGACAAATTAAATAAAGATAATACCAAAGTGTTTGCAATCATTTTCAGGAAGAAACTAAGTATTATCTGACAGAATTGCAGGGGTGTCAATACTTTTGGCCACATCTGCATATGCTATTATTGTGCACTTTATTTATTTGTATATTTCTGGTTGCAGTTGGGCCCAAATGGCTTTGTAAACTGTGGCCTCTGTTCACACAGGATGCATTACAGTTAGCACTGGGCAGCCCTCCACAGGGCGTTACTACTAGGCTATGATCCAGATGCTTTGCAATCTGTTTGTGAACACTGCTGCAGATTATTTGTTTGCACTGGTGTGCCAAACGGCCAATCCCTGATTGTTGGATGGCTGTCTCATTGGTATTATCGCACCTGTGTAGTTGCCATCTTTACTTGGGCCCGTTGCACCATGATAGTGCATTTGATTCAAGACCTAGACAGGTAAGCACCTTAGCTAGTTTTATTTTTTTTTTCTGCTTATGGAGATGTAAGGTTTTATTGCATTTTCTCATTCAAGTAAATGGAGCAATGCTGCAATAGAATGTTTCTTCGACTAAGAGCACGCATTGCATTCGAAAATTGCATTACTTTCCTGTGCTGTGTTGATTTTTTTTATATTTTTTAGAAATATAAGGTGTTTTATTACATTCTATACACTAGGAGAGTGCTAGACCTTTTCCTCTCCTGTTTCTGATGTTATTGATTCCACATTGGATTTGTGCACTTGTGCGTCAGATGAGCTGGCTGCATTTTCTCTATTGTTGCAATACATTGTACCACTATTTGAGGGCAGGCATACAAGAAAAAACCTGAAAAAAAAGTAAATATTGTAGGCTTGAAGCACTAGCGCAACAATTTCCAGCAAAAATAGCAAATAAACATGTATTTATTAAACGGACGGAAGACATTGATTCTCTTTCCCTACCTACTAATATCTGATCCTTATAAATGACAATGTCTCTCATTATAAGGAGTGTATATATAGGGATGGTCACTGTATACTGTAAATCAAAGATTGAGTTTGAATGAAATGAAAAATGCAAAATGGTAATTAATTTTAGGAGTCTACACCATCCTCATGTCATCTAGAAAAAAATATAAAGCTCCTTTTAATTCCAGAATGAAAACAGATTTCTATCTTGAAGTAAAAATATTAATCTCGCGTCATAAACAAAGTTACAAGGAATGTTAGAAAAATAATAAAATTCTGCTCTCCTCTTATAAATCAGAGCTCGGCACTAGGGTTGAGCGAAACGGATCGGTCATTTTCATAAGTCGCCGACTTTTGGCAAAGTCGGGTTTCATGAAACCCGACCCGATCCCAGCGTGGGATCGGCCATGCGGTACACGATCTTCGCGCCAAAGTCGCGTTTCCTATGATGCTTAAAGCGCCATTTCTCAGCCAATGAAGGTGCACGCAGAGTGTGGGCAGCGTGATGACACAGGTCCTGGTCCCCACCATCTTAGAGAAGGGCATGGCAGTGATTGGCTTGCTTTCTGCGGCATCACAGGGGCTATAAAAGGGCGTTCCCGCCGACCGCCATGTTACTGCTGCTGATCTGAGCATAGGGAGAGGTTGCTGCCGCTTCGTCAGAAGCAGGGATAGCGTTAGGCAGGGTACATTCAGCCCCAAACCGCTTGTGCTGTAGCGATTTCCACTGTCCAACACCACCTTTTCTTTTTGGGACAGTGGAGGCTCGATTTCTGTGCAACAGCTCTGTAGCTTATAAGGCTCCCTGATAGCTGTGTTGCTGTGTGTACGCCGCTGTGCAAACCAGCTATCTTGTTTGTTTGTCCACACTTTTGACTTTTGTGTGCAGCAGTCCTTTTTATTGCTGCCTGACATACTTTTCTGATATAACTGTAGGGAGATAGTAATTGTAGTACAGTCCCTTTTTATTATATATCTCTTCAAGCCACTTTTTGCCACAAAAAATATACTCTAATACAGTGGCCAAGATTTATTCACAATTCTCCCAGAAAAAAAAATAAGAGTGGGAGATTAAGATTGGCAAATCTGCATTAGTGCCAGTCCTGTGTGTGGCATCTGTCTAAGTTGGACTCTTAGTCCTAAGTTTGTTTTGCATTTTTGTTCCAGTTCACAGTTATGTTATTTTTCTGTAGCTGGAAGCTCTTGTGGGCCGAAATTGCCGCTCCGGTGTCATGAGTTGACACATGAGTCTTAAAGTAATTTCGGGATGATATTTTAATAGGGTTTTCAGCTGACCGTGAAGTTCCCTATTGTATCTTCTTGCTATCTAGTAAGCGGACCTCGCTTTGCTGAACCTACCTTCATACTGCGTATGTCTTTTCCTCTGAACTCACCGTCAATATATGTGGGGGGCTTCTGTCTCCTTTTTGGGGGAATTTCCCTAGAGGTAAGCCAGGTCTGTCTTTTCCTCTATTAGGGTTAGTTAGTCCTCCGGCTGGCGCTAGGCGTCTAGGGATAAAACGTAGGTACGCCACCCGGCCACTGTTAGTTGTGTGGTAGGTTTAGCTCACGGTCAGCTCGAGATTCCATCACCCAAGAGCTGTTCTGTTATTTATGTTCTCTGACGTTCCCTTGCCATTGGGAACCATGACAGAAGACCTCCTGAGGCAAGGACCATTCCCCTGCCATGAGGCCCTAGTGGCTGAGGAAGTCGGTGGCCCAATTGTCCACACCGGGGATATGCACCGCGGATATCACTGGAACCATTGCCTCTGCCCAAAAAAGGATCTTGGATACTTCGGGCAAGGCCAGAGTACTCCAAGTCCCCCCTGGTGGTTGACATATGCCACTGCTGTGGCATTGTCTGTCTGGATTCGAATTGGCAGACCCCTAAGAATCCTTTCCCAGTGATGAAAGGACAGAAATATGGCCCGAATCTCAAGGACATTGATCGGTAGAGCTGACTCCTGCACCGACCAACGACCCTGAACAGCTTATCAAGATGCAGTTCACAGGTCCCACACACATGACAGCTAACCACCGTGGGCTAAACACGACCTCACCATCAACTAGCACTACCTATGTTTCTAAAAAACTAAGGATTTGCTTCACTTAGGCATTCTTATCTACATACCAAGCGATGGTATGATTAAGACTTGGGAGAGTCGAAACGTCATGTTTTGTTACTAGATTTGATCGCTTTTCCTTATGTTTGTTTATTGCTCCCATGTGTTTCCTATATTGAGTTGTGTTGAATAAAACTCACACTATCTTCCATAATTAACCATTAGAGTGTGCGGTGTCTCTCAAATAATATTTGTACTGGGACCTTTCTGGTCCGTGACACCTGCACCTTGCCCTAAATTGACTGAGTGCACACCATTATACCTTATCTTATTACAGATTGTGACACAGCGGAAGCCCAACCTGGAGTGGAGGCCTCACTCTCAAGATGAGCAGCAGGGGAATCCAGGGCGGTGGGCATAATGGGGTTGCTGCAGGTCTGACAGAGGGGAGAGGACTGACCTGAGGGAAGCTTGCAGTTACAAGACGAACACACAAAGTGTTTGACTAAGGCAGAGAAAGTAGAGGACGAAGTAGGAGGACGAGAGCGATCTCCCTTAGAATTAGACATGACAAATGGGCCTCTGATAAAAACTGCCAGAAGGTTAGGGGACAGGAGGGCAGAGGAGAGTGTCAGTCTGCAGTGCAGAGCTACTCACGGCAGATGTCCTGTAGCTTTCCGGTTGTAGGCTACGAAGATAGAGCAGGTCCTGCAGAGGAATCAGCGCCGAATCCCACGCCGAAAATGGTGACCGCCAGGAGATGCAGGGTCACACTGTGGGCGTGGCGTAGCAAAAAGCCCGCTCTCAAAGTCCGGAAGAGGGGGCAGAGCCCACCGTGCGGTAGGGAACCAAAATTGCTGACTCTGGAGGCTTGCGCTGGGGATTGCGGAGGAGTGGGCAGAGCCGGTCATCAGACCCCCGGGGGACCAAGAAGGCATAGAGCACAGCAGGTGAGCTCGCTACTATGTCGGGAGGAGTGGGTGGGGCTAGATGCATGGTCCGGGAGGACAAAGCTGGCACCGGTAGGCAGAGCTCGTCAGAGAAACAGGAAAAGGATGTGAAAGACGGGCGGGAGAAAAGCCCACCCGAAGGAGAGGGGAAGGGGCGGAGTCGCAGCAGTGAACTAGGCCCGAACAGAAGCCGGGGCTTAAATTAGTAACCAGTGACCGCCAGTGAGGTGGAAGACAGAGCGGCTGCCGGCCACCGAGGGGAAAAAAGCAGGGCCGCCTGCAAAAGATCTTCCCTGTTGTGAATTTTGCTTTTGGGTTCCCTCCGGTGGTAGTAGGTGGTAATGCAGTTGTCCCTGGGTTGCAGTCCTGGTCAGGTGTGTCTGCTGATTGCAGTTCTGACTGGGGTATTTAGGTGTGCAAGATTCATTAGTCCTTGCCAGTTGTCAATTGTTGTTGGGAGGTGTTGGTGTTGGACCTCTGCCTGGTTCCTCCTGTCATTCTGCCAAATCAGCAAATATAAGTGTCTGTTTTTTTTTCCTGTGGCACACATGCTGTGTGCTTCACAATTCAGTGCTATTCTTTGTGTTTTCTTGTCCAGCTTAGATTGTGTCAGTATTTTCTCAGTCTTGCTGGATTCTCTGGAGTGGCAGATATACATTCCATGTCTTTAGTTAGATTGTGGAACTTTTTGTATTATCTGTTGTGGATATTTTTGGAAGGGTTTTAATACTGACCGCCTAGTAATCTGTCCTATCCTTTCCTATTTAACTAGAGTGGCCTCTTTTGCTAAATCCTGTTTTCTACCTGCGTGTGTCTATTCTTCTCCTACTCACAGTCATTATTCATGGGGGGCTGCCTGTTATGTTGGGCTGGTGGTTAGGAACACTAGAAATGACCAGATGAGCATACTAGCGATACAGGACGAGCTCTGGGAAGTGGGAGCTCTGCTGACCGCAACCTCTAATCCTATCACAACAACTAGAAATAGCCGTGGAGCGTGCCTGACTCTGCCTAGACGCCTCTTCACAGCCTAAGAGCTAACTACCCCTAAAGATAGAAAATACAGCCTACCTTGCCTCAGAGAAATACCCCAAAGAAATAGGCAGCCCCCACACATATTGACTGTGAGTTAAGATGGAAGTCACAAACACAGGAATTAAATAGATTTCAGCATAGGAGGCCAGACTAACTAAACAGACAGAGGATAGAAAAGGTATCTTTGCGGTCAGCATAAAAACTAACAAAAAAAAACCACGCTGAGTGTGCAAAAGAAATCACCGCCCCGACTCACGGCGCGGTGGTGCCACTCTGCATCCCAGAGCTTCCAGCTAACAAGATAAATTCATAATAGCAAGCTGGACAAAAACAGTGGTAACAAATAAGCTAGCAGGGACTTAGCTTTTGCTGAAGTAGATAGGTCATCTGAAAGATCCAAGTGAACTGAACCAGTACTAGGACATTGACAGCTGGCATCAAGTAACGATCTGAGTGGAGTTAAATAGAGCAGCCAGCCAAGACCTGAACGAGATCAGCTGGAGAAGGAATCTCAGAACCAGCAGCTCCACTCACAGCCACCAGAGGGAGTCCATGAACAGAACTTGCCGAAGTACCATTCATAACCACAGGAGGGAGCTCGAGAACAGAATTCACAACAGTACCCCCCCCTTGAGGAGGGGTCACCGAACCCTCACCAGAGCCCCCAGGCCGCTCCGGGCGAGCCAAATGAAAGGCACGAACAAGATCGGCAGCATGAACATGAGAGGCAACCACCCAGGAATTATCCTCCTGACCATAACCTTTCCACTTAACTAGATACTGAAGTTTCCGTCTCGAAATACGAGAATCCAAAATCTTCTCCACCACATACTCCAACTCCCCCTCAACCAACACCGGGGCAGGAGGATCAACGGAGGGAACCATAGGAGCCACATATCTTCGCAACAACGACCTATGGAACACATTATGGATGGAGAAAGAAGCTGGAAGGTCCAAACGAAATGACACAGGATTAATAATTTCAGAAATCTTATAAGGACCAATGAAACAAGGCTTAAACTTGGGAGACGAAACCTTCATAGGAACAAAACGAGACGACAACCAAACCAAATCCCCAACACGAAGTCGGGGACCAACACAGCGACGGCGGTTAGCGAAACATTGAGCCTTCTCCTGGGAAAATGTCAAATTGTCCACTACGTGAGTCCAAATTTGCTGCAACCTGTCCACCACAAAATCCACACCAGGACAGTCCGAAGGCTCAACCTGCCCTGAAGAAAAACGAGGGTGGAAACCAGAATTACAGAAAAAAGGCGAAACCAAAGTAGCCGAGCTGGCCCGATTATTAAGGGCGAACTCAGCCAAAGGCAAGAAGGACACCCAATCATCCTGATCAGCAGAAACAAAGCATCTCAGATATGTTTCCAAAGTCTGATTGGTTCGTTCGGTTTGGCCATTTGTCTGAGGATGGAAAGCTGAATAAAAAGACAAATCAATGCCCATCTTAGCACAAAAGGACCGCCAAAATCTTGAAACAAACTGGGAACCTCTGTCCAACACGATGTTCTCCAGAATGCCATGTAAATGAACCACATGCTGGAAAAACAATGGAACCAAATCAGAGGAGGAAGGCAATTTAGGCAAAGGTACCAAATGGACCATCTTAGAGAAGCGATCACAAACCACCCAGATAACTGACATCCTCTGAGAGACAGGGAGATCTGAAATAAAATCCATGGAAATATGCGTCCAAGGCCTTTTCGGGACCGGCAAGGGCAAAAGCAACCCACTGGCACGAGAAGAGCAGGGCTTAGCCCGAGCACAAGTCCCACAGGACTGCACAAAAGAAAGCACATCTCGTGACAAGGAAGGCCACCAAAAGGATCTAGCCACCAAATCTCTGGTGTTGTGAATTTGGATTCTGGGCTCCCCCGGTGGCTACTGGTGGAATTGAACTGGTGTCTTCATCTTCTCTGTTCACCTGTTCCCATCAAGATGTGGGAGTCGCTATATAACCTTGCTGCTCTGTTAGTTGCTTGCCGGTCAACAATGTTATCAGAAGCCTCTCTGTGCTTGTTCCTGCTCCTAGACAACTACTAGATAAGTTGGACTCTTGTCCATGTTTGTTTTTGCATTTTTGTTCCAGTTCACAGCTGTAGTTTCGTTACTGTGTCTGGAAAGCTCTTGTGAACAGGAATTGCCACTCTGGTGTTATGAGTTAATGCCAGAGTTTTAAAGTAATTTCTGGATGGTGTTTTGATAGGGTTTTTAGCTGACCATGAAAGTGTCCTTTCTGTCTTCTGCTATGTAGTAAGTGGACCTCAAATTTGCTAAACCTATTTTCATACTACGTTTGTTATTTCATCTTGATTCACCGCCAATACATGTGGGGGGCCTCTGTCTCCTTTCGGGGTATTTCTCTAGAGGTGAGCTAGGACTAATATTTTCCTCTGCTAGCTTTATTTAGTCCTCCGGCTGGTGCTGGGCATCTAGAATCAACGTAGGCATGCTACCCGGCCACTGCTAGTTGTGCGTTAGGTTTAGTTCATGGTCAGCTCAGTTTCCATCTTCCAAGAGCTAGTTCCTATATATGCTGATGCTATGATCTCTTGCCATTGAGATCATGACAGTTTGACCGGCCAGCTAAAGGGTTAAAATCCTTGGCTGAGAAAGGAGAGTAATAAGTAGTCTGCTGAAATTTTTTTTTTTTTTTTTTTTTTTTTCTCTCCTTTGAATGGCTCTGTGTCCACCTGTTTGCAATGGATCTTCAGAGTGTAACTGCAGGTTTGAATAATCTCGCCACGAAGGTACAAAATTTGCAAGATTTTGTTTGTCATGCACCTGTATCTGAGCCGAGAATTCCTTTGCCGGAATTTTTCTCGGGGAATAGATCTGGGTTTCAGAATTTTCGAAATAATTGCAAATTATTTTTGTCCCTGAAATCTCGCTCTGCCGGAGATCCTGCACAGCAGGTCAGGATTGTGATTTCCTTGCTCCGGGGCGACCCTCAAGACTGGGCTTTTTCATTGACACCAGGGGATCCTGCGTTGCTCAATGTGGATGCGTTTTTTCTGGCCTTGGGGTTGCTTTATGACGAACCTCATTTGGAGCTTCAGGCAGAAAAAACTTTGATGTCCCTATCTCAGGGGCAAGATGAAGCGGAAATTTACTGCCAAAGATTCCGTAAATGGTCTGTGCTTACTCAGTGGAATGAGTGCGCCCTGGCGGCGACTTTCAGAGAGGGTCTCTCTGATGCCATTAAGGACGTTATGGTGGGGTTCCCTGTGCCTGCGGGTCTGAATGAGTCCATGACAATGGCTATTCAGATCGATAGGCGTTTGCGGGAGCGCAAACCAGTGCACCATCTGGCGGTGTCCACTGAGAAATCGCCAGAGAGTATGCAGTGTGATAGAATTCTGTCCCGAAGCGAGCGGCAGAATTTTAGACGGAAAAATGGGTTGTGTTTCTATTGTGGTGATTCTACTCATGTTATATCAGCATGCTCTAAGCGCACTAAAAAGCTTGGTAAATCTGTTTCCATTTGCACCTTACCGTCTAAGTTTATTCTATCTGTGACCCTGATTTGCTCTTTGTCATCTATTACCACGGACGCCTATGTCGACTCTGGCGCCGCTTTGAGTCTTATGGATTGGTCCTTTGCCAAACGCTGTGGGTATGATTTAGAGCCTTTGGAGACTCCCATTCCTCTGAAGGGGATTGACTCCACCCCATTGGCTAATAATAAACCACAATACTGGACACAAGTAACTATGCATATTAATCCGGATCACCAGGAGATTATTCGCTTTCTGGTGCTGTATAATCTACATGATGATTTGGTGCTAGGATTGCCTTGGCTGCAATCTCACAACCCAGTCCTCGACTGGAAAGCTATGTCTGTGTTGAGCTGGGGATGTAAGGGGGCTCATGGGGATGTACCTGTGGTTTCCATTTCATCATCTATTCCCTCTGAAATTCCTGAATTCTTGTCTGACTATCGTGACGTCTTTGAAGAATCCAAGCTTGGTTCGTTACCTCCGCACCGAGAGTGCGATTGTGCCATAGATTTAATCCCGGGTAGTAAATACCCAAAGGGTCGTTTATTTAATCTGTCTGTGCCTGAACATGCTGCTATGCGTGAATATATAAAGGAGTCCTTGGAAAAGGGACATATTCGTCCATCGTCATCTCCCTTAGGAGCCGGTTTTTTCTTTGTGTCAAAAAAAGACGGCTCTTTGAGACCATGTATTGATTATCGGCTTTTGAATAAAATCACTGTTAAATATCAATACCCATTGCCGTTGCTGACTGATTTGTTTGCTCGCATAAAGGGGGCCAAGTGGTTCTCTAAGATTGACCTTCGTGGGGCGTATAATTTGGTGCGAATCAGGCAGGGGGATGAGTGGAAAACCGCATTTAATACGCCCGAGGGCCACTTTGAGTATTTAGTGATGCCTTTTGGTCTTTCAAATGCTCCGTCAGTTTTCCAGTCCTTTATGCATGATATTTTTCGCGATTATTTGGATAAATTTATGATTGTGTATCTGGATGATATTCTGATTTTTTCAGATGACTGGGACTCTCATGTCCAGCAAGTCAGGAGGGTTTTTCAGGCTTTGCGGTCTAATTCTTTGTGTGTGAAGGGTTCTAAGTGTGTTTTTGGGGTACAGAGGATTTCCTTTTTGGGATATATTTTTTCCCCCTCTTCCATTGAAATGGATCCTGTCAAGGTTCAAGCTATTTGTGATTGGACGCAGCCCTCTTCTCTTAAGAGTCTTCAGAAATTTTTGGGCTTTGCTAACTTTTATCGTCGATTTATTGCTGGTTTTTCGGATATTGCTAAGCCATTGACCGATTTGACTAAGAAGGGTGCTGATGTTGCTGATTGGTCCCCTGATGCTGTGGAGGCCTTTCGGGAGCTTAAGCGCCGTTTTTCCTCTGCCCCTGTGTTGCGGCAGCCTGATGTTGCTCTACCTTTTCAGGTTGAGGTCGACGCTTCTGAGATCGGAGCTGGGGCAGTGTTGTCGCAGAAAAGTTCTGACTGCTCCGTGATGAGGCCTTGTGCCTTCTTTTCCCGTAAATTTTCGCCCGCTGAGCGGAATTATGATGTTGGGAATCGGGAGCTTTTGGCCATGAAGTGGGCTTTTGAGGAGTGGCGCCATTGGCTTGAGGGGGCCAGACATCAGGTGGTGGTATTGACTGACCACAAAAATTTGATTTATCTTGAGACCGCCAGGCGCCTGAATCCTAGACAGGCGCGCTGGTCATTATTTTTCTCTCGGTTTAATTTTGTGGTGTCATACCTACCGGGTTCTAAGAATGTTAAGGCGGATGCCCTTTCTAGGAGTTTTGAGCCTGACTCGCCTGGTAACTCTGAGCCCACAGGTATCCTTAAGGATGGAGTGGTATTGTCAGCCGTTTCTCCAGACCTGCGGCGGGCCTTGCAGGAGTTTCAGGCGGATAGACCTGATCGTTGCCCACCTGATAAACTGTTTGTTCCTGATGATTGGACCAGTAGAGTCATCTCTGAGGTTCATTCTTCTGCGTTGGCAGGTCATCCTGGCATTTTTGGTACCAGGGATTTGGTGGCAAGGTCCTTCTGGTGGCCTTCCCTGTCACGAGATGTGCGAGGCTTTGTGCAGTCTTGTGACGTTTGTGCTCGGGCCAAGCCTTGTTGTTCTCGGGCTAGTGGATTGTTGTTGCCCTTGCCTATTCCTAAGAGGCCTTGGACGCACATCTCGATGGATTTTATTTCAGATCTGCCTGTTTCTCAGAAGATGTCTGTCATCTGGGTGGTGTGTGACCGTTTTTCTAAGATGGTCCATTTGGTTCCTCTGCCCAAGTTGCCTTCTTCTTCCGAGTTGGTTCCTCTGTTTTTTCAAAATGTTGTTCGTTTGCATGGTATTCCTGAGAATATCGTTTCTGACAGAGGGACCCAATTCGTGTCTAGATTTTGGCGGGCATTCTGTGCTAGGATGGGCATAGATTTATCTTTTTCGTCCGCTTTCCATCCTCAGACGAATGGCCAGACCGAGCGGATTAATCAGACCCTGGAGACATATCTGAGGTGTTTTGTGTCTGCTGACCAGGATGATTGGGTTGCTTTTTTGCCATTGGTGGAGTTTGCTCTCAATAATCGGGCCAGCTCTGCCACTTTGGTGTCCCCGTTTTTCTGTAATTCGGGGTTTCATCCTCGATTTTCCTCTGGTCAGGTGGAATCTTCGGATTGTCCTGGAGTGGATGCTGTGGTGGAGAGATTGCATCAGATCTGGGGGCAGGTTGTGGACAATTTGAGGTTGTCCCAGGAGAAGACTCAGCTTTTTGCCAACCGCCACCGTCGTGTTGGTCCTCGGCTTTGTGTTGGGGATTTGGTGTGGTTGTCTTCTCGTTTTGTCCCTATGAGGGTCTCTTCTCCTAAGTTTAAGCCTCGGTTCATCGGCCCATATAAGATATTGGAGATTCTTAACCCTGTTTCCTTCCGTTTGGACCTCCCTGCATCCTTTTCTATTCATAACGTTTTTCATCGGTCATTATTGCGCAGGTATGAGGTACCGGTTGTGCCTTCCGTTGAGCCTCCTGCTCCGGTGTTGGTTGAGGGTGAGTTGGAGTACGTTGTGGAGAAAATCTTGGACTCTCGTGTTTCCAGACGGAGACTCCAGTATCTGGTCAAGTGGAAGGGATACGGCCAGGAGGATAATTCTTGGGTGAATGCATCTGATGTTCATGCCTCTGATCTGGTTCGTGCCTTTTATAGGGCCCATCCTGATCGCCCTGGTGGTTCTGGTGAGGGTTCGGTGCCCCCTCCTTGAGGGGGGGGTACTGTTGTGAATTTGGATTCTGGGCTCCCCCGGTGGCTACTGGTGGAATTGAACTGGTGTCTTCATCTTCTCTGTTCACCTGTTCCCATCAAGATGTGGGAGTCGCTATATAACCTTGCTGCTCTGTTAGTTGCTTGCCGGTCAACAATGTTATCAGAAGCCTCTCTGTGCTTGTTCCTGCTCCTAGACAACTACTAGATAAGTTGGACTCTTGTCCATGTTTGTTTTTGCATTTTTGTTCCAGTTCACAGCTGTAGTTTCGTTACTGTGTCTGGAAAGCTCTTGTGAACAGGAATTGCCACTCTGGTGTTATGAGTTAATGCCAGAGTTTTAAAGTAATTTCTGGATGGTGTTTTGATAGGGTTTTTAGCTGACCATGAAAGTGTCCTTTCTGTCTTCTGCTATGTAGTAAGTGGACCTCAAATTTGCTAAACCTATTTTCATACTACGTTTGTTATTTCATCTTGATTCACCGCCAATACATGTGGGGGGCCTCTGTCTCCTTTCGGGGTATTTCTCTAGAGGTGAGCTAGGACTAATATTTTCCTCTGCTAGCTTTATTTAGTCCTCCGGCTGGTGCTGGGCATCTAGAATCAACGTAGGCATGCTACCCGGCCACTGCTAGTTGTGCGTTAGGTTTAGTTCATGGTCAGCTCAGTTTCCATCTTCCAAGAGCTAGTTCCTATATATGCTGATGCTATGATCTCTTGCCATTGAGATCATGACAGTTTGACCGGCCAGCTAAAGGGTTAAAATCCTTGGCTGAGAAAGGAGAGTAATAAGTAGTCTGCTGAAATTTTTTTTTTTTTTTTTTTTTCTCTCCTTTGAATGGCTCTGTGTCCACCTGTTTGCAATGGATCTTCAGAGTGTAACTGCAGGTTTGAATAATCTCGCCACGAAGGTACAAAATTTGCAAGATTTTGTTTGTCATGCACCTGTATCTGAGCCGAGAATTCCTTTGCCGGAATTTTTCTCGGGGAATAGATCTGGGTTTCAGAATTTTCGAAATAATTGCAAATTATTTTTGTCCCTGAAATCTCGCTCTGCCGGAGATCCTGCACAGCAGGTCAGGATTGTGATTTCCTTGCTCCGGGGCGACCCTCAAGACTGGGCTTTTTCATTGACACCAGGGGATCCTGCGTTGCTCAATGTGGATGCGTTTTTTCTGGCCTTGGGGTTGCTTTATGACGAACCTCATTTGGAGCTTCAGGCAGAAAAAACTTTGATGTCCCTATCTCAGGGGCAAGATGAAGCGGAAATTTACTGCCAAAGATTCCGTAAATGGTCTGTGCTTACTCAGTGGAATGAGTGCGCCCTGGCGGCGACTTTCAGAGAGGGTCTCTCTGATGCCATTAAGGACGTTATGGTGGGGTTCCCTGTGCCTGCGGGTCTGAATGAGTCCATGACAATGGCTATTCAGATCGATAGGCGTTTGCGGGAGCGCAAACCAGTGCACCATCTGGCGGTGTCCACTGAGAAATCGCCAGAGAGTATGCAGTGTGATAGAATTCTGTCCCGAAGCGAGCGGCAGAATTTTAGACGGAAAAATGGGTTGTGTTTCTATTGTGGTGATTCTACTCATGTTATATCAGCATGCTCTAAGCGCACTAAAAAGCTTGGTAAATCTGTTTCCATTTGCACCTTACCGTCTAAGTTTATTCTATCTGTGACCCTGATTTGCTCTTTGTCATCTATTACCACGGACGCCTATGTCGACTCTGGCGCCGCTTTGAGTCTTATGGATTGGTCCTTTGCCAAACGCTGTGGGTATGATTTAGAGCCTTTGGAGACTCCCATTCCTCTGAAGGGGATTGACTCCACCCCATTGGCTAATAATAAACCACAATACTGGACACAAGTAACTATGCGTATTAATCCGGATCACCAGGAGATTATTCGCTTTCTGGTGCTGTATAATCTACATGATGATTTGGTGCTAGGATTGCCTTGGCTGCAATCTCACAACCCAGTCCTCGACTGGAAAGCTATGTCTGTGTTGAGCTGGGGATGTAAGGGGGCTCATGGGGATGTACCTGTGGTTTCCATTTCATCATCTATTCCCTCTGAAATTCCTGAATTCTTGTCTGACTATCGTGACGTCTTTGAAGAATCCAAGCTTGGTTCGTTACCTCCGCACCGAGAGTGCGATTGTGCCATAGATTTAATCCCGGGTAGTAAATACCCAAAGGGTCGTTTATTTAATCTGTCTGTGCCTGAACATGCTGCTATGCGTGAATATATAAAGGAGTCCTTGGAAAAGGGACATATTCGTCCATCGTCATCTCCCTTAGGAGCCGGTTTTTTCTTTGTGTCAAAAAAAGACGGCTCTTTGAGACCATGTATTGATTATCGGCTTTTGAATAAAATCACTGTTAAATATCAATACCCATTGCCGTTGCTGACTGATTTGTTTGCTCGCATAAAGGGGGCCAAGTGGTTCTCTAAGATTGACCTTCGTGGGGCGTATAATTTGGTGCGAATCAGACAGGGGGATGAGTGGAAAACCGCATTTAATACGCCCGAGGGCCACTTTGAGTATTTAGTGATGCCTTTTGGTCTTTCAAATGCTCCGTCAGTTTTCCAGTCCTTTATGCATGATATTTTTCGCGATTATTTGGATAAATTTATGATTGTGTATCTGGATGATATTCTGATTTTTTCAGATGACTGGGACTCTCATGTCCAGCAAGTCAGGAGGGTTTTTCAGGTTTTGCGGTCTAATTCTTTGTGTGTGAAGGGTTCTAAGTGTGTTTTTGGGGTACAGAGGATTTCCTTTTTGGGATATATTTTTTCCCCCTCTTCCATTGAAATGGATCCTGTCAAGGTTCAAGCTATTTGTGATTGGACGCAGCCCTCTTCTCTTAAGAGTCTTCAGAAATTTTTGGGCTTTGCTAACTTTTATCGTCGATTTATTGCTGGTTTTTCGGATATTGCTAAGCCATTGACCGATTTGACTAAGAAGGGTGCTGATGTTGCTGATTGGTCCCCTGATGCTGTGGAGGCCTTTCGGGAGCTTAAGCGCCGTTTTTCCTCTGCCCCTGTGTTGCGGCAGCCTGATGTTGCTCTACCTTTTCAGGTTGAGGTCGACGCTTCTGAGATCGGAGCTGGGGCAGTGTTGTCGCAGAAAAGTTCTGACTGCTCCGTGATGAGGCCTTGTGCCTTCTTTTCCCGTAAATTTTCGCCCGCTGAGCGGAATTATGATGTTGGGAATCGGGAGCTTTTGGCCATGAAGTGGGCTTTTGAGGAGTGGCGCCATTGGCTTGAGGGGGCCAGACATCAGGTGGTGGTATTGACTGACCACAAAAATTTGATTTATCTTGAGACCGCCAGGCGCCTGAATCCTAGACAGGCGCGCTGGTCATTATTTTTCTCTCGGTTTAATTTTGTGGTGTCATACCTACCGGGTTCTAAGAATGTTAAGGCGGATGCCCTTTCTAGGAGTTTTGAGCCTGACTCGCCTGGTAACTCTGAGCCCACAGGTATCCTTAAGGATGGAGTGGTATTGTCAGCCGTTTCTCCAGACCTGCGGCGGGCCTTGCAGGAGTTTCAGGCGGATAGACCTGATCGTTGCCCACCTGATAAACTGTTTGTTCCTGATGATTGGACCAGTAGAGTCATCTCTGAGGTTCATTCTTCTGCGTTGGCAGGTCATCCTGGCATTTTTGGTACCAGGGATTTGGTGGCAAGGTCCTTCTGGTGGCCTTCCCTGTCACGAGATGTGCGAGGCTTTGTGCAGTCTTGTGACGTTTGTGCTCGGGCCAAGCCTTGTTGTTCTCGGGCTAGTGGATTGTTGTTGCCCTTGCCTATTCCTAAGAGGCCTTGGACGCACATCTCGATGGATTTTATTTCAGATCTGCCTGTTTCTCAGAAGATGTCTGTCATCTGGGTGGTGTGTGACCGTTTTTCTAAGATGGTCCATTTGGTTCCTCTGCCCAAGTTGCCTTCTTCTTCCGAGTTGGTTCCTCTGTTTTTTCAAAATGTTGTTCGTTTGCATGGTATTCCTGAGAATATCGTTTCTGACAGAGGGACCCAATTCGTGTCTAGATTTTGGCGGGCATTCTGTGCTAGGATGGGCATAGATTTATCTTTTTCGTCCGCTTTCCATCCTCAGACGAATGGCCAGACCGAGCGGATTAATCAGACCCTGGAGACATATCTGAGGTGTTTTGTGTCTGCTGACCAGGATGATTGGGTTGCTTTTTTGCCATTGGTGGAGTTTGCTCTCAATAATCGGGCCAGCTCTGCCACTTTGGTGTCCCCGTTTTTCTGTAATTCGGGGTTTCATCCTCGATTTTCCTCTGGTCAGGTGGAATCTTCGGATTGTCCTGGAGTGGATGCTGTGGTGGAGAGATTGCATCAGATCTGGGGGCAGGTTGTGGACAATTTGAGGTTGTCCCAGGAGAAGACTCAGCTTTTTGCCAACCGCCACCGTCGTGTTGGTCCTCGGCTTTGTGTTGGGGATTTGGTGTGGTTGTCTTCTCGTTTTGTCCCTATGAGGGTCTCTTCTCCTAAGTTTAAGCCTCGGTTCATCGGCCCATATAAGATATTGGAGATTCTTAACCCTGTTTCCTTCCGTTTGGACCTCCCTGCATCCTTTTCTATTCATAACGTTTTTCATCGGTCATTATTGCGCAGGTATGAGGTACCGGTTGTGCCTTCCGTTGAGCCTCCTGCTCCGGTGTTGGTTGAGGGTGAGTTGGAGTACGTTGTGGAGAAAATCTTGGACTCTCGTGTTTCCAGACGGAGACTCCAGTATCTGGTCAAGTGGAAGGGATACGGCCAGGAGGATAATTCTTGGGTGAATGCATCTGATGTTCATGCCTCTGATCTGGTTCGTGCCTTTTATAGGGCCCATCCTGATCGCCCTGGTGGTTCTGGTGAGGGTTCGGTGCCCCCTCCTTGAGGGGGGGGTACTGTTGTGAATTTGGATTCTGGGCTCCCCCGGTGGCTACTGGTGGAATTGAACTGGTGTCTTCATCTTCTCTGTTCACCTGTTCCCATCAAGATGTGGGAGTCGCTATATAACCTTGCTGCTCTGTTAGTTGCTTGCCGGTCAACAATGTTATCAGAAGCCTCTCTGTGCTTGTTCCTGCTCCTAGACAACTACTAGATAAGTTGGACTCTTGTCCATGTTTGTTTTTGCATTTTTGTTCCAGTTCACAGCTGTAGTTTCGTTACTGTGTCTGGAAAGCTCTTGTGAACAGGAATTGCCACTCTGGTGTTATGAGTTAATGCCAGAGTTTTAAAGTAATTTCTGGATGGTGTTTTGATAGGGTTTTTAGCTGACCATGAAAGTGTCCTTTCTGTCTTCTGCTATGTAGTAAGTGGACCTCAAATTTGCTAAACCTATTTTCATACTACGTTTGTTATTTCATCTTGATTCACCGCCAATACATGTGGGGGGCCTCTGTCTCCTTTCGGGGTATTTCTCTAGAGGTGAGCTAGGACTAATATTTTCCTCTGCTAGCTTTATTTAGTCCTCCGGCTGGTGCTGGGCATCTAGAATCAACGTAGGCATGCTACCCGGCCACTGCTAGTTGTGCGTTAGGTTTAGTTCATGGTCAGCTCAGTTTCCATCTTCCAAGAGCTAGTTCCTATATATGCTGATGCTATGATCTCTTGCCATTGAGATCATGACACTCTGGTACCAAAGATTTCAGGATGACCAGCCAACACCGAACAATAAACCTCAGAGATAACTCTACTAGTCCATCTATCAGGGACAAACAGCTTCTCCGCTGGGCAACGGTCAGGTCTATCAGCCTGAAACTCCTGCAGCACCTGCCGCAAATCAGGGGAGATGGCAGACAAAATTACCCCCTCTTTAAGAATACCAGCCGGCTCAGGAACTCCCGGAGAATCAGGCACAAAACTCCTAGAAAGGGCATCAGCCTTCACATTCTTAGAACCCGGAAGGTACGAAACCACAAAATTGAAGCGGGAGAAAAACAGCGACCATCGAGCCTGTCTAGGATTCAAACGCTTGGCAGACTCGAGATAAGTCAGATTCTTGTGATCCGTCAAGACCACCACACGATGTTTGGCTCCTTCCAGCCAATGTCGCCACTCCTCAAACGCCCACTTCATAGCCAACAACTCTCGATTACCCACATCATAATTGCGCTCAGCAGGTGAAAACTTTCTAGAAAAGAAAGCACATGGTTTCATTACAGAGCCATCAGAACCTCTTTGAGACAAAACAGCCCCTGCTTCAATCTCAGAAGCATCCACCTCGACCTGAAACGGGAGCGAAACATCTGGCTGACACAACACAGGGGCAGAAGAAAAACGACGCTTCAGTTCCTGAAAAGCCTCAACGGCCGCAGAGGACCAATTGACCACATCAGCACCTTTTCTTGGTTAAATCAGTCAATGGTTTAACAACACTAGAAAAATTAGCGATGAAGCGACGGTAAAAATTAGCAAAGCCCAAAAATTTCTGAAGGCTCTTCACAGAAGTAGGCTGAGTCCAATCATAAATGGCCTGAACTTTAACAGGGTCCATCTCGATAGTAGAAGGGGAAAAAATGAAGCCCAAAAATGAAACCTTCTGAACTCCAAAGAGACATTTAGACCCTTTCACAAACAAGGAATGAGCACGAAGGACCTGGAACACCATTCTGACCTGCTTCACATGAGACTCCCAATCGTCCGAAAAGACCAAAATATCATCCAAATATACAATCATGAATCTATCCAGGTACTTTCGGAAGATGTAATGCATAAAGGACTGAAACACAGATGGAGCATTAGAAAGCCCGAATGGCATCACCCAGTACTCAAAATGGCCCTCGGGCGTATTAAATGCTGTTTTCCATTCGTCGCCCCGTTTAATACGCACAAGATTATACGCCCCTCGAAGATCTATCTTGGTGAACCAGCTAGCTCCCTTAATCCGAGCAAACAAATCAGACAGTAGCGGCAAAGGGTACTGAAATTTGACGTTGATTTTATTAAGAAGGCGGTAATCTATACAAGGTCTCAGAGAACCATCCTTCTTGGCCACAAAAAAGAACCCTGCTCCCAACGGTGACGACGACGGGCGAATATGCCCTTTCTCCAAGGACTCCTTTATATAACTCCGCATTGCAGCATGTTCTGGCACAGATAAATTGAACAGTCGGCCCTTTGGAAACTTACTACCAGGAATCAAATTAATAGCACAATCGCAATCCCTATGAGGAGGTAGGGCACTGGATTTGGGCTCATCAAATACATCCAGGTAATCTGACAAGAACTCAGGGACTTCAGAAGGATGGGAGGACGAAATAGACAACAATGGGATATCCCCATGTACCCCTTGACAACCCCAACTGGATACAGACATTGATTTCCAATCCAATACAGGATTATGGACCTGTAGCCATGGCAAACCCAAAACGACCACATCATGCAGATTATGCAACACCAAAAAGCGAATATCCTCCCGATGTGCAGGAGCCATGCACATGGTCAATTGAGTCCAGTACTGAGGCTTATTCTTGGCCAAAGGCGTAGCATCAATTCCTCTCAATGGAATAGGACACTGCAAGGGCTCCAAGAAAAAGCCACAGCACCTGACAAACTCCAAGTCCATCAAATTCAGGGCAGCGCCTGAATCCACAAATGCCATAACAGAATAGGACGACAAAGAGCAGATCAGAGTAACGGACAAAAGAAATTTTGGCTGTACTGTACCAATGGTGGCAGACCTAGCGAACCGTTTAGTGCGCTTAGGACAATCAGAGATAGCATGAGTGGAGTCACCACAGTAAAAACACAGCCCATTCTGACGTCTGTGTTCTTGCCGTTCAGCTCTGGTCAAGGTCCTATCACATTGCATAGGCTCAGGCTTCTGCTCAGGAAACACGGCCAAATGGTGCACATTTTTGCGCTCACGTAAGCGTCGATCGATCTGAATGGCCAAGGACATAGACTCATTCAGACCAGCAGGCGTGGGGAATCCCACCATAACATCCTTAAGGGCTTCAGAAAGACCCTTTCTGAAAATTGCCGCCAGGGCACATTCATTCCACTCAGTAAGCACAGACCACTTTCTGAACTTCTGACAATATACCTCCGCATCATCCTGACCCTGACACAAAGCCAGCAAAATTTTCTCTGCCTGATCCACTGAATCTGGTTCATCATAAAGCAATCCAAGCACCAGAAAAAACGCATCTACATTACGCAATGCAGGATCCTCTGGCGCAAGGGAAAATGCCCAGTCTTGAGGGTCGCCACGTAGCAGAGAAATAATGATTTTTACTTGCTGAATGGAGTCACCAGAGGAGCGGGGTTTCAAAGCAAAAAACAGTCTACAATTATTTTGAAATTCAGGAACTTAGATCTATCCCCAGAAAACAAATCAGGAATTGGAATTCTGGGTTCTAACATCGGGTTCTGAACTACATAATCTTGAATGCTTTGTACCCTTGCAGTGAGTTGATCCACACAAGAGGACAGACCTTGAATGTCCATATCTACACCTGTGTCCTGAACCACCCAGAGGTTAAGGGGAAAAGAAATACAAAACACACTGCAGAGAAAAAAAAATGGTCTCAGAACTTCTCTTATCCCTCTATTGAGATGCATTAACACTTTGCGGGCCAGCTGTACTGTTATGTTGGGCTGGTGGTTAGGAACACTAGAAATGACCAGATGAGCAAACTAGCGATACAGGACGAGCTCTGGGAAGTGGGAGCTCTGCTGACCGCAACCTCTAATCCTATCACAACAACTAGAAATAGCCGTGGAGCGTGCCTGACTCTGCCTAGATGCCTCTTCACAGCCTAAGAGCTAACTACCCCTAAAGATAGAAAATACAGCCTACCTTGCCTCAGAGAAATACCCCAAAGAAATAGGCAGCCCCCCACACATATTGACTGTGAGTTAAGATGGAAGTCACAAACACAGGAATGAAATAGATTTCAGCATAGGAGGCCAGACTAACTAAACAGACAGAGGATAGAAAAGGTATCTTTGCGGTCAGCATAAAAACTAACAAAAAAAAAACCACGCAGAGTGTGCAAAAGAAATCACCGCACCGACTCACGGCGAGGTGGTGCCACTCTGCATCCCAGAGCTTCCAGCTAACAAGATAAATTCATAATAGCAAGCTGGACAAAAACACAGTGGTAACAAATAAGCTAGCAGGGACTTAGCTTTTGCTGAAGTAGACAGGTCATCTGAAAGATCCAAGTGAACTGAACCAGTACTAGGACATTGACAGCTGGCATCAAGTAACGATCTGAGTGGAGTTAAATAGAGCAGCCAGCCAAGACCTGAATGAGATCAGCTGGAGAAGGAATCTCAGAACCAGCAGCTCCACTCACAGCCACCAGAGGGAGTCCATGAACAGAACTCGCCGAAGTACCATTCATAACCACAGGAGGGAGCTCGAGAACAGAACTCACAACAGCTGCATATCCTTTGGGGGTCTGCTCTGAGGCAAGATAGCATTCCTATTTCCATTTATAGGGGTATTTAGTCCTCCGGCTGTGTCGAGGTGTCTAGGGTTTGTTAGGCACACCCCACGGCTACTTCTAGTTGTGGTGTTAGTTCAGGATTTGCATACAGTACAGGTTCCACCGACTCCAGAGAAAGTTTTCATGCGGCTCCAAGGTCACCGGATCATAACACTTCCCACAGATGCAGCGGCGACCCCCTGGGAGAGATGTAGGGCGGATGTGGCACAAGACGTGGTGTAAATGGAAAATGCCGGGTATGTTGAAGCACCTGGAGGAGAGAGACTCCAGGTAACCCTGAACAAGCCCTGCGCCCCCCACCCAGAACAGTCCCTATCTGAGGAGGGGGCTAATGAATACTCACCTCATTCATCCCATGTCACGTGGATCACTCATGATGGTAGTGTCCTGGAAGAGAAAGAGAGAGGTTTCTCATTCCAGGGAATAAGATTAAACGTCCAGATGCTGATGGATGTCCTCGTCTCCACCAACCAACAATCTCTGGAGGGCGAGTGGGTGGGAGACAGAGCAAGGATCGGTCTGAATCTCCTCAACACTCTTCTGTGTTAGGGGTCTTGGTCCTGCTGTGGGATCTATGAGGATACGGGGTGACAGTACGCACCGTACTCATAGTCTGCATTGTGGGATTACAGTTGTGACTATTCACACTGTATCCCTCCAGAAACCTGAAAGGGAACGACGCACATTTGAGGTAGATATGGGTCTAATAAAAGACCCGTGTCCACCTCCTACTGACACTAAGCTAAACTGAGGTTCATAATGCCAGTTGGTGGGGTGTAGACTGCAGAGGAGGAGCTAACTTTTTTATGCATAGTGTCAGCCTCCTAGTGGCAGCAGCATACACCCATGGTTCCTGTGTCCCCCAATGAGGCGATAGAGAAAACATATTTTCAATCGCCAGGAGGACATGTCCACAATATCACATCTTTTATTAACTGTGACACCCAATATGTTGTGTATTGTATCTATTGTTTACACTGCAAAATTATTTACATTGGATGTGCTATTTGTAAACAAAACAAGAAGAGCTGAGCACCTTTCTGACATTTATAAAGGAAATGCAGCACATTCTGGAGCTGCTAAACATATATATATATATATATAATTGCCTTGTAATTAGTGTTGAGCATTCCGATACCGCAAGTATCGGAATTCCGATACCGGGATTCCGATAATTGCCGTTTATCGGATACCGGAATCGGAAGTTCACAGATTCAAACTGCACAAATTCATCCAATGAGAATGATTCCAAGTGTGGGCACATCCTGTTCAGCATGGAGGGTATGAAACTACTGGCATGGCTGTGATTGGCTGCTGAAATGATGTCATGATGCAGTTTAAAAGTCGCTGGGGCCATTTTGCGCTCACTCTGCTGTGAATTCAGTTAGTGACAGGACGCTGTTTGCTGACTGAGGGCCAGTTTAGAGATAGCGATTTGCTTCTTTGTGCTTTCCAAAGTCTAATTTAGCAACCGCTGTGTTCACCTACTATTCACCTTGCTTTTGCCTTGTAGCGCTGTTTTCACAGCAATCTGCAAGGTCTGTGTGTGTGTGTGTGTGAGTGCATCCCACTCTCTAGTCTGAGTGCAGCCACATAGGCCATCCATAGCTGGTTGTATTCAGTTCAGGGAGGGTGGTTCATTGCCTCATACTGTTCTTTTTTTTTTTTTTTCCAAGTAGTGTAGTCTGCTGCTAATTTTTTCAAAAAAATCCTATTAGTGTCTTTTCACCCGTCTCCAGCTAATTTGTGGAAAAACACTACATAGGATAACGTAGAGGAGGGTTTTTGGGCCTTGCAGCGCCGTTTACGGCTGTCTGCACGGTCTCCGTGTGACTGCAGCTCGCCCTGTAGTCTGTGAGCAGCCATAGCCTGGTTGTCTCCAGCTCAGGGTTCTTCACTGCATCATACCGCAAAATCAATTTTCATTTTGTTTTAAGTAGTGCAGGCTGCTGCACATTTTTTCAAAAAATTCCTATTAGTGTCTTTCCACCCGTCTCCAGCTAACTTGTGGAAAAAGTTAATAATAATATAACTATTAATAATAATAGTTTTATTTTTTTTTTCTGCTTATGGAGATGTAAGGTTTTATTGCATTTTCTCATTCAAGTAAATGGAGCAATGCTGCAATAGAATGTTTCTTCGACTAAGAGCACGCATTGCATTCGAAAATTGCATTACTTTCCTGTGCTGTGTTGATTTTTTTTATATTTTTTAGAAATATAAGGTGTTTTATTACATTCTATACACTAGGAGAGTGCTAGACCTTTTCCTCTCCTGTTTCTGATGTTATTGATTCCACATTGGATTTGTGCACTTGTGCGTCAGATGAGCTGGCTGCATTTTCTCTATTGTTGCAATACATTGTACCACTATTTGAGGGCAGGCATACAAGAAAAAACCTGAAAAAAAAGTAAATATTGTAGGCTTGAAGCACTAGCGCAACAATTTCCAGCAAAAATAGCAAATAAACATGTATTTATTAAACGGACGGAAGACATTGATTCTCTTTCCCTACCTACTAATATCTGATCCTTATAAATGACAATGTCTCTCATTATAAGGAGTGTATATATAGGGATGGTCACTGTATACTGTAAATCAAAGATTGAGTTTGAATGAAATGAAAAATGCAAAATGGTAATTAATTTTAGGAGTCTACACCATCCTCATGTCATCTAGAAAAAAATATAAAGCTCCTTTTAATTCCAGAATGAAAACAGATTTCTATCTTGAAGTAAAAATATTAATCTCGCGTCATAAACAAAGTTACAAGGAATGTTAGAAAAATAATAAAATTCTGCTCTCCTCTTATAAATCAGAGCTCGGCACTAGGGTTGAGCGAAACGGATCGGTCATTTTCATAAGTCGCCGACTTTTGGCAAAGTCGGGTTTCATGAAACCCGACCCGATCCCAGCGTGGGATCGGCCATGCGGTACACGATCTTCGCGCCAAAGTCGCGTTTCCTATGATGCTTAAAGCGCCATTTCTCAGCCAATGAAGGTGCACGCAGAGTGTGGGCAGCGTGATGACACAGGTCCTGGTCCCCACCATCTTAGAGAAGGGCATGGCAGTGATTGGCTTGCTTTCTGCGGCATCACAGGGGCTATAAAAGGGCGTTCCCGCCGACCGCCATGTTACTGCTGCTGATCTGAGCATAGGGAGAGGTTGCTGCCGCTTCGTCAGAAGCAGGGATAGCGTTAGGCAGGGTACATTCAGCCCCAAACCGCTTGTGCTGTAGCGATTTCCACTGTCCAACACCACCTTTTCTTTTTGGGACAGTGGAGGCTCGATTTCTGTGCAACAGCTCTGTAGCTTATAAGGCTCCCTGATAGCTGTGTTGCTGTGTGTACGCCGCTGTGCAAACCAGCTATCTTGTTTGTTTGTCCACACTTTTGACTTTTGTGTGCAGCAGTCCTTTTTATTGCTGCCTGACATACTTTTCTGATATAACTGTAGGGAGATAGTAATTGTAGTACAGTCCCTTTTTATTATATATCTCTTCAAGCCACTTTTTGCCACAAAAAATATACTCTAATACAGTGGCCAAGATTTATTCACAATTCTCCCAGAAAAAAAAATAAGAGTGGGAGATTAAGATTGGCAAATCTGCATTAGTGCCAGTCCTGTGTGTGGCATCTGTCTAAGTTGGACTCTTAGTCCTAAGTTTGTTTTGCATTTTTGTTCCAGTTCACAGTTATGTTATTTTTCTGTAGCTGGAAGCTCTTGTGGGCCGAAATTGCCGCTCCGGTGTCATGAGTTGACACATGAGTCTTAAAGTAATTTCGGGATGATATTTTAATAGGGTTTTCAGCTGACCGTGAAGTTCCCTATTGTATCTTCTTGCTATCTAGTAAGCGGACCTCGCTTTGCTGAACCTACCTTCATACTGCGTATGTCTTTTCCTCTGAACTCACCGTCAATATATGTGGGGGGCTTCTGTCTCCTTTTTGGGGGAATTTCCCTAGAGGTAAGCCAGGTCTGTCTTTTCCTCTATTAGGGTTAGTTAGTCCTCCGGCTGGCGCTAGGCGTCTAGGGATAAAACGTAGGTACGCCACCCGGCCACTGTTAGTTGTGTGGTAGGTTTAGCTCACGGTCAGCTCGAGATTCCATCACCCAAGAGCTGTTCTGTTATTTATGTTCTCTGACGTTCCCTTGCCATTGGGAACCATGACAGAAGACCTCCTGAGGCAAGGACCATTCCCCTGCCATGAGGCCCTAGTGGCTGAGGAAGTCGGTGGCCCAATTGTCCACACCGGGGATATGCACCGCGGATATCACTGGAACCATTGCCTCTGCCCAAAAAAGGATCTTGGATACTTCGGGCAAGGCCAGAGTACTCCAAGTCCCCCCTGGTGGTTGACATATGCCACTGCTGTGGCATTGTCTGTCTGGATTCGAATTGGCAGACCCCTAAAAATCCTTTCCCAGTGATGAAGGGACAGAAATATGGCCCGAATCTCAAGGACATTGATCGGTAGAGCTGACTCCTGCACCGACCAACGACCCTGAACAGCTTATCAAGATGCAGTTCACAGGTCCCACACACATGACAGCTAACCACCGTGGGCTAAACACGACCTCACCATCAACTAGCACTACCTATGTTTCTAAAAAACTAAGGATTTGCTTCACTTAGGCATTCTTATCTACATACCAAGCGATGGTATGATTAAGACTTGGGAGAGTCGAAACGTCATGTTTTGTTACTAGATTTGATCGCTTTTCCTTATGTTTGTTTATTGCTCCCATGTGTTTCCTATATTGAGTTGTGTTGAATAAAACTCACACTATCTTCCATAATTAACCATTAGAGTGTGCGGTGTCTCTCAAATAATATTTGTACTGGGACCTTTCTGGTCCGTGACACCTGCACCTTGCCCTAAATTGACTGAGTGCACACCATTATACCTTATCTTATTACAGATTGTGACACAGCGGAAGCCCAACCTGGAGTGGAGGCCTCACTCTCAAGATGAGCAGCAGGGGAATCCAGGGCGGTGGGCATAATGGGGTTGCTGCAGGTCTGACAGAGGGGAGAGGACTGACCTGAGGGAAGCTTGCAGTTACAAGACGAACACACAAAGTGTTTGACTAAGGCAGAGAAAGTAGAGGACGAAGTAGGAGGACGAGAGCGATCTCCCTTAGAATTAGACATGACAAATGGGCCTCTGATAAAAACTGCCAGAAGGTTAGGGGACAGGAGGGCAGAGGAGAGTGTCAGTCTGCAGTGCAGAGCTACTCACGGCAGATGTCCTGTAGCTTTCCGGTTGTAGGCTGCGAAGATAGAGCAGGTCCTGCAGAGGAATCAGCGCCGAATCCCACACCGAAAATGGTGACCGCCAGGAGATGCAGGGTCACACTGTGGGCGTGGCGTAGCAAAAAGCCCGCTCTCAAAGCCTGGAAGAGGGGGCAGAGCCCACCGTGCGGTAGGGAACCAAAATTGCTGACTCTGGAGGCTTGCGCTGGGGATTGCGGAGGAGTGGGCAGAGCCGGTCATCAGACCCCCGGGGGACCAAGAAGGCATAGAGCACAGCAGGTGAGCTCGCTACTATGTCGGGAGGAGTGGGTGGGGCTAGATGCATGGTCCGGGAGGACAAAGCTGGCACCGGTAGGCAGAGCTCGTCAGAGAAACAGGAAAAGGATGTGAAAGACGGGCGGGAGAAAAGCCCACCCGAAGGAGAGGGGAAGGGGCGGAGTCGCAGCAGTGAACTAGGCCCGAACAGAAGCCGGGGCTTAAATTAGTAACCAGTGACCGCCAGTGAGGTGGAAGACAGAGCGGCTGCCGGCCACCGAGGGGAAAAAAGCAGGGCCGCCTGCAAAAGATCTTCCCTGTTGTGAATTTTGCTTTTGGGTTCCCTCCGGTGGTAGTAGGTGGTAATGCAGTTGTCCCTGGGTTGCAGTCCTGGTCAGGTGTGTCTGCTGATTGCAGTTCTGACTGGGGTATTTAGGTGTGCAAGATTCATTAGTCCTTGCCAGTTGTCAATTGTTGTTGGGAGGTGTTGGTGTTGGACCTCTGCCTGGTTCCTCCTGTCATTCTGCCAAATCAGCAAATATAAGTGTCTGTTTTTTTTTCCTGTGGCACACATGCTGTGTGCTTCACAATTCAGTGCTATTCTTTGTGTTTTCTTGTCCAGCTTAGATTGTGTCAGTATTTTCTCAGTCTTGCTGGATTCTCTGGAGTGGCAGATATACATTCCATGTCTTTAGTTAGATTGTGGAACTTTTTGTATTATCTGTTGTGGATATTTTTGGAAGGGTTTTAATACTGACCGCCTAGTAATCTGTCCTATCCTTTCCTATTTAACTAGAGTGGCCTCTTTTGCTAAATCCTGTTTTCTACCTGCGTGTGTCTATTCTTCTCCTACTCACAGTCATTATTCATGGGGGGCTGCCTGTTATGTTGGGCTGGTGGTTAGGAACACTAGAAATGACCAGATGAGCATACTAGCGATACAGGACGAGCTCTGGGAAGTGGGAGCTCTGCTGACCGCAACCTCTAATCCTATCACAACAACTAGAAATAGCCGTGGAGCGTGCCTGACTCTGCCTAGACGCCTCTTCACAGCCTAAGAGCTAACTACCCCTAAAGATAGAAAATACAGCCTACCTTGCCTCAGAGAAATACCCCAAAGAAATAGGCAGCCCCCACACATATTGACTGTGAGTTAAGATGGAAGTCACAAACACAGGAATTAAATAGATTTCAGCATAGGAGGCCAGACTAACTAAACAGACAGAGGATAGAAAAGGTATCTTTGCGGTCAGCATAAAAACTAACAAAAAAAAACCACGCTGAGTGTGCAAAAGAAATCACCGCCCCGACTCACGGCGCGGTGGTGCCACTCTGCATCCCAGAGCTTCCAGCTAACAAGATAAATTCATAATAGCAAGCTGGACAAAAACAGTGGTAACAAATAAGCTAGCAGGGACTTAGCTTTTGCTGAAGTAGATAGGTCATCTGAAAGATCCAAGTGAACTGAACCAGTACTAGGACATTGACAGTTGGCATCAAGTAACGATCTGAGTGGAGTTAAATAGAGCAGCCAGCCAAGACCTGAACGAGATCAGCTGGAGAAGGAATCTCAGAACCAGCAGCTCCACTCACAGCCACCAGAGGGAGTCCATGAACAGAACTTGCCGAAGTACCATTCATAACCACAGGAGGGAGCTCGAGAACAGAATTCACAACAGTACCCCCCCCTTGAGGAGGGGTCACCGAACCCTCACCAGAGCCCCCAGGCCGCTCCGGGCGAGCCAAATGAAAGGCACGAACAAGATCGGCAGCATGAACATGAGAGGCAACCACCCAGGAATTATCCTCCTGACCATAACCTTTCCACTTAACTAGATACTGAAGTTT
The DNA here is from genome assembly GCF_051348905.1 of Ranitomeya variabilis. Classification (NCBI taxonomy): domain Eukaryota; kingdom Metazoa; phylum Chordata; class Amphibia; order Anura; family Dendrobatidae; genus Ranitomeya; species Ranitomeya variabilis. The sequence goes on along the minus strand of NC_135237.1, from coordinate 123,949,157 downwards.
CCGTCTCGAAATACGAGAATCCAAAATCTTCTCCACCACATACTCCAACTCCCCCTCAACCAACACCGGGGCAGGAGGATCAACGGAGGGAACCATAGGAGCCACATATCTCCGCAACAACGACCTATGGAACACATTATGGATGGAGAAAGAAGCTGGAAGGTCCAAACGAAATGACACAGGATTAATAATTTCAGAAATCTTATAAGGACCAATGAAACAAGGCTTAAACTTGGGAGACGAAACCTTCATAGGAACAAAACGAGACGACAACCAAACCAAATCCCCAACACGAAGTCGGGGACCAACACAGCGACGGCGGTTAGCGAAACATTGAGCCTTCTCCTGGGAAAATGTCAAATTGTCCACTACGTGAGTCCAAATTTGCTGCAACCTGTCCACCACAAAATCCACACCAGGACAGTCCGAAGGCTCAACCTGCCCTGAAGAAAAACGAGGGTGGAAACCAGAATTACAGAAAAAAGGCGAAACCAAAGTAGCCGAGCTGGCCCGATTATTAAGGGCGAACTCAGCCAAAGGCAAGAAGGACACCCAATCATCCTGATCAGCAGAAACAAAGCATCTCAGATATGTTTCCAAAGTCTGATTGGTTCGTTCGGTTTGGCCATTTGTCTGAGGATGGAAAGCTGAATAAAAAGACAAATCAATGCCCATCTTAGCACAAAAGGACCGCCAAAATCTTGAAACAAACTGGGAACCTCTGTCCAACACGATGTTCTCCAGAATGCCATGTAAATGAACCACATGCTGGAAAAACAATGGAACCAAATCAGAGGAGGAAGGCAATTTAGGCAAAGGTACCAAATGGACCATCTTAGAGAAGCGATCACAAACCACCCAGATAACTGACATCCTCTGAGAGACAGGGAGATCTGAAATAAAATCCATGGAAATATGCGTCCAAGGCCTTTTCGGGACCGGCAAGGGCAAAAGCAACCCACTGGCACGAGAAGAGCAGGGCTTAGCCCGAGCACAAGTCCCACAGGACTGCACAAAAGAAAGCACATCTCGTGACAAGGAAGGCCACCAAAAGGATCTAGCCACCAAATCTCTGGTGTTGTGAATTTGGATTCTGGGCTCCCCCGGTGGCTACTGGTGGAATTGAACTGGTGTCTTCATCTTCTCTGTTCACCTGTTCCCATCAAGATGTGGGAGTCGCTATATAACCTTGCTGCTCTGTTAGTTGCTTGCCGGTCAACAATGTTATCAGAAGCCTCTCTGTGCTTGTTCCTGCTCCTAGACAACTACTAGATAAGTTGGACTCTTGTCCATGTTTGTTTTTGCATTTTTGTTCCAGTTCACAGCTGTAGTTTCGTTACTGTGTCTGGAAAGCTCTTGTGAACAGGAATTGCCACTCTGGTGTTATGAGTTAATGCCAGAGTTTTAAAGTAATTTCTGGATGGTGTTTTGATAGGGTTTTTAGCTGACCATGAAAGTGTCCTTTCTGTCTTCTGCTATGTAGTAAGTGGACCTCAAATTTGCTAAACCTATTTTCATACTACGTTTGTTATTTCATCTTGATTCACCGCCAATACATGTGGGGGGCCTCTGTCTCCTTTCGGGGTATTTCTCTAGAGGTGAGCTAGGACTAATATTTTCCTCTGCTAGCTTTATTTAGTCCTCCGGCTGGTGCTGGGCATCTAGAATCAACGTAGGCATGCTACCCGGCCACTGCTAGTTGTGCGTTAGGTTTAGTTCATGGTCAGCTCAGTTTCCATCTTCCAAGAGCTAGTTCCTATATATGCTGATGCTATGATCTCTTGCCATTGAGATCATGACAGTTTGACCGGCCAGCTAAAGGGTTAAAATCCTTGGCTGAGAAAGGAGAGTAATAAGTAGTCTGCTGAAATTTTTTTTTTTTTTTTTTTTTTTTTCTCTCCTTTGAATGGCTCTGTGTCCACCTGTTTGCAATGGATCTTCAGAGTGTAACTGCAGGTTTGAATAATCTCGCCACGAAGGTACAAAATTTGCAAGATTTTGTTTGTCATGCACCTGTATCTGAGCCGAGAATTCCTTTGCCGGAATTTTTCTCGGGGAATAGATCTGGGTTTCAGAATTTTCGAAATAATTGCAAATTATTTTTGTCCCTGAAATCTCGCTCTGCCGGAGATCCTGCACAGCAGGTCAGGATTGTGATTTCCTTGCTCCGGGGCGACCCTCAAGACTGGGCTTTTTCATTGACACCAGGGGATCCTGCGTTGCTCAATGTGGATGCGTTTTTTCTGGCCTTGGGGTTGCTTTATGACGAACCTCATTTGGAGCTTCAGGCAGAAAAAACTTTGATGTCCCTATCTCAGGGGCAAGATGAAGCGGAAATTTACTGCCAAAGATTCCGTAAATGGTCTGTGCTTACTCAGTGGAATGAGTGCGCCCTGGCGGCGACTTTCAGAGAGGGTCTCTCTGATGCCATTAAGGACGTTATGGTGGGGTTCCCTGTGCCTGCGGGTCTGAATGAGTCCATGACAATGGCTATTCAGATCGATAGGCGTTTGCGGGAGCGCAAACCAGTGCACCATCTGGCGGTGTCCACTGAGAAATCGCCAGAGAGTATGCAGTGTGATAGAATTCTGTCCCGAAGCGAGCGGCAGAATTTTAGACGGAAAAATGGGTTGTGTTTCTATTGTGGTGATTCTACTCATGTTATATCAGCATGCTCTAAGCGCACTAAAAAGCTTGGTAAATCTGTTTCCATTTGCACCTTACCGTCTAAGTTTATTCTATCTGTGACCCTGATTTGCTCTTTGTCATCTATTACCACGGACGCCTATGTCGACTCTGGCGCCGCTTTGAGTCTTATGGATTGGTCCTTTGCCAAACGCTGTGGGTATGATTTAGAGCCTTTGGAGACTCCCATTCCTCTGAAGGGGATTGACTCCACCCCATTGGCTAATAATAAACCACAATACTGGACACAAGTAACTATGCGTATTAATCCGGATCACCAGGAGATTATTCGCTTTCTGGTGCTGTATAATCTACATGATGATTTGGTGCTAGGATTGCCTTGGCTGCAATCTCACAACCCAGTCCTCGACTGGAAAGCTATGTCTGTGTTGAGCTGGGGATGTAAGGGGGCTCATGGGGATGTACCTGTGGTTTCCATTTCATCATCTATTCCCTCTGAAATTCCTGAATTCTTGTCTGACTATCGTGACGTCTTTGAAGAATCCAAGCTTGGTTCGTTACCTCCGCACCGAGAGTGCGATTGTGCCATAGATTTAATCCCGGGTAGTAAATACCCAAAGGGTCGTTTATTTAATCTGTCTGTGCCTGAACATGCTGCTATGCGTGAATATATAAAGGAGTCCTTGGAAAAGGGACATATTCGTCCATCGTCATCTCCCTTAGGAGCCGGTTTTTTCTTTGTGTCAAAAAAAGACGGCTCTTTGAGACCATGTATTGATTATCGGCTTTTGAATAAAATCACTGTTAAATATCAATACCCATTGCCGTTGCTGACTGATTTGTTTGCTCGCATAAAGGGGGCCAAGTGGTTCTCTAAGATTGACCTTCGTGGGGCGTATAATTTGGTGCGAATCAGACAGGGGGATGAGTGGAAAACCGCATTTAATACGCCCGAGGGCCACTTTGAGTATTTAGTGATGCCTTTTGGTCTTTCAAATGCTCCGTCAGTTTTCCAGTCCTTTATGCATGATATTTTTCGCGATTATTTGGATAAATTTATGATTGTGTATCTGGATGATATTCTGATTTTTTCAGATGACTGGGACTCTCATGTCCAGCAAGTCAGGAGGGTTTTTCAGGTTTTGCGGTCTAATTCTTTGTGTGTGAAGGGTTCTAAGTGTGTTTTTGGGGTACAGAGGATTTCCTTTTTGGGATATATTTTTTCCCCCTCTTCCATTGAAATGGATCCTGTCAAGGTTCAAGCTATTTGTGATTGGACGCAGCCCTCTTCTCTTAAGAGTCTTCAGAAATTTTTGGGCTTTGCTAACTTTTATCGTCGATTTATTGCTGGTTTTTCGGATATTGCTAAGCCATTGACCGATTTGACTAAGAAGGGTGCTGATGTTGCTGATTGGTCCCCTGATGCTGTGGAGGCCTTTCGGGAGCTTAAGCGCCGTTTTTCCTCTGCCCCTGTGTTGCGGCAGCCTGATGTTGCTCTACCTTTTCAGGTTGAGGTCGACGCTTCTGAGATCGGAGCTGGGGCAGTGTTGTCGCAGAAAAGTTCTGACTGCTCCGTGATGAGGCCTTGTGCCTTCTTTTCCCGTAAATTTTCGCCCGCTGAGCGGAATTATGATGTTGGGAATCGGGAGCTTTTGGCCATGAAGTGGGCTTTTGAGGAGTGGCGCCATTGGCTTGAGGGGGCCAGACATCAGGTGGTGGTATTGACTGACCACAAAAATTTGATTTATCTTGAGACCGCCAGGCGCCTGAATCCTAGACAGGCGCGCTGGTCATTATTTTTCTCTCGGTTTAATTTTGTGGTGTCATACCTACCGGGTTCTAAGAATGTTAAGGCGGATGCCCTTTCTAGGAGTTTTGAGCCTGACTCGCCTGGTAACTCTGAGCCCACAGGTATCCTTAAGGATGGAGTGGTATTGTCAGCCGTTTCTCCAGACCTGCGGCGGGCCTTGCAGGAGTTTCAGGCGGATAGACCTGATCGTTGCCCACCTGATAAACTGTTTGTTCCTGATGATTGGACCAGTAGAGTCATCTCTGAGGTTCATTCTTCTGCGTTGGCAGGTCATCCTGGCATTTTTGGTACCAGGGATTTGGTGGCAAGGTCCTTCTGGTGGCCTTCCCTGTCACGAGATGTGCGAGGCTTTGTGCAGTCTTGTGACGTTTGTGCTCGGGCCAAGCCTTGTTGTTCTCGGGCTAGTGGATTGTTGTTGCCCTTGCCTATTCCTAAGAGGCCTTGGACGCACATCTCGATGGATTTTATTTCAGATCTGCCTGTTTCTCAGAAGATGTCTGTCATCTGGGTGGTGTGTGACCGTTTTTCTAAGATGGTCCATTTGGTTCCTCTGCCCAAGTTGCCTTCTTCTTCCGAGTTGGTTCCTCTGTTTTTTCAAAATGTTGTTCGTTTGCATGGTATTCCTGAGAATATCGTTTCTGACAGAGGGACCCAATTCGTGTCTAGATTTTGGCGGGCATTCTGTGCTAGGATGGGCATAGATTTATCTTTTTCGTCCGCTTTCCATCCTCAGACGAATGGCCAGACCGAGCGGATTAATCAGACCCTGGAGACATATCTGAGGTGTTTTGTGTCTGCTGACCAGGATGATTGGGTTGCTTTTTTGCCATTGGTGGAGTTTGCTCTCAATAATCGGGCCAGCTCTGCCACTTTGGTGTCCCCGTTTTTCTGTAATTCGGGGTTTCATCCTCGATTTTCCTCTGGTCAGGTGGAATCTTCGGATTGTCCTGGAGTGGATGCTGTGGTGGAGAGATTGCATCAGATCTGGGGGCAGGTTGTGGACAATTTGAGGTTGTCCCAGGAGAAGACTCAGCTTTTTGCCAACCGCCACCGTCGTGTTGGTCCTCGGCTTTGTGTTGGGGATTTGGTGTGGTTGTCTTCTCGTTTTGTCCCTATGAGGGTCTCTTCTCCTAAGTTTAAGCCTCGGTTCATCGGCCCATATAAGATATTGGAGATTCTTAACCCTGTTTCCTTCCGTTTGGACCTCCCTGCATCCTTTTCTATTCATAACGTTTTTCATCGGTCATTATTGCGCAGGTATGAGGTACCGGTTGTGCCTTCCGTTGAGCCTCCTGCTCCGGTGTTGGTTGAGGGTGAGTTGGAGTACGTTGTGGAGAAAATCTTGGACTCTCGTGTTTCCAGACGGAGACTCCAGTATCTGGTCAAGTGGAAGGGATACGGCCAGGAGGATAATTCTTGGGTGAATGCATCTGATGTTCATGCCTCTGATCTGGTTCGTGCCTTTTATAGGGCCCATCCTGATCGCCCTGGTGGTTCTGGTGAGGGTTCGGTGCCCCCTCCTTGAGGGGGGGGTACTGTTGTGAATTTGGATTCTGGGCTCCCCCGGTGGCTACTGGTGGAATTGAACTGGTGTCTTCATCTTCTCTGTTCACCTGTTCCCATCAAGATGTGGGAGTCGCTATATAACCTTGCTGCTCTGTTAGTTGCTTGCCGGTCAACAATGTTATCAGAAGCCTCTCTGTGCTTGTTCCTGCTCCTAGACAACTACTAGATAAGTTGGACTCTTGTCCATGTTTGTTTTTGCATTTTTGTTCCAGTTCACAGCTGTAGTTTCGTTACTGTGTCTGGAAAGCTCTTGTGAACAGGAATTGCCACTCTGGTGTTATGAGTTAATGCCAGAGTTTTAAAGTAAATTCTGGATGGTGTTTTGATAGGGTTTTTAGCTGACCATGAAAGTGTCCTTTCTGTCTTCTGCTATGTAGTAAGTGGACCTCAAATTTGCTAAACCTATTTTCATACTACGTTTGTTATTTCATCTTGATTCACCGCCAATACATGTGGGGGGCCTCTGTCTCCTTTCGGGGTATTTCTCTAGAGGTGAGCTAGGACTAATATTTTCCTCTGCTAGCTTTATTTAGTCCTCCGGCTGGTGCTGGGCATCTAGAATCAACGTAGGCATGCTACCCGGCCACTGCTAGTTGTGCGTTAGGTTTAGTTCATGGTCAGCTCAGTTTCCATCTTCCAAGAGCTAGTTCCTATATATGCTGATGCTATGATCTCTTGCCATTGAGATCATGACACTCTGGTACCAAAGATTTCAGGATGACCAGCCAACACCGAACAATAAACCTCAGAGATAACTCTACTAGTCCATCTATCAGGGACAAACAGCTTCTCCGCTGGGCAACGGTCAGGTCTATCAGCCTGAAACTCCTGCAGCACCTGCCGCAAATCAGGGGAGATGGCAGACAAAATTACCCCCTCTTTAAGAATACCAGCCGGCTCAGGAACTCCCGGAGAATCAGGCACAAAACTCCTAGAAAGGGCATCAGCCTTCACATTCTTAGAACCCGGAAGGTACGAAACCACAAAATTGAAGCGGGAGAAAAACAGCGACCATCGAGCCTGTCTAGGATTCAAACGCTTGGCAGACTCGAGATAAGTCAGATTCTTGTGATCCGTCAAGACCACCACACGATGTTTGGCTCCTTCCAGCCAATGTCGCCACTCCTCAAACGCCCACTTCATAGCCAACAACTCTCGATTACCCACATCATAATTGCGCTCAGCAGGTGAAAACTTTCTAGAAAAGAAAGCACATGGTTTCATTACAGAGCCATCAGAACCTCTTTGAGACAAAACAGCCCCTGCTTCAATCTCAGAAGCATCCACCTCGACCTGAAACGGGAGCGAAACATCTGGCTGACACAACACAGGGGCAGAAGAAAAACGACGCTTCAGTTCCTGAAAAGCCTCAACGGCCGCAGAGGACCAATTGACCACATCAGCACCTTTTCTTGGTTAAATCAGTCAATGGTTTAACAACACTAGAAAAATTAGCGATGAAGCGACGGTAAAAATTAGCAAAGCCCAAAAATTTCTGAAGGCTCTTCACAGAAGTAGGCTGAGTCCAATCATAAATGGCCTGAACTTTAACAGGGTCCATCTCGATAGTAGAAGGGGAAAAAATGAAGCCCAAAAATGAAACCTTCTGAACTCCAAAGAGACATTTAGACCCTTTCACAAACAAGGAATGAGCACGAAGGACCTGGAACACCATTCTGACCTGCTTCACATGAGACTCCCAATCGTCCGAAAAGACCAAAATATCATCCAAATATACAATCATGAATCTATCCAGGTACTTTCGGAAGATGTAATGCATAAAGGACTGAAACACAGATGGAGCATTAGAAAGCCCGAATGGCATCACCCAGTACTCAAAATGGCCCTCGGGCGTATTAAATGCTGTTTTCCATTCGTCGCCCCGTTTAATACGCACAAGATTATACGCCCCTCGAAGATCTATCTTGGTGAACCAGCTAGCTCCCTTAATCCGAGCAAACAAATCAGACAGTAGCGGCAAAGGGTACTGAAATTTGACGTTGATTTTATTAAGAAGGCGGTAATCTATACAAGGTCTCAGAGAACCATCCTTCTTGGCCACAAAAAAGAACCCTGCTCCCAACGGTGACGACGACGGGCGAATATGCCCTTTCTCCAAGGACTCCTTTATATAACTCCGCATTGCAGCATGTTCTGGCACAGATAAATTGAACAGTCGGCCCTTTGGAAACTTACTACCAGGAATCAAATTAATAGCACAATCGCAATCCCTATGAGGAGGTAGGGCACTGGATTTGGGCTCATCAAATACATCCAGGTAATCTGACAAGAACTCAGGGACTTCAGAAGGATGGGAGGACGAAATAGACAACAATGGGATATCCCCATGTACCCCTTGACAACCCCAACTGGATACAGACATTGATTTCCAATCCAATACAGGATTATGGACCTGTAGCCATGGCAAACCCAAAACGACCACATCATGCAGATTATGCAACACCAAAAAGCGAATATCCTCCCGATGTGCAGGAGCCATGCACATGGTCAATTGAGTCCAGTACTGAGGCTTATTCTTGGCCAAAGGCGTAGCATCAATTCCTCTCAATGGAATAGGACACTGCAAGGGCTCCAAGAAAAAGCCACAGCACCTGGCAAACTCCAAGTCCATCAAATTCAGGGCAGCGCCTGAATCCACAAATGCCATAACAGAATAGGACGACAAAGAGCAGATCAGAGTAACGGACAAAAGAAATTTTGGCTGTACTGTACCAATGGTGGCAGACCTAGCGAACCGTTTAGTGCGCTTAGGACAATCAGAGATAGCATGAGTGGAGTCACCACAGTAAAAACACAGCCCATTCTGACGTCTGTGTTCTTGCCGTTCAGCTCTGGTCAAGGTCCTATCACATTGCATAGGCTCAGGCTTCTGCTCAGGAAACACGGCCAAATGGTGCACATTTTTGCGCTCACATAAGCGTCGATCGATCTGAATGGCCAAGGACATAGACTCATTCAGACCAGCAGGCGTGGGGAATCCCACCATAACATCCTTAAGGGCTTCAGAAAGACCCTTTCTGAAAATTGCCGCCAGGGCACATTCATTCCACTCAGTAAGCACAGACCACTTTCTGAACTTCTGACAATATACCTCCGCATCATCCTGACCCTGACACAAAGCCAGCAAAATTTTCTCTGCCTGATCCACTGAATCTGGTTCATCATAAAGCAATCCAAGCACCAGAAAAAACGCATCTACATTACGCAATGCAGGATCCTCTGGCGCAAGGGAAAATGCCCAGTCTTGAGGGTCGCCACGTAGCAGAGAAATAATGATTTTTACTTGCTGAATGGAGTCACCAGAGGAACGGGGTTTCAAAGCAAAAAACAGTCTACAATTATTTTGAAATTCAGGAACTTAGATCTATCCCCAGAAAACAAATCAGGAATTGGAATTCTGGGTTCTAACATCGGGTTCTGAACTACATAATCTTGAATGCTTTGTACCCTTGCAGTGAGTTGATCCACACAAGAGGACAGACCTTGAATGTCCATATCTACACCTGTGTCCTGAACCACCCAGAGGTTAAGGGGAAAAGAAATACAAAACACACTGCAGAGAAAAAAAAATGGTCTCAGAACTTCTCTTATCCCTCTATTGAGATGCATTAACACTTTGCGGGCCAGCTGTACTGTTATGTTGGGCTGGTGGTTAGGAACACTAGAAATGACCAGATGAGCAAACTAGCGATACAGGACGAGCTCTGGGAAGTGGGAGCTCTGCTGACCGCAACCTCTAATCCTATCACAACAACTAGAAATAGCCGTGGAGCGTGCCTGACTCTGCCTAGATGCCTCTTCACAGCCTAAGAGCTAACTACCCCTAAAGATAGAAAATACAGCCTACCTTGCCTCAGAGAAATACCCCAAAGAAATAGGCAGCCCCCCACACATATTGACTGTGAGTTAAGATGGAAGTCACAAACACAGGAATGAAATAGATTTCAGCATAGGAGGCCAGACTAACTAAACAGACAGAGGATAGAAAAGGTATCTTTGCGGTCAGCATAAAAACTAACAAAAAAAAAACCACGCAGAGTGTGCAAAAGAAATCACCGCACCGACTCACGGCGAGGTGGTGCCACTCTGCATCCCAGAGCTTCCAGCTAACAAGATAAATTCATAATAGGAAGCTGGACAAAAACACAGTGGTAACAAATAAGCTAGCAGGGACTTAGCTTTTGCTGAAGTAGACAGGTCATCTGAAAGATCCAAGTGAACTGAACCAGTACTAGGACATTGACAGCTGGCATCAAGTAACGATCTGAGTGGAGTTAAATAGAGCAGCCAGCCAAGACCTGAATGAGATCAGCTGGAGAAGGAATCTCAGAACCAGCAGCTCCACTCACAGCCACCAGAGGGAGTCCATGAACAGAACTCGCCGAAGTACCATTCATAACCACAGGAGGGAGCTCGAGAACAGAACTCACAACAGCTGCATATCCTTTGGGGGTCTGCTCTGAGGCAAGATAGCATTCCTATTTCCATTTATAGGGGTATTTAGTCCTCCGGCTGTGTCGAGGTGTCTAGGGTTTGTTAGGCACACCCCACGGCTACTTCTAGTTGTGGTGTTAGTTCAGGATTTGCGGTCAGTACAGGTTCCACCGACTCCAGAGAAAGTTTTCATGCGGCTCCAAGGTCACCGGATCATAACACTTCCCACAGATGCAGCGGCGACCCCCTGGGAGAGATGTAGGGCGGATGTGGCACAAGACGTGGTGTAAATGGAAAATGCCGGGTATGTTGAAGCACCTGGAGGAGAGAGACTCCAGGTAACCCTGAACAAGCCCTGCGCCCCCCACCCAGAACAGTCCCTATCTGAGGAGGGGGCTAATGAATACTCACCTCATTCATCCCATGTCACGTGGATCACTCATGATGGTAGTGTCCTGGAAGAGAAAGAGAGAGGTTTCTCATTCCAGGGAATAAGATTAAACGTCCAGATGCTGATGGATGTCCTCGTCTCCACCAACCAACAATCTCTGGAGGGCGAGTGGGTGGGAGACAGAGCAAGGATCGGTCTGAATCTCCTCAACACTCTTCTGTGTTAGGGGTCTTGGTCCTGCTGTGGGATCTATGAGGATACGGGGTGACAGTACGCACCGTACTCATAGTCTGCATTGTGGGATTACAGTTGTGACTATTCACACTGTATCCCTCCAGAAACCTGAAAGGGAACGACGCACATTTGAGGTAGATATGGGTCTAATAAAAGACCCGTGTCCACCTCCTACTGACACTAAGCTAAACTGAGGTTCATAATGCCAGTTGGTGGGGTGTAGACTGCAGAGGAGGAGCTAACTTTTTTATGCATAGTGTCAGCCTCCTAGTGGCAGCAGCATACACCCATGGTTCCTGTGTCCCCCAATGAGGCGATAGAGAAAACATATTTTCAATCGCCAGGAGGACATGTCCACAATATCACATCTTTTATTAACTGTGACACCCAATATGTTGTGTATTGTATCTATTGTTTACACTGCAAAATTATTTACATTGGATGTGCTATTTGTAAACAAAACAAGAAGAGCTGAGCACCTTTCTGACATTTATAAAGGAAATGCAGCACATTCTGGAGCTGCTAAACATATATATATATATATATAATTGCCTTGTAATTAGTGTTGAGCATTCCGATACCGCAAGTATCGGAATTCCGATACCGGGATTCCGATAATTGCCGTTTATCGGATACCGGAATCGGAAGTTCACAGATTCAAACTGCACAAATTCATCCAATGAGAATGATTCCAAGTGTGGGCACATCCTGTTCAGCATGGAGGGTATGAAACTACTGGCATGGCTGTGATTGGCTGCTGAAATGATGTCATGATGCAGTTTAAAAGTCGCTGGGGCCATTTTGCGCTCACTCTGCTGTGAATTCAGTTAGTGACAGGACGCTGTTTGCTGACTGAGGGCCAGTTTAGAGATAGCGATTTGCTTCTTTGTGCTTTCCAAAGTCTAATTTAGCAACCGCTGTGTTCACCTACTATTCACCTTGCTTTTGCCTTGTAGCGCTGTTTTCACAGCGATCTGCAAGGTCTGTGTGTGTGTGTGTGTGAGTGCATCCCACTCTCTAGTCTGAGTGCAGCCACATAGGCCATCCATAGCTGGTTGTATTCAGTTCAGGGAGGGTGGTTCATTGCCTCATACTGTTCTTTTTTTTTTTTTTTCCAAGTAGTGTAGTCTGCTGCTAATTTTTTCAAAAAAATCCTATTAGTGTCTTTTCACCCGTCTCCAGCTAATTTGTGGAAAAACACTACATAGGATAACGTAGAGGAGGGTTTTTGGGCCTTGCAGCGCCGTTTACGGCTGTCTGCACGGTCTCCGTGTGACTGCAGCTCGCCCTGTAGTCTGTGAGCAGCCATAGCCTGGTTGTCTCCAGCTCAGGGTTCTTCACTGCATCATACCGCAAAATCAATTTTCATTTTGTTTTAAGTAGTGCAGGCTGCTGCACATTTTTTCAAAAAATTCCTATTAGTGTCTTTCCACCCGTCTCCAGCTAACTTGTGGAAAAACACTACATAGGATAACGTAGAGGAGGGTTTTTGGGCCTTGCAGCGCCGTTTACGGCTGTCTGCACGGTCTCCGTGTGACTGCAGCTCTATCTGTTGTCAGTTCAGCCCCCCAAAAATAAATAAATAATAAAGTTCACCAAACACACCAGTGACACCACTTTACATTTGTGTAGGCCACATTAGCTCATATTAAAGTCTAGTCCACACTTTAGAAAATTAGTGTTTCTTATACCTGTTAGGAGGAGTTGTTCAGGAATAAGCACACAAAGCCGTTAGTACTTTTCTGCTTATCTTTATCAGTCAACCAAGATGAAGAAGGCAGTGAGTAAGGCACGTGGGCGTGGGCGTGGGCGCGGAGCAGGGAGGGGACGTGGGGATTCTGTGCCTGCTGCGGGCACCGGTGACTCATCAGCACCCACTTTCACCAGGGAACAGTCATTCATGCACAGCTTTGTCGCAGAGCGCCGTACACCGCTGCTGCGTGAAGAACAAATTGAAGCCGTTGTCGGATGGATGGCAGCTAATGCATCAACTTCAATTAGTGCCACATCCTCTCAGACACAGAGCACTGGAGAGCAGCCATCTGTCTCTTCACCACCTGCCAAATTGGCCAGGCAGACAGAGAGCCCAGGACAGGAGCCGTCTCTACTTCTGTTCTCTGAATCTCTTGGCTTGGAAACAGGGGGCCAGCCAAGCAGCATTGGAGAAATGGAAGAAGAGGCAGGGTGCAGTGATGCCCAACAGCTTTTTCTCTCATCCTCTGAAGAGGCGGGTGGGCCAGTGGCTCCGGTCACCACATCGCAGGCCGCATCAGCTGATGATGACACTCAGGTGCCACTTACTGGTGCGTGCTCTGCTGCTGAGACTACCCAGGAGGAGCAGTTGGGGGCAGAGGGTAGTATAGATGATGAGGTCCTTGACCCATCTTGGCGTGAGGGACAGGAAGGTGGTGGGAGCAGCTCTGAGGAAGAGATTCCCCGTACGGCCCAAAGAGGGAGAGGGAGGGGGAAGACTGCGGATCCTGCAGCCTCCGCTTTGGCACCCGTTAGGAGCATGTCTCTTCCAAAAGCCAAAAAGGGCGCTCCCAAGACTTGCAGTGCCTGGTCCTTTTTTGACACAGTTGCAGATGACATTTGCTATGTCAAATGCAAGGTGTGTCATTACAAAGTGAAAAGAGGGAAAAGTGTCAGCAACCTCAATACCACAAATATTTTTTGAAACATGTGCGCACCAGGCACGCGGCGGAGTTACAGAAACGCACTGAAGAGCTAGGCCAACCAACAGCGGCAGCTACCACCTCTTCAGCTCGTGTTGCCTCTTCCTCCAGCTCACACGCAGCTGGTTCGGCTTCCTCCCAGGATCGCCGTGGAAGAACCTCTGGCCCTGTTGTCCAGAAACCCGCTGTAATTCCACCCGCAGCACCACTTTCCCAGTCATCCACACACTCCCAGCCCAGTCTACAGCCATCGGTAGTACAGGCATGGGAGAAAAGGCGGCCTTTCTCGTCAAACCACCCACGAGCACAGGCTCTGACTGCAGGCATTGCCAAACTTCTGTCACTGGAAATGCTCATTCAGGCTGGTGGAGACTGACAGCTTCCATGACTTGATGTCATTGGCAGTCCCACAGTACAATGTGCCCAGCCGCTTTTGCTTCAGCAGGCAAGCCGTCCCTGCCCTGCACAAGCATGTGGAGGGACACATAAAACACGCGCTACTGAACGCCGTCAGTAGCAAGGTCCACCTCACCACCGATGCGTGGACCAGTCAACATGGACAGGGGCGATACCTTTCCCTCACTGCCCATTGGGTTAATGTCGTTGAGCCGGGTACAGATCGTGCGAGTGGCGCAGGACGTGTCCTGCCCACTCCAAGGATTGCAGGAATCCATTCTGTACGCATTGACTCCTCCTCTTACACCAGTTCCTCAGAATCATCGCTGCAGGAGCCGTCACAGTCCACCTCCACATGGACCCGTGATGAACGTTTACCTGTTACGACCGACATGAGCACGGCCGTGGCCAAACGTCAATAGGCCGTCTTGAAATTAATTTATTTGGGGAATTGAAGCCACACAGCGCAGGAGCTCTGGAATGCCATCAAGCAGGAGAGCGATGTGTGGTTTGTGCCAGCGAATCTCCAGCCAGGCATGGTAGTGTGTGATAATGGCCGAAATCTGGTGGCAGCTCTGGGCCTCGGCAACCTCACTCACATCCCATGTCTGGCACATGTGCTCAATTTGGTCGTGCAGAGTTTTTTGAGGGACTATCCGGATCTTGATGCACTGCTGCACAAGGTCCGCCTAGAGTGTGCTCACTTGCGGCGTTCCAGCACGGCAAAAGCGCGCATTGCGGCTCTGCAGCGCCGACACCGCCTGCCGGAACATCGCATCATATGTGACCTACCTACCAGGTGGAATTCCACGTTACATATGTTGGAGCGGTTGTGTGAGCAGCAGCAAGCTGTAATGGAGTACCAGCTGCTTCAGGCGCAAAGAAGTCGCACTCAGCGCCGTTCAGACTTCACAACCACAGAGTGGGCCACTATGAATGACGTCTGCCAGGTTTTGCGTCCCTTTGATTATTCCACGCGGATGGCGAGTGCAGATGATGCACTAGTCAGCATGACTGTCCCCCTTATCTGCCTGCTTGAAAAATCACTGCAAGCGCTAAGGGATGATGTTGTGGAAGAGGTGGAGGATGAGGATTCAGCATTTCCATCATCTTCTGGACAGTCAGCGCCACGTGGTTCCTCACAAACGCGTAGGCAGGAGACAGTTTGTGAGGAGGATGAGGAGGAGGCAATGGAGGAGGAAGACATCCATCCAGAGGAGGGAGTTACACAATTGTCCAGTACTCAGTGTGTACAGCGAGGGTGGGGTGATGACGAGCGGGCAGAGATCACGCCTCCAGCAGGGGACAGCGTTTCTTGGGCAGTTGGCAGTCTGCAGCACATGGTGGATTACATGCTGCAGTGCCTGAGAAACGACCGTCGCATTGCCCACATTCTCAACATGTCTGATTTTTGGGTGTTCACCCTCCTCGATCCTCGCTACCGGGACAACGTAGAAAGCCTCATCACACCGTTGAACCGGGAGCGAAAAATGCGGGAGTACCAAGACACACTGGTGAATTCCATCATCTTCTCCATTCCAACTGAGAGAAGTGCTGCTAGTGCATTCCAAAGCAGCTCAGTGCGTCCAGGCAGTGGTGGAGGCTCTGCACAAAGAGGGAGCAGAAGCAGTGCCTCTGCCCAAGGCAAGACCAGTATGGCCCAACTGTGGCACAGTTTTCTGTGCCCGCCACAAAAGTCTACACCATCACAGACGGCTCCAGTCAGCAGGAGGCAACGGTTCCGTCAGATGGTGACAGACTACATGTCTTGCCCTCTTGCTGTACTCCCAGACGGCTCTTCACCTTTCAAGATTTGGGTCTCAAAGCTGGATACATGGCCAGAGCTAAGCCAGTATGCATTGAAGGTGCTGTCTTGCCCTGCAGCCAGTGTATTATTGGAACGTGTCTTTAGTGCTGCAGGTGGTGTACTAACTGACCGTCGCATGCGACTATCCTCCGATAACGTTGACCGGCTTACTTTCCTGAAAATGAACAAGGCCTGGATCTCGCAGGAATTTGCCACTCCTCTTCCTGATTAAATAATTAGGTGACTGTCTATGTTATCTAGGTCTCCTGTTGTGTTCATCTTTCTACCACCTGAAATTAAATTCCTGGGCTCCAACACCGCCAGTTGAGGCTCAGAAGTGCCGTCTGCACAGTCAAAACATACGACCCAGTGTTATTGGGTTTCAGTAACGTCAGCTGATCCCCAGCTGTGTAGCCGGCAATGTGTCCTGCGACCGCCACGCTGACACAACAACTGAAATGTAAGGGAACCTGTCCCCCCCCCAAGGCGTTTGTTACTGAAAGAGCCACCTTGTGCAGCAGTAATGCTGCACAAGGAAAAGGTAGCTATTTTGGTTTAGCTCCTTGCACACGCAGAACTTAACACTTATAAAATGTGTCCACTGATACCGTAAAACCGTCCCGGAGGTGGGACTTTCCTTCGCAATATGACGCAGCACATCCGTCATTCCTACCCCCTTGGCGCCATGCCCCGGCTCCTCAGCGTTGTTTGATTCCGTCCCGGAGCCTGCGCTGTTATGTTATCCCTTGGCCAGGCACACTTAGCGCTGCCCATCTTCTGACATCATTTGGTGTCAGGCTGGCTGCGCCTGTGCAGCCGCGCTGGCCGAGAGCCCACCTCGCAGTGTCTTCTGATTTAATCCCACTGGGGGCCTGAGATCCATGGACATGCGCAGTGCATATCTGAACCTCCGCCTCTCACTCATCTCCCTACGCCTTCTTCAGACTGTGCGCCGTCAGCTGATCCCTAATAGCATGCCACGGCCGTGACGCCGCACAGTCTGAAGAAGCCGTAGGGAGGGGAGTGAGAGGCGAGGATATGCACTGCGCATGGCCACGGATCCCAGGCCCGCGGTGGGATTACATTAGACGACACTGCGAGGCGGGCTCTCGGCCAGCGCGGCCGCACAGGCGCAGCCAGCCTGACACCAAATGATGTCAGAAGATGGGCAGCGCTAAGTGTGCCTGGCCAAGGGATAACATAACAGCGCATGCTCCTGGACGGAATCAAACAACGTTGAGGAGCTGGGGAACGGCGCCAAGGAGGTAGGAATGACAGCTGTGCTGCGTCATATTATGAAGGAAAGTCCCACCTCCGGGATGGTCTCACGGTTTCAGGGGACACATTTTATAAGTGTTTAGTTCTGTGTTTGCAAGGAGCATCATGAAAAGAGCCACCTTTTCCTTTTGCATCTTTTGTGCTGCACAAGCTGGCTCTTTCAGCTACAAACGCCTTGGGGGGGGTTAAAGGTTCCCTTTCGACTTTCTCCAATCAGGCTTCGGCCTACATTGTGTTCCTCTGCTTCTCCTGCTGTCCCTGGGCTCCAACACCGCTAGTTGTTGCCTGGTAGTGCTGTACGCACAGTCAACAGTCGCTCCTCTGTTATTGGGGTTCAGTAACGTCAGCTGTTCCCCTGCTGTGTGTGTGGCAATCCCTCCTATCTCCTCCACCTCCTCCTCCTCCACCTGTCCCTGGGCTCCAACACCGCTAGTTGTTGCCTGGTAGTGCTGTACGCACAGTCCCAACAGTCCCTCCTCTGTTATTGGGGTTCAGTAACGTCAGCTGTTCCCCTGCTGTGTGTGTGGCAATCCCTCCTATCTCCTCCACCTCCTCCTCCACCTGTCCCTGGGCTCCAACACCGCTAGTTGCCGTCCAGAAGTGCTGTCCGCACAGTCCCAACAGTCCCTCCTCTGTTATTGGGGTTCAGTAACGTCTGCTGTTCCCCAGCTGTGTGTGTGGCAATCCCTCCTATCTCCTCCTCCACCTCCTCCTCCTCCACCTGTCCCTGGGCTCCAACACCGCTAGTTGCCATCCAGAAGTGCTGTACGCACAGTCCCTCCTCTGTTATTGGGGTTCAGTAAAGTCTGCTGTTCCCCAGCTGTGTGTGTGGCAATCTCTCCTATCTCCTCCACCTCCTCCTCCTCCACCTGTCCCTGGGCTCCAACACCGCTAGTTGTTGCCTGGTAGTGCTGTACGCACAGTCCCAACAGTCCCTCCTCTGTTATTGGGGTTCAGTAACGTCAGCTGTTCCCCTGCTGTGTGTGTGGCAATCCCTGTTATGGTTTCCAATGGCAAGGAAACATCAGAAGCATAGAATAAACGGACAAGCTCTCGGGTGATGGAAACTAGAGCTGACCGCGATGCTAAACCTACACACCACACTAGAAGTAGCCAGGGGGCATTCCTGCGTTGACTCTAGATGCCGCGCGCCAGCCGGAGAACTAACTACCCCTGGTAGAAGAAAACACAGTCCTGGCTTGCCTCCAGAGAATGTCCCCACAGGAGATAGCAGCCCCCCACATATAATAACGGTGAGAGCAGATGAAAAGACACACGTAGTATGAAAGCAGATTTAGCACAGAGAGGCCCGCTAACTAAATAGCAGAAAGATACAACAGAGGACTTCGCGGTCAGCTGCAAAACCCTTCAAAACACCATCCTGAAATTACCTTAACTCATGTGACAACTCGTGCCACTGGAGTGGTAATTTCAGCCCAACAAGAGCTTCCAGCTGCAGAGATTCACATAAGTGCAAACTGGACAAAACATACAAAAATAGGCTTAAGGACTAAAGTGTCCAACTTAGGTGAGCAGAAAACTGGGAGCAGGAACATGCAACAGAATCACTCTGGATACATTGGCCAGCATTAGAATGACTGAGGAGCAAGGTTAAATAGGATACTCCCACATCCTGATAGGAACAGGTGAACTGAGAAGGCAAAGCTTGCAGGACACCAGTACCACAAGAGACCACCGGGGGAGCCCACGAACCGAATCACAACAGTACCCCCCCCTTAAGGAGGGGGCACCGAACCCTCACAAGAACCACCAGGGCGATCAGGATGAGCCCTATGAAAGGCACGGACCAAATCAGAAGCATGAACATCAGAAGCTGTAACCCAAGAATTATCCTCTTGACCGTAGCCCTTCCATTTCACCAGATATTGAAGTCTCCGTCTGGAAACACGGGAGTCCAAGATCTTCTCCACCACGTACTCCAATTCACCCTCAACCAGCACAGGAGCAGGAGGCTCAACAGAAGGCACAAGTGGTACCTCATACCTCCGCAATAATGACCGATGGAAGACATTATGGATAGCAAAGGATGCTGGGAGGTCCAAACGAAAAGACACAGGGTTAAGAATTTCCAAAATCTTATAAGGACCGATGAACCGAGGCTTAAACTTAGGAGAAGAGACCCTCATAGGGACAAAACGGGAGGACAACCACACCAAGTCCCCAACACGAAGACGAGGACCAACACGACGATGGCGATTATACAGTACAAGGAAGCGAATCACCTCTTGATGGTCTGGAGTCATACGCATAGTCACTTGTGTCCAGTATTGTGGTTTATTACTAGCCAATGGTGTAGAATCAAAACCCTTTAAAGGTATAGGAACTTCCAGAGGCTCTAGATCAAACCCACAGCGCCTGGCAAAGGACCAATCCATAAGACTCAAAGCGGCGCCAGAATCCACATACGCATCCGCAACAACAGAAGATAACGAACAAATTACAGTTACAGACAAAATAAACTTGGACTGCAAAGTGCCAATAGCAGAGGATTTATCAACTTTCTTTGTTCGTTTAGAGCATGCTGATATAACATGAGTAGAATTTCCACAATAGAAGCACAAATGATTTTTGCGCCTATAAATCTGTCGTTCGCTTCTGGACAGAAAGCTATCACATTGCATACTCTGTGGTGCCTCTTCAGAAGACACCGCCAACTGGTGCACAGATTTGCGTTCCCGTAAACGCCGATCAATCTGAATTGCCATTGTCATGGACTCATTCAGACCAGTAGGCGCAGGAAACCCCACCATGACGTCTTTTACAGCATCAGAGAGACCTTCTCTGAAAATTGCCGCCAGAGCGCACTCATTCCACTGAGTAAGCACAGACCATTTTCGAAATTTTTGGCAATATATTTCGGCTTCATCTTGCCCCTGAGAGAGGGCTATTAGGGCTTTCTCAGCCTGAATCTCCAAATTTGGTTCCTCATAAAGCAACCCCAAAGCCAGAAAAAACACATCCACATTGAGCAACGCAGGATCCCCTGGTGCCAATGAAAATGCCCAATTTTGGGGGTCACCCCGCAGTAAAGAAATAACAATTTTTACTTGCTGGGCAGGATCTCCAGCAGAATGAGATCTCAGCGAAAGAAACAATTTACAATTGTATTTAAAATTTAGAAAACAAGATCGATCTCCAGAAAAAAACTCCGGTATAGGAATTTTAGGTTCAGACCGAGGAGCATGTAACAAAAAATCTTGTATATTCTGAACTTTAGAGGCAAGATTATACAAATTGGTAGCCAGACTCTGGGGATCCATATTTCAACAGATAAAGTCTGAGCCATTCAGGGGTTAAGAGGAGAGGAAAACAGGAGACTGCAATTAGAGCTGGAGTGCAACTTCAGAGGAAAAAAAAAAAAAAAGTTTCACACAGTTCCTTTTCTCTCCTGCTTCAGCCTATAGATTTAAACATTTTGGCTGGCCATACTGTTATGGTTTCCAATGGCAAGGAAACATCAGAAGCATAGAATAAACGGACAAGCTCTCGGGTGATGGAAACTAGAGCTGACCGCGATGCTAAACCTACACACCACACTAGAAGTAGCCAGGGGGCATTCCTGCGTTGTCTCTAGATGCCGCGCGCCAGCCGGAGAACTAACTACCCCTGGTAGAAGAAAACACAGTCCTGGCTTGCCTCCAGAGAATGTCCCCACAGGAGATAGCAGCCCCCCACATATAATAACGGTGAGAGCAGATGAAAAGACACACGTAGTATGAAAGCAGATTTAGCACAGAGAGGCCCGCTAACTAAATAGCAGAAAGATACAACAGAGGACTTCGCAGTCAGCTGCAAAACCCTTCAAAACACCATCCTGAAATTACCTTAACTCATGTGACAACTCATGCCACTGGAGTGGTAATTTCAGCCCAACAAGAGCTTCCAGCTGCAGAGATTCACATAAGTGCAAACTGGACAAAACATACAAAAATAGGCTTAAGGACTAAAGTGTCCAACTTAGCTGAGCAGAAAACTGGGAGCAGGAACATGCAACAGAATCACTCTGGATACATTGGCCAGCATTAGAATGACTGAGGAGCAAGGTTAAATAGGATACTCCCACATCCTGATAGGAACAGGTGAACTGAGAAGGCAAAGCTTGCAGGACACCAGTACCACAAGAGACCACCGGGGGAGCCCACGAACCGAATCACAACAAATCCCTCCTATCTCCTCCACCTCCTCCTCCTCCACCTGTCCCTGGGCTCCAACACCGCTAGTTGCCGTCCAGAAGTGCTGTCCCCACAGTCCCAACAGTCCCTCCTCTGTTATTGGGGTTCAGTAACGTCTGCTGTTCCCCAGCTGTGTGTGTGGCAATCCCTCCTATCTCCTCCTCCACCTCCTCCTCCTGTCCCTGGGCTCCAACACCGCTAGTTGCCATCCAGAAGTGCTGTACGCACAGTCCCTCCTCTGTTATTGGGGTTCAGTAACGTCAGCTGTTCCCCTGCTGTGTGTGTGGCAATACCTCCTGTTGTGAAATTGGATTTTGGGCTCCCCCGGTGGCCACTGGTGGAATTGAACTGGTGTGCATCATCCCCTCTGTTCACCTGTTTCCATCAGGATGTGGGAGTCGCTATTTAACCTTGCTCCTCTGTCACTTCCATGCCGGTCAACATTGTAATCAGAAGCCTTTCTGTGCATGTTCCTGCTGCTAGACAACTCCCAGCTAAGTTGGACTTTAGTCCTCGTTTGTTTTTGCATTTTGTTCCAGTTCACAGCTGTAGTTTCGTTTCTGTGTCTGGAAAGCTCTTGTGATCTGAAATTGCCACTCTGATGTTATGAGTTAATACTAGAGTCTTAAAGTAATTTCAGGATGGTATTTTGATAGGGTTTTCAGCTGACCATGAAAGTGCCCTTTCTGTCTTCCTGCTATCTAGTAAGCGGACCTCAATTTTGCTAAACCTATTTTCATACTACGTTTGTCATTTCATCTAAAATCACCGCCAATATATGTGGGGGCCTCTGTCTGCCTATCGGGGAAATTTCTCTAGAGGTGAGCCAGGACTATATTTTCCTCTGCCAGGATTAGTTAGTCCTCCGGCCGGCGCTGGGCGTCTAGGGATAAAAACGTAGGCAACGTCACCCGGCTACTGTTAGTTGTGCGGCAGGTTTAGTTCATGGTCAGTTTAGTTTCCATCCTTCCAAGAGCTAGTACCTATGTTTGCTGGGCTATGTTCTCTTGCCATTGAGAACCATAACAGTTTGACCGGCCCTAAAAAAGGGTTAAATTAATTGACAGAGAAAGGAGAGAAAAGAGAAGTCTGCTGAAGATTTTTTTTTTTTTTTTTTTTCCTTCCCTTCAGTTCTGAGTGTGCTTGTAATTGAATCTCTTGCAAGTCTGCCTATATTGCAGCCTTTCTCTCTCTCTCTCTCCTTCTAATCCTGGAATGGCTCTGTGTTCACCTGTTTAAAATGGATATTCAGAGTTTAGCTGCAGGTTTGAATAATCTCACCACGAAAGTTCAAAATTTACAAGATTTTGTTGTTCATGTTCCTATATCTGAACCTAGAATTCCTTTGCCTGAATTTTTCTCGGGGAATAGATCTTGCTTTCAAAATTTCAAAAATAATTGCAAGTTGTTTTTGTCCCTGAAATCTCGCTCTGCTGGAGATCCTGCTCAGCAGGTCAGGATTGTGATTTCCTTGCTCCGGGGCGACCCTCAGGATTGGGCTTTTGCATTGGCTCCAGGGGATCCTGCGTTGCTCAATGTGGATGCGTTTTTTCTGGCCTTGGGGTTGCTTTATGAGGAACCTCAGTTAGAGCTTCAGGCGGAAAAGGCCTTGATGTCCCTATCTCAGGGGCAAGACGAAGCTGAAATATACTGCCAGAAATTCCGTAAATGGGCTGTGCTTACTCAGTGGAATGAGTGCGCCCTGGCGGCGAATTTCAGAGAGGGTCTCTCTGATGCCATTAAGGATGTTATGGTGGGGTTCCCTGTGCCTGCGGGTCTGAATGAGTCCATGACAATGGCTATCCAGATCGATAGGCGTCTGCGGGAGCGCAAACCTGTGCACCATTTGGCGGTGTCTACTGAGAAGACGCCAGAGAATATGCAATGTGATAGAATTCTGTCCAGAAGTGAACGGCAGAATTTAAGACGAAAAAATGGGTTGTGCTTCTATTGCGGTGATTCAACTCATGTTATATCAGCATGCTCTAAGCGTACTAAGAAGCTTGATAAGTCTGTTTCAATTGGCACTTTACAGTCTAAGTTTATTCTATCTGTGACCCTGATTTGTTCTTTATCATCTATTACCGCGGATGCCTATGTCGACTCTGGCGCCGCTTTGAGTCTTATGGATTGGTCCTTTGCCAAACGCTGTGGGTATGATTTGGAGCCTCTTGAAACTCCTATACCCCTGAAGGGGATTGACTCCACCCCATTGGCTAGTAATAAACCACAATACTGGACACAAGTAACTATGCGGATTAATCCGGATCATCAGGAGATTATTCGCTTTCTTGTGCTGTATAACCTACATGATGTGTTGGTGCTTGGATTGCCATGGCTGCAATCTCATAACCCAGTCCTTGACTGGAAAGCTATGTCTGTGTTAAGCTGGGGATGTAAGGGGACGCATGGGGACGTACCTGTGGTTTCCATTTCATCATCTATTCCCTCTGAGATTCCTGAATTCTTGACTGAATATCGTGACGTTTTTGAAGAGCCTAAGCTTGGTTCATTACCTCCGCACCGGGAGTGCGATTGTGCCATAGATTTGATTCCGGGTAGTAAATACCCTAAGGGTCGTTTATTTAATCTGTCTGTGCCTGAACATGCTGCTATGCGAGAATATATAAAGGAGTCCTTGGAAAAGGGACATATTCGTCCTTCGTCATCTCCCTTAGGAGCCGTTTTTTTCTTTGTGGCTAAGAAAGATGGCTCTTTGAGACCGTGTATTGATTATCGGCTTTTGAATAAAATCACGGTTAAATATCAATATCCGTTGCCACTGCTGACTGATTTGTTTGCTCGCATAAAGGGGGCCAAGTGGTTCTCTAAGATAGATCTCCGTGGGGCGTATAATTTGGTGCGAATTAAGCAGGGGGATGAGTGGAAGACCGCATTTAATACGCCCGAGGGCCACTTTGAGTATTTGGTGATGCCTTTTGGTCTTTCAAATGCCCCTTCAGTCTTTCAGTCCTTTATGCATGACATTTTCCGTGATTATTTGGATAAATTTATGATTGTGTATCTGGATGATATTTTGATTTTTTTCGGATGACTGGGACTCTCATGTCCAGCAGGTCAGGAGGGTTTTTCAGGTTTTGCGGTCTAATTCCTTGTGTGTGAAGGGTTCTAAGTGCGTTTTTGGGGTTCAAAAGATTTCCTTTTTGGGATATATTTTTTCCCCCTCTTCCATCGAGATGGATCCTGTCAAGGTTCAGGCTATTTGTGATTGGACGCAACCCTCTTCTCTTAAGAGTCTTCAGAAATTTTTGGGCTTTGCTAACTTTTATCGTCGATTTATTGCTGGTTTTTCTGATGTTGTTAAACCATTGACTGATTTGACTAAGAAGGGTGCTGATGTTGCTGATTGGTCCCCTGCTGCTGTGGAGGCCTTTCGGGAGCTTAAGCGCCGCTTTTCTTCCGCCCCTGTGTTGCGTCAGCCTGATGTTGCTCTTCCTTTTCAGGTTGAGGTCGACGCTTCTGAAATCGGAGCTGGGGCAGTTTTGTAGCAGAGAAGTTCCGATTGTTCCGTGATGAGACCTTGTGCCTTTTTCTCGCGTAAATTTTCGCCCGCCGAGCGGAATTATGATGTTGGGAATCGGGAGCTTTTGGCCATGAAGTGGGCTTTTGAGGAGTGGCGTCATTGGCTTGAGGGGGCTAGACATCAGGTGGTGGTATTGACTGACCACAAAAATCTAATTTATCTTGAGTCCGCCAGACGCCTGAATCCTAGACAGGCGCGCTGGTCGTTGTTTTTCTCTCGGTTTAATTTTGTGGTGTCCTACCTGCCGGGTTCTAAGAATGTTAAGGCGGATGCCCTTTCTAGGAGTTTTGAGCCTGACTCCCCTGGTAATTCTGAACCTACAGGTATCCTTAAGGATGGAGTCATATTGTCTGCCGTTTCTCCAGACCTGCGGCGGGCCTTGCAGGAGTTTCAGGTGGATAGACCCGATCGTTGCCCACCTGGTAGACTGTTTGTTCCTGATGATTGGACCACTAAAGTCATTTCTGAGGTTCATTCTTCTGCGTTGACAGGTCATCCTGGAATCTTTGGTACCAGGGATTTGGTGGCAAGGTCCTTCTGGTGGCCTTCCCTGTCTCGAGATGTGCGAGGCTTTGTGCAGTCTTGTGACGTTTGTGCTCGGGCCAAGCCTTGTTGTTCTCGGGCTAGTGGATTGTTGTTGCCCTTGCCTATCCCGAAGAGGCCCTGGACGCACATCTCGATGGATTTTATTTCGGATCTTCCTGTTTCTCAGAAGATGTCTGTCATCTGGGTGGTGTGTGACCGTTTCTCTAAGATGGTCCATTTGGTTCCCCTGCCTAAGTTGCCTTCTTCTTCCGAGTTGGTTCCTCTGTTTTTTCAAAATGTGGTCCGTTTGCACGGTATTCCGGAGAATATCGTTTCTGACAGAGGAACCCAATTCGTGTCTAGATTTTGGCGAGCATTCTGTGCTAGGATGGGCATAGATTTGTCTTTCTCGTCTGCTTTCCATCCTCAGACAAATGGCCAGACCGAGCGGACGAATCAGACCTTGGAGACATATTTGAGGTGTTTTGTGTCTGCAGATCAGGATGATTGGGTTGCTTTTTTGCCTTTAGCGGAGTTTGCCCTCAATAATCGGGCCAGCTCTGCCACCTTGGTGTCTCCTTTTTTCTGTAATTCGTTGTTTCATCCTCGATTTTCTTCTGGTCAGGTGGTATCTTCGGATTGTCCTGGAATGGATGCTGTGGTGGAGAGGTTGCATCAGATTTGGGGGCAGGTACTGGACAATTTGAAGTTGTCCCAGGAGAAGACTCAGCTTTTTGCCAACCGCCGGCGTCGGGTTGGTCCTCGGCTTTGTGTTGGGGACTTGGTGTGGTTGTCTTCTCGTTTTGTCCCTATGAGGGTTTCTTCTCCTAAGTTTAAGCCTCGGTTCATCGGCCCGTACAAGATATTGGAGATTCTTAACCCTGTGTCCTTCCGTTTGGACCTCCCTGCATCTTTTTCTATTCATAATGTTTTTCATCGGTCATTGTTGCGCAGGTATGAGGTACCGGTTGTGCCTTCCGTTGAGCCTCCTGCTCCGGTGTTGGTTGAGGGCGAGTTGGAGTACGTTGTGGAAAAAATCTTGGACTCCCGTGTTTCCAGACGGAAACTCCAGTATCTGGTCAAATGGAAGGGATACGGTCAGGAGGATAATTCTTGGGTGACTGCCTCTGATGTTCATGCCTCCGATCTGGTCCGTGCCTTTCATAGGGCTCATCCTGATCGCCCTGGTGGTTCTGGTGAGGGTTCGGTGCCCCCTCCTTGAGGGGGGGGGTACTGTTGTGAAATTGGATTTTGGGCTCCCCCGGTGGCCACTGGTGGAATTGAACTGGTGTGCATCATCCCCTCTGTTCACCTGTTTCCATCAGGATGTGGGAGTCGCTATTTAACCTTGCTCCTCTGTCACTTCCATGCCGGTCAACATTGTAATCAGAAGCCTTTCTGTGCATGTTCTGTTATGACCCCAATGGCGAGGGTCTCAGAGGAACGTGGAAGTCTGCAGAATACAAAAATCCAGCTCATAGGGCAGTGGTAACTGGGTTGACCATATATCTACTCCTAACGCCAACACTAGAAGTAGCCGGGGATCATTCCTACGTTGATTCTAGATGACACGCGCCAGCCGGAGAATCTAGCTACCCCTAGTAGAGGAAAACAAAGACCTTTCTTGCCTCCAGAGAAGGGGACCCCAAAGCTGGATAGAAGCCCCCCACAAATAATGACGGTGAGGTAAGAAGAAATGACAAACACAGAAATGAACCAGGTTTAGCACAGAGAGGCCCGCTTACTGATAGCAGAATAAAGAAAGGTAACTTATATGGTCAACAAAAACCCTATCAAAATCCACACTGGAAATTCAAGAACCCCCGAACCGTCTAACGGTCCGGGGGGAGAACACCAGCCCCCTAGAGCTTCCAGCAAAGGTCAGGATATAGATTTGGAACAAGCTGGACAAAAATACAAAACCAAAACAAATAGCAAAAAGCAAAAGGCAGACTTAGCTGATATAACTGGAACCAGGATCAGTAGACAAGAGCACAGCAGACTAGCTCTGATAACTACGTTGCCAGGCATTGAACTGAAGGTCCAGGGAGCTTATATAGCAACACCCCTAACTAACGACCCAGGTGCGGATAAAAGGAATGACAGAAAAACCAGAGTCAAAAAACTAGTAACCACTAGAGGGAGCAAAAAGCAAATTCACAACAGTACCCCCCCCTTAGTGAGGGGTCACCGAACCCTCACCACGACCACCAGGGCGATCAGGATGAGCGGCATGAAAGGCACGAACTAAATCGGCCGCATGAACATCAGAGGCGACCACCCAGGAATTATCCTCCTGACCATAGCCCTTCCACTTGACCAGGTACTGAAGCCTCCGCCTGGAGAGGCGAGAATCCAAGATCTTCTCCACCACGTACTCCAACTCGCCCTCAACCAACACCGGAGCAGGAGGCTCAGCAGAAGGAACTACAGGCACAATGTACCGCCGCAACAAGGACCTATGAAATACATTGTGAATAGCAAACGACACAGGAAGATCCAGACGAAAAGATACAGGATTAAGGATTTCCAATATCTTGTAAGGCCCAATAAAACGAGGTTTAAATTTGGGAGAGGAGACCTTCATAGGAACAAAGCGGGAAGAAAGCCACACCAAATCCCCAACGCGTAGTCGGGGACCCACACCGCGGCGGCGGTTGGCAAAGCGCTGAGCCTTCTCCTGTGACAACTTCAAGTTGTCCACCACATGATTCCAGATCCGCTGCAACCTATCCACCACAGAATCCACCCCAGGACAGTCAGAAGGCTCCACATGACCCGAAGAAAAGCGAGGATGGAAACCAGAGTTGCAGAAAAAAGGCGAAACCAAGGTGGCGGAACTAGCCCGATTATTAAGGGCAAACTCAGCCAACGGCAAGAATGTCACCCAATCGTCCTGATCAGCAGAGACAAAACACCTCAAATAAGCCTCCAAAGTCTGATTGGTTCGCTCCGTCTGTCCATTAGTCTGAGGATGGAAAGCAGACGAAAACGACAAATCAATGCCCATCCTACTACAAAAGGATCGCCAGAACCTGGAAACGAACTGGGATCCTCTGTCTGACACAATATTCTCAGGGATGCCGTGCAAACGAACCACGTTCTGGAAAAACACAGGAACCAGATCGGAAGAGGAAGGCAGCTTAGGCAAAGGAACCAAATGGACCATCTTGGAGAAGCGATCACATATCACCCAGATAACGGACATGCCCTGAGATAGCGGAAGATCAGAAATGAAATCCATGGAGATATGTGTCCAAGGTCTCTTCGGGACAGGCAAGGGCAAGAGCAAACCGCTGGCACGAGAACAGCAAGGCTTAGCTCGAGCACAAGTCCCACAGGACTGCACAAATGACCGCACATCCCTTGACAAGGAAGGCCACCAAAAGGACCTGGCCACCAGATCTCTGGTGCCAAAAATTCCCGGGTGACCTGCCAACACCGAGGAATGAACCTCGGAAATGACTCTGCTGGTCCACTTATCCGGGACAAACAGTCTGTCAGGTGGACGAGACTCAGGCCTATCAGCCTGAAATCTCTGCAACACACGTCGCAGATCCGGAGAAATAGCTGACAAGATAACTCCATCTTTAAGAATACCAACAGGATCAGCGACTCCAGGAGCATCAGGCACAAAGCTCCTAGAAAGAGCATCGGCCTTCACATTCTTTGAACCTGGTAAATACGAGACAACAAAATCAAAGCGGGAGAAAAACAATGACCAGCGGGCCTGTCTCGGATTAAGGCGTTTAGCAGACTCGAGATACATCAGATTTTTGTGATCAGTCAAGACCACCACACGATGCTTAGCACCCTCGAGCCAATGACGCCACTCCTCAAATGCCCATTTCATGGCCAACAACTCCCGATTGCCCACATCATAATTTCGCTCGGCAGGCGAAAACTTCCTAGAGAAAAAGGCACAAGGTTTCATAACAGAGCAACCAGGGCCTCTCTGCGACAAAACGGCCCCTGCCCCAATCTCCGAAGCATCCACCTCAACCTGAAAGGGAAGTGAGACGTCAGGCTGGCACAAAACAGGCGCCGAAGTAAACCGGCGTTTCAACTCCTGGAAAGCCTCCACGGCAGCAGGAGCCCAGTTAGCTACATCGGAGCCCTTCTTGGTCATATCCGTCAAAGGTTTCACAATGCTAGAAAAATTAGCGATAAAACGACGGTAGAAGTTAGCGAAGCCCAAGAACTTCTGAAGACTCTTAACTGACGAGGGCTGAGTCCAATCAAGAATAGCTCGGACCTTGACTGGGTCCATCTCCACAGCAGAAGGGGAAAAAATGAACCCCAAAAAGGGAACCTTCTGTACACCAAAGAGACACTTTGAGCCCTTGACAAACAAAGAATTTTCACGCAAAATTTCAAAGACCAACCTGACCTGCTCCACATGCGAATCCCAATCATCAGAAAAAACCAAAATATCATCCAGATAAACAATCAAAAATTTATCCAGATACTTCCGGAAAATGTCATGCATAAAGGACTGAAAAACTGAAGGCGCATTGGAGAGCCCAAAAGGCATCACCAAGTACTCAAAATGACCTTCGGGCGTATTGAATGCGGTTTTCCATTCATCACCTTGCTTAATGCGCACAAGGTTGTACGCACCACAAAGGTCTATCTTGGTGAACCACTTGGCACCCTTAATCCGGGCAAACAAGTCAGACAACAGCGGTAAAGGATACTGAAATTTGACAGTGATCTTATTTAAAAGCCGATAATCAATACAAGGTCTCAAAGATCCGTCCTTTTTTGCCACAAAAAAGAATCCCGCACCAAGAGGGGAAGAAGACGGACGAATATGTCCTTTTTCCAGAGACTCCTTGATATATGAACGCATAGCGGTATGTTCAGGTACCGACAGATTAAACAGTCTTCCCTTAGGAAATTTACTGCCTGGGATCAAATCTATAGCACAGTCACAGTCCCTATGAGGAGGCAGTGCACTGGACTCAGACTCACTGAAGACATCCTGATAATCAGACAAATACTCCGGAACTTCCGAAGGCGTAGAAGAAGCAATAGACACAGGCAGGGAATCCTCATGAATACCACGACAGCCCCAACTTGAGACTGACATAGCCTTCCAGTCCAGGACTGGATTATGGGTCTGTAACCATGGCAGCCCTAAAACGACCAAATCATGCATTTTATGTAAAACCAGGAAACGTATCACCTCGCGGTGTTCAGGAGTCATGCACATGGTAACCTGAGTCCAATACTGCGGTTTATTTGCTGCCAATGGTGTAGCATCAATACCCCTAAGAGGAATAGGATTTTCTAATGGTTCAAGAGTAAAACCACAGCGCTTAGCAAATGAGAGATCCATGAGACTCAGGGCAGCACCTGAATCTACAAACGCCATGACAGGATAAGATGACAGTGAGCAAATCAAAGTTACAGACAGAATAAATTTAGGCTGCAAATTACCAACGGTGACAGGACTAACAACCTTAGCTATACGTTTAGAGCATGCTGAGATAACATGTGTAGAATCACCACAGTAGTAGCACAAGCCATTCCGGCGTCTATGAATTTTCCGCTCATTTCTAGTCAGGATTCTATCACATTGCATTAAATCAGGTGTCTGTTCAGACAACACCATGAGGGAATTTGCGGTTTTGCGCTCCCGCAACCGCCGGTCAATTTGAATAGCCAGTGCCATAGTATCATTCAGACCTGTGGGAATGGGAAAACCCACCATAACATTCTTAATGGCTTCAGAAAGGCCATTTCTAAAATTAGCGGCCAGTGCACACTCGTTCCAATGTGTCAGCACGGACCATTTCCGAAATTTTTGGCAATACACTTCAGCCTCGTCCTGCCCCTGAGACATAGACAGCAAGACCTTTTCTGCCTGAATCTCAAGATTGGGTTCCTCATAAAGTAAACCGAGCGCCAGAAAAAACGCATCAAGATCAGCCAATGCCGGATCTCCTGGCGCCAGCGAAAAAGCCCAATCCTGAGGGTCGCCCCGTAAGAACGAAATAACAATTTTTACTTGCTGAGCAGAATCTCCTGATGAACAGGGTCTCAGGGACAAAAACAATTTACAATTATTCACAAAATTCCTAAACTTAAACCTGTCTCCGGAAAACAGTTCAGGAATCGGTATTTTAGGTTCTGACCTAGGATTTCTGATAACATAGTCTTGTATGCCCTGCACACGAGTAGCCAGCTGGTCCACACTTGTAATCAAGGTCTGGACATTCATGTCTGCAGCAAGCATAGCCACTCTGAGGTAAAGGGGAAGGAGAAAAAAAAAAAAACTCAGAATCTTCTTTCTTATAATCCCTCTTCTGCAATGCATTAAACATTTAATACCGGCCTGGCAAACTGTTATGACCCCAATGGCGAGGGTCTCAGAGGAACGTGGAAGTCTGCAGAATACAAAAATCCAGCTCATAGGGCAGTGGTAACTGGGTTGACCATATATCTACTCCTAACGCCAACACTAGAAGTAGCCGGGGATCATTCCTACGTTGATTCTAGATGACACGCGCCAGCCGGAGAATCTAGCTACCCCTAGTAGAGGAAAACAAAGACCTTTCTTGCCTCCAGAGAAGGGGACCCCAAAGCTGGATAGAAGCCCCCCACAAATAATGACGGTGAGGTAAGAAGAAATGACAAACACAGAAATGAACCAGGTTTAGCACAGAGAGGCCCGCTTACTGATAGCAGAATAAAGAAAGGTAACTTATATGGTCAACAAAAACCCTATCAAAATCCACACTGGAAATTCAAGAACCCCCGAACCGTCTAACGGTCCGGGGGGAGAACACCAGCCCCTAGAGCTTCCAGCAAAGGTCAGGATATAGATTTGGAACAAGCTGGACAAAAATACAAAACCAAAACAAATAGCAAAAAGCAAAAGGCAGACTTAGCTGATATAACTGGAACCAGGATCAGTAGACAAGAGCACAGCAGACTAGCTCTGATAACTACGTTGCCAGGCATTGAACTGAAGGTCCAGGGAGCTTATATAGCAACACCCCTAACTAACGACCCAGGTGCGGATAAAAGGAATGACAGAAAAACCAGAGTCAAAAAACTAGTAACCACTAGAGGGAGCAAAAAGCAAATTCACAACAATGTTCCTGCTGCTAGACAACTCCCAGCTAAGTTGGACTTTAGTCCTCGTTTGTTTTTGCATTTTGTTCCAGTTCACAGCTGTAGTTTCGTTTCTGTGTCTGGAAAGCTCTTGTGATCTGAAATTGCCACTCTGATGTTATGAGTTAATACTAGAGTCTTAAAGTAATTTCAGGATTGTATTTTGATAGGGTTTTCAGCTGACCATGAAAGTGCCCTTTCTGTCTTCCTGCTATCTAGTAAGCGGACCTCAATTTTGCTAAACCTATTTTCATACTACGTTTGTCATTTCATCTAAAATCACCGCCAATATATGTGGGGGCCTCTGTCTGCCTATCGGGGAAATTTCTCTAGAGGTGAGCCAGGACTATATTTTCCTCTGCCAGGATTAGTTAGTCCTCCGGCCGGCGCTGGGCGTCTAGGGATAAAAACGTAGGCAACGCTACCCGGCTACTGTTAGTTGTGCGGCAGGTTTAGTTCATGGTCAGTTTAGTTTCCATCCTTCCAAGAGCTAGTACCTATGTTTGCTGGGCTATGTTCTCTTGCCATTGAGAACCATAACAACCTCCTATCTCCTCCACCTCCTCCTCCTACACCTGTCCCTGGGCTCCAACACCTCTAGTTGTTGCCTGGTAGTGCTGTACGCACAGTCAACAGTCGCTCCTCTGTTATTGGGGTTCAGTAACGTCAGCTGTTCCCCTGCTGTGTGTGTGGCAATCCCTCCTATCTCCTCCACCTCCTCCTCCTCCACCTGTCCCTGGGCTCCAACACCGCTAGTTGCCATCCAGAAGTGCTGTCCGCACAGTCCCAACAGTCCCTCCTCTGTTATTGGGGTTCAGTAACGTCTGCTGTTCCCCAGCTGTGTGTGTGGCAATCCCTCATATCTCCTCCTCCACCTCCTCCTCCTCCTCCTGTCCCTGGGCTCCAACACTGCTAGTTGCCGTCCAGAAGTGCTGTACGCACAGTCCCTCCTCTGTTATTGGGGTTCAGTATCGTCTGCTGTTCCCCAGCTGTGTGTGTGGCAATCCCTCCTATCTCCTCCACCTCCTCCTCCTCCACCTGTCCCTGGGCTCCAACACCGCTAGTTGTTGCCTGGTAGTGCTGTACTCACAGTCAACAGTCGCTCCTCTGTTATTGGGGTTCAGTAACGTCAGCTGTTCCCCTGCTGTGTGTGTGGCAATCCCTCCTATCTCCTCCACCTCCTCCTCCTCCACCTGTCCCTGGGCTCCAACACCGCTAGTTGTTGCCTGGTAGTGCTGTACTCACAGTCAACAGTCGCTCCTCTGTTATTGGGGTTCAGTAACGTCAGCTGTTCCCCTGCTGTGTGTGTGGCAATCCCTCCTATCTCCTCCACCTCCTCCTCCTCCACCTGTCCCTGGGCTCCAACACCGCTAGTTGCCGTCCAGAAGTGCTGTCCGCACAGTCCCAACAGTCCCTCCTCTGTTATTGGGGTTCAGTAACGTCTGCTGTTCCCCAGCTGTGTGTGTGGCAATCCCTCATATCTCCTCCTCCTCCTCCTCCTCCTGTCCCTGGGCTCCAACACTGCTAGTTGCCGTCCAGAAGTGCTGTACGCACAGTCCCTCCTCTGTTATTGGGGTTCAGTAACGTCTGCTGTTCCCCAGCTGTGTGTGTGGCAATCCCTCCTATCTCCTCCACCTCCTCCTCCTCCACCTGTCCCTGGGCTCCAACACCGCTAGTTGTTGCCTGGTAGTGCTGTACGCACAGTCAACAGTCGCTCCTCTGTTATTGGGGTTCAGTAACGTCAGCTGTTCCCCTGCTGTGTGTGTGGCAATCCCTCCTATCTCCTCCACCTCCTCCTCCTCCACCTGTCCCTGGGCTCCAACAACGCTAGTTGTTGCCTGGTAGTGCTGTACGCACAGTCAACAGTCGCTCCTCTGTTATTGGGGTTCAGTAACGTCAGCTGTTCCCCTGCTGTGTGTGTGGCAATCCCTCCTATCTCCTCCACCTCCTCCTCCTCCACCTGTCCCTGGGCTCCAACACCGCTAGTTGTTGCCTGGTAGTGCTGTACGCACAGTCCCAACAGTCCCTCCTCTGTTATTGGGGTTCAGTAACGTCAGCTGTTCCCCTGCTGTGTGTGTGGCAATCCCTCCTATCTCCTCCACCTCCTCCTCCTCCACCTGTCCCTGGGCTCCAACACCGCTAGTTGCCGTCCAGAAGTGCTGTCCGCACAGTCCCAACAGTCCCTCCTCTGTGTTGTGAATTTGGATTCTGGGCTCCCCCGGTGGCCGCTTGTGGAATTGGACTTGTCATCCTCTTTCCTGTTTCACCTGGTTCCATCAGTAGTGGGTGTCGCTATTTAAGCTCATTTCTCTGGTGGTTTCTTGCCGGTCAACAATGTTATCTGATGCCTCTCAGTGCTTGTTCCTGCTTCTAGACAACTACTAGATAAGTTGGACTTTTGTCCATGTTTTGTTTTGCCTATTTGTTCCAGTTCACAGCTGAAGTTTTGTTACTGTGTCTGGAAAGCTCTCGTTGATCAGGGATTGCTACTCTGGCGTTATGAGTTAATGCCAGAGTTTAAGGTAATCTCTGGATGGTGTTTTGTTAGTATACTTTCATGGTCAGCAGAAAAACACTATCTGTCTTCTGCTATCTAGTAAGCGGACCTCAAATTTGCTAAGACTATTTTCCTGCTGCGTTTGTTGTTTCATCTGAACTCACCGTCATTATATGTGGGGGGCTACTGTCTTCTTTGGAATATTTCTCTAGAGGTGAGCCAGGTCTTATATTTCCCTCTGCTAGCTATTTAGGTCTTAGGCCAGAGCTGGGCATCTAGCGATAAATAGGAAATGCTACCTGGCTATTTCTAGTTGCGCGGCAGGCTTAGTTCATGGTCAGTATAGTTCCATCTTCCGAGAGCTTGTCCCTCTATAGGCTTGCTATGATCTCTGCCTGCAGAGATCATGACAGTTTGACCGGCCCATAAAGTGTTAAAGACCCAGGTTGAGAAAGGAGAGTTATAAGAAGTCTGCTGGAATTTTTTTTTTTTTTTTTTCCTCCAGTCTGCCTTGCTGCAGTCTTTTTTCTCTCTCTCCTCCTAATCTCTGTATGCTCTGTGTGCACCTGACAATAATGGATCTCCAGAGTGTAACTGCGGGTTTGAATAATCTCATCACGAAAGTACAAAATTTACAAGATTTTGTGGTACATGCTCCGGTATCTGAGCCGAGAATTCCTTTGCCGGAGTTCTTCACAGGGAATAGAGCTAGCTTCCAGAATTTCCGAAATAATTGTAAGCTTTATTTGTCCCTGAAGTCTCGTTCAGCTGGAGACCCTGCTCAGCAGGTTAGGATTGTGATTTCCTTGCTCAGGGGTGACCCTCAAGATTGGGCCTTCTCATTGCCAGCAGGGGATCCTGCGTTACGCGATGTGGATGCGTTTTTTCTGGCCTTGGGCTTGCTTTATGAGGAACCTCATTTGGAACTTCAGGCAGAAAAAACTTTGATGGCACTATCTCAGGGGCAAGACGAAGCTGAAGTTTTCTGCCAAAAATTCCGTAAATGGTCTGTGCTTACTCAGTGGAATGAGTGCGCCTTGGCGGCAACTTTCAGAGAAGGTCTCTCTGATGCCGTTAAGGATGTTATGGTGGGGTTCCCTTTGCCTGCAGGTCTGAATGAGTCCATGACAATGGCTATTCAGATTGATAGGCGTCTGCGGGAGCGCAAACCGGTGCACCATCTGGCGGTGTCTATGGAAAAGACGCCAGAAAGTATGCAGTGTGATAGAATTCTGTCCAGGAGCGAGCGACAGAATTTTAGACGGAAGAATGGATTGTGTTTCTATTGTGGGGATTCTACTCATGTTATATCAGCATGCTCTAGGCGTACAAAGAAGCTTGATAAGTCTGTTTCCATTGGCACCATTCAGTCTAAGTTTATTTTGTCTGTAACCCTGATTTGTTCTTTGTCATCCATTGCCACGGACGCCTATGTTGACTCTGGCGCCGCTCTGAGTCTTATGGATTGGTCCTTTGCCAATCGTTGTGGTTTTGATTTAGAGCCTTTGGAGACTCTTATTCCTCTGAAGGGGATTGACTCCACCCCATTGGCTAATAATAAACCACAATACTGGACACAAGTAACCATGCGTATCAATCCGGATCACCAGGAGATTATTCGTTTCCTGGTGCTGTATAATTTACATGACGATTTGGTACTGGGATTGCCATGGTTGCAGTCTCACAACCCAGTCTTGGACTGGAGAGCAATGTCTGTGTTGAGCTGGGGATGTAAGGGTATTCATGGGGACGTACCTTTGGTTTCTATTTTGTCGTCCATTCCCTCTGAAGTCCCTGAGTTCCTCTCTGATTATCAAGACGTCTTTGACGAACCCAAGCTTGGGTCGTTACCTCCGCACCGTGAGTGCGATTGTGCCATAGATTTGATACCGGGTTGTAAATATCCAAAGGGTCGTTTGTTTAATTTGTCTGTGCCGGAACATGCTGCTATGCGGGAATATATAAAGGAGTCTTTGGAAAAGGGACATATTCGTCCATCTTCTTCTCCCTTGGGAGCTGGGTTTTTCTTTGTCTCAAAAAAAGACGGCTCTTTGAGACCATGTATTGATTATCGGCTTCTGAATAAGATCACTGTTAAGTATCAATACCCATTGCCATTGCTTACTGATTTGTTTGCTCGTATAGAGGGTGCTAAGTGGTTCTCTAAAATTGATCTTCGTGGGGCGTATAATTTGGTGCGGATCAGGCAGGGGGATGAGTGGAAGACCGCATTTAATACGCCCGAGGGCCACTTTGAGTATTTGGTCATGCCTTTTGGTCTTTCTAATGCCCCTTCAGTTTTCCAGTCTTTTATGCATGATATTTTCCGCGATTTTCTGGATAAATTTATGATAATATATCTGGATGATATTCTGATTTTTTCTGATGACTGGGACTCTCATGTCCAGCAGGTCAGGAGAGTTTTTCAGGTTCTGCGGTCTAATTCTTTATGTGTGAAGGGGTCTAAGTGCGTTTTTGGGGTCCAGAAAATTTCCTTTTTGGGGTATATTTTTTCTCCCTCTTCCATTGAGATGGATCCCGTCAAGGTGCAAGCTATTTGTGACTGGACTCAGCCCTCCTCTCTTAAGGGTCTTCAGAGATTTTTGGGCTTTGCCAACTTTTACCGCCGATTTATTGCTGGTTTTTCAGATGTCGTTAAACCACTGACTGATTTGACCAGACAAGGCGCTGATGTTGCTAATTGGTCCCCTCATGCTGTAGAGGCCTTTCAGGAGCTTAAGCGCCGTTTTGCCTCTGCCCCTGTGTTGCGTCAGCCTGATGTGAATCTGCCTTTTCAGGTTGAGGTTGACGCTTCGGAGATCGGAGCTGGGGCAGTGTTGTCGCAGAAAGGTTCCGACTGCTCCGTCATTAGGCCTTGTGCCTTCTTTTCTCGCAAATTTTCGCCCGCAGAGCGGAATTATGATGTTGGGAATCGGGAGCTTTTGGCCATGAAGTGGGCGTTTGAGGAGTGGCGCCATTGGCTCGAGGGGGCTAGGCATCAGGTGGTGGTATTGACTGACCACAAAAATTTGATTTATCTTGAGACTGCCAGACGCCTGAATCCTAGACAGGCGCGCTGGTCTTTATTTTTTTCTCGCTTTAATTTTGTGGTGTCATACCTACCGGGTTCTAAGAATGTTAAGGCAGATGCCCTTTCTAGGAGTTTTGACCCGGACTCTCCTGGTAATTCTGAACCCACAGGTATCCTTAGGGAGGGAGTAATTTTGTCGGCCGTTTCTCCTGATCTGCGGCGGTCCTTGCAAGAGTTTCAGGCGGATAGACCGGATCGTTGTCCGCCTGATAGACTGTTTGTTCCGGATGATTGGACCAGCAGAGTCATCTCTGAGGTACATTCTTCTGCATTGGCAGGTCATCCCGGAATTTTTGGTACCAGGGATTTGGTGGCAAGATCCTTCTGGTGGCCTTCCCTGTCACGAGATGTGCGAGTCTTTGTGCAGTCATGTGACGTTTGTGCTCGGGCCAAGTCTTGTAGTTCTCGGGCTAGCGGACTGCTGTTGCCCTTGCCTATTCCTAAGAGGCCTTGGACACACATCTCGATGGATTTTATTTCAGATCTGCCTGTTTCCCAGAAGATGTCTGCCATCTGGGTGGTCTGTGACCGTTTCTCTAAAATGGTCCATTTGGTTCCTCTACCCAAGTTGCCTTCTTCTTCTGAGTTGGTTCCTCTGTTTTTTCAGAATGTTGTCCGATTGCACGGTATTCCTGAGAATATTGTTTCTGACAGAGGTACCCAATTTGTGTCTAGATTTTGGCGGGCATTCTGTGCTAGGATGGGCATAGATTTGTCTTTTTCATCTGCTTTTCACCCTCAGACTAATGGCCAGACCGAGCGGACTAATCAGACCCTTGAGACATATCTGAGGTGTTTTGTCTCTGCTGACCAGGATGATTGGGTTGCTTTTTTGCCATTGGCAGAGTTCGCCCTCAATAATCGGGCCAGTTCTTCCACCTTGGTGTCCCCGTTTTTCTGTAATTCGGGGTTTCACCCTCGATTTTCCTCCGGTCAGGTGGAATCCTCGGATTGTCCTGGAGTGGATGCGGTGGTGGAGAGATTGCATCACATCTGGGGGCAGGTTATGGACAATTTGAAGTTGTCCCAGGAGAAGACTCAGCGTTTTGCCAACCGTCATCGTCGTGTTGGTTCTCGGCTTTGTGTTGGAGATTTAGTGTGGTTGTCTTCTCGTTTTGTCCCTATGAGGGTCTCTTCTCCTAAGTTTAAACCTCGGTTCATCGGCCCTTATAGAATATTGGAGATTCTTAATCCTGTTTCTTTCCGTTTGGACCTCCCTGCGTCCTTTTCCATTCATAACGTTTTTCATCGGTCGTTATTGCGCAGGTATGAGGTACCTGTTGTACCTTCAGTTGAGCCTCCTGCTCCGGTGTTGGTTGAGGGTGAGTTGGAGTACGTTGTGGAGAAAATTTTGGACTCTCGTGTTTCCAGACGGAAACTCCAGTATCTGGTCAACTGGAAGGGTTACGGCCAGGAGGATAATTCTTGGGTCAATGCATCTGATGTTCATGCTTCTGATCTTGTTCGTGCCTTCCATAGGGCTCATCCTGGTCGCCCTGGTGGATCTGGTGAGGGTTCGGTGCCCCCTCCTTGAGGGGGGGGTACTGTTGTGAATTTGGATTCTGGGCTCCCCCGGTGGCCGCTTGTGGAATTGGACTTGTCATCCTCTTTCCTGTTTCACCTGGTTCCATCAGTAGTGGGTGTCGCTATTTAAGCTCATTTCTCTGGTGGTTTCTTGCCGGTCAACAATGTTATCTGATGCCTCTCAGTGCTTGTTCCTGCTTCTAGACAACTACTAGATAAGTTGGACTTTTGTCCATGTTTTGTTTTGCCTATTTGTTCCAGTTCACAGCTGAAGTTTTGTTACTGTGTCTGGAAAGCTCTCGTTGATCAGGGATTGCTACTCTGGCGTTATGAGTTAATGCCAGAGTTTAAGGTAATCTCTGGATGGTGTTTTGTTAGTGTTTTTCTGCTGACCATGAAAGTATACTATCTGTCTTCTGCTATCTAGTAAGCGGACCTCAAATTTGCTAAGACTATTTTCCTGCTGCGTTTGTTGTTTCATCTGAACTCACCGTCATTATATGTGGGGGGCTACTGTCTTCTTTGGAATATTTCTCTAGAGGTGAGCCAGGTCTTATATTTCCCTCTGCTAGCTATTTAGGTCTTAGGCCAGAGCTGGGCATCTAGCGATAAATAGGAAATGCTACCTGGCTATTTCTAGTTGCGCGGCAGGCTTAGTTCATGGTCAGTATAGTTCCATCTTCCGAGAGCTTGTCCCTCTATAGGCTTGCTATGATCTCTGCCTGCAGAGATCATGACACCTCTGTTATTGGGGTTCAGTAACGTCTGCTGTTCCCCAGCTGTGTGTGTGGCAATCCCTCCTATCTCCTCCTCCACCTCCTCCTCCTCCTCCTGTCCCTGGGCTCCAACACCGCTAGTTGCCGTCCAGAAGTGCTGTACGCACAGTCCCTCCTCTGTTATTGGGGTTCAGTAACATCAGCTGTTCCCCTGCTGTGTGTGTGGCAATCCCTCCTATCTCCTCCACCTCCTCCTCCTCCACCTGTCCCTGGGCTCCAACACCGCTAGTTGTTGCCTGGTAGTGCTGTACGCACAGTCAACAGTCGCTCCTCTGTTATTGGGGTTCAGTAACGTCAGCTGTTCCCCTGCTGTGTGTGTGGCAATCCCTCCTATCTCCTCCACCTCCTCCTCCTCCACCTGTCCCTGGGCTCCAACAACGCTAGTTGCCGTCCAGAAGTGCTGTCCGCACAGTCCCAACAGTCCCTCCTCTGTTATTGGGGTTCAGTAACGTCAGCTGTTCCCCTGCTGTGTGTGTGGCAATCCCTCCTATCTCCTCCTCCACCTCCTCCTCCTCCTCCTGTCCCTGGGCTCCAACACCGCTAGTTGCTGTCCTGAAGTGCTGTCCACACAGAGCCAAACACCTCGCCAATGTGTTAGTGGGGTTCAGCACCGCCAGCTGTTCCCCTGCTGTGTATACGGCAACGTGTACTACGACCGCCACGCAGGCACAACAAGTTAAATTTAAGGGAATCTGTCCCCCCCCCCCCAGGCGTTTGTTACTGAAGGAGCCACCTTATGCAGCAGTAATGATGCAAAGGGAAAAAGTGCCTCTTTTCGTGGTGCTCCTTGCACATGCTGAACCTAACACTTATGAAAAGTGTCCCCTGCTACCGTGATACCGTCCGGTAGGTGGAACTTTCCTTTGTGATGTGACGCAGCACAGCCGTCATTCTTACCCCCTTGGCGCCATGCGCCGCCTCCTCAGCGTTGTTTGAATCAGTCCCGGAGCCTGCGCTGTTAGGTTAGCCCTTGGCCATGCACACATTTTGCGCTGCCCGTCTTCTGACATCATTTGGTGTCAGGCTGGCTGCGCCTGTGCAGCCGCGCTGGACGAGATCCCGCCTCGTACTGTCTTCTGATTTAATCCCACTGGGGGCCTGAGATCCATGGACATGCGCAGTGCATATCTGAACCTCCACCTCTCACTCATCTCCCTATGGCTTCTTCAGACTGTGCGGTGTCAGCTGGTCCCTAATAGCATGCCACGGCCGTGACACCGCACAGTCTGAAGAAGCCGTAGGGAGGGGAGTGAGAGGTGAGGATATGCACTGCGCATGGCCACGGATCCCAGGCCCGCGGTGGGATTACATTAGACGACACTGCGAGGCGGGATCTCGGCCA
Source organism: Ranitomeya variabilis (assembly GCF_051348905.1). Lineage (NCBI taxonomy): Eukaryota > Metazoa > Chordata > Amphibia > Anura > Dendrobatidae > Ranitomeya > Ranitomeya variabilis. Next base: position 123,907,285 of record NC_135237.1, on the reverse strand, counting down.
GCGCAGCCGCACAGGCGCAGCCAGTCTGACACCAAATGATGTCAGAAGACGGGCAGCGCAAAATGTGTGCATGGCCAAGGGCTAACCTAACAGCGCAGGCTCCGGGACTGATTCAAACAACGCTGAGGAGGCGGCGCACGGCGCCAAGGGGGTAAGAATGACGGCTGTGCTGCGTCACATCACAAAGGAAAGTTCCACCAACCGGACGGTATCACGGTAGGAGGGGACACTTTTCATAAGTGTTAGGTTCAGCATGTGCAAGGACCATAATTAAAAGAGCTAAGTTTACCTTTTCCAGCATTAGTGCTGTACACGATGGCTCTTTCAGCTACAAACGCCTGGGGGGGGGGTTAAAGTTTCCCTTTCAACTTGCTCCAGTGCAGGCTTCGGCCTACACTCTGCTCCCTCTCCTCCTCCTGCTGACCCTGGGCTCTAACACCGCCAGTTGGGGCCCAGATGTGCTAGCTGCACAGAGCCAAACACCAGCCAATGTGTCAGTGGGGTTCAGCACCGCCAGCTGTTCCCCTGCTGTGTAGCCGGCAACGTGTCCTGCAACAGCCACGCAGACACAAGAACTGAAATTGAAGGAAACCTGTCCCCCCTCCCCCAGGCGTTTTTACGTTTTACAGCCACCTTGTACGACAGTAATGCTGCATGTGTGCAAGGTGGCTCAGAAACTTATTCTCCTTGCCCATGTTGAACTGAACACGTCTAAAATGAGTCCTCTGCGACCATTAAAACGTCCCTCAGGTGTGATTTTCCTTTGTATTGACACGCAACAAGCTCCTTGGTAGCGCTGCCCGTCTTCTGGCATCATTGTTTGGCTGCCTGCGCCTCTGCGGCCGCCTTGCCCCACACAACGCCCCTTGGTGTCTTATTTATTTGGACTGCGAGGGTGTGATTGATGGGCATGAACAGTGCATTTCTTCACCTGTCCCTCATCTCCTTCCGCCTTCTTCAGACTGTGCGGCTTCATGTCCGTGGCATGCGATAAGGGATCAGCTGACGCCGCATAGTCTGAAGCGGGTGTAAGAACCCAAGCGAGAGGCGAACATATGTACTGCGCCAGGCCATGAATCCCAGCCCCGCAGTGTTTTAACAATGTTAAGACACTGCGGGGCTGGGATTCATGGTCATCGCAAACCGCAACGGCCGACATAACATGATGTCAGAGGATGGGCAGCGCTAACAGCGCAAGGCCAAGGGATAACACAAAAGCGCAGACTCCTGTGCAACAAATAACGATGCTCAGGAGGCCGCGCAAAGCACCAAGGTGGCATTTTTGCCAGCTGTACTGCATCTCTTTACGAAGGGAACTCACGCCTCAAAATCAGTTTGACTGTGTAAGGGCCAAAATGTTATACGTGTTCCTTTCAACGTGTGCAAGGAGCAAAAATAAAAGAGCAACCTTTACCTTGTGCAGCATTACTGCTGCATAAGCTGTGGCTCTTCTAGTTTGTAACCCCTGAGGGGGGGTTAAAGGTTACCTTTAAAATTGGTTCAATTAGGCTTCGGCCTACACTCTGCTCCCCCTGCAGAGCCTGGGCTCTAACACCGCCAGTTGGGGCCCGGTACTGCTAGCTGCACAGAGAAAAACACCAGCCAATGTGTCAGTGGGGTTCAGCACCGCCAGCTGTTCCCCTGCTGTGTAGCCGGCAACGTGTCCTGCAACAGCCACGCAGACACAAGAACTGAAATTGAAGGGAACCTGTCCCCCCTCCCCCAGGCGTTTCTATGTTTTCCAGCCACCTTGTACAGCAGTAATGCTGCATGTGTGCAAGGTGGCTCATAAACGTATTCTCCTCGCACATGTGGAACTGAAAACACGTCTAAAATGTGTCCTCTGTGTGACCATTTAACCGTCCCGGAGGTGTGACTTTCCTTTGTAATGACACGCTGCAACCCCCTTGGTAGCGCTGCCCGTCTTCTGGCATCATTGTTTGGCTGCCTGCGCCTCTGCGGCCGCCCTGACCCACACAACGCCCCTTGGTGTCTTATTTATTGGGACTGCGAGGGTGTGATTGATGGGCATGAGCAGTGCATCAGTTCGCCTGTCCCTCATCTCCTTCCGCCTTCTTCGGACTGTGCAGCTTCATGGCCGTGGCATGCGATAAGGGATCAGCTGACGCCGCACAGTCTGAAGCGGGTGTAAGGACCCGAGTGTGAGAGGCGAACATATGTGCTGCGCCAGGCCATGAATCCCAGCCCCGGAGTGTTTTAACAATGTTAAGACACTGCGGGGCTGGGATTCATGGTCATCGCGAACCGCACCGGCCGACATTAAATGATGTCAGAAGATGGGCAGCGCTAACAGCGCTAGGCCAAGGGATAACACGACAGCGCAGACTCCTGTACAGCAAATAACAACGCTCAGGAGGCTGCACCCAGCACCAAGGTGGGATTCTTGACATCTGTGCTGCGTCTCATTACGAAGGGAACTCGCGCCTCCAACACAGTTTGACTGTATAAAGGGCTAAATGTTATACGTGTTTCATTCAGCGTGTGCAAGGAGAAAAATTAAAAGAGCAACCTTTGACTTGTGCAGCACTACTGCTGCATAAGCTGTGGCTCTTCTAGTTTGTAACCCCTGAGGGGCTGAGGGGGGGTTAAAGGTTACCTTTGAAATTGGTTCAATTAGGCTTCGGCCTACACTCTGCTCCCCCTGCAGAGCCCGGGCTCCAACACCGCCAGTTGGGGCCCGGTACTGCTAGCTGCACAGAGAAAAACACCAGCCAATGTGTCAGTGGGGTTCAGCACCGCCAGCTGTTCCCCTGCTGTGCAGCCGGCAACATGTCCTGCAACAGCCACGCAGACACAACACACCCAAAGCTGCCGCCAGTGCAGGCTTCGGCCTACACTCTGCTCCCTCTCCTCCTGCTGACCCTGGGCTCTAACACCGCCAGTTGGGGCCCGGTACTGCTAGCTGCACAGAGAAAAACACCTTGCCAATGTGTCAGTGGGGTTCAGCACCGCCAGCTGTTCCCCTGCTGTGTAGCCGGCAACGTGTCCTGCAACAGCCATGCAGACACAAGAACTGAAATTGAAGGGAACCTGTCCCCCCTCCCCCAGGCGTTTCTATGTTTTCCAGCCACCTTGTACAGCAGTAATGCTGCATGTGTGCAAGGTGGCTCATAAACGTATTCTCCTCGCACATGTGGAACTGAAAACACGTCTAAAATGTGTCCTCTGTGTGACCATTTAACCGTCCCGGAGGTGTGACTTTCCTTTGTAATGACACGCTGCAACCCCCTTGGTAGCGCTGCCCGTCTTCTGGCATCATTGTTTGGCTGCCTGTGCCTCTGCGACCGCCCTGACCCACACAACGCCCCTCGGTGTCTTATTTATTGGGACTGCGAGGGTGTGATTGATGGGCATGAGCAGTGCATCAGTTCGCCTGTCCCTCATCTCCTTCCGCCTTCTTCGGACTGTGCGGCTTCATGGCCGTGGCATGCGATAAGGGATCATTTGACGCCGCACAGTCTGAAGCGGGTGTAAGGACCCGAGTGTGAGAAGCGAACATATGTGCTGCGCCAGGCCATGAATCCCAGCCCCGCAGTGTTTTAACAATGTTAAGACACTGCGGGGCTGGGATTCATGGTCATCGCGAACCGCACCGGCCGACATTAAATGATGTCAGAAGATGGGCAGCGCTAACAGCGCTAGGCCAAGGGATAACACGACAGCGCAGACTCCTGTACAGCAAATAACAACGCTCAGGAGGCTGCACCCAGCACCAAGGTGGGATTCTTGACATCTGTGCTGCGTCTCATTACGAAGGGAACTCGCGCCTCCAACACAGTTTGACTGTATAAAGGGCTAAATGTTATACGTGTTTCATTCAGCGTGTGCAAGGAGCGAAATTAAAAGAGCAACCTTTGACTTGTGCAGCACTACTGCTGCATAAGCTGTGGCTCTTCTACTTTGTAACACCTGAGGGGGGGTTAAAGGTTACCTTTGAAATTGGTTCAATTAGGCTTCGGCCTACACTCTGCTCCCCCTGCAGAGCCCGGGCTCCAACACCGCCAGTTGGGGCCCGGTACTGCTAGCTGCACAGAGAAAAACACCAGCCAATGTGTCAGTGGGGTTCAGCACCGCCAGCTGTTCCCCTGCTGTGCAGCCGGCAACGTGTCCTGCAACTGCCACGCAGACACAACAGACCCAAAGCTGCCGCCAGTGCAGGCTTCGGCCTACACTCTGCTCCCTCTCCTCCTCCTGCTGACCCTGGGCTCTAACACCGCCAGTTGGGGCTCTAGGAAGACAAGCTTGAATAGGTCCCCATCCTGGTTCCAGCACCGTCAGCTGGTTTCAGGCAGAGCCTTTGGCTTAGGTGCCTCCCTCTGGGTATCCGAGTTCTACCAACGTCAGGTGGTCCTTGGTAGTGCTTTCAGGCACGGGTACCTCCTGCTTATTAACCGGGTTCCAGTAACGTCAGCTGGTCCTCGGTCGTTCCATTGGCTCTTGGACCTTCGGCTACCCATCCGGGTTCCAGCACCGTCAGCTGGTTCTCGGCAGTGTCTTTTGCTCTTGTACCTTCTGCTCCCCATCCTGGTTCCAGTACCGTCAGCTGGTTCCGGGCAGAGCCTTTGGCTTAGGTGCCTCCCTCTGGGTATCCGAGTTCCACCAACGTCAGGTGGTCCTTGGTAGTGCTTTCAGGCACGGGTACCTCCTGCTTAGTAACCGGGTTCCAGTAACGTCAGCTGGTCCTCGGTAGTTCCATTGGCTCTTGGACCTTCGGCTACCCATCCGGGTTCCAGCACCGTCAGCTGGTTCTCGGCAGTGTCTTTTGCTCTTGTACCTTCTGCTCCCCATCCTGGTTCCAGTACCGTCAGCTGGTTCCGGGCAGAGCCTTTGGCTTAGGTGCCTCCCTCTGGGTATCCGAGTTCCACCAACGTCAGGTGGTCCTTGGTAGTGCTTTCAGGCACGGGTACCTCCTGCTTAGTAACCGGGTTCCAGTAACGTCAGCTGGTCCTCGGTAGTTCCATTGGCTCTTGGACCCTCGGGTAGCCATCCGAGTTCCAGTTCCATCAGCTGTTTCTCGGCATTTTCTCAGCCTTCTTGTACCTTCTACTACATTTCCAAGTTCAAGAGACTAAACACGATGACCCGGAAGACCACCCCTAAGATGACGACGACACCAGAGACGACAACCACCATGATGACGACGACCCTGGAGACAATGACCCTGAAGACCACCCCGATGACGACCCTGGAGACGAAGACCCTGGACACGACGACGACCTGGAAGACCGAGAAGCAGAAGAACAAGAGGCTGCAGAACAAAGAGCAGAAGAACATTAAGCATAATTAAGCATAACACTAAATATCAGAGCAAAAGATATTATCTAAATTATAAGCAGAAGAAGACTAAGCAGTGTATGGGGGTGAGTCCGTTCCTCCTCGTGGTGCCCCTGGATAAAGCCTGATGCTGCAGGCCAAACTGAACGCGGACAAATGTAACTGTTTTGTGTGTAAAATAAAGAATTAAAATAAAAAATATTGCTATACTCACCTCTCCGACGCAGCCTGGACCTTACCGAGGGAACCGGCAGCGTTGTTTGCTTAAAATGCGCGCTTTTACTTCCTTCCGTGACGTCACGGCTTGTGATTGGTCGCATGCCGCCCATGTGGCCGCGACGCGACCAATCACAGCAAGCCGTGACGTAATTTTCAGGTCCTCAATGCCTAATTCTAGGCATTCATGATTTTAAAATTACGTTCCGGCTTGTGATTGGTCGCGTCACGGTCAGAGAAAGAGAGAGATGCCTATTTCTGCATTCAGGACCTGAAATTACGTCACGGCTTGCTGTGATTGGTCGCGTCGCGGTCACATGGGCGGCACGCAACCCATCACAAGCCGTGACGTAATTTTAAAAATGCGTGCGTCTCCTGCCTCCCTTGACGTCACGGCTTGTGATTGGTCGCGTGCCGCCCATGTGACCGCGACGCGACCAATCACAAGCCGGAACGTAATTTTAAAATCATGAATGCCTGGAATTAGGCATTGAGGACCTGAAAATTACGTCACGGCTTGCTGTGATTGGTCGCGTAACGGCCACATGGGCGGCACGCGACCAATCACAAGCCGTGACGTCACGGAAGGAAGTAAGAGCGCGCATTTTAAGCAAACAACGCTGCCGGTTCCCTCGGTGAGGTCCAGGCTGCGTCGGAGAGGTGAGTATAGCAATATTTTTTATTTTAATTCTTTATTTTACACATTAATATGGATCCCAGGGCCTGAAGGAGAGTTTCCTCTCCTTCAGACCCTGGGAACCATCAGGGATACCGTCCGATACTTGAGTCCCATTGACTTGTATTGGTATCGGGTATCGGTATCGGATTAGATCCGATACTTTGCCGGTATCGGCCGATACTTTCCGATACCGATACTTTCAAGTATCGGACGGTATCGCTCAACACTACTAATTACCCCTAGAGATAGAAACGGGAAAACTATCTTGCCTCAGAGAAAATCCCCAAGGGATAGACAGCCCCCCACAAATATTGACTGTGAGAGGAGAGGGAAAAAACATACACAGACTGAAATCAGAATTTAGCAAAGGAGGCCACTTCTAGCTAGATAGAAAGGATAGGGCAGAGTACTATGCGGTCAGTATTAAAACACTAGAAAATATCCACCACAGAAAATACAAAATCTCCACATCTAACTAAAGATATGGAGGGTATATCTGCATCTCCAGAGATACCAGCTTGGCTAAACAAATCCTTATACATACCAAACTGGACTAGACAAAAACATTGAAAAGAACTGAACAATAAGGCCCACAGCATGTGGACAGCAAAAAATCAAGGCCAGAACTTATCTTTGTTGAATTGAACAGCAAAGCAGAAGAGACCAGGCAGGGATGTGAATCCTCCAAGAACAATGGGCAACTGGTACTGACTAAAGGGTAAAGCAAGACTAAATAGCCCAGTCAGAATTACAAAAAATGGACACACCTGATGAATGCTGTGATCCAGAGACAGCAGCACTACTACTTATAACCACCGGAGGGAGCCCAAGAGCAGAATTCACAACAGTTGTGTTGTATTGCCATATTCTGTATGTTTCTATTCCACAGGAGTTGGCGTCTGGTTAATTTTTGGTATTCATTTTTTTTTTTCCTTTTTTCACAGCACATGGAGCAGCCCTGTTGGCCCAGGTTCTGGAGTGGTCCTTCATCAGACAGCCACGGACCTGTCCCAGCCATCCAGCAGCGCTGCAGCAAGTGGGCCTGCCACACAAACTGGAGACCAGGAAGCTGGTCCATCAGGTCTTCCCCTTTCCCAGTCCTCTGCCTCTGCCCCTTTTTTGGGGGCTCCTCCCGGCAGTGGCAGAGGGCATCGGACAGGTCCCTCATGCCTGAGTTTTTGCACTTGAGCTCGGTTTTTCACGAAGGACTCAAGGCGATGGGTGACCGACTGGATACTGCCATTAGCCATATGAGTACACATATCCAGGAGGTCACCAAAAGCCTTGACCAAGTAAAAGCTGACCTCCAGAGGCCAGCACATCTTTTTTTAACCAAATTGAGCAGGGCATGTCGGAACACCTTACTCCTGATCTCCAGCTTAGTGTCATGCAGGCCTGCAATGCTGCTTACGTGCAAGCTATGCAGCAGAATCGGTATTTTCAGCAGACTGTGGTGGCATATTTACCTGTGCCTTCACTGTCATGATTAACCTCAATGCCGACCTCTGCTGCATACCACTGCATGGCCACCTCTATTTCTAGCACTACCGGACACCACTACAGCACCACCACCATGCCGAGTGCTGTAGGACAGCCCACTGCCACCACCATGACAACCGCTGCTCCTGCTTGGACCTCCTCCACTGACACCACGATGCAGCAGAAGGACCCTGGCATGGCCTTCCGTACCGCCACCACCATGATGCAGCAGGACCCTGGCATGGCCTTCCGTACCACCACCACCACGATGCAGCAGGACCCAGGCATGGCCTTCCGCTCTACAAGCGCTATGGACTCTGGCATGGCCTTCCACTCTATGAGCACTATGGACTCTGGCATGGCTGCACGCTCTATGAGCACTATGGACTCTGGCATGGCTGCACGCTCTACGAGCACTATGGACTCTGGCATGGCCTTCCGCTCTATGAGCACTATGGACTCTGGCATGGCTGCATGCTCTACGAGCACTATGGACTCTGGCATTGCTGCACGCTCTACGTGCACTATGGACTCTGGCATGGCTGCACGCTCTACGAGCACTATGGACTCTGGCATGGCTGCACGCTCTACGAGCACTGTGGACTCTGGCACAGTGCAGCCAGACCCTGACAGGTCATCAACCACGACCATGCCACGACATATGAGCCCACCGAGGCTTCCCAGAACCCGGCGATCCCAGAAATGTAGAAAAATAAAAAACAGCGTACTCTTAGTATTCCTCCCCCCTCACCTCCCAGTGTGTCTGTAATGTCAGGTTTGTCTCACCCTTCCAGTGCATCTCAGGCCTCTCATGTGTCAAGCCCCATGCCCAAACTACCAGACCCCACAAGTTTCATTGCCCCCAATTAAATAAAAAGTTTGTGAATAAATAATATTGTTTTTGCCCCCAATTATGTGTGGTTTAATTGTGTATTTTGCCGCCGTCAACACACACCGTGCGCCGAACACTTAATTTTTTGGCCAAATCATAGCTCCAGTAGTTAGCAAGAAAAAGACTGCAGCTTTATGTGTCTTTAGTATAGAGATATGAGGTGGGCCAAAAAATTAATACTTGTATTATCTCCATAAACTCTTCCTTCTGCTTAGTCTGTGACTAGTGTTGCAGACTGAAGAGAAAATGGCGGAAATACAATGCTGAACTATACTCAACAGGTCAGGTGTCCAAAAACTCATTAGTTAGGACACCTGACCTTGTGAGTAGAGAACTGCCTTGCATAACCTCCATTTTCTCTTCTGTGTACATAATCTATTTCACACAAAGTGAAGGGACGATGCGGTCATACAAGGCATATCTATGCTCACCTGGACATGTGTCAGAAATAGTGAATTCATGAGGCTGTTATATGTGCATCATGAATTCATTATTTCTGACACCTGATTTGATGAGTATAGATCTGTTTTGCATGACAGCCATTGTCTCTTCAGTCTGTGTCCAATGGATACTGCAGAACAGAATCAGGACGCAATGACGTCAACAACCTTACCACTAAAACAACATGGCTGCCGTCACACTAGCAGTATGTGCTCAGTATTTTATATCAGTATTTGTAAGCCAAAACAAGGATTGGAACAATTAGAGGAAAATTATAATATTAACATATCTAGCACCTCAGCCTTTATCACCCACTCCTGGTTTTGGATTACAAATACTGATATTAAATACAGACCAAATACTGCTAGTGTGAGGACATCCTTGGTTTGCAGAGGAAATACATAGGAGACATGGTCAACACACCAAAAAATAAAGTTTATTAACGAGAAATATTAGTAACATTTAAGAAAATAACTGGTACAGATAAAATCCCAAAAGGACATTTACACAACATTGTCCTGCCATGACACACGTCCAATATCTGAATCAAAAAAGGCAACAAATTGGTTCCACATGTGGCCAACTTCAGCTGTTGACCGCAGCGGGTGATGCTGGTAATCGGGCAGTGGGTGTGCAACTGGTTCATCCAGTTCAATGTTGGGCCGCTCCTTAGCCATTATGTAATTGTGCAGAATCACACAGGCTTTGACCACCTCGTCGACTGTCTCCATTTTTAGATTAATGGCTGATGCAAGAATGTGCCATTTTGAGACTAGAATACCAAAGGTACACTCTACTTTTCTTCGGGCCCTGGTCAGTCTGTAGCTAAAAATCCTTTTAGTGTGGTTCAAGTCCCGACTGGAATATGGCTTCAGTAGGTTTTCACACATCTGAAAGGTCTCATCACCAACCATAACAAATGGCATTGGTGGACCTTGAGTGTTGGGGAGAGGACGTGGCCGTGGAAAATTAAAAATTTTTGCCATACACACGGCGGCCCATATCAGAGTTCTTAAAAGTCTGTGAATCGTTGCCACGGCCAAAAGCTCCAATGTCCACGGCGATGAAGTGACAGTCCGCATCGGCTATTGCCATGAGCACAACAGAGAAAAATATTTTTTATAATTGAAGTACTCTGATCCTGTTCTGGCTGGTTTGATAATGTGGATGTGCTTTCCATCCACCGCTCCCAAACAGTTGGGGAAATCACACACATTCCAGAATTTTTCCGCAATTCCAATCCACATGTCCAAGGTGGGTAGGGATATAAACTCATCCCGGAGTACATTCCTCAAAGCCCGGCAGGTGTATGCAACTATTCCGGACAGGGTGGATATTCCAAGCCGGCATTGTAAGTAGATGGATGATAAACTCTCTCCGGTTGCCAGAAATCTGGAAGAAAAAAAAAACAAAACAATTACAATCAATTCTATTTATGGTGTTGTTATGCTAAAGACATAAAGGAAAATACAAAAAAAAACATGCCAGAGCACCCAAAATTAGCACTGCCATTGGTTTAGATTTGTTACGACCTTATCATAACCAGCAGACGTTCCTCTGGTGGAATCGCTCTATGGAGCTGGGTGTCCTGTCTCCGTATGGCTTCTTGGACACGAGCAAGCAAATCCCAGAACGAGTCTTGAGACATCCTTGTATATTCCGGGAATTTTTCCGGGTTGGCATTAAGCTCGCCATACAGCGTGTGATAGGCACCACGTCTCTCACGTAATTCAATAACGGGGTGTCTCAAAAAACCCCTATGACGTCTCCTTCTCCATTTTTCACGATTTCTGTCTTGCTCCCAAGCAAATGCACAGGCAAGAAACAGCTTGATGCTTTAATCCAGGTTGAAATAAAAGCTCTCCATGCGAAGATCCATCATGACACAGGATACAGGAGCAAAATCTGAAGATTTCAGCTGTTCAAGGGTCTATATAAAGATATCCCATAATACACGCGGTGTCGCATTGGCGGTGTCTGGTTATCTAGATTTTTCTCCTGTAAAATTTGTCACCATGCGCACCAAAAATGCAAACGCAGGAAAAATGCATAGAAAAGCGTGCAAACGCTGCGTTTTTTTAACCGCATGCATTCCCGCATGCGTCTAAAAAACGTCGCGTTTGTACGTGTTTATATGCGTTTTTTCCTGCACTTGCGGATGCGGATTAAACGCTGCAGATTCTAATGCAAATGTGAAACTAGCCTTAGTAGTGTCAATGTGGTTTCAATGTGGGGAGACGATTGATAATTTCACTGCTTTATTGTCATAAACTGAAAGTTTTAGTGTTTTTTATGGCTTTCTATCCCTATCTCTAAGTTGTAACTTCAGATGCCCTTTTAGCGTGGTGCGGGGCTTTTCTGTTGCTCCCTAGCATGTTACATGAAAGTGGGGTTTTGGCTGAGTGTCTGGATTTGTGCTGTGAGGGTACTATACCCATGAAGGCCACATGTAACCGATGTTGTTGGTTTGCCAGGAACAGGTGTTCGATAGTTCAATGAGAAAGAGCGCCATTTAAAAAAAAAACTTCCTTTTACTGAAGAATAACTTGGTATGAAGTATATACAGCAGCTAGAAGGCATTTATCTTCAATGACTTTTCTTTAACAACAAGTGACATCATCACACACATTTCCTTCTTTCCCGCAAACACTCTGTCTTCCTCAGTTAAGGCTGAGTCACACATAACGATATCGTTAACGATATCGTTGCAACGTCACGCTTTTGGTGACGTAGCAATGATCCCGCTAACGATCTCGTTATGTGTGACAGCGAACAACGATCAGGCCCCTGCTGGGAGATCGTTGGTCATTGGGGAATGATCAGGACCATTTTTTGGTCGCTGATCACCTGCTGTCATCGCTGGATCGGCGTGTGTGACGCCGATCCAGCGATGTGTTCACTTGTAACCAGGGTAAATATCGGGTTACTAAGCGCAGGGCCGCACTTAGTAACCCGATATTTACCCTGGTTACCATTGTAAAAGTTTTAAAAAAAAGTACATACTCACATTCTGATGTCTGTCACGTCCCCCGGCGTCCACAGGGTTAAAACTGCTTTCGGCAGGAGCGCTGCTTATGCACGTGCTGCTGCCGAGAGCTTCCCTGCACTGACTGTGTCAGCGCCGGCCATAAAGCAGAGCACAGCGGTGACATCACCGCTGTTACTGCCGGCGCTGACACATTCAGTGCAGGGAAGCTCTCGGCAGCAGCGCGTGCAATAGCAGCGCTCTTGCCGAAAGCAGTTTTAACCCTGTGGACGCCGGCGGGGGACGTGACAGACATCAGAATGTGAGTATGTAGTGGTTTTTTTTTTACTTTTACAATGGTAACCAGGGTAAATATCGGGTTACTAAGCGCGGCCTTGCACTTAGTAACCCAATGTTTACCCTGGTTACCCGGGTGCTGCAGGGGGACTTCGGCATTGTTGAAGACAGTTTCAACGATGCCAAAGTCGTTCCCCTGATCGTTGGTCGCTGGAGAGAGCTGTCTGTGTGACAGCTCCCCAGGGACCACACAACGACTTACCAACGATCACGGCCAGGTCGTGTCGCTGGTCGTGATTGTTGGTAAGTCGTTTAGTGTAACGGTACCTTTACTTCCTCTACTCTTGCACAGCTCAGCACACTATCATTGGGGCATCAGTTTTCCTCTGTGGGGACCGCACCGGTCATGATGTAATGGTACAGCCCCTCAAGCTACTCTCAGGTACCAGCTGATGAATGGGGACCCCACAGGGTGGGGTTCATCGATATGACTCCTCATTGTCACTTCCAAAGTCCATTCCACAAGAGTCATAGACTTCATATATGCATTTTCTTCCTCTTGCTTCCCTTTACTTTTCTCTTTCATTACGCCTCTTCTGAAACTCCATACCTTACTGCTAGGCTTTCTGCCCCAGGCCTCAATATTCTTGGCCGCTGCTTGCTTCTCTTCTCTTATCTCTTTTCTTACAGGCTCCTCTCATCTGCTCCTGTAGTTCCAATTTTGCCGGAGGTACACACATTGCATGCAGCACTGCTCACATTAGACTTGAGGACTGTACTCTGCAGAATCTGGGCTCTATGTGACTCACTACCTGGAAACTCTATCCTGTCCCTTCAGCTTGTCCCCTCCCACTCTGGGCTAGACCAAACTCTGTCTCTGTCAACTACCTGTTGCTGATCAGAACACAGCTTTGTCACTAATAATGCAAATCATTAAACACACAAACATTATAATGATACGCATAATTTCAACAAGGACAGCATTTCCATCTCCTTACATTATCTCAATGTCCAGGTTGACCGCAAAATGGGTGCTGCATTCCCTGCCACTGCTATTATTTTAATTATTATGATTAATATTATTTTTATTATTGTAGTACCTTATGATTTTCTATGCTAGAGCATGTAACTGATAAAAGGTGTTATGGAGCAGCCTTTACTATTAAGCCTAAGGTCATGAGAGCTTTCTTTAGTTGATGTAATGTTCTGCAATGTGCAAAATGGCAATGACCATTTTAGATGATTTGCTTGAATTAAAAAGCAAGTTGTTAAGATTTCCGAGGCTCATTGAATTCTTAAACATATAAAATTGCCGTAAAAGGGGTTGTCATGCCAATAAATAATACAGTTATTGTACAGATCGTGAAAAGTTAATATTTTCCATTTAAATGTATTGAAATTTTTCTTTAATAGTTATTACTGTATGTATTATAGTATGGTGCATTTGGTACTCAAAGTGCGTATCAAGTGACAGATCTTGACACACTTAATCCATTTCACCAATACTGGATTTTTATACCTATTTTCTGCCAAGTGATCCTCTCTTCACTGAACTGCTGTCTTTACCAGTTGCTTTTTATGCTGCTGATTAGAGCGTGACCTGAACTTGCGCAGTAGCTAAGCTATATGCTGTAAAACTGAGAAGACTGCTTCTAAAGATTGTAAGCCGGCAAATTATTTTTCTTTTCACTGCTGCAGACTTCATTGTGCAATTATAATCCATCTAGTCACCTGATTATGTAGGATAAATTACTTGGAAATATATTTATGGCTACCTGAGGGGAAAAAAAACTGGGAAACTTACTGGAAATAAATTTACAGCTGTTGGGGAAATAAGTCTAAGACCAGTGTCACACTTGCGAGTGTGATGTGAGAAACTCGCGCAAGTCTCTGGCATCAATACCCGGCACTGACGCCGGCACTCGGACCGAAGCGTGTGGCTGCATAGAAATACATGCAGCCACACGCTCCGGTCCAAGTGCCGGCGGCAGTGCCAGGTATTAATGGGAGAGACTCGCATGAGTTTCTCACATTACACTCGCAAGTGTGACACTGGCCTTACTGGGATCTTACTAGGGATTTTTTTTTACAGCTGCCAGCGGGAAAAGAAGGCTGGCTGTGTTCTTATGAGGGATTATATTTAAAGAGAACCTGTCACATGGAAAAATGCTATTAACCTGCAAATATGGGGTTAATTTGCAGGTTAATAGTTTTCTGAACATGCCCAGCACCCACACATAGAGCCCCACAGCAGAAAGAAATGAACTTTATTCCTCCTGAGCAAGGGAGCTGTCAGTCAGTACCAGGCATGCAACTACAGCCGTCACTCTCTATGCACAGAGCAGTGACTGAAACTGTACTGAAAACATGCCGGCACCACCCCTATGACTAAAACCTAAATACTGCCGGGAGAAATAAAGTCCATTTACTCCCGGCAGCGGGGCTCACAGTGCAGGTGCCAGGCAGGTTCAGAACGCTATTTACCTGCAGATTAAAATTAAAGCTGCAGGTTAGTAACGTTTTTTCAAATGACAGGTTCCCTTTAAAGCTGACAGAGGTAAGAGAAGACTGCCTAGAAGTGATGTGGAGCAGGAGAGACTGAAATACATATTGAATAAATTCAAGGGGTTTTACAAGTTGGAGGTACTGAGTAGAGATGAGCAAATATTTCAATGTTCGGATCAGATTGCGATCTCTAAATTTTCAATATTAGTTTGTCGAATATTCGCCGAACATAACCGAACGCCATTCAGATCAATGGCAGGCAAAAACAAAAGCATGCACAACACCTTATAAAGGCCTCAAATGCTGCCAAAACACAACAAATGAGGGGCAGACACCAGGAAAGTGGCCTCAATTCCCCCACAGTACTAATTGTAGCATGGCACTGCAGCAATCAGCCAGGCATGAGATATAGGGGTCTGGGCCAGCATTTAAAGCTTTCACTTGAACGTCACAGTAAGATGAGGTGGGTGGGGGAACGGTGTAGGCCTCCTGTGCTGGGAGCCCTGATACCACATGCAACAGCTCAACCTGCTTTCATACTCAGCCACACTCAGGTGGCACAAATATCATACAAATTTCATAGACTACTATTGTCAGAAAAATCTAAGGATAGTAACATGGGTAGTTGACTCCAAGATAGTGGAGGCCAGATGGCCTGGGAGGCCTACTGCTAGAGGCAATATGCATGAAGGAGACCCAACCAGTAGTCTACACATTTACAAAAATTTGTGGCAGACACCAACAAAGTGGCATCAATTGCAATAGAGTAAAGCTAGTATAGCGGGGACCCACACCTCTTCCACTACAGCCAACCCAGAAGATGGAGACTGTAACAGGCAATGGTGGTATAATCACTGTTCTGAATCCCTCTGAAAGCCTGGAAGGGGTGTAACTAGATGACCTACCAAATCCCTACTCAGACAAGTGGCAGCAGGAGAAAACTGTGACCCAAGGAGGGACAAAAAGGTGGCACCAGGTGCTATTCCTTGGCTGACGTACAGAAGGTGGCAGCATACCGCTACAGCGGGTTTGCTGCTATGGCAAGAAGGAGGGATAAAAAATGCAGGCAGGCACCGTAGGGACTGTGGAACCATGGGTGCAGATAGGACTGGCTGAGGAACAGAAAAGCATTGGCAGGCATGGGTTGGACCAGGTGTTAGACAGATGGGTTCTGCCAGGTGCAATCTGGACTGGCTGATGCACAGAAGAGCACAGACAGGTACGAGCAGACAGGCACAGATAGTAAGAGCAGATGGGTACAGTGTAGGCAAGCAGACGGGCGAACCTGGGGAGCCTGACAACTAGCAAGCATGCAAGGCAAACTAACAATGTAGCTCAGGCACCTCCTTATTGAAGGAGAAGCCTTAAATAGAATGTGTCACCCAGCTATAGGTTTGGAATACCTTAGGCTGATGTAGGTGGTCCCTTTAAGAGGGAGGGAGAACGTGCATTCACCCTCTAAGCTAAGCATAGTTCCTGGTCCTACACCTGAGCCTTGGTGGACACCCACACATAGGGGGCAAGATGAGAAGGTGGTGTGTGAGTGGGAGACACTGAATGTCCTGTCTGTTAGGTATGAGGAGATGCAACAAAGGTCCAAGTCTGTAATGTCAAGAGATCAGAAAGTTTGTAGTAAGAGGGAATGGTCCACTGTATCAAAGACAGATGCCAGGTCAAGGAAAAGGAGGAGGACAAACTTGCATTGCTTTCATTTGGCAGTTAGTAGGTCATTGGTGATTTTAGTCAGGGTAATTTCAGTGGAATGGTAAGGTCTGAAGCCAGATTGTAAGATCTCAAAGAGGGAGCAAGAGGAGAGGTGGGAGGACAGTTAAAAATGGACCTGTAGTTCCAATAGTTTTTAGGCATAGGGGAGAAATGATATGGGGAGATAGGTAGACACAGAATATGGTTCAAGGGTGGGCTTTTTGAGGATTGCTGTGATTGAGGCATGTTTCAATCAGGATGGAAGACACCAGTTGTTAGTGACAGGTTGAAGGCTTGTGCTGAAGACTGTGGTAAAGTTTGGAATGAGGTGCGACGTTATTGTGTCAACTTCACAGGTGGTGAGGCAAAGTAATCAGCTGAGATGAGAGGAGAGGGAGGGGAAGCTGGTGGATGGAGGAAAGAATTTAAAGCACTGAATAGCTGTTTAGGGTTGTGAAACAGGTATGATATGAGGGACGAGAAGTCGGTTTGTTATGCTGCAGTGAGCAATTGCGCAGCATTTTTCCAACTTCTGTTACTGGATAGGCAACTCCATTCCCTTTCTTTGGCAGCTGTACAATGGTGACTCTCAGGGCAAGGAGGGGGAGAACACAGAGGATGAAGATGAGGTAGTAGATCACACTTGGTGTAAACCCATAGGCATGCAGCTGAGTAGCTCAGCAGAGGAGGATGAAGGTGAGGAGGTTATGTAGACACCAAGTTATGCAATCACGACAACAAATGCATCTTGAGTCCTGATTCTCAACTCTGGCTGTGAACAGCAGCATTCACGGTTCTGCAGTTGCCTATCTTGGGTCTTTTTTTCAGACCGGAAAAAGTTTAAAAAATCACGCTAGCTGTCAACTTTTTAAATAAAGACCTAGTAGAGTAAAAAAATGAAATAATTTCAGTACTACATGCATGAACTGGCACATGCAAAATCAACATGTTTTAATCTGGGAATGTCACTCTGCTAAAGTGCAGACTATCGGGCATTGAGAACCACCATCCACCCCATCAACTGCAGCTTCTGATTCTTCCTCCTCCCTCACAGTGGCAAGTGTTGTCACACAGGTCTCCGGCTGAAGAACCTTCACTTATTTACCCCCTACAGTTGGGGTGACTGAGAGCCTGTCAGCTGATACTGAATTGGACATGCCTGCTGTTTTGACTGATCTTACATACCAAGCACACCACATCTTTCTCAATCCAATGTAATATCTCAGCCTGCACCTCTCTCACAGACCAGCAGCTTGTTGTGTTCACACTACTCCACCCAGTGTCAGCACAGCAGCAAACCATCGTTTGTGTAGTTGTGCTCACTGCACACGTAAAAGATTCTTTCTTCATGCACATGGCAAAACTAACAGATTGAACTTCACCATTTTCAATCTACTAATAATAATAACCTTTATTTATATATTGCAAACACATTCCGCATAGCTTTACAAGTCACCAGTCAAAAGTTACCAAGTTTAAGAAAATCAAACAATTAAAGCAAAAATAATGATGACCCTGTTCCTCAGAGCATACAATCTACAATGAGGTGGGGGTGACACCAATTACAGGTCCTTATTTACAATAATGGTACAACCATCTTGAAGAAATGGGGGTTAGATAAAGGCTGCATGAGCCTTTTGGGTATGGTTGAGTTTGATGGCAAATTAGATTCAGAGAAGTACAGAATTAGCTATATACAGTGGTGGAAATAAGTGTTTGATCCCTTGCTGATTTTGTAAGTTTTCCTACTGATACAGATATGAACAGTCTATAATTTTAAGGGTAGGTTAATTTTAACATTGAGAGATAGAATATCAAAAATAAAATCCAAAAAATCACATTGTATGAATTCTATAAATTTATTTGCATTTTGCAGTGAGAAATAAGTGTTTGATCCCTCTGGCAAACAAGACTTAATACTTGGTGGCAAAACTCTTGTTGGCAAGCACAGCTGTCATATATTTTTGTAGCTGATGATGTTAGGAGATATACGGAGAGTTGAATTTATGCCAAAGACCTCAATTTTTGTCTCATCTGACCACAACACCTTCTCCCAATTACAGTTACATAGTTACGTAGGTTGATTAAAGATGTAGGTCCATCAAGTTCAACCTTTATCCACCAACTGTACATTTTGTCACTATTCTAGCTATAATCCGCAATGTTATGTGTATCAAGGAAATCTTCAAGCCCTTTTTTAAAAGCTGTTATAGTGTCTGCCATTACTACATCCTGTAGTAGGGCATTCCACAGTCTGACTGCTCTAACTGTAAAGAACTCTTTCCTGCTTAGCTGTTTGAATCGCCTTTCTTCCACCCATAATGAGTGCCCCCTAGTCCTCAGCACAGTCCTTGGAAGGAACAAGTCATGTGCCAGTGTTTTGTAATGGCCACACATATATTTACAAATGTAAATGAGTTCCCCTCTGAGGAGTCTATTTTCTAAGCTAAACAAGCCCAACTTTTCCAACCTCTCCTCATATGAGAGGCTTTCCATCCCTTCTATTAATCTAGTTGCCTGTCATTTAACTAATTCTAACTTCTGAATATCCTTTTTAAAATGTGGAGCCCAAAACTGGTTCCCAAATTCTAGATGTGGCCTCACCAGTGATTTATGAAGGGGTAATAATACATTGGCATCACAAGATTTTATCTCTCTTTTTATACACCCTAAAATCTTGTTTGCTTTAGCAGCTGCTGCTTGACATTGAGTACTGCTGCTCAGCTTTCTTGTAACGAGAATATCTAAGTCCTTCTCTTCATCTGTAGTACCGTGTATACTCCCATTTAATGTATATGCAGCAAAAGGATTACTCCATCCTAGGAGCATTATTTTACATTTATCTATATAAAATCTCATTTGCCAAGTGTTTGCCCATTCAGAAATCTTATTCAGATCATTTTGTACTATTGTAATGTCAAGGTCAGATTTTAATATCCTACATAGTACGGTGTCGACAGCAAAGACTGACACTTTACTCATCCACAAGGTCATTAATAAAGAGATTAAAAAGAATCGGTCCTAGCACAGATCCCTGTGGTACACCACTTCTGACTATATCCCATTTAGAGAATGTACCATTTATGACAACTATGTGATTCCAGTCATTTAGTCAATTCCTTACACATCTGGACATAGTTTTGCCCAATCACTCACAGATTCATCCAGGTGTTCATTGGCAAACTTCAGATGGCCCTGTGGTACTTATCGAGTTCCGCAGCTGCACAGGGGGAATCTCAAAACATGTTCGCTGCGGTCTCTCATTCTCCTCCAGCTGCAGTGGAACCTGCTCAGCAGAGACGTCGATCCCAGCATCTGGCTCAAGCTGATACTGTGCACTTGGTTACTGCTGCCTTTCCAGGCTCAGCCCTTTTAGCCAGCACTGATCAGTGGCGAGCAGACATTCCAGGGACTACGTCCTGCTTTTCCTCTACTGAGCATGCCCACGGGTCGACCTCTCATTGGAGGTCGGGGTCACATGCTCAGGTCCTGTAGTGGCTCCTATTGGATCACTAGGAAGGTCCTGGAGAACTACAGCTATAAAAGGTTTGCATGACCGCACGGCCATGTGCTAGTATAAATCAGTTATTGTGTGTGTGTGGATGTATGCCTGTTCTGGTGAAAGCTCTGAATCATACCCATCCCTAGTGTTGATGAATGCTTGCGAATGTTAGAGCTGTCTAGAGCTAGTTAGTGCTATCCACCACCAGGCACAATCTATAGCGTCTATCAGCAGCATTAGCCAGTGCGGCACCGTGCGCAACCAGTGCGCTTACCTGTCCCTAGTTAGGGCGGTTAGTGGCGTCCGCCAGAGCGGTGCTGCACGCACCCAGTGCGCTAAATCTATTTTAAGTTTAGTTTTCTCCTGACACCACTGTAGCGGTGTTGAGCCCAAGAGGTCTCAAGGGACTATAACCCTGAGTTTATCTACTTTTCTTATAAACTCCGCTGAGATTTGATTAAGAACTGTATAATCTAGAAGATTGTCCGTGGCATTGGAGCAACCGCTTTCCTACATTTGCTGCTGATACGGTGCATGTTTGCTGCAGAAATACGTCCGACGTGTTGTTACATGAATTGATCAGGAAAAGAGCCATGACGACGGTGGGAATGGTATCGAACAACAGGGTCAATAATAGGGTGGCTGTGGGAGGTATGAGATCCAGGATCCAGCCTACAGTGATTACTCATTTACCCAACACCAATTATCACAGAGTGTTTGATGCTAATGAGAAGATAGATGTAAGAGATGCGTGTCTCAAGCTAGGCATAAAAGATGCCCATGAGAAATTGGATGCCAAAGATGCACATAATCTAAAAGATAGGCTAAAAACAATTTAAACCACAGATCCAGGCTGCTGTATCACTTTTGTAAAAAAAATAAAATAAATTAATTTTAATGTGCAACAGCTCTGCACACAGAACAATTTCAATGCCACTAAATAGAAAAGTTGGATACAGCGGATATCATGTTTTTCAACAGAAAAAAAAAATATTTTAATGTGCTTGAGAATTGCAGATAGATTCATATAACTGCCATAAAATTACAATGTGTGATACGGCAGGCTGTATCACATTCAGCAACAGAAAAAATATAATTTTTTTTCAATGAGCGTTAGGTCTGCAGACAGGTTAATATCACCACAGCAGTAATTGACAAGGTGGGATACAGCAGGCTGTTTCACATTTAGCTAGTGAAAAAATAAGATTTAGAATGTTATACTCATGCATGGAGCACAATAGAAGCAGTGCACAACACACCTATAGGACTTGTGCCCTGCTGGCTTTGCCTGTTGACCTCAGTAATGACAAAAAAAATGCAGTAATGACAAAAAAAATGCTGGAAGGTAAATTTAACAGCCACACTGGACACTAGCTAGCTACACTATCTAACTGATATTCAACTGCCTAGTTAACTAGCTATCAGCAAACAGTCTCAGCATCAGGAGCAGCTTCGCTGAGCTGTTACATTATCAAAATGGCGCACTTTATATGGAGAGGGACATGTGATTTCAGCAGCCAATGACAAAAGCCGTTATGTCAGGACATTGTGGGTGTTTCCTGTGCCCTGATTGGCTAACTGCAATGTGCACACATAAAGTTAGGGAGAAAAATGTTTGCAAGAACGCCGCACATCTGAGCTCTGCAAACCCACTCCCCTCATCAAACATGTGCCAAACACTCATGATACACCACCATTATAGTTGCTAAAGTGCTGAAAATACTTTTGTGGCAACGTAAATATTTTCCCGCTCTTTTTACCAAATTTTACCGATTTTTTCCAATTTTATAAAATTTTGCTCGTGTTTCCGATCACGAATCCAAATGTGCCAAATCTGTGCCAAATTTACTTTATTTGCTCATCAATACTGATGACACTGTCATAAGCATCACTATTCCGGTCATCTATATGCTGGAGCAGACTTTGAATAGCCTGCGGGATTAGATGGTGGTCCCAGAAGAAGAGGAAGATGCAGAGGAAGATGCGGAAAAAATAACATTTTCTCTAAATTCTAGACTGTCGTTACACAGGAGGGTGTCGAGGGAGGATGGATTACTGTGATCGAGGGGGGCTGGTGATAACAGACAAAACTGTTAACAAAGGTGCAAAATCCAAGGAACAAATGGAGGAGGAAAAGGTGATGAGCGAGCAACTGTCAGATGAAAAGGATTATCCTCCCCTCTCTGTTGTTTGTGGTTAGTGGGAGGGGACAGAGGAAACAAGTATCATTGTTACCCAGCGGGCAGCCACCAACACAGCATGGGCTTGGACCTCATGGAAGAGCCGAACAGATGAGTATCTTCTTGCTGCACTATCTGCAATGATCCCCTTATAGTTCTGATTAGGAATACTGCTGACTACAATGTTGCCAGTCTGTTGGATTTATCAATTCATCAATACCAAACATTAGCAACAGCAGCTGTAGTGTAAGTGGAAGAAGCAATTTCTGTGAGTCTACAGGTCCTTCTCAAAAAATTAGCATATAGTGTTAAATTTCATTATTTACCATAATGTAATGATTACAATTAAACTTTCATATATTATAGATTCATTATCCACCAACTGAAATTTGTCAGGTCTTTTATTGTTTTAATACTGATGATTTTGGTATACAACTCCTGATAACCCAAAAAACCTGTCTCAATAAATTAGCATATTTCACCCGTCCAATCAAATAAAAGTGTTTTTTAATAACAAACAAAAAAACCATCAAATAATAATGTTCAGTTATGCACTCAATACTTGGTCGGGAATCCTTTGGCAGAAATGACTGCTTCAATGCGGCGTGGCATGGAGGCAATCAGCCTGTGACACTGCTGAGATGTTATGGAGGCCCAGGATGCTTCAATAGCGGCCTTAAGCTCATCCAGAGTGTTGGGTCTTGCGTCTCTCAACTTTCTCTTCACAATATCCCACAGATTCTCTATGGGGTTCAGGTCAGGAGAGTTGGCAGGCCAATTGAGCACAGTAATACCATGGTCAGTAAACCATTTACCAGTGGTTTTGGCACTGTGAGCAGGTGCCAGGTCGTGCTGAAAAATGAAATCTTCATCTCCATAAAGCATTTCAGCCGATGGAAGCATGAAGTGCTCCAAAATCTCCTGATAGCTAGCTGCATTGACCCTGCCCTTGATGAAACACAGTGGACCAACACCAGCAGCTGACATGGCACCCCACACCATCACTGACTGTGGGTACTTGACACTGGACTTCAGGCATTTTGGCATTTCCTTCTCCCCAGTCTTCCTCCAGACTCTGGCACCTTGATTTCCGAATGACATGCAACATTTGCTTTCATCAGAAAAAAGTACTTGGGACCACTTAGCAACAGTCCAGTGCTGCTTCTCTGTAGCCCAGGTCAGGCGCTTCTGCCGCTGTTTATGGTTCAAAAGTGGCTTTACCTGGGGAATGCGGCACCTGTAGCCCATTTCCTGCACACGCCTGTGCACAGTGGCTCTGGATGTTTCCACACCAGACTCAGTCCACTGCTTCCTCAGGTTCCCCAAGGTCTGGAATCGGTCCTTCTCCACAATCTTCCTCAGGGTCCGGTCACCTCTTCTCGTTGTACAGCGTTTTCTGCCACATTGTTTCCTTCCAACAGACTTACCATTGAGGTGCCTTGATACAGCACTCTGGGAACAGCCTATTTGTTGAGAAATTTCTTTCTGGGTCTTACCCTCTTGCTTGAGGGTGTCAATGATGGCCTTCTTGACATCTGTCAGGTCGCTAGTCTTACCCATGATGGGGGTTTTGAGTAATGAACCAGGCAGGGAGTTTTTAAAAGCCTCAGGTATCTTTTGCATGTGTTTAGAGTTAATTAGTTGATTCAGAAGATTAGGGTAATAGGTCATTTAGAGAACCTTTTCTTGATATGTTAATTTATTGAGACAGGTTTTTTGGGTTATCAGGAGTTGTATGCCAAAATCATCAGTATTAAAACAATAAAAGACCTGACAAATTTCAGTTGGTGGATAATGAATCTATAATATATGAAAGTTTAATTGTAATCATTACATTATGGTAAATAATGAAATTTAACACTATATGCTAATTTTTTGAGAAGGACCTGTATTGACATTTTTTTTAGATAAGCTCGTGCACCAGCACAACAGAGTCCAAGTCTTGCACGTGGTGAATGAAAGGAGAGGATGGTGCAGGAGTATCTAGAACTAAATATCAATACCATCAGGGAGGGTTTGGACCCTTTCACATTTTGGTCTTCCAAAATGGATGAGAGGCCTGAGCTTGCCACACATGCTTTGGAGGTTTTATCGTGCCCGGCAGCCAGCATTCTCTCAGAGCGTGTCTTCAGTGCTGCTGATGGTATCTTTATGAATAAGCACAGCTAGTTGTCCCCTGAAAGTGTACACCTCCTAACTTTCATCAAGATTAACAAGTCATGGATCTCCAAGGACTTTTGCACCCCAATTGCAGACTGTACAGAATAGGTGATATTGCATTTTTTAGTGTGCTGCATTAATGTCACGCAACTGCACTCTGTGATATCTTTAGTGTGGCTTCTGTGCCTGTTTTGGCTGCTTCTGTTGCTGCTGATGTTAACACAAATATGTGGAAATGTGAACAGTCATGGTTGGTCTACATATGCTGGGTTGGCTGTAGTGAAAGATAAGTCGGTCTCTGCTATACTATTTCTACTGTTGTGAAATTTATGCCACTTCTGTGGTGTAAGGCCCTCATTTGTTTAAATGTGACCACTCCTGGTTGTGTGTCCATCTGCTGGATTGGGTGCAGTCAAAGACCTGTCAGTACCCTTTTATACTATTTCTACTGTGGTGAAATTGATGCCACTTTGGTATTGTCTGCCAATAATATTTGGAATTGTGAACACTCCTGGTTGAGTGTCCATCTGATTGATTGGGTGTAGTGGAAGACCTGTCGGTCACTATTATACTATTTCTACTGTGGTGAAAATGATGCCACTTCGGTAGTGTCTGCCACTATTTTTGAAAATGTGCAGACTCCTGTTTGGTTCTTCTTCATGCATCACCATCAGGCCTCCACTTCCTTGGACTCAACTACCCGTGTTACTATCCTTAATGGTAGTCTACAAAACTGATACTTGTGCCACCTCAGTGTGGCTCAGCATGAAAGCAGGTAGAGGTGTTGCATATAGTATCAGGGCTCCCAGCAAAGGAGGCCTACTCTGATCCCTCACCCATCTTGTCTTACTGTGACGTTCAATTTAAAGCTGGAAATGCTGTCCCAGACCCCCGATACCTCATGCCTGGATAATTTCTGCAGTGCCATGCTACAATTTGTACTGTGGGTGAACTGAGGCCACGTACCTGGTGTCTGTTCCTCATTTGATGTGTTTTGGCAGCATTTTGGGCCGTTATAAAGTGTCGTGCATGCATCTGTTTTCGCCTCCCATTGACATGAATGGCTTTCGGTTATGTTCGATGAATATTCGATGAATTAATTGTTGAATATTGCAAATTCGGCGACCACAATCCAAACCAAACATTGAAATATTCACTCATCTCTAGTTGCTGCTGCTACTGTTACAAACAATTTTTTGACATGTGGAGACTAGGGTTGAGCGAAATGGATCAGTCATTTTCATAAGTCGCCGACTTTTGGCAAAGTCGGCGTCTCATGAAACCCGACCCGATCCCTGTGTGGGGTCGGCCATGCAGTATGCGACTTTCACGCCAAAGTCACGTTTCAATGACGCTAAAATCGCCATTTCTCAGCCAATGAAGGTGGACGCAGAGTGTGGGCAGCGTGATGACATAGATCTCAGTCCCCACCATCTTAGAGAAGGGCATTGCAGTGATTGGCTTGCTTTCTGCGGCGTCACAGGGGCTATAAAGGGGCATTCCTGCCGACCGCCATCTTACTGCTGCTGATCTGAGCATAGGGAGAGGTTGCTGCCGCTTCTTCAGAAGCAGGGATAGTGTTAGGCAGGGTACATAAAGCCCCAAACCGCTTGTGCTGTAGCGATTTCCACTGTCCAACACCACCTTTTGTTTGCAGGGACAGTGGAAGCTACATTTTTTTTCCTCAGCGCTGTAGCTCATTGGGCTGCCCTAGAAGGCTCCCTGACCCTGATAGCTGCATTGCTGTGTGTGTACGCCGCTGTGCAAACCAACTGCTTTTTTCAAAGCACAAATCCTGTTGTTCCTTCCTTCTCTGCACAGCTATCTTGTTTGTTTGTCCACACTTTTGTTTTTTTTGTGCAGCTGTCCACTCCTTGTTATTGCTGCATGCCATACCTTGCTGAGATTACTGCAGGGAGATAGTAATTGTAGGACAGTCCCTTTTTTTTTTTTTTTAATTCTCCCTGACAAAAAAAACATAGTGGGAGATTAAGATTGGCATTTGTGCTTGAGTGCCGGTCTTGTGTGTGCCATCTGTCTCAAATTATTGGGGCACATAAAACCTAGTGTGTCATACTGGGAATTTTTTTAATTCTCCCTGAAAAAAAAACATAGTGGGAGATTAAGATTGGCATTTGTGCTTGAGTGCCGGTCTTGTGTGTGCCATCTGTCTCAAATTACTGGGGCACATAAAACCTAGTGTGTCATACTGGGAATTTTTTTTTTTTTAAATTCTCCCTGAAAAAAAAAAACATAGTGGGAGATTAAGATTGGCATTTGTGCTTGAGTGCCGGTCTTGTGTGTGCCATCTGTCTCAAATTATTGGGGCACATAAAACCTAGTGTGTCATACTGGGAATTTTTATTTATTTTAATTCTCCCTGAAAAAAAAACATAGTGGGAGATTAAGATTGGCATTTGTGCTTGAGTGCCGGTCTTGTGTGTGCCATCTGTCTCAAATAATTGGGGCACATAAAACCTAGTGTGTCATACTGGGAATTTTTTTAATTCTCCCTGACAAAAAA
Organism: Ranitomeya variabilis; assembly: GCF_051348905.1. NCBI lineage: Eukaryota > Metazoa > Chordata > Amphibia > Anura > Dendrobatidae > Ranitomeya > Ranitomeya variabilis. Next base: position 123,880,446 of record NC_135237.1, on the reverse strand, counting down.
ACATAGTGGGAGATTAAGATTGGCATTTGTGCTCGAGTGCCAGTCTTGTGTGTGCCATCTGTCTCAAATTATTGGGGCACATAAAACCTAGTGTGTCATACTGGGAATTTTTTTAATTCTCCCTGAAAAAAAAAACATAGTGGGAGATTAAGATTGGCATTTGTGCTTGAGTGCCGGTCCTGTGTGTGCCATCTGTCTCAAATTATTGGGGCACATAAAACCTAGTGTGTCATACTGGGAATTTTTTAAATTCTCCCTGACAAAAAAAACATAGTGGGAGATTAAGATTGGCATTTGTGCTTGAGTGCCGGTCTTGTGTGTGCCATCTGTCTCAAATTATTGGGGCACATAAAACCTAGTGTGTCATACTGGGAATTTTTTTAATTCTCCCTGAAAAAAAAAACATAGTGGGAGATTAAGATTGGCATTTGTGCTTGAGTGCCGGTCCTGTGTGTGCCATCTGTCTCAAATTATTGGGGCACATAAAACCTAGTGTGTCATACTGGGAATTTTTTAAATTCTCCCTGACAAAAAAAACATAGTGGGAGATTAAGATTGGCATTTGTGCTTGAGTGCCGGTCTTGTGTGTGCCATCTGTCTCAAATTATTGGGGCACATAAAACCTAGTGTGTCATACTGGGAATTTTTTTAATTCTCCCTGAAAAAAAAAACATAGTGGGAGATTAAGATTGGCATTTGTGCTTGAGTGCCGGTCCTGTGTGTGCCATCTGTCTCAAATTATTGGGGCACATAAAACCTAGTGTGTCATACTGGGAATTTTTTAAATTCTCCCTGACAAAAAAAACATAGTGGGAGATTAAGATTGGCATTTGTGCTTGAGTGCCGGTCTTGTGTGTGCCATCTGTCTCAAATTATTGGGGCACATAAAACCTAGTGTGTCATACTGGGAATTTTTGTATTTTTGTTTAAATTCTCCCTGACAAAAAAAACATAGTGGGAGATTAAGATTGGCATTTGTGCTTGAGTGCTGGTCTTGTGTGTGCCATCTGTCTAAAACTATTGGGGCACATAAAACCTAGTGTGTAACATTGGGCCTGATTTTCCTTTCATTGTCAGCCACCTATAAAGGTATATATAAATCTTACAGAAGTTTGAGTTCACCTTATAAGTTGTTTTACAGTAACAGTTACCGTTAATTTGGTTACGTTTTGCAAACAATCAGGAAGTCTGGTGGAAGAGGTCGTGGCCGTGGGCGGTCATTGTCAGCTGGTAATGATGGTAGTGGTGGTGGAGCATCAGGTGGTCGAGGTAAATGCAATACAGCACCTAAGTCTCGAGTTGTTGAGCCAGGCTCGTCGTCTGGCTACACAAGGCCTCGAACGCTCCCTTTTCTGGGAGTAGGAAAACTGCTTTTAAAGCCGGAGCAGCAAGAACAAGTTTTGGCTTTCCTTGCTAACTCAGCCTCTAGCTCTTTTGCCTCCTCTTCTGAAAGTGCTAAATGTAAAAGCAGCACGTCGTTAGTGGATGTTCATGGTCAGGGACAAGTCGCTTCCTTGTCTTCTTCACTCAGAACAAGAGAGAAGGATGCGTCAGGCGACACAAAGGGTTACTCCATGGAGCTCTTTACACATACCGTTCCTGGGTTAGACAGTGAAACAGTTAACAGGCCATGCCCATTAGAAGTTGAATCGGACATGGAGTGCACTGATGCACAGCCACAGCCAGATTACTATGCTGTTCCTTTGACTCAGACCAGAACATTGCCCTCGCAGTGTACTGAGCCAGAATCAAACCCAGCTGAGACTATGGTGCCCCATCACGAATGCTATACCACCGGCTTACACGGTGACACAGACGAAGCTGCACACGAGATAGAAGAGGAGGTAATAGATGACCCAGTTGTTGACCCCGATTGGCAGCCATTGGGGGAACAGGGTGCAGGCGGCAGTAGCTCTGAAGTGGAGGAGGAGGAGCCGCAGCAGGCATCAACATCATAACAGGTTCCATCTGCCGGGCCCGTATCTGGCCAAAAATGCGTGGCAAAACCAAAACCAGTTGGAGGACAGCGTGGCCATCCGGTTAAAGAAGCTCAGTCTGCAATGCCTGAAAAGGTACCCGATAGTAGAAAGAGTGCAGTCTGGCATTTTTTTAAACAACATCCAAATGATCAGCGCAAAGTCATCTGTCAAAAATGTTCAACTACCTTAAACAGAGGTCAGAATCTTAAAAGTCTAAATACAAGTTGCATGCATAGAGATTTAACCACCATGCATTTGCAAGCCTGGACTAGCTACCAAACGTCCCTAAAGGTTGCAGCACCCTCGGCCAATGAAGCTAGTCAGCAACGCTACATCCCTTCCCTCACTGTAAGCCCACCATTTCCCGCACCTCCTTCCTCTTTCGTCTCCAGGCCAAAGCAGTCAGGGAATCACCAGGTTCGTAGTAGGAAACACTGCATGTAGGGCACCGGCAAGAATACCATCTCCAACCCTCTCTCAGTCTGCCATGTCCACCGGCACCACCGCTAGTTCCATGATCTCCAGCTCTCCAGTCCAGCTCACCCTACATGAGACTCTTGTTAGGAAAAGGAAGTACTCAACCTCGCATCTGCGTACACAGGGTTTGAACGCCCACATTGCTAGACTAATCTCAATAGAGATGATGCCCTACCGGTTAGTTGAAAGCGAAGCTTTCAAAGCGCTGATGGACTACGCTGTACCACGCTACGAGCTACCCAGTCGACACTTCTTTTCTAGAAAAGCCATCCCAGCCCTCCAACAGCATGTTAAAGACCACATCATCCATGCACTCAGGCAATCTGTGACTACAAAGGTGCACCTGACAACAGATGCATGGACCAGTAGGCATGGCCAGGGACGTTACGTGTCCATCACGGCACACTGGGTGAATGTGGTGGATGCAGGGTCCACAGGGGACAGCAATATTGGGACAGTTCTGCCTAGCCCACGGTCTAGGAAACAGTTGGCTGTAGGCGTTCATCCCCTCTCCTCCTCCTCGTCCTCCAGCAGAAGCAAGAGCTCGTCCACAGATTGCAGTCGCACGACCACTCCATCTGCAGCTGCCACTGTTGCACACGAGGTGTCCAATTATGGAACAGCTAGTGGCAAGCGTCAGCAGGCTGTATTGGCAATGAAGTGTTTGGGCGACAACAGACACACTGCAGAAGTTCTGTCCGAGTTCTTGCAGCAAGAAACTCAGTCATGGCTGGGCACTGTACATCTTGAGACAGGCAAGGTAGTGAGTGATAACGGAAGGAATTTCATGGCTGCAATAGCCGTTTCCCAACTGAAACACATTCCTTGCCTGGCTCACACCTTAAACCTGGTGGTGCAGTGCTTCCTGAAAAGTTATCCGGGGTTACCTGACCTGCTCCTCAAAGTGCGCAGACTTTGCTCGCATATCCGCCTTTCGCCCGTACACTCCAGTCGTATGCAGAACTATCAGCGGTCTTTGAACCTTCCCCAGCATTGCCTTATCATCGACGTTGCAAAAAGGTGGAACTCCACACTGCACATGCTTCAGAGACTGTGTGAACAGAGGCGTGCTGTTATGTATTTGTGGGAGGATACACGGGCAGGCAGTTGGATGGCAGACATGGAGTTGTCAGGTGTGCAGTGGTCGAAGCTACAAGACCTGTGTCAAGTCCTTCAAGTCCTTCAGTGTTTTGAGGAATGCACATGGCTGGTTAGTGCAGACAACGCCATAATAAGCATGAGCATCCCCCTAATGCGTCTGCTAATGCAAAGTTTAACGCACATAAAGGAGCAGGCGTCTGCAGCCGAGGAAGAGGAAAGCCTTGATGACAATCAGCCATTGTCTGGTCAGGGCCGTGTAGAGGACGCGGTAGCGGGCGAAGAGGAGGAGGAGGACGAGGAGGATGATGGGGATGAGTACTTTTTTAATGAGGAAGCTTCTCCTGGGCCAACAGAAATTAGTGGCGTTGCAAGGCCGGGTTCTGTTTTTTTAAGGGAGACAAGTGATGTCGATTTGCCTGTAACTGCCCCTCAAACCAGCACAACCGCAGATTTGACAACTGGAACTTTGGCCCACATGGCGGATTATGCCTTACGTATCCTCAAAAGGGACCCACAAATTATTAAAATGATGACCGATGACGATTACTGGTTGGCCTGCATCCTTGACCCTCGCTATAAAGGCAAATTGCAAAATATTATGCCACATGAGAACCTCGAACAAATATTAGCAACCAAACAAGCAACTCTTGTAGACCGTTTGATTCAGGCATTCCCAGCACACAGCGCTGGTGATGGTTCTCACACGAGCTGCAGGGGGCTACAGGGCAGAGGTGTTAGAGGTGCACAAATCAGAAGTGGCGTTGGACAGAGGGGTTTTCTGACCAGGTTGTGGAGTGATTTCGCAATGACCGCAGACAGGACAGGTACTGCAGCATCTATTCAAAGTGACAGGAGACAACATTTGTCCAGTATGGTTACTAACTATTTTTCATCCCTTATCGATGTTCTCCCTCAACCGTCATTCCCATTTGAGTACTGGGCATCCAAATTAGACACCTGGCCTGAATTGGCAGAATATACATTGCAGGAGCTTGCTTGCCCAGCAGCTAGTGTGCTATCAGAAAGAGTATTCAGTGCTGCTGGTTCAATATCAACCGAAAAAAGGACTCCCAAAATGTGGATGATCTAACCTTCATTAAAATGAACCACTCCTGGATTTCAAATTATTTTGCCCCACCTTTCCCGGCTTACACCTAGCTTTCCTATAAAAAGGTCTTGCTTGTGGACTGGTCTTACTGAGTGTTCCAATCTCTTAATTTGCAGCAGCTGTTTGTCCAGCATATGACATGTTTACACCTCCCTCAATGGGAAAACTCCCCCCACGGGGCCGTGGTCTCGCCACTTGGCGCAAGCACCCGTTAGAGTGCCGTTTGTCTGAAGAGGTGGGTGTGCCCGCTTTTGGTCGACGGCACTGCCACTGGGTCCCTCATAGTACAATAAAGTGTCTCTGCCGGTGGTGGCGCGCACCCAATGTCAGACACACCGTTGTAACATGAGGGGCCCTGGGACGGTACCGCCGGCCACAAGAGAGTTCACCCCCCCAGCTCAAACTGTGCTTTACAACGTGCAAAATTATCTCTCACAGCTCCACCAATGTTTAGTCTATGCGCTGACATCATTCAATGCCTGGCACTGACAATACCAATTTGTTGACATCTATGATGCTAGTTAAAATAGTCTGGGTCAGTGTCCTATATTGACACCAGTAAATACTTAGTGCCAAATTACTATGTCTGAGACTCAGCAGAGGAGCCCACCCCTGTACCTAAGTATGCCACACTTTTATTTTTTTGTTTTGTTGTTTTGCGAGACATTAACATCTATTTATTTTTTGGGAGTACTAACTGTGTCAGACACTCCTTGCAATCGTCCTCCGCTGACCACACCAATGCTGCCTGTGTACCCATGTAACCTATTTAAAACTGCATAGAGACTATTTTTATTCATTTTAGGCCCAGTAAGCCTGTCTGCGGTCCCTCCTTGCAATCGTCCTCCGCTGACCACACCAATGCTGCCCGTGTACCCCTGGAACCTGTTTTAAAGTGCATATAGCCACTTTATTTAATTGTAGGCGTACTAAGTCTGTCTGCGGTCCCTCCTTCCAATAGTCCTCCACTGACCACACCAATGCTGCCCGTGTACCCCTGGAACCTATTTAAAAGTTCATAGAGCCTATTTATATATTTTATTTAATATTAATAAAGCCATGATGGACTACGCTGTACCACGCTACAAGCTAACCAGTCGACACTTCTTTTGTGAGAAAAGCCATCCCAACCCTCCACCAGCATGTAAAAGACCGCATTGTCCATGCACTCTGGCAATCTGTGAGTACAAAGGTGCACCTGACAACAGACGCATGGACCTGTAGGCATGGCCACGGAAGGTTACGTGTCCATTATGGTGCAATGGGTTAATGTGGTGGATGCATGGTCCACAGGGGACAGCCTACTAAGTCTGTCTGCAGTCCCTAATTAAAATTGTCCTCAATTCAGGTTTTCGGGCTTTTTTAAAAAATAGGAAACTGCATTTGGGCTACTAGTTTGGTTGGTGCCTACTAGTGATGTCTGCCGCTCCTGGGTGTTCTCCTCCTCCTTGGTGTTCTCCTCCTCCTTGGTGTTCTCCTCCAGGTTTCCTTGTCTGAGCTTCAACCTTCAGGCTCTCATTAAGTATTTTTAAATGTAACACTACAGTTGCCATACTACTTGGGATTGGGGCCTAGTAATGGTGTTCTCCTTCTCCTTGGTGTTCTCCTCCAGGTTTCCTTGTCTGAGCTTCAACCTTCAGGCTCTCATTAAGTATTTTTAAATGTAACACTACAGTTGCCATACTACTTGGGTTGGGGCCTAGTAACGGTGTTCTCCTCCTCCTTGGTGTTCTCCTCCAGGTTTCCTTGCCTGAGCTTCAACCTTCAGGCTCTCATTAAGTATTTTTAAATGTAACACTACAGTTGCCATACTACTTGGGTTGGGGCCTAGTAACGGTGTTCTTCTCCTCCTTGGTGTTCTCCTCCAGGTTTCCTTGTCTGAGCTTCAACCTTCAGGCTCTCATTAAGTATTTTTAAATGTAACACTACAGTTGCCATACTACTTGGGTTGGGGCCTAGTAACGGTGTTCTCCTCCTCATTGGTGTTCTCCTCCTTGGTGTTCTCCTCCAGGTTTCCTTGTCTGAGCTTCAACCTTCAGGCTCTCATTAAGTATTTTTAAATGTAACACTACAGTTGCCATACTACTTGGGTTGGGGCCTAGTAACGGTGTTCTCCTCCTCCTTGGTGTTCTCCTCCAGGTTTCCTTGTCTGAGCTTCAGCCTTCAGGCTCTCATTAAGTATTTTTAAATGTAACACTACAGTTGTCATACTACTTGGGTGGGGCCTAGTAACGGTGTTCTCCTCCTCCTTGGTGTTCTCCTCCTCCTCCTTGGTGTTCTCCTCCAGGTTTCCTTGTCTGAGCTTCAACCTTCAGGCTCTCATTAAGTATTTTTAAATGTAACACTACAGTTGCCATACTACTTATGTTGGGGCCTAGTAACGGTGTTCTCCTCCTCCTTGGTGTTCTCCTCCAGGTTTCCTTGTCTGAGCTTCAACCTTCAGGCTCTCATTAAGTATTTTTAAATGTAACACTACAGTTGTCATACTACTTGGGTGGGGCCTAGTAACGGTGTTCTCCTCCTCCTTGGTGTTCTCCTCCTCCTCCTTGGTGTTCTCCTCCAGGTTTCCTTGTCTGAGCTTCAACCTTCAGGCTCTCATTAAGTATTTTTAAATGTAACACTACAGTTGCCATACTACTTATGTTGGGGCCTAGTAACGGTGTTCTCCTCCTCCTTGGTGTTCTCCTCCAGGTTTCCTTGTCTGAGCTTCAACCTTCAGGCTCTCATTAAGTATTTGTTGGTAAAAATTGGTGGTTGGGGCCTACTAACGGTGTCTGCCACTCCCTGGTGTTGTCCTCCACTGTATAAAGCTGAGCTTCAACCTTTTGGCTTTCGGTCTATAGTAGCAGATATTAAACTGCATTTGGCCTTCAACTTTGGTTGGGCCCTACTAACGGTGTGTGCCGCTCCCTGGTGTTGTCCTCCACTGTATAAAGCTGAGCTTCAACCTTCTGGCTCTCATTAAGTATTTGTTGGTAAAAATTGGTGGTTGGGGCCTACTAACGGTGTGTGCCACTCCATGGTGTTGTCCTCCACTGTATAAAGCTGAGCTTCAATCTTAAAGCTCTCGTTAAGTAGTTGTTTTTAAAATGTGTGGTTGGGCCCTTAAAACGGTGTCTGATGCTACTGGGTTTTCTCCTGTTTTGTTGTCCCGACCTTCAATGTTCAGGCTTTCGGCTTACATTTTAAATAATTAAACTGCAGTTGGCGTACTACTTTGGTTGGGCCTAGTAACGGTGTGTGCCACACCTTGGTGTTGTCCTGTGTTATTTTCCTGACCTTTAATCTTCAGGCTATCGGCCTTCATTTGTAATATTAAACTGCATAGGGCCTACTAGTGTGGTTCGGCCCTACTAATGGTGTCTCTCTGCCGCTCCTGGGTTTTCTACTCCACTGAACTAAGCAATGCCACCTGGTTAGTCCTGTTACCAATTTTGACCTGTATTTTACCCACTTTATTATTTGGGCCTATATCAGTGTTTCCGCCTCATCCTGCCCATTGCCCAGCCGGTGCTAGATGAGTCTTGTGGTACTTTGACCCAGACCACTACATTCCCCTTGCACGCTACACAGCCACAATCTGACCCTACTGAAAGTCAGGTTCCCCTTCCCACATACTATACCACCTTACACAGGGACAAAGAGGAAGGTGCAGATGAAAGTGCAGGTTTCTTCAACAGGTAGGGGGGCATACTCGTTGGCGACGTCACTGGCACAGGGCCCCTCAGAGTATGCAAAAGTGTCACTGCCGGTGGGAGGCACCCCCGCCGTGCAAACACACCACCGTACTTTGAGGGGCCCTGTGCCAGTGCCAATGCGAATGAGAGGGCCTCCCTGCTTGCTCAGGATCACAGCACTTGCAAAGTTGAAATACTTACCTCTCACTGCTCCACTGCCGTGACGTAGTCCACGTTTCCTGGGCCCACTAAAACCTTGAACCAGCCCTACCCCCCACAACTTTTGCCAAATGACCCCCAATTTCCAATGCCCAACTATTATTATAAAGTTAATTAAGATTGACAAGCTTCAGAAACAAGAATGGATGTTTTTGGCATTAAAATGGGCACTGTAGGTGTTTTCCTGGCCTCCACTCACTGCCGACTATGCTTCCCCATTGACTGGCATTGGGTTTCATGTTTCGGTCGATCCCCGACTTTTCGCGATAATCGGCCGACTTCACTCGACTCGACTTTGGACAAAGTCGGGTTTCGCAAAACCCGACTCGATCTTAAAAAAATGAAAGTCGCTCAACCCTAGTGGAGACTTCATGTTGGGTCTCCATCTTTTTGGTTGCCTGTGGTGGAAAGTTTGTCAGAGGTCTATTATGATATTTCTTCTCTGTGGAAATTGATGCCACTTTAGTAGTGTGTGACAGTAAGCTGTTGAAATGTGGAGATTCCAAGTTGGGTCTCTATGTGTTCGGTTGCCTGTGGTGGATGGTGTGTCAGAGGCCTTTTATAATATTTCTAATCTGTGGAAATTGATGCCACTTTAATAGTGTGTGGCAATAATTTGTTGAAATGTGGAGACTCCAAGTTGGGTCTCCATCTGCTGGGTTGCCTGTAGTAGAAGGTGTGGCACTGCATTAGTATAATGTTTCTATTCTGTGGAAATTGATGCCACTTTAGTGGTGTGTGAGAGTAATTTTTTGAAATTTTCCAATTTGGAGCTCCATCTGGTGGGTTGCCTGTGCAAGTAGGGTTCCCAGACAGGCAGGCTTGCACTTACTTTCAGTCAACTACCTGTGTCACTCTCATTAAATTTTTCTACCAATAGTACTGCATTTAACTGATGTTTGTGTCATCGGAGTGTGGCTGGAAAAAATAAAAATGAAGCTGTTGCATGAGATATCAGGGCTTCCAGCAAAGAAGGCTAACACTGCTCCCTTAACCATGCAGTGCTCAATAAAACTTCAATTCAAAGCTTTATATGATGAACCAGACCCTGATACCTCATGCATCTCCCATGGCTGACTGCTGTTGTGCCATTTGCAAATTCATACTGTGGGTCAATTGATGTCACTTTTCATGGTTCCCCCCCAGCCATTTTAACTGTTTGAGAAGACTTTTGACATCCCTTAAGGTGTTGTGTATATGTTTAGTTTGGTCTCCCATTGAATTTTTGGAGTTCAGGTACGCTCATTAAACTGTTCTGCGAATATGTTCGGCTAACGTCTAAATGTTTTGCAAATTGCACCGAACCCTGAAAGGTTCGCTCATCTCTGCTAACAACCCAGACTGTCATTGTATTGCTCCTATTAGGCCCTGCCTGTACCTTGTTTACCAGATCCAAAAAATGTTTTTAGCTTTTTTTAACCCCTTCCCGACCTTTGACGCCACGTAGGCGTCATGAAAACCCGTGCCAATCCGACCCATGATGCCTATGTGGCGTCATGGAATGATCGCATCCCTGCAGATCGGGTGAAAGGGTTAACTCCAATTTCACCCGATCTGCAGGGACAGGGGGAGTGGTACTTCAGCCCAGGGGGGGGTGGCTTCACCCCACCATGGCTACGATCACTCTGATTGGCTGTTGAAAGTGAAACTGCCAATCAGAGCGATTTGTAATATTTCACCTAAAAAACTGGTGAAATATTACAATCCAGCCATGTCCGATGCTGCAATATCATCGGCCATGGCTGGAAAACCTAATCTGTCCCCCCCAACACCCACCGATCTCCTCCCCAGTCCTCCGTTATGTGGTCCGCCCCCCTAAGTCGTCCTGTCCGCTCCCCCGTCCTCCTGCCCGCTCCCCCCGTGCTCCGATGCCACCCCCCCATCCTCCGATCCACCCCCCATGCTCAGATCCCCCCCCCTCATACTTACCGAGCCTCCGGGCATCCATCCGTCTTCTCCATGGGCGCCGCCATCTTCCAAAATGGCGGGCGCATGCGCAGTGCGCCCGCCGAATCTGCCGGCCGGTGATCAAAATAAAAAAAATAGTAAATGACCCCCCCCTTTATCACCCCCATAGGTAGGGACAATAATAAAAAAAAGAAAATATTTTTTTTTCTTTTTCCACTAGGGTTAGGGTTAGAACTAGGGTTAGGGTTAGGGTTAAGGTTAGGGTTAGGGCATGTGCACACAGTGCGGATTTGGCTGCGGATCCACAGCGGATTGGCCGCGAATCCGCAGCGGATTGGTCACGGATCCGCAGCAGATTGGCCGTAAATCCGCAGCGGATTGGCTGCGGATCCGCAGCGGATTGGCCGCGGATCCGCAGCGGATCGGCCGCTGCGAATTCGTAGCAGTTTTCCATCAGGTTTACAGTACCATGTACACCTATGGGAAACCAAATCCGCTGTGCCCATGGTGTGGAAAATACCGTGCGGAAACGCTGTGTTGTATTTTCCACAGCATGTCAATTTTGTGCGGATTCCGCAGCGTTTTACACCTGTTCCTCAATAGGAATCCGCAGGTGAAATCCGCACAAAAAAACACTGGAAATCCACTGTAAATCCGCAGGTAAAACGCAGTGCCTTTTACCTGCGGATTTGTCAAAAATGGTGCGGAAAAATCTCACACGAATCCGCAACGTGGGCACATAGCCTTAGGGTTAGGGTTGGAATTAGATTTAGGGTTGGAATTAGGGCTAGGGTTGGAAATAGGGTTAAGATTAGGCTTGTGTTTAGGGTACGGATAGGGTTAGGGGTGTGTTGGGGTTACAGTTGTGGTTAGGGTTGGGATTAGGGTAAGGGTTGGGATTAGGGTTAGGATTAGGGTTAGGGTTGGGATTAGGGTTATGGGTGTGTTGGGGTTAGGGTTGTGGTTAGGGGTGTGTTGGGGTTAGGGTTGTGATTAGGTTTATGGCTACAGTTGGGATTAGGGTTAGGGGTGTGTTGGGGTTAGTGTTGAAGTTAGAATTGAGGGGTTTCCACTGTTTAGGCACATCAGGGGTCTCCAAACGCAACATGGCGCCACCATTGATTCCAGCCAATCTTTCGTTCAAAAAGTCAAATGGTGCTCCCTCCCTTCCAAGCCCCGACGTGCGCCCAAACAGTGGTTTACCCCCACATATGGGGTACAAGCGTACTCAAGACAAACTGGGCAACAACTATTGGGGTCCAATTTCTCCTGTTACCCTTGCGAAAATAAAAAATGACTTACTAAAACATAATTTTTGAGGAAAGAACAATTATTTTTTATTTTCACGGCTCTGCGTTATAAACTTCTGTGAAGCACTTGGGGTTTGAAAGTGCTCACCACACATCTAGATAAGTTCCTTGGGGGGTCTAGTTTCCAAAATGGGGTCACTTGTGGGGTGTTTCTACTGTTTAGGCACATCAGGGGCTCTGCAAATGCAACGTGATGCCCGCAGACCATTCCATCAAAGTCTGCATTTCAAATGTCACTACTTCCCTTCCGAGCCCTGACGTGCGCCCAAACAGTGGTTTACCCCCACATATGGGGTATCAGCATACTCACAACAAACTGGGCAACAAATATTGGGGTCCAATTTCTCCTGTTACCCTTGTGAAAATAAAAAATTGCTTGCTAAAACATCTTTTTTGAGGAAAGAAAAATGATTTTTTATTTTCACGGCTCTGCGTTGTAAACTTCTGTGAAGCACTTGGGGGTTGAACGTGCTCACCACACATCTAGATAAGTTCCTTGGGGGGTCTAGTTTCCAAAGTGGGGTCACTTGTGGGTAGTTCCTACTGTTTAGGCACATCAGGAGCCTCTGCAAACGCAATGTGACGCCCGCAGAGCATTCCATCAAAGTCTGCATTTCAAAACGTCACTACTTCCCTTCCGAACCCCGACGTGTGCCAAAACAGTGGTTTACCCCCACATATGGGGTATCAGCGTACTCAGGAGAAACTGGACAACAAATTTTGTGGTCCAATTTCTCCTGTTACCCTTGGGAAAATAAAAAATTGTGGGCTAAAAAATCATTTTTGAGAAAAGAAAAATTATTTTTTATTTTCATGGCTCTGCGTTATAAACTTCTGTGAAGCACTTGGGGGTTCAAAGTGCTCACCACACATCTAGATTAGTTCCATGGGAGGTCTAGTTTCCAAAATGGGGTCAATTGTGCGGCAGCTCCAATGTTTAGGCACACAGGGGCTCTCCAAACGCTACATGGTGTCCGCTAATGATTGAAGCTAATTTTCCATTCAAAGAGCCAAATGGCGTGCCTTCCCTTCCGAGCCCTGCCGTGCGCCCAAACAGTGGTTTACCCCCACATATGGGGTATCATCGTACTCAGGACAAACTGAACAACAACATTTGGGGTCCAATTTCTCCTATTACCCTTGGGAAAATAAAAAATTCCGGGCTAAAAATCATTTTTGAGGAAAGAAAAATAATTTTTTATTTTCATGGCTCTGCGTTATAAACTTCTGGGAAGCACCTGGGGGTTTTAAGTGCTCACTATGCATCTAGATAAGTTCCTTGGGGGGTCTAGTTTCCAAAATGGGGTCACTTGTAGGGGAGCTCCAATGTTTAGGCACACAGGGGCTCTCCAAACGCGACATGGTGTCCGCTAACGATTAGAGCTAATTTTCCATTCAAAAAGTCAAATGGCGCGCCTTCCCTTCTGAGCCTTGCCGTGCACCCAAACAGTGGTTTACCCCCACATATGAGGTATTGACGTACTCAGGAGAAATTGCACAACAAATTTTAGGATCCATTTTATCCTGTTGCCCGTGTGAAAATGAAAAAATTGAGGCTAAAAGAAATTTTGTGTGAAAAAAAAGTACTTTTTCATTTTTACGGATCAATTTGTGAAGCACCTGAGGGTTTAAAGTGCTCACGATGCTTCTAGATAAGTTCCTTGGGGGGTCTAGTTTCCAAAATGGGGTCACTTGTGGGGGAGCTCCAATGTTTAGGCACACAGGGGCTCTCCCAACCTGACATGGTGTCCGCTAGCGATGGAGATAATTTTTCATTCAAAAAGTCAAATGGCGCTCCTTCCCTTCCGAGCCTTACCATGTGCCCAAACAGTGGTTTACCCCCACATGTGAGGTATCGGTGTACTCAGGAGAAATTGTCCAACAAATTTTAGGATCCATTTTATCCTGTTGCCCATGTGAAAATGAAAAAATTGAGGCTAAAATAATTTTTTTGCGAAAAAAAAGTACTTTTTCATTTTTACGGATTAATTTGTGAAGCACATGGGGGTTTAAAGTGCTCACTATGCTTCTAGATAAGTTCCTTCGGGGGTCTAGTTTCCAAAATGGGGTCACTTGTGGGGGAGCTCTAATGTTTAGGCACATGGGGGCTCTCCAAACGCGACATGGTGTCCGCTAAAGATTGGAGCCAATTTTTCATTCAAAAAGTCAAATGGCGCTCCTTCCCTTCCGAGCCCTGCCGTGCGCCCAAGCAGTGGTTTACCCACACATATGAGGTATCAGCGTACTCAGAACAAATTGCACAACAACGTTCGTGGTCCAGTTTCTTCTTTTACCCTTGGGAAAATAAATAAATTGTTGCTAAAAGATAATTTTTGTGACTAAAAAGTTAAATGTTAATTTTTTCCTTCCATGTTGATTCTGCTGCTGTGAAACACCTGAAGGGTTAATAAACTTCTTGAATGTGGTTTTGAGCACCTTGAGGGGTGCAGTTTTTAGAATGGTGTCACTTTTGGGTATTTTCTGCCATATAGAACCCTCAAACTGACTTCAAATGGTGGTCCCTAAAAAAAATGGTTTTGTAAATTTTGTTGTAAAAATGAGAAATCACTGGTCAAATTTTAACCCTTATAACTTCCTAGCAAAAAAAAAATTTGTTTCCAAAATTGTGCTGATGTAAAGTAGACATGTGGGAAATGTTATATATTAACTATTTTGTGTCACATAACTCTCTGGTTTAACAGAATAAAAATTCAAAATGTGAAAATTGAGAAATTTTCAAAATTTTCACCAAATTTCCGTTTTTTTCACAAATTAACTCTTAATTATCTAAATTATCGACCTAAATTTACCACTAACATGAAGCCCAATATGTCACGAAAAAACAATCTCAGAATCGCTAGGATCCGTTGAAGCGTTCCTGAGTTATTACCTCATAAAGGGACACTGGTCAGAATTGCAAAAAATGGCCAGGTCATTAAGGTCAAAATAGGCCGGGTCATGAAGGGGTTAAACAACTGCTCTTTAAAACATTTACAACTTGACTTTCAATGTTATTTTGTTTCTTCATGCCATACCTAAAACTGCGTTTATGGTCACGTTCACCAGATACCTATTTGTCCTTATATTTAATCTTTGATCATGGGCATAGCACATTACCTTTGACTCACAGGATAACATATAAATAAATTCATTGGTAGAACCTAGCTACCAGCTGTTAAACTTTGTGTTTGAGGAAAACTTTTCCTTTTTGTTATTGACACAATGTTCCACATAGTGATATTAAACAATTAATTGTGATTTACACTGCTAGTAAAGATGATTGAATCACTTTGACGAAAATTAAATTGAAATACATATTTTTTAAATCTACAGGTCTCGTCGAATTTGAAAAATGTGCAATTTGATTCATGTGAATCACCCTAACATGGCACATTGAAGTTGATTATAACTGTCAGTTTGCTTAATAGTTTTCACCAACATCTCTCTGTCTTTCACTCTCCCTTTCTCCCTCTACCTCTACCTCTGTCTTCATCTCTCTCTCTCTCTCTCTCTCTCTCTCTCTCTCTCTCTCTCTCTCTCTCTATATATATATATATATATATATATATATATATATATATTATTCCTATTACAGCTAGTTTTGAATTTTATTAGAAATCTACCATTTTTACATAATGATGACACAAACAGAAGCAGGATTCAGATGTTTGTAAGAGGCATCAAGGCTACCACACATTGCCCTATGACAAAACTTTGCCCGTCTCTCTCTCTCTCACATCTCACTTCCACCTAACTAGGGTCACTTTTAAAACAAGTTTGTGTCACATTAAACCAAGCTACATAAGCTACTAGGAAATTTCACATTGTTAGCCACATTGTTTTAGCACAATTAAAGTACCTGTGGTTCGCGGCAAATTTATTTGCCTGCAAAATCAAATTTTTATGAAAAATTTACCAAATTTGGCAAATTTTAATTGCAAAAGGTACAGTATGATCATCTCTATCTGCCAGCTTACAAATTGTTTTGAAGGGTAGAACAATCAATATTGTATGTTATTGCAGTCAGCTAATGTTCCCATTCACATCACATTTACTTCTCATATTTCCTGTGATTGCTTTGAAATGGGTGCAGAAGGGAGGAAAGGTTCACAAAATCTTCAAAGATTATTAGTACTGTTTTCACTTTCATAATGTGTGTGGAAAATAGAACAGTAAATTAATGGTAAAAATTTGAGCAGCCTTTTTTATTATTCCAAATCTAATCATAAATAATTCTGGGCATGCATCTGTTGGATTTGCTGCGACTTGGCTCTATTATATATTATTGCAGCCAAAATGTAGAAGACATTTGCTGATTGCTGGCTGCTCAAAGCATAGAACAAACAACAACAGAGTGCCTGTTTTTGAGTGATTGGATTGCAGTTATTACTTAATGCCAGTTTTCAACTAACAGTTTTTACATTTGTAAATATGCATATGTGACATGTTATAATGAAGCTGTAGATATTCTAAAGTAAAAGTAATAAAAACTTGATCATTAGATGTCCTGGCCACAGTAGTGCCACTGTATACATTTTCAAACAGTAAGAACGGTGAGTCAAATAAATATTTTTCATCCAAGACAGTCCATAAAGGATCAACGAATCAACACCCTAGATACAACTAAGTATGGCTGGTTTCTGAAACAGCTGGTATAATCATATGAGAAAAAAATATTGCTTTCAGACATACGTGGTAAAGATTTCTCTAGCTAAAATGAAACATTAATATCACCCACATAATAGAATCAGATAAAAAAAATTGTTTTGTTTAGGCACGATGAACAAAATTTGCAAATCAAACATGACCTGGAGTGCTGCAAAAAAATCAAGTAAGCAAGTTTTCCATGGAGCAGTTTCAGTGTAAATCCATATTAAAATGGAAAAATCAAGTGATATGAGCTACATAAAATGAGGCATGGTCATTCATCCTAAATTGGTAAGACCAGTATTTTAAAAGATGACAATCTTGTGGGGATTTCAATAGAGTCTAGAGTACAAATAACAATGTGTGATCTGTTAGATGCTTTGCCCAGCTCTTTGCCCTGTGGCAGTGGCAAGTGTGGTTCATATTTGTGAGGTTGATGTCACCTTTATATTGTCCGGTGACATCAAGTCAAGCACATGCCTTAGCAATGGAGAGGCGTCTAAATG
Source organism: Ranitomeya variabilis (assembly GCF_051348905.1). Taxonomy (NCBI): domain Eukaryota; kingdom Metazoa; phylum Chordata; class Amphibia; order Anura; family Dendrobatidae; genus Ranitomeya; species Ranitomeya variabilis. The sequence goes on along the minus strand of NC_135237.1, from coordinate 123,863,514 downwards.
GGCTTTAAGAGTGGTAATTAGGATGCTCATAGCAAAGGGTTCAGTATATTAAAGAGGTTGTCCACTACAATGTGTAGTGGGCAGATTGATAGATCGATTTAAAACAAGGCCTTCTTCAATACCTTAAATTTCCAAATGTGCCTGTGAGTGGCGCTATTGCTGTCCTCTCATTCCCATAATGTGACTCCACCTGGTTACAGCTGCATCTGATATCCAGTGATATCACATCAACTTCCAGAATTGGAAATTCACTTGGCATCAATGATGCAGGACCCAGTTTCCCTGAGTGACTGAGCTGTGGGCAGAGCTTCACCAGATGTCACAGTCGAGCATCACTCTCTCCCGCCTGCTCTTATTAACAGAGCACACCAAGCCTGCATGATGCTGAGCTGTAACGTGTAGTGAAGCCCCACTCCAACCCAGTCACTCAGGGATACTGGGTCCCGCCTTCGTGATGCCGAGTCAGCTTCCAATTCTGGAAATTGACGTGACATCACTGGACATCAGAGATAGCTGCAGCCGGGGACCACATGATGGGGATGAGCGGACAGCAATAGTGCCACACACAGGTACAGACACCTAAGGCATTTGAAGATTGCCTTATATCCAAGGTTTATATTGACCTGCCCACTACAAATTGTAGTGGGCAATTTCTTTAAAGTAGAAAGGCTCCTGAGAGAGGCTCATATTTTAGTACAACCACTAGGGGCTGTGTCATTTAAATTTAGTGTGCTAAAGTGAGATACAATGTCTTCAGGTTGGAGGGGGGAATGGATAACTGGAGTACCAAATGAGGTATGTACAACCCAAGTGTGACACATGGGAGAGGATTGAGAAACTGAAGGAGAAGCATTCAAGGATGGGTTGCTAATAGATTTAGGTCATACCAAGGAGAGGACATTCCAAAAAGATGAGGACTACACCAAGGTGGTATAACCAGGAGGCACGATGTGAAGGGTTTCTTTCTGGTGACTATGGCATGATGGAAATGACTTTAAGGTTAATTAATGTATATCTTTTTGTTGCAATATTATGTTGATTTGTCAATGATTATCTGTTTTATCAATTTTTTACTGCACATTTGATTCTGGGTATAAAATAATTTGTTTATATACGCTTTTGTCAGTGTGTATTTTTTTCTGACCTTCCCCTTGAATCTAAATAAGGACTTCGTTGTTGTACAACATTCTTATTACTTTATATTGGGGTTGTCTATTATAATATTTCTTGATGTTGTCATTGTTCAGTAACTTTTTCATTTTATATTATTGTTCACGATAATGATATTTCTTACACTAGGTATTGAATAAATGGAATTGTTTTGAATATGTTGTTTCCATTTTTTCATCATCTGCATATCACTATGTTTATTGATACTGTGATTTCTATCAATTCAAGACTTTTCCTTTTTAAGTTAAAATTTCAATGTTCAGAAATTTATAAAAAAGCTAAATACTTACTGTTCTAAAATAAAATCGCAAATATACTGTAGTTGTATTAAAAGCTTATAGCTAGGGATGAGTGAATAGCTTCGGATAAGAACTTTTCTGAATAGCTATAGCGCTTCCCGAATAGCTACCTCGGTATCCTGGATACCTGGAGCGCTCATGATCATCAGCTGTTCGGTGCCGCATCTGCATGTGTCGCGGCTGTGTGACAGTCACAACACATGCATGGAGAGCCTGTTTGTTGGGCACCGAACAGCTGATGATCGTGAGTGCTCCAGGTATCCAGGATCCTGAGGTACCTATTTAGGAAGCGCTATAACTATTCGGATAAGCTCTTATCCAAAACTATTCAGTCATCCATAGTTATAACTCTATGGTAAATGTTTTATTTGTGTTGTGCAATTGATGCTAACAATATTTTAGATGTGATGTTTTATAACATATTATATAGCATAATAATGAACTGTTATCAAAGCAAAATGTAATAAACACATGCAGAAATTTTAACCTGATAGAGTAACTAAATATCACTGTCATCTCAGGTGACTTATGAGCTGTTATATGTGTACATGCGGAATAACACTATTTCTGCCCAGAACATTACTTGTATCCTGTATGTTTTACCAGTTGAAGGGTCTCTATAATTTTCAGTTGTGTCTGAGATTTTGAGTGGCGGCTAGATGAAAATCACAAAACCATAAACAAATTCCTTCTCTCCTGTCTCTCTGTGAATACAACACAAGGGTAACATATAACACAAGCAGCACACTACCCTCTCTCTTCTCTCTTTCACATTGTTTCTCCCTTAATCTCACCTCTTTATAGATTTCATTAAAGCAACTAAAAACTGACCGTTTAGTGAACTGGCAGTCTGTCATGTCTTGACCAATATGAATTTTAACTAGTGTTGAGCGATACCTTCCGATATTCAAAAGTATCGGTATCGGATTGGATCAGCCGATATCCAAAAAATATCGGATACCGATACCCGATACCAATGCAAGTCAATGGGACACAAATATCGGAACGAAAATAAGCCCTTTTTGTCCTTCTATATGCTGTTCTGGAGGGGGGAAGAGTGTGGGTGGTGCGTGGGTGGACACTGAGTGTCTGTGTGTGCGGGCAGGGTCTGTGCGGGCCTGCCAGGGATGTTTATGTGCCTTCCGGGGCTGTATGCGGCATGCAGGGGATCTATGCAACGTTCCGGGCTGTATGTGGGCTGCCCGGGCTCTATGCGGTGTGGGGGGTCTCTGTGTGGTGTGGGGGGTCTCTATGCGGCGTGGGGGGTCTCTGTGTGGCATGGGGGGTCTCTGTGTGGCATGGGGGGGTCTCTGTGCAGTGTGGGGGGTCTCCGTGCGGTGTGGAGGGGTCTCTGTGCAGCATGGGGGGGTCTCTGTGCGGCGTGGGGGGGTCTCTGTGCGGCATGGGGGGGTCTCTGTGCGGCGTGGGGGCGGTCTCTGTGCAGTGTGGGGGGTCTCTGTGCGGCCTGCGGGGTCTCTGCGGCATGTGTGCAGGCATTGTCCGATGCACAAGTCCCATCGGACTATGCCTGCTACACTGACAATGATTGACACATTAGCCAATGATGGGACAGTAGTAGTCCCATCATCCGGCTAATGTGTTGAATGAAAAAAAAAATACTCCCTACATGCTACATACATACTACATACATGCTACATGCATGCTACATACATACATGCTACATACATACATGCTACATACATGCTACATACATACATGCTACATACATGCTACGTACATACTACATACATACATGCTACATACATACATGCTACATACATACATACATACATGCTACATACATACATACATGCTACATACATATATGCTACATACATACATGCTACATACATACATGCTACATACATACATGCAACATACATGCTACATTCATGCTACATACTACATACTACATACATACATACTACATACATACTACATTACATAAATGACATACATATAGACATACAGTACATTAAACATAGATTACATACTCACCATTACTTGTCACTTTGTTCCCCGAAGCCAGTGTCATCTGTAAAAAATATGAAAAAAACAAACAACCAATATACTTCCTGTCCACAGAAATCCACGAGTGTCCCACGACGATCTCCCATAGAGAACGGCCGCAACAGCTGTTGCAACCGCTCTCTAGGGGCTCCAGAAACACAATGACGGAGGAAGGTATTCCTCCGCCGCTGTAAAAAAAAGTCCCTAGTCTCACTTTATGGCATTGCTGTATGAGAAATTTTCCCAGGCAGCAATTGTCATAAAGTGAGATTTGTCCTAAGGTAACCTCAGTGATGCACTGCAGGAGCCATTGTCTCCTGTCAGTGTGTCACTGAGGGTCCTACAGAGCAGTGACATCACCCGATGTCACTGTTCTATAGGGGAGATCGTCATGGGACACTCGTTATTAATTGGACTACGGCGGACAGGTAGTATGCGGTTTATTATTTTACATTTTTTGCAGGCGCTGAAGTATGGTAAGTATGGTGAAATGAAGAATATAAAAGTACTTTTTCCTAATGTGTGCGTGTTTTATTAACCCTTTCTTACTATTGGATTAATAACGAATAGGCCTCTTATTGACGCCTCTCCATTATTAACCCGGCTTAATGTCACGTTACAATAGCAAGGTGACATTAACCCCTTATTACCCCATATCCCTCCGCTACATGGGAGTGTGAAGAGAGGGGCTAAGTGCCGGAATTGGTGCATCTTACAGATGCGCCATTTCTGGGGCGGCTGCGGACTGGTATTTGTAGCCGGAGGGGGCAATATCCATGGCCCCTCTCTAGGCTATGAATATCAGCCTAAAGCTGTCTGCGTAGCCTTTCTGGCTATAAAATATAGGGGGACCCCATGTCATTTTTTTGGGGGGTCCCCCTATTTTAATAGCCAGTAAAGGCTGCGCAGACAGCTGCAGGCTGATATTCATAGCAGGCTACAAATATTGGCCCTCGGCCATCGGCTTTCCCCCTCTTCTGCAGAAAATTGTGCGGGAGCCCACGCCATTTTTTTCCGGTTTTTTTGTGTTTTTTAAATTCAACGATCATAAAGGCCTGTTTCACATTTGCGTCGGTACGGTCCGTTGCTATGCGTCGTTCTGATGTACCGACGCACGTTGTGAAACTTCTGCATGACGTGGCAGCAGATGTAGTTTTTCAACGGGGGCGGAGTGTCTGCCGCGCATGCGCGGTAGAAAATGGTGGACGCGATGGACAAAAAAACGTTCACTTGAACGTTTTTTCATGCCGACGGTCCGCCAAAACACGACGGATCCATTGCACGACGGACGCGACGTGTGGCCATCTATCGCGATCCGTTGCTAATACAAGTCTATGGGAAAAAAATGCACCTTGCGAGCACATTTGCAGGATCCGTTTTTTCCTCCGGATCTTTTTTTTCCGCCGGATCCGTTTTTTTTCCGCCGGATCCGTTTTTTTCCGCCAGATCCGTTTTTTTCTCATAGAGTGGTATTAGCACCTGATGGCCACACGTTTCATCTGTTTTTTGCAGGATCCGTCAAAAAAGCTGTTTCCGCCGGACGGAAAACACATACAGAGGAATGGTTTTTCTGTCTTGAGAAAAAACACACAGCGACGGATCCAGCAAAAAAGGATGAAACAAATGTGAAATGATGAATCTGGCCTCCGAATCCATTTTTTCATGCATGCTTCCATTCAAATCATGAACATTTTCCATTTATCTATTTCCAAAAAATGCATCAAAACCAGTCAAAAAACAGAACGAAAACTGCATCAAAAACAGCATCAAAAACAGCATCTAAAACCGCATCAAAAACTGCACCAAAAACCAGCATCAAAACCTGCACCAAAAACTGCACCAAAAACTACATGTCGTGTTTTGGCGGACCATCGGCACGAAAAAACGTTCAAGTGAACGTTTTTTTGTCCGTCGCTTACGCCATTTTCTACCGTGCATGCGCAGCAGAACCTCTGCCCCCTCCTCCCCTGACTTCAGAATGGGCAGCAGATGCATTGATAAACTACATCCGCTGCCCATGTCGTGCAGAAATTTCACAACGTGTGTCGGTACGTCGACCCGACGCATAGTGACGGACCCGTACCGACGCAATTGTGAAACAGGCCTTTATAAGCGTTGAATTTAAAAAACACAAAAAAAGGAAAAAAACGGCGTGGGCCAGAGGGGGAAAGCCGAAGGTTGGGGGCCTATATTTGTTGCCTGCAATGAATATCAGCCCGCAGCTGTCTGCGAAGCCTTTACTGGCTATTAAAATAGGAGGACCCCCCCCAAAAAAATGACGTGGGGTCCCCCTATATTTTATAGCCAGAAAGGCTATGCAGACAGCTGCAGGCTGATATTCATAGCCTAGAGAGGGGCCATGGATATTGGACCCCCCGGCTACAAATACCAGTCCGCAGCCGCCCCAGAAATGGCGCATCTGTAAGATGCGCCAATTCCGGCACTTAGCCCCTCTCTTCACACTCCCGTGTAGGGGCGGGATATGGGGTAATAAGGGGTTAATGTCACCTTGCTATGGTAAGGTGACATTAAGCCGGGTTAATAATGGAGAGGAGTCAATAAGACACCTATCCGTTATTAATCCAATAGTAAGAAAGGTTTAATAAAACATGCACACATTAGGAAAAAGTATTTTAATATTCTTCATTTCACCATACTTACCATACTTCAGCGCCTGCAAAAAACGTAAAATAATAAACCGCATACTACCTGTCCGCCGTAGTCCAATTAATAAGGAGTGTCCCACGACGATCTCCCCTATAGAAAAGTGACATCGGGTGATGTCACTGTTCTATAGGACCCTCAGTGACACACTGACAGGAGACAATGGCTCCTGCAGTGCATCACTGAGGTTACCTTAGGACAAATCTCACTTTATGACAATTGCTGCCTGGGAAAATTTCTCATACAGCAATGCCATAAAGTGAGACTAGGGACTTTTTTTTACAGCGGCGGAGGAATACCTTCCTCCGTCATTGTGTTTCTGGAGCCCCTAGAGAGCGGTTGCAACAGCTGTTGCTGCCGTTCTCTATGGGAGATCATCGTGGGACACTCGTGGATTTCTGCGGACAGGGAGTATATTGGTTGTTTGTTTTTTTCATATTTTTTACAGGTTGACACTGGCTTCGGGGAACAAAGTGACAAGTAATGGTGAGTATGTAATCTATGTTTAATGTACTGTATGTCTATATGTATGTCATGTATGTAATGTATGAATGTATTGTATGTAGTATGTATGTAGTATGTATGTATGTAGTACGCATGTATGTATGTAGCATGTATGTATGTAGCATGTATGTAGCATGTATGTAGTATGTATGTATGTAGTATGTATGTATGTGGTATGTATGTAGCATGTATGTAGTATGTATGTATGTAGCATGTATGTAGCATGTATGTAGCATGTATGTAGTATGTATGTATGTAGTATGTAGTATGTATGTAGCATGTATGTATGTAGCATGTATGTAGCATGTATGTATGTATGTAGCATGTGTGTAGCATGTATGTATGTATGTAGCATGTGTTGCCTATTTGGTGCTTTTTTTGGGGGGGTTGACAGGTAGAGGGGGTCCCCCATTTCCCCTTTATATGTTGTTGTCATATCTCCAGCATTTTGTTTCTGTTTTATGTCCTTATTTTTTAATAATAAACGAATTTTGTACATTTGTACTTCTGGCTCCTTGTTTCTCCTGTCTATATAATGTAGCATGTGTGTAGCATGTATGTAGTATGTATGTAGTATGTATGTAGTATGTATGTAGCATGTATGTATGTAGCATGTATGTAGCATGTATGTATGTACTGTATATAGTATGTATGTAGCATGTATGCAACATGTATGTATGTAGTATGTATGTAGCATGTATGTATGTAGCATGTATGTATGTAGTATGTATGTAGCATGTATGTAGTATGTATGTAGTATGTATGTAGCATGTATGTATCATGTATGTAGCATGTATGTATGTATGTATGTATTATGTATGTAGCATGTATGTATGTAGTATGTATGTAGCATGTATGTATGTAGCATGTTTGTAGCATGTAGGGAGTATTTTTTGTTTCATTCAACACATTAGCCGGATGATGGGACTACTACTGTCCCATCATTGCCTAATGTGTCAATCACTGTCAGTGTAGCAGGCATCGTCCGATGGGACTTGTAGTCCCATCGGACGATGCCCGCACTGAGACACCCCACATGCCGCAGAGACACCCAGCGCGCCACAGAGACACCCTGCACGCCGCACAGAGACCCAATCATGCTGCAGAGACCACTCCATGTCGCAGAGACACCCCGCACGCCGCACAGAGACCCCCGGGCACCACACAGAGACCCCCCACACTGCACAGAGACCCCGCACGCCGCACAGAGACACCCCGCACGCCGCACAGAGACACCCCGCACGCCGCACAGAGACACGCCACACAGTGACCCCTCGTACGCCTCATAGAGCCCCGGCACACACACAGAGAGCCCCACGGTCACGCACAGACACCACCCGCACACGCGCACATGCAGTCTCCGCCCATGCACCGCCCACGCACTGCCCATACTTCATTTTACTGCATATTTTCAGTATAGGAACTTCCGATTCCGATAATGCAAAAATATCGGAACTCGGTATCGGAATTCCGATACAGCGAATATCGGCTGATACCCGATATTTGCAGTATCAGAATGCTCAACACTAATTTTAACTCGTTTTCAAAGTGATTGATAAACTCAAGGTTTGAGGGGTAGAAAAGTTACTAATTAGTGGAGATAGAGGCTATTTTATTTAAGATATATCACAGTTTCCTTTTTTTTACGTATACTGTTGATTTATGTAAACTTTGTTGAAATGACAATGACCATCTGAAGGAAACCTGTATTGTTGAACGTTGTGTTTGATCTAAAGGCAACATTTTATAGTGAAAGAGAACCTAATCAGCTTAATGCATAGATTTGTAGCTAAAGGGGTTTTTCTACTTTTAGAAAATGGACTCAAAATATTTCCTGCCATATAAAAAACAAAATCAGTATGTTTGCTACTTGTCATGACACATTTATTCAGTCATGCTTTCTTTTCTTATGGCCACTTCCCTGTGCCATAGTGCATGTCAGGTTTTTCAAGTAACCCAGTGAACCTCTTTAATGTTACAAAACTGCAGCACAGAACTAGAACAGATGGGGGAAAGCTGACCCTGCACTAAGACTAGGCTGATACCTACGATGGAGTGGGCGACCCATTCCTTGCAAATAGACCCACCGACAATCCTAGTCTACACTCAGCGAAGACCTATAGATAAGGGGAAGGAGGTCCCTAAAAGATCTAAGGACTGGATACAAAAAACAGGTCACCTCCTAATAGGAAACACAGTGAAGGCTGCAGAATCAAGCTGAAAACAAAAACAAAAGATAACAGAACCAGAGATCCCAGAACTGCACAATATCAAACACAGAAAGCTGTCTAAGCACCTAGCCAGAACTCTAGCGGATCAACACTGATGTCCAGCAAGGAATGGGAGGCAGGTGTTGGGTAATAAAGGGTGATACAATCACCTGACCAAGACAACCCAGCACCAGGGGGAAAAGACCAGCAGCCAGAAAACCACAACAAGATGGCGGATGGTCAAAACAAAACAGATTCTAACATTTAATAGCATCACTATAGGCCTTTTAAAATTGGCTCAGACAGTTATGCTTGGTTTGATTATTCTGGAAGCCTTGGATACATTTAATTTATCTACTTCTGAAGTTTTTGCCACCATTAATTTCTATTAGTTGGCTAATAATCTCTTCAAAAAACACCTGCTTGTTTATCTCTCATTTTCATTTACTTTCTGGCTCAAACCTGCAGTTAACCATTCACTTGCTCTAAGCATAGCACATCCTTATCTGCAAGAATTGGTGCTGTTTAGCGATGAGTAGGGTTGAGCGAAACGGGTCGGCAATTTTCAGAAGTCGCCGACTTTTGGCAAAGTCGGGTTTCATGAAACCCGACCCGACCCCTGTGTGGGGTCGGCCATGAAGTCGGCGATCTTCTGAATCTGGAATCGGAATTCCGATACCGATTCCCGATATGTTTAAGATATCGGGAATTGGTATCGGAATTCAGATTTAAGTGTAAAATAAAGAATTAAAATAAAAAATATCGCCATACTTACCCTCTGACGGGCCCTGGTACTAACCGGGAACCTTCCTTCCTTAGAATCAGCCTTCCAGGGCCTTGCAGTGACGTCGCGGTGACGTCGCGGCTTGTGATTGGTCGCGCGGCCCCCATGTGACCGCTTGCGCGACCAATCACAAGCCGCGATGTCACCGTGACGTCACCGAAGGCCCTGGAAGGGCTGATTCTTAGGAAGGAAGGCTGCCGGAAAGAAGCAGGGCGTGTCCGAGGGTGAGTATATACCTAATAGGAATATACTCACCCTCGGCTTCGTTCCGGCAGCCTTCCTTCCTAAGAATCAGCCCTTCCAGGGCCTTCGGTGACGTCACGGAGACGTCGCGGCTTGTGATTGGTCGCGCGAGCGGTCACATGGGGGCCGCGCGACCAATCACAAGCCGCGACGTCACCGCGACGTCACCGCAGGTCTTGGAAGGCTGATTCTAAGGAAGGAAGGTTCCCGGTTAGTACCAGGGCCCGTCAGAGTGTAAGTATAGCGATATTTTTTATTTTAATTCTTTATTTTACACTTAAATATGGATCCCAGGGCCTGAAGGAGAGTTTCCGCTCCTTCAGACCCTGGGAACCATTGGAAACCCAATGCACTGCATTGGGTTTCGAGTTTCGGCCAACCCCGACCCCGACTTTTTTATAGGATCGGCCGATTTCACTCGACCCGACTTTTGAAAAAGTTGGGTTTCGTGAAACCCGACCCAATCCTATAAAAGTAAAGGTCGCTCAACCCTAGTGATGAGCGAATACATTCGTCACTATTTGTTACTCGCACGAATAGTACGGTATTCGGGCTATTCGTTACTTGGCGAGCAATTAGGAATTTGCCTCTTTGTATTTGCGTGACCCGCCCAACATATTTGGAGCTTTATTTGCAGCCAATGAACATGCTGGGCTGGCTTGCCAATCACAGTAATGCCGGTGCCATCTTTGGTGTGGCATTACTATGATTGGCTGGCCTTCCAGCATTATAGGGACTATTTAAAGGCCTCAGTGCCATCTTGCAAATATTGCAGCCAGAAACAGGATAGGGAAAGCATAGTTTCAGCATAGGAAGAGTGAAAGGAGCATAGGGAGAGTGACAGGAGGTTGTAGTGAGCATTTTTTATTCCAAAAAGCTGAAGATTGTGAAATTATTACTTGTTTATTAAATGGGGATTTAAGTAGGGAGATATTTAATAGGAGGGAGGGTGAAAGGCAGGCAACTGAGTGTTCTCATCATTGCAAGTGTTGTAGCTGTTTGCGTTCTGACCCAATGTCAGATATGCCAGATCACCAGTGGGGTCAAATCAGAAGGTTACGCCATTCATTGACAATTACGCTTGGAGAAAAAGGAAACTGCACACATTGTCAGCAAAATCAGTTTATCTGATATAATGAAGCAAGAGGCAGTATTTTATACCATTTACAGCAAATGTAACTCATGTAGCCCCCCCTGTTACCCCGGGTCATGCTGACCTTTATTTACCATGTACCCAGAACATGCTGTTTGCTGACTATTGAAAACACATAAGATGAGAAGTATAAAATCCTTGAATCGAAGACTACAAGACTACTGCATCATAAGAACAAATTCTAGCAAATTCTAGCAATTAAAGGCAAAAGGCAAATTAAAGGCAAAACATTAACCCTTCTATATCACAAGCACATGCTGCAGATCTCTGCTGTTTTCCCACTGTTTTGTAGAGTAGTTAGTATTAGAAACAGATTGTGGGATTAGGGTGAAATAGAGAGGGTTTCATCCACTACCAAAATATATAAATCAGCTATTTGTAGAAGGAAATAATATTAGGTAGTACAAGTATATACAAAACCATTTTTTGGGAGCTACATAATATTCCTGTGTAGCAGCCTATACATTTTTTTATGGCAAAATAATATTCCTCAGTGGCAGCATATACTAACATCCATTTTAAAATCTAACTGCTAAATAATATTCAGTGTCTATTGCTTTAAATACCTAATATTTGTCCAGCAGTTGTGTGACTGGCACAATTCGGGTAGATATTATCTTACGTGACAATTTAGCAGAGGCAATAATCTTTGCATTTGGAGTGTGTCAGCAAGATGATTGAAAAAATATCATAATTTTATATTAGCTTAAAAAATAGCGCATATCGATTTGGTAGTTGTGCGACTGGCGCAATCCAGGTAGAAATAATCTTACGTGACAATTTAGCAAAGGCAATAATCTTCATTACTCCACATTTGGAGTGTCAGCAAGATGATTAAAAAATATATAATTTTCTATTGTTTTATAAAACAGCGTTTCTGTATCTAGCAGTGGTGTGACTGGCGCAATCTGGGTATAGATAATCGTACATGACAATTTAGCAGGGGCAACAATCTTCATTACTCCACATTTGGAGTGTGTCATGAAGATGATTGAAAAGAAAATCATAATTTCCAATTGGTTTAAAAAAATAACATATCTTTATTTAACAGTTGTGCAACTGGTGCAATCCGGGAGAGATAATATTATGTGACAATTTAGCAGGAGCAATAATCTTCATCACTCCGCTGTTGGAGTGGGTCAGTAAGGGAATCTATAGTTAGTACAAGTTTCACCATTGCGCAATGTGCCAAGTTTTCAGAAAGTGCAAAACATTAATCACGTGTGGTATACATACATGACCACTAAGTACTTGCTGCAGAATGAGGAGATGATTTCATGAACAAAATGGGTTTGGATGGTAAGGGATGGATGTAAAGACAAATTCCCAAACAAAACATTTGGGCTGCTTTTACATTACGTTGCTGTCATCCGTAGGACCTATTCATTATGATTGCACCAGCCAAACTAAAAACCCGCTCAGACAACACTCCTGCTGCAGGGCATGGAAGCACCTCCAAGATGTAGAAGGAAATGTGGAGCCTGGACAACCAATAGTTGAAGGGCACTGAAGAATAAGGAAGGACACTGATATGATCACTTAAGTAGTCCTTCATCATCTTGGTCAACTTCTCCCTCCTCATCATGGTTACACCCACAGATAGCCCTTGATGATGTGACAGTCTCATAAAAATGTGCCAGTTGGTGGACATTTCCCCTCTCCCTGAGTTGTACCTGGTATGCATGGCCCTCCCCTGTAATCCTTGTGGGTTAAAAGAGCCAGTACCTCTTCCAGCAGCGCTGTCTGGGGGTAATATTTTTAGCAAGTCTTCTACAGAAGCCCTCGGGTATATATGCCCTGAAAAGGGCATGTTTGCCTCCAACATGAGAAAAGCAAATTTCTCCTTGTACCATGGGTCAAGAAAGGTGCACAGCCAGTATTTCCTGTTAGACAAAATGTGTTTCATGCAAGGGTCTTAGAAAAGGCATCTGGGCATGAACTCTGCCATGTATGGCAGGCTACAAAGAGTCAAATGTTTAATGTCCTCACCAGGAAGAACACTAACCATCCTCTCCTCCTCATGATGCATAGCCTCCTCCTCATCCTTGTTCTCCTCTTCAGGCCATCCATGCTGGACAGACATGAAGCTGGGATTGGGAGTCCCCTCTGTAGCACAGAGCCAAAACTTCTGTTCCTCCTCCTCCTGTTCCTCGTCATCACCCAATGTGGCTTGAGAATTTTGTGTGAGGCTGGGCTGTGTGGTATCAGCCACTTTGAAATCTTGCTTCCTCTTTGAGATTCTGCAGCGTCGGCTAGATTTTATCTAGCTGGTCCGAGGTTAATTTACCTGATGCTCGGATTGGAAGCTGGGCCATGCCCATTGCCTTTAAATAGTTCTCCTGAACATTGGGCGTCGCCGATTATAGCTTCTGTCTTGTGCGTTGTTATCTCGGTCTGGAGTGGTGAGCTAGTAGTTGGAGTATCGTTGCTGGTGGTGTATTTCCCTTTGTCTTATTTACTCCTCCCTATATTTGTATTTATTTTGCCCTGCGCATTTATAGTGTATTCCTGAGTGACTGTGGCGTGGTGTATATTTTCCGTTATCCTTGTCTGTGCTAACAGTGGGTATTGGTGTATGATCTTTTCACTGGGTGGTGGGCGGTGGTTTCAGCCTAGGGTTGAAACAGGAGACAGGGCGAGGGTCGAGGCCTAGACATGCACACCATCAGTGTAAACTCTAGGTAGAGGGTCAGTCAGGATTTCCCTAGTCTGAGGGAAATTGCAGGGGCCCGGGTTATTAGCTCTTGCCCACCTAGTCTCCCCGTGACAGACAGGCATTGAGAATCTGGAATTCAGACACTGCTCTCTGCTGCTCACTAAGCCTTGCCAACATGTGAACCGCCTACCGCTTCAACACATTTATCTAACTATCATTGTGTTGTCCATTCAAAATTTTCTTCATAACCAGGATCCTTGCATCTTGTTCTCACACGCTCTATGCATTTAAAAGCCCTCTGTGTCTGTTCTTTTACCCATACTGGTTTGTAACCGGTTCATGAAGCATAACATGAACACCTGATTTCTTACATTTTGGCTGGTTAGAACAATGAAAGCAATTGTTACTATCCACCTTTCATGTCTCCCCTATTTCCTCATAGATTGCAAGCTTGGAAGCAGGGCCCTCATTCCTCTTGGTATCTGTTGTTTGTGTGATTATTGTTATTCTGTAATTTATTTTATTGTCTGTAAAAGTCCCCTCACTAAAATGTAAGGTGCTGCAGAATATGTTGGTGCTATAGAAAAAATATATTATTACTTATTATCATTACTATTATTAAAGGTCGAATTATAGCGTGTGTGCAGGTCACAAATCAGTCGGTGATGAGGCAAATGAAAGCGCTGCTGCAGCACAGCCAGGCTGCCAAAAGCCTGAGTTGACTTTCTGAAATTTGCACTGATATGCCGCACCTTGGCAAGTACATCCTGCAAGTCAGGATATGTTTTAAAGCAACACTTTCAGCACGTGGGCTATGCATGGAACATGTTTACCAGCTTGCCGTTCTTTAAAGCCGCCACCAAGATACACCCATTATTGCACACAACCAGACCTGGGTGGAGGTTCAGCAGGGAGACCCACTGATCGGTTTGTTTTTTTATAACCTTCAGCAGCTCGGCTGCATTGTGAGCTTTATCACCTAAACACATAAGCTTCAGCAGAGTGTGCTGCCGCTTTGCCAAGGCAATGCTGCAGACCTCCCAACTGGGGAGTGATGGGGAGGCTACTTTCAGTGAGGAGGAGGAAGAGAGACAGGAACTGTAGTACGAGGAGACTGAAACCCTGATGGAAGTTGGGCCCGCAATTCTTGGTGTGGGTAAAATGTCTGATGTCCCAGCCTCTGACTCTGTCCCAGACTCCACCAGGTTCAGACAGTGTGCTATAAGGGAAATGTAGCATCATTGTCCACAAGAACTTGTCCACGTGTCTGTGGTAAAATAGACCTTCCCTGTGACTGTATTGGCCAGCGCACAGCTGATATTGTGTAACACATGCTTATTGACGGCACAGCAGGAAAAATAGTGTCAGGTGGTAATCTAGTGCAGTGAGGCTTCCAGCACTAAGAGGTTGCATAAATACTCATGGGTGGGTCGATATTTCTGCTTTCTGTTAAAAGTCTGGGGCAGGGACAATTGAACGCTGCATTGGGACAATGAACTAGATGTGTTTGCTGACTGTTGTGTATGTGCAACTGCAGGTTGTGGGCAGGAGGCACCAGCGACTCCTTCATGGATAGTAGATTGGGAAGGCTGTAACACTGTGGAAGGGACAGTGGTTTCACCATCAAAGATTTTGTACCCAGGCATTCCTCCCACCTACTGGGGTACTTTTCTGCCATGTGCTTTTGCATGCTAGTGGTGCTCACGTTGGCAGTGTTCTTGACTCTTCTTAGATTGGTTTGGTATATGAAGCAAATTCCAGTTGTTTTGTCTGAAGGAATTTTAAAAAACCTGCCATTCAGGGGAACAACATACTCTTGGCCTGTTATCCCGCCGAATGCTGTGGGCTCTGTGGAACAGATGACTGGCTTCTCCCTCTGGTCAAAGCACTACCTCTTCTTGCCTGCTTTTGTGCTATGGACCAATCCTGTCTCCACTGCTGTGCTCACTAGACGTGCCACCTTGCCTGGTTGAATCAGTTGCCTCATCATCTACCACATCATCTTCCAATTCCACAATCTTATCCTCCTTCTGAGTTGCAATTTTAGGCTGACCTGATGGCAACTGTGCATCATGATTATCCTTCACCTCTTCAGACACGAATTGACCTTCCCAACTGTGGCTTTCTCCTGGCCGTGGGTGCTCAAATGTTTGGGCATCACTGCCCTCCACCTCCTCATTACCCTTTTTAATAGTGCACGTTGAGAGGCCTAATAAATTACAAGGGAGCGCAAATAGTTCCTCAGAGTGGCCAACGTTAGGGTCATATTTCTCCTGGGACTCTTGATGGTGGGAGGAAGGAGGACCATGTTGAGGATTTAGAGGCCCAGCCTCTTGGCTAATGAGACTGGACCATGTGGAAGACTTCGTGGTGCCAATTGTCAACACACTGTAGCTTTTGTCTGCCATCCAACCCATAACATCTTTGCAATTGTCTGGGTTCGTCAGTGGTGTAGCGCACTGACCAAATTTTGACAGGAAGATAGAATGAGATCCAGTCACCTTCTGATCTGTAACATGGCCTTGGCAGGCACCACCACATCCACGTCTCTTAATGTCACCCTTTCTCATATTGAATGCTTTATGCTTATGAAAAAAAAAATTCTGGCATTACTTTTGACAAGTACCCTCACAGAAGTGTTATGTACAAATTCAATATATTTAGCAATGTGTGGCAATTTTTTTTAAGATATCACCTTTATTACACATCACAACAGCAGACTCATGAAAATTAGAGATAAATAGTCATCTCTTGTAATAGCTGCAAAGTGTATTGTGATGCCCCCATTATGGCATCTTTTAGCATGTACAGTCATATGAAAAAGTTTGGGCACCCCTATTAATCTTAAGCTTAATGTTTTACAAAAATTGTTTTTTTTTGCAACAGCTATTTCAGTTTCATATATCTAATAACTGTTGGACACAGTAATGTTTCTGCCTTGAAATGAGGTTTATTGTACTAACAGAAAATGTGCAATCTGCATTCAAACAAAAGTTGACAGGTGCATAAGTATGGGCACCCTTATCATTTTCTTGTTTTAAATACTCCTACCTACTTTTTACTGACTTACTAAAGCACTTTTTTGTAGGTTTTGTAACCTCATTGAGCTTTGAACTTCATAGCCAGGTGTATGCAATCATGAGAAAAGCTACTTAAAGTGGCCACTTGCAAGTTGTTCTCCTGTTTGAATCTCCTCTGAAGAGTGGCATCATGGGCTCCTCAAAACAACTGTCAAATGATCTGAAAACAAAGATTATTCAACATAGTTGTTGAGGGGAAGGATACAAAAAGCTGTCTCAGAGATTTAACCTGTCAATTTCCACTGTGAGGAACATAGTAAGGAAATGGAAGAACACAGGTACAGTTCTTGTTAAGGCCAGAAGTGGCAGGCAGAGAAGAAGAATGGTGAGATCAGTCAAGGACAATCCTCAGACCATCTCCAGAGAGCTGCAGCATCAACTTGCTGCAGATGGTGTCACTGTGCATCGGTCAACTATACAGCACACTGTGTTTTTTTGCTGCCATGCATAACGCCTTTTTGTATTAACAAACAACTCAATCTTGGTTTCATGAGTCCACAGGACCTTCTTCCAAAAAGAAATTGGCTTCTCCAAATGTGCTTTTGCATACCTCAGCCGACTCTGTGGTGTGCTTGCAGAAACTGCTTCTTTCGCATCACTCTCCCATACAGCTTCTCCTTGTGCAAAGTGCGTTGTATAGTTGACCGATGCACAGTGACACCATCTGCAGCAAATTGATGCTGCAGCTCTCTGGAGATGGTCTGAGGATTGTCCATGACTGATCTCACCATTCTTCTTCTCTGCCTTTCTGATGTTTTTCTTGTCCTGCCACTTCTGGCCTTAACAAGAACTGTACCTGTGCTCTTCCATTTCCTTACTATGTTCCTCACAGTGGAAATTGACAGGTTAAACCTCTGAGACAGCTTTTTGTATCCTTCCCCTGAACAACTATGCTGAATAATCTTTGTTTTCAGATCATTAGCCAGTTGTTTTGAGGAGCCCATGATGCCACTCTTTGGAGGAGATTCAAACGGGAGAACAACTTGCAAGTGGCCACTTTAAGTAGCTTTTCTCATGATTGCATACACCTAGCTATGAAGTTCAAAGCTCAGTGAGGTTACAAAACCAAAAAAAGTGCTTTAGTAAGTCAGTAAAAAGTAGGTAGGAGTATTTAAAACAAGAAAATGATAAGGGTGCCCATACTTATGCACCTGTCAACTTTTGTTTGAATGCAGATTGCACATTTTCTGTTAGTACAATAAACCTCATTTCAAGGCAGAAACATTACTGTGTCCAACAGTTATTAGATATATGAAACTGAAATAGCTGTTGCAAAAAACCCAATTTTTATAAAACATTAAGCTTAAGATTAATAGGGGTGCCCAAACTTTTTCATATGACTGTATGATACAGACCCCTTGGGTTAATTTTTGGAAACCTTTGTACATTGTGCAAAGGTCAAATTTCTACTCTCAATCGCTATATATTCTATTATTATAATTTGCTTATTGTAATGCCCTTCTCACAGTCTCCCTTAGTGTGTATATGGTAGCCTGATGTTGATTTCTGGTTGTGCACTTGGACATTTTGTTACATGAATGCATTAATATGCTCCATACAATTATTCAGGTTTCAGCCTTACACATAATAATATGAGTAATGAAACATGCTTTATATATATATGCTGCTAGTTCTAAAATTGTACCCACACGTCCCTTTAACCCCTTCGCGACATCCGCGGTACTAGTACTGCACTGCCGGCACTGCATTTGTGCCAGCCGCAGTACTAGTACGGCGCACCGATCACCGCGATCTCGCACTGAGCGCCGCGGTGATCGGGTGCGGGTGTCAGCTGTATATGACAGCTGAGACCCCGCAGCAATGCCCACGATCGGCGCTAGCGCCGATCGCGGGCATTTAACCCCTCTGATTCCGCTGTCAGTAGTGACAGCGGCATAGAAGGGGATCGCGCAGGGACGGGGGCTCCCTGCGCTCTCCCACCGGAGCAACGCGATGACATCGCATTGCTCCGGTGATCCGGAAGGAGTCTCCGGATCCAAGATGGCTGCGGGACTCCTTCTGGGTCAAGAAATCACCTGGCTAGCCGGCGCCTGCTGAGAGCTGCTGAGAGCAGGTGCCGGAAAGTCAGCTACACTTGCCTGTCAGATCGTTGATCTGACAGAGTGCTATGCACACTGTCAGATCAACGATCTGATCTAATACAGTGATGTCCCACCCTGGGACAATAGTAGAAAGTAAAAAAAAAAGAAATAGAATGTATAAAAAAAAAAAAAAAATCCCCAAATAATGGAAAAAAAAATATTTCCCAGTAAATCCATTTATTTATGTAAATAAAAAACAACAAAAAAAGTACACATATTTGGTATCGCCGCATCCATAATGACCCGCTCTATAAAACTATCCCACTAGTTAACCCCTTCAGTAAACACCGCAAATAAAAAAAAAAAAACAAGGCAAAAAACAACGCTTTATTATCATACCGCCAAATAAAAAGTGGAATAACACGCGATCAAAAAGACGGATATAAATAACTATGGTACCGCTGAAAACGTCATCTTGTCCCGCAGAAAAAAAGCTGCTAAACAGCATCATCAGCAGAAAAATAAAAAAGTTATAGCTCTCAGAATAAAGCGATGCTAAAACAATTATTTGTTTATATAAAATAGTTTTTATTCTGTAAAAGGGCCAAAACACAAAATAATTATATAAATGAGGTATCGCTGTAATCGTACTGACCTGAAGAATAAAGCTGCTTTATCAATTTTACCACACGTGGAACGCTATAAACGTCCCCCCTAAAAGAATTTCAGGAATTGCTGGTTTTTGTTCATTCCGCCTCCCAAAAATCGGAATAAAAAGCGATCAAAAATTGTCATGTGCCTGAAAATGTTACCAATAAAAACGTCAACTGGTCCAGCAAAAAACAAGATCTCACATGACTCTGTGGGCCAAAATATGGATAAATTATAGCTCTCAAAATGTGGTGATGCAAAAACTATTTTTTGCAATAAAAAGCATCTTTTAGTGTGTGATGGCTGCCAACCATAAAAATCTGCCAAAAAAAAGCTATAAAAGTAAATCAAACCCCCCTTCATCACCCCCTTAGTTAGGGAAAAATAATACAATTTAAAAAAATGTATTTATTTCCATTTTCCCATTGGGGTTAGGGTTAGGGTTAGGGTTAGGGCTAAGGTTAGGGTTGGGGTTAGGGCTAGGGTTAGGGCTGGGGTTAGGGTTGGGGTTAGGGTTTCAGTTAGAATTGGGGGGTTTCCACTGTTTAGGTACATCAGGGGCTCTCCAAACGCGACATGGCGTCTGATCTCAATTCCAGCCAATTCTGCTTTGAACAAGTAAAACAGTGCTCCTTCCCTTCTGAGCTCTGCCGTGCGCCCAAACAGTGGTTCCCCCTCAAATACAGGGTATCAGCGTACTCAGCACAAATTGGACAACAACTTTTGTGGTCCAATTTCTCCTGTTACCCTTGGGAAAAAAAAATATGGGGGCTAAAATATCATTTTTGTGGAAAAAAAATATTTTTTATTTTCACGGCTCTGCGTTATAAACTGTAGTGAAACACTTATTGGTTCAAAGTTCTCACAACACATCTAGATAAGTTCCTTGGGGGTCTAGTTTCCAATATGGGGGTCACTTGTGGGGGGTTTCTACTGTTTAGGTACATCAGGGACTCTGCAAATGCAACATGACGCCTGCAGACCAATCCATCTAAGTCTGCATTTCAAACGGCGCTCCTTCCCTTCCGAGTTCTGCCGTGCGCCCAAACAGTGGTTCCCCCCATATATGGGGTATCAGCGTACTCAGCACAAATTGGACAACAACTTTTGTGGTCCAATTTCTCCTGTTACCCTTGGGAAAAAAAATATGGGGGCTAAAATATCATTTTCGTGGAAAAAAAATATTTTTTATTTTCACGGCTCTGCGTTATAAACTGTAGTGAAACACTTGTTGGTTCAAAGTTCTCACAACACATCTAAATAAGTTCCTTGGGGGGTCTAGTTTCCAATATGGGGTCACTTGTGGGGGGTTTCTACTGTTTAGGTACATCAGGGACTCTGCAAATGCAACATGACGCCTGCAGACCAATCCATCTAAGTCTGCATTTCAAACGGCGCTCCTTCCCTTCCGAGCTCTGCCGTGCGCCCAAACAGTGGTTCCCCCCCATATATGGGGTATCAGCGTACTCAACACAAATTGGACAACAACTTTTGTGGTCCAATTTCTCCTGTTACCTTTGGGAAAAAAAATATGGGGGCTAAAATATCATTTTCATGGAAAAAAAATATTTTTCATTTTCACGGCTCTGCGTTATAAACTGTAGTGAAACACTTGTTGGTTCAAAGTTCTCACAACACATCTAAATAAGTTCCTTGGGGGGTCTAGTTTCCAATATGGGGTCACTTGTGGGGGGTTTCTACTGTTTAGGTACATCAGGGACTCTGCAAATGCAACATGATGCCTGCAGACCAATCCATCTAAGTCTGCATTTCAAACGGCGCTCCTTCCCTTCCGAGCTCTGCCGTGCGCCCAAACAGTGGTTTCCCCCATATATGGGGTATTAGCATACTCAGCACAAATTGGACAACAACTTTTGTGGTCCAATTTCTCCTGTTACCCTTGGGGAAAAAAATATGGGGGCTAAAATATCATTTTTGTGAAAAAAAAATTTTTTTTATTTTCACGGCTCTGCGTTATAAACTGTAGTGAAACACTTGTTGGTTCAAAGTTCTCACAACACATCTAGATAAGTTCCTTGGGGGGTCTAGTTTCCAATATTGGGTCACTTGTGGGGGGTTTCTACTGTTTAGGTACATCAAGGACTCTGCAAATGCAACATGACGCCTGCAGACCAACCATCTAAGTCTGCATTTCAAACGGTGCTCCTTCCCTTCCGAGCTCTGCCGTGCGCCCAAACAGTGGTTTCCCCCCATATATGGGGTATCAGCGTACTCAGGACAAATTGGACAATAACTTTTGTGGTCCAATTTCTCCTGTTACCCTTGGGAAAAAAAAATTGCGGGCTAACACATCATTTTGTGGAAAGAAAAAATGATTTTTTAATTTTCACGGTGCTACATTCTAAACTTTAGTGAAACAATTGGGGGTTAAAAGTGCTCACCACACATCTAGATTAGTTCCTTATGGGGTCTTCTTTCCAAAATGTGGTCACTTGTGGGGGGTTTCTACTGTTTAGGCACATCAGTGGCTCTCCAAACGCAACATGGGTTCCGATCTCAATTCCAGCCAATGTTGCATTGAAAAGTCAAACGGCGCTCCTTCCCTTCCGAGCTCTGCCATGCGCTCAAACAGTGGTTTATCCCCATATATGAAGTATCAGCGTACTCAGGACAAATTGCACAACATCTTTTGGGGTCCAATTTATCCTGTTACCCTTGGGAAAATAAAAAATTGGGGGCAAAAAGATCATTTTTTGTGAAAATTAATATGAAATTTTTTTTACAGCTCTACATTATAAATTTCTGTGAAGCACTTGGAGATTCAAAGTGCTCACCACACATCTATATAAGTTCCTTAGGGGGTTTTCTTTCCAAAATGGTGTCACTTGTGGGGGGTTTCTACTGTTTAGGCACGTCAGGGGCTCTCCAAACGCAACATGGGTTCCGATCTCAATTCCAGCCAATTTTGCATTGAAAAGTCAAACGGCGCTCCTTCCCTTCCGAGCTCTGCCATGCGCACAAACAGTGGTTTATCCCCATATATGAAGTATCAGCGTACTCAGGACAAATTTCACAACAGCTATTGGGGTCCAATTTATCCTGTTACCCTTGGGAAAATAAAAAATTTGGGGCGAAAAGATCATTTTTTGTGAAAATTAATATGAAATTTTTTTTAAGGCTCTACATTATAAATTTCTGTGAAGCACTTGGAGATTCAAAGTGCTCACCACACATCTAGATAAGTTCCTTAGGGGGTCTTCTTTCCAAAATGGGGTCACTTGTGGGGGTTTCCACTGTTTAGACACGTCAGGGGCTCTCCAATCGCGACATGGGTTCCAATCCCTTCCGAGCTCTGCCATGTGCCCAAACATTGGTTTACCCCAACATGTGGGGTATCGGCGTACTCAGGACAAATTGTACAACGACTTTTGTGGTCCAATTTCTCCTGTTACCCTTGGTAAGATAAAATAAATTGGATCTGAAGTAAAAATTTTGTGAAAAAAAAAAGTTAAATGTTCAATTTTTTTTAAACATTCCAAAACTTCCTGTGAACACCTGAAGGGTTAATAAAATTTTTGAATGTGGTTTTGAGTACCTTGAGGGGTGCAGTTTTTAAAATGGTGTCACTTTTGGGTATTTTATATCATATAGACCCCTCCAAGTCACTTCAAGTGTGAGGTGGTCCGTAAAAAAAATGGTTTTGCAAATTTTGTTGCAAAAATGAGAAATCGCTGGTCAACTTTTAACCCTTATAACTCCCTAACAAAAAAAAATTATGTTTCCAAAATTGTGCTGATGTAAAGCAGACATGTGGAAAATGTTGTTTATTAACTATATTATGTGATATAACTCTCTAATTTAAGGGCATAAAAACTAAAAATTTGAAAATTGCTAAATTTTCATAATTTTCGACAAATTTCTGTTTTTTTCACAAATAAATGCAAGTCATATCGAAGAAGTTTTACCACTATCATAAAGTACAATATGTCACGAGAAAACAGTGTCAGAATCACCAGGATCCGTTGAAGCGTTTCAGAGTTATGACCTCATAAAATGACAGTGGTCAGAATTGTAAAAATTGGCCCTGTCACTTAGGTGAAAACAGGCTTTCGGGTGAAGGGGTTAAAATAGGGAAATTCAAAATAATACCTCTGTTAGCATATGCCATATACTGCTCATATGTGCAGCACCCCAGTAGGTGTGCAGAACGCTTGGTTACAAAATCTGTGTCTGATGGTGAAACCACTCGCCCTTTGTTACGTCATTCCCTTTCTGCTGTCCAGGATGCCGGTGCTGAGGCCCCCTTGCCACGACCTGCAATTGCACAGACATAAAAGTCTGCAACCATGTCCAGTTTGTTGTCTCAGCGCAGCATTCAGTTGTCCCTTGTCAGCATATACTGTATGTCTGTTCACGTATTGTTAGTTAGATAGGGCCTACATATTCGTTAGCACTTTACATTGTCCGGTGTTGGATAAAGACCATTGCTGATTTTTCCAGGATCCTAAATGAGACTTCTGTCTCTTTATTAAACTGTCGCTTCCTTCACATTTTCTATATTTGGGTCCTTACAAAAAAATGGTCGTGGGGTACCGGCCAGTTTCTGTACGTTTTAAGCACATCTAAGGGATTGGGTTAATACCCTCCACAGACCAATTCAGGCTACAGCCTTCCACATATTGCAACATGGTTATTACCACACTTAGGCCTTTTCCTGAGCGCTCTAGCACTGCCTGTCAGCTGAGTAATACACTCCACAGACCTTGACACTCTCTGGGACATATCCTGTAAATACTCCTGTCGTGATCCGTTGCAGGGTTTAATCCTGATTGCCCTTTTTCTGGGTGGATCATGTCAAGGGTTAACTTTGCTTTGCCTTATTCCTATGCATCCTGCTGGTGGTGTCAGCTATAGTTCTGCCCTCAGCGTGTGAACCTGACTCTGGTAGCTCTTCATTTGTACTGCTATGATCCCTGACTTGGCCCGTGTCTGTTAACTCCCTCTGTCTGCCCTTTTCCCAGCGTTTCCCTGTTTGTCGGTTTTGATTCTCTGGTTTCTGACTTGGCTTGTATTCGGCTTCTGCCTTCTGACTTTGTCTTATCAGCTTCTGACCATTGCTGAACCTCCTGGCTTGTTAATGAGCGCGTGTACTGCTACTGCTGATACCATTTGGTACTTCTGCCTCTGATTGTATTTTGACTCAGCTTGCCTGACCACTCTCTCGCCACTTAGTGTGCCTGTGCTGCTGCTCTGTGGTGCTTCTCTGTGTATGCAGTCTCAGTTCCCTCTCAAGCTCCCTCTGGTGGAGGTCGCATTATACTGCACTGCAGCAGCATGACATTATAGCTGACCCATACATTTAAAGGGATTTCTGCTTTTTATCTCTGCTCTGTTTGCTATGGATCCGCTCCATACCTTGGCGGATCAAATGGACAGTTTGACAGTGATGATACAAGACCTGTTTGTGGAACAGAGGGCCTTGGCCTC
Organism: Ranitomeya variabilis; assembly: GCF_051348905.1. Taxonomy (NCBI): domain Eukaryota; kingdom Metazoa; phylum Chordata; class Amphibia; order Anura; family Dendrobatidae; genus Ranitomeya; species Ranitomeya variabilis. The sequence goes on along the minus strand of NC_135237.1, from coordinate 123,838,600 downwards.
ATCTTATAACCACCTGCAAAGGGAGCTTTCTGACACAGCTACATCATTGCAGACTGACTGTAAGCACTCTAACACTGTAGATTTCTCATTGCACTCTCTTGAACCTACAGTCAAGCTCCCAGATACTTTCTCTGTGGAGAGGGAGAGATTCCATACTTTTAAGGAGAGTTGCAAGCTATTTTTTTCTCTTAGACCCCAATCTTCTGGAGATGAGAGTCAGCGGGTGGGGATAATCATTTCCCTACTGCGGGAGGGACCTCAGTTGTGGGCTTTCTCTTTACCTGCTTCTGCCCCTGAATGTGTGTCTGTGGACAGATTCTTTGAGGCTTTGGGACTGATTTATGATGAACCAGGCCTGGTCAGGGTAGCAGAGTACATGATCATGGGTCTCTCCCAGAATAAACTCACTGCTGAACAGTATTGTTCTGAGTTTAGGCAGTGGTCTGTTGAGGTATCTTGGGGTGACTCTGCTCTGAGATGCCTGTTTGAGAGAGGACTTTCTGATCATCTCCTTCATACGCCACGCAGTTCACTGGAGGAGGACATGACCGAGGCCATTCATATGGACCGGAGGTTACGGGAGAGAGGAATTACCCAGCGTGAGATTCCTGTATTGCCTGCCAAGTCTGAGGTGATGTCATTCAAGGAGATTATGGAAGTTTGTGCCACCAACTTCAAGGAGAAAGAGAGGAAACAAAGACGTGATAGGAAATTATGTTTTTATTGTGGAGATCCAGGACATTGGAAGATGGACTACCCCTCTTGTCCATAGAGTAACAAGCTGCCGAGTCTGGGTGATGGTCTAGGAGGTCATCCAGACTCTCAGGTACCATTTTCATCATTTCAAAAAGTTTTGTTAGAGGTGGAACTGTGTTATGGAGGTGGTCTTGCATCCACTTCAGCGTTTGTGGACTGTGGACCTTCCATGAACTTCACTGACTCTAGTCTGGTGTCCAAGTTAAAGTTAGGGTCAGTTAGGCTAGAGACTCCCATCCATATTGTTGCCATTGATAAGACACTATTGGCTCAAAATGTTTTAAGTTTGTCTCTAAGGAGTTCCTCCTCAAGGTGGGTTCCTTGCCCTTGCACCAGAAACAAATTTAATGTTATGTTATGATTCTGAATAATCTTTCTGAGGGACTAGTGTTGGGGTTCTCATGGTTTGAGAGGCATAATCTTGTTATAGACTGGGGATCTTGTGATATTGTTAAATCGAGTCCTATTTGTCCCATGGTTGTCTTTCTGCTGTTTTTGTGTCTATTAGTCCGGAGGGTAATCCACAGTACCTAAAGAACTTTGGGGACGTGTTCTCTAAAAAAGAGGCTGAGGTCTTACCACCCCATCATCCTTATGATTGTAACATCGATCTTATTCCGGGTTCTAAATTGCCCAAAGCCCATTTGTACAATCTTTCTGGCCCGTAACATACTTCTATGAAAAACTATATCTCTGATAGTCTACGCAAAGGTCACATCCATCCCTTTGTCTCACCTGTGGCCACAGGATTCTTTTTTGCCAAGAAAAAAGATGGTTGTTTACACCCGTGTCTCGATTTCCAGGAACTAAATAAAATTATAGTGAGAAATACCTACCCTCTCCCACTCATTCCTGATCTCTATAACCAATTGTCTGGGGCTGAGTGGTTTTCCAAACATGATATCAGGGGAGCATATAACCTTATTCGCATTCAGGAAGGGGATGAGTGGAAAATGGTATTTCTAACCTCCAAGGGTCTGTTTGAAAATTTGGTCATGCCCTTCGGTCTCACGAATGCACCCCCGGTGTTTCAGAACTTCATGAATGACGTTTTTTCTGATTTTATCGGGTGCTATATGGTTGTATACCTGGATGATATCCTTGTTTTCTCGTCTGACAAGGAATCCCACATTGGTCATTTACATGCTGTTCTTCACAGGTTACGGGGAAATTCTCTGTTCGCTAAATCCGAGTAATGTTTATTCTGTGTCCAGGAGCTTTCTTTTTTGGGGATCATCCTTTCTGTAAACAGCAAAAGCACAAAAAGAGGATTCGGAGATCCTCCAAAAATTTGAAAAAACAGCAACAAAAGGTAGAGATTCTTACCTGCCTAGGCCTCCAAACAAATGTACTAACAGGATGCAGTGGACCCATGTGGTTAAAATGGAAACAACACAGGTGCAGCATAACCGATGAGGCAGCCACTCACCAGCTACCAAACTAATGGAGGGGGTGGCTGCTTGGCACATTGCTGCACATAAAAACTTGTATGTGGCGCTGTTCACACAATGGAGATGCACAGCATCCAGGCAGGCCTAGTAGTGACACCCTTCTATTAGATCAGGCGGGCCTGCCCAGCGCTATCCAAGTGCACCCCATGTGCACAGACACGACAGTTTACAAGTAGAAAAATGGGCCCAACTTCATCCCGAAAAAAGTGCAAAAAACACATAAAAAATTATTATGTGAGGTATTAGTTTATACTCTGGCCAAAATACGCAAGCTCATAACCCACGTCAAGGGTCCTCACCCTTGTTTGGAGGCCTAGGCAGGTAAGAGTCTCTGCCTTTTGTTGCTGTTTTTTCTAATTTTTGGAGGATCTCCGAATCCTCTTTTTGTGCTTTTGCTGTTTAGAGATAGGACTCATAAGCGTGAGGACCCTTGACGTGGGTTATGAGCTTGCGTATTTTGGCCAGAATATAAACTAATACCTCACATTTTTGCCAGTTATTATCAAAAATTCATCAAGGAGTTTTCTCAGGTGGTCAAGCCACTCACTGATCTCACTCGTAACAGAGCTGATCTCAAAGTTTGGTCACCTTTGGCAGTTGAAGCATTTGTTACATTAAAAAACTGTTTTATATCTGCTCCTGTATTGGTTTAGCCTGATCCATCTGAACCATTCATTGTAGAGGTGTACGCATCAAAGGTGGGAGTAGGGGCGGTGTTGTCTCAGGGACCAGTTACTTTGACCAATTTAAGACCAGGTGCCTTTTTCTCCTGGAAGTTTTCTTCTGCAGAGAGGAACTATGACGTCGGTAACTGGGAGTTATTGGCCATAAAATTGGCTTTTGAAGAATGGAGGCATTTTTTGGAGGGGGTGGTTCATCAGATCACGGTGATTATGGACCACAAGAACTTGTATTATATTGAATCTGCCAAACGGTTAACTCCTAGACATGCTATGTGGTCGCTTTTTTTCTCGTTTACATTTTTTAATCACTTTTCGGCCTGGTTCCAAGAATGTCAAGGCTGATGCCTTATCTCTCAGTTTTGATCCAATATCAGCCCCCGAACCTCCTTCCTCCATTCTTCAGCAGGGGGTGGTTGTTGTGGTGGTATCCTCTGAATTGGAGCAGGAGATTTAGAGGGCTCAGTCTCTTGCTCCTCCCTCTTTGCCTGATAATAAGCTCCTTGTTCCGGTTCAGCACCGGTTGAAGGTTCTCTTTGAATTCCACGGTTCTGCTCTCAGTGGACACCCGGGGATCTCAGCCACCTGGAAAGCCATTGCTAAGCTGTTTTGGTGGCCCCCCATGACCTCTGATATCACTGTGTTTGTGTCTGCTTGTGATACCTGTGCCCATGCTAAGAGCTCCCTTAACTGGCTGACTGGGGAATTGGTGCCATTGCCAATTCCAGATAGACCTTGGACTCATTTGTCCATGGAATTTAGCTCTGATCTCCCTCCTTCCAATGGCAAAACTGTAATCTGGGTAGTGGTTGACAGATTCAGTAAACAGGTGCATTTTGTACCTCTGGCAGGATTACCTAATGCTGAAACACTATCTAAGTTGTTTGTTGAGCACGTTGTACGGCTGCATGGTGTGCCTTTGAGTGTGTTTTCTGATAGAGGGGTACAATTTGTGTCCAAATTTTGGAGGGCATTTTGTAAAAGATTGGGTATTTGCTTGAACATCTCTGCTTACCATTCTGAGACCAACGGTCAAATGGAGAGGACCAATCAGTCACTTGAACAGATTTTGAGGTGTCTTGCTACGTCTCAGCAGGATGATTGGTGTTCTTCGCTGCCAGTGGCTGAGTTTGCATTTAACAATCGGATTAACCAGTCCACTGGCACCTTTCCATTCTTCCGTAACTACGGTTTTCACCCCCACTTTGATGTATTTTCTAGGCTAGATTCAGGATGTCCAGGGGCTGATACAGCAGTGCAACGATTGGGGGAGGTGTGGAGGGAGGCCCAGAAGAACATTGGGGAGGCTCAGGGCAGACATAAACTTTTTGCGGATAAGCGACGGTCTGTACGACCTATATTCCTGGTAGGAGATAAAGTGCGGTTGTCTACCAGAAACATTCGTTTAAAGGTTCCTTCTGCTAAGCTAGGTCCCAGGTTTATTGGTCCTTACGAGATCATTGAGATGTCAATCCAGTTGCCCTTCACTTACACTTTCCTCCGTCGCTTCGGATCCCCAATGTGTTCCATAAATCCCTTCTTAAGTCATTTGTACCATCCTCCACTGGGTCTCCATCCCCTCCGCCTCCTGTCTCTGTGGATGGTCAGACCAAGTATGAAGTGGAACGGATTGTGGATTCTCGCATGGTCCGTAGTTCACTTCAGCATTTGGTCCATTGGAGGGGTTATGGTCATGAGGATCGATCTTGGGTCCCGGCGCGATCTGTCAGTGCTAATCAATTGGTTTGAGCATTTCAAGCACATTATCCTGGGAAGTCTGAGGGTCCAGTGACCTCCCCTTGAGAGGAGGGTACTGCCATGATCCATTCCAGGGTTTAATTCTGTCTGCCCTTTTTCCAGGCGGATCATGTCAAGAGTTAACTTTGCTCTGCCTCATTCTGGGTTCAGGTTTGCTATTTAGCTCATAAACATCCTGCTGGCAGTCTCAGCTATAGTTCTGCCTTCGGTGTGTGAACCTGACTCTGGTAGCTCTTGATTTGTCCTGCTTTGATCCCTGACTTGCCCCATGTCTGTTGACTCCCTCTGTCTGCCTTTTCCCAGCCTTTCCCTCTTTGTTGGTTTTGATTCTCTGGTTTCTGACTTGGCTTGTATTCAGACTCGCTTCAGCCTTCTGACTTTGTCTTATCTTCTTCTGACCATTGCTGAACCTCCTGGATTGTTCCTGACCGCATGTACTGCTGATCCCTTTTGGTACTTCTGCCTCTGATTGTATTTTGACTCGGCTTGTCTGACCACTCTCTCACTCTGAGGTGCTTCTCTGTGTATGCAGTCTCACTTTCCTATCAAGTCCCTCTGGTGGAGGTTGCATTATACTGCACTCCAGCAGCATGACAACTCCAATGTTGCTAGGGGCGTGGCTTGCAGGGGACAGGAGCGGACATGCTTCTGCATAGCTCCTGATAATCCTCTATTTTCAGCTACTTTAGCTTACTTATTTGGGGTATATGTGGTCCTAAAACCTGTAAGAATATGCCTAAACTGGGAAATAATAAGATAAAAGATGGCACATCAAAAAAATCTCCTTTGCAGAGATGGGGAGGTACCGGAGGGAAGCCTAATGGAGACCTGTGTTCCCCTGAGGTAAAAGTAACTGGACATTTACCTCATAAATTGGATCACTGCCAAAACCCAACGGTATCAAAGCTTTATAGATCTAAGAAGACCTGTCAGACATCAGTAATAAAGACTCCTGCTCTTATTGGGGCTCCGATATCCGCTGATCGTGACCCGGGGGGAAGGCGGGTGAGCGCGACGGACACTGAGACTGTGACGCAGCAGAAAGGAAAAAACGATGATACTGCAAAGTTTCCTGACCTTACCGAGGCTCTGGTGCCGGCTGACAGAGATTTGAGGAGGCTACAGCAGACTGTGATGGTTCCTGGAACTGTGCCAGTCGACACAGACCTGAGGAGATGCAGGGAAGCAGCGAGAATTCCAGGTAATGTGATGCATCAGAGAAGACAGAGAGATGAATCGCCCTCTTCAGCACTACACAGTCTCTGCAGGTTCTCCTCTGCTTACCATGACTCAGGAGGAAGCCTCAGACATGACGCCCCAGAGTTCATCCCAAAGGTAATAGAAGGTGAGGGAGGATGGAGTCTAACAATGGTGATAAAGGGGGAAGGGAGTGCTGCAAAGCAGCGAAGCCTGTCAAAGGAGTTCCATTCTGACAGGATAATGAGAGAATCCTCAGAGGCTCATCATATACAGCAGGTCCCAGAGGGGAAGGTTATCTTGTTTACACAAAATGAAGGAAAACAGAGAAAGGTTGTCAGGAATGACACTTCTCGCCGACCATCTGATAAGATAAGCAGAATACCAATACTTACATCCAAAATTCCTCATCACCTAATATATTGAGCTATAACATTACCGAAGGACACATGACGAAACTACAGTTAAACGGGGCCAAATGTCTACCTAATGGGAAGGATGTAAGTTTGCAACTTGGTTATTTACCAGGAGAACATATCCTGTCTAATTCTATACAGATTACCAGAGACTACAATTTGGAGAAAATTAAAGGGATGTTTCCCAATGTAACTTCCTGTTCTCCTGAATATGCAAAGAAACAATAAATACCTTCTCCAAAGACGAATATATTTTATCTCATAAAGATTTAGAAAATAATCTGGATCAATTAAATGGGTCCCTCAACTTATTGGGACATTTGGAGAGTATTCATTCTGAGGAATTTTTTGAAGAGATGAATTCTTTTGGTTATATAGGTGGTTATTCATCCAACGACATGCATCCTGATGATATCTCATCCTTATATTCATTTCCTTCCTCAGAAGATTCAAAAAGTTGTGAAAATTCCGAAGCCATAGGAGAATTTCCACAAAAAAATGATTCTGGAAAATTGGTACAAAGAGAACTAGAAGAGCAATGCGCTTCTCATAGTTCATTAATAAACAATATACAAGCCACTGAGGATCATCCATTAGAAAATTTCATGATCAACATGTGCAAGGCCCTTTTATTATCGGTGAATATTCTAAGAAAATATTTTATTAAAGATAACAACTCAAAAATATCTTCTGAAAGCAAAACAGAATTTGTTGATTCTACGCATTTGAATATAGCTAAGGCATCAGAGACTTTCATCAAGAAACTTTTTAAAGATACTTTTTCGCACATAGCTGATGCTACACTCTCAAATATTAAAGGGGTATCTAACAGATCTTCCGATGTCACAGAAAGAATTAATTCTTCATACAAAATTTACGAGACTTCACACACTAAAGGAATGCAGGATCTCCCTACAATCTCAGATTCATTGGAAAACATCCAAAAGGATATTACTTCCTTCAGAAACAGTCTAGCTAATTTGGAAGACTTCAAAAGGAAAAACAATGTGAAGATCAGAGGGATTCCAAAGTCGGTCCAAAACTTCCAGTTAAGGGATTAAATTTCTTCGCTAATTTCTCATCTAATTCCTAATGCCAAAGGGGAAAACTTAATTGAAAAGGCCTTTAGAGTACGCAGGCCATCTGCTCTTCCATCTGATGTTGCTACAGATGTTATTGTCTCATTTTACCCCAACTGGGTAAGAAACACACTACTGGGTATATCAAAAGAGCCAAGATTCCCCTCTTCTCCGTATAGTCATTTAACCTTTTTTAAAGACCTATCTAAAGAAACTCTGCAAAAGCAGAACTTATTTCAATCCACTACACGTGATCTTCTAAAAGCCAGAATACCCTACAATTGGACTCAGTTCTCTACGCTACAAATTAAATTTGCATATAAACTGATTACTATTTCTTCTCCAATGGAAGGAGTTGACTTCCTGAAATGTGCCGACATAGTTTCCTCCGTGGGCTCTCCTGGTCTCCTTTCTATGTCCAAATCAAACCTACGTCCCAAGGGAAAAGTACTACAATCAACATTTATTGAAGCCGGTAACTTTATTATTCGGGTTCCTAGAAAAGCTGCTTTCCATTTATTTCTCAATTGTGGTTTGTAAATGAACCGTACTTTGCCCCCACAAAGTCCTAGGATCACTGTTATGAATTGGTGGTTTAGGAGCAACATGGGATGAGCTCTGGAGGAGGTGGTACCTGTACTAACCGCAGTTCCTGAGCTTATCACAACACTAGAAGTAGCCGTGGGATGTTCCTGTCACTCCCTAGACACCTCGTCACAGCCGGAGGACTAACTACCCCTAAAGATGGAAACAGGAAAGCTATCTTGCCTCAGAGAAAATCCCCAAAGGAAAGGCAGCCCCCCACAAATATTGACTGTGAGTGGAGAGGGAAATGACATACGCAGAATGAAATCAGAATGTAGCAAAGGAGGCCAGTCTAGCTAGATAGATAGAACAGGACAGAATACTGTGCGGTCAGTATAAAAAAACTAGAAAAATCCACCACAGAGTTTACAAAAATCTCCACACCTGACTAAAGGTGTGGAGGGTAAGTCTGCTTCCCAGAGCCTCCAGCTAAACTGAATAAATCCATATTGACAAGCTGGACAAGAAAAAACATAGAAAGAGCTGAACGATTAAGTCCACAATATGTGGACAGCAAAAGAACAAGCAAGGACTTATCTTTGATGAACTGGTCAGAATATCAGGGAAATCCAAGCAGAGATGTGAATCCAACCAGGAACCATTGACAACTGGCCCAGGCTGAAGGATAGAGCCAGGATAAATAGCCGAGCCAGAAAGACGATCAGTGGAAGCAGCTGCTGACTGCTAAATCCAAGGAGCAGGAGTTCCACTCAAAACCACCGGAGGAGCCCAAGAGCAGAACTCACAAAAGTGCCACTTACAACCACTGGAGGGAGCCCAAGAGCGGAATTCACAACAGTACCCCCCCTTGAGGAGGGGTCACCGAACCCTCACCAGAGCCCCCAGGCCGATCAGGGTGAGCCAAGTGAAAGGCACGAACCAAATCGGCGGCATGAACATCGGAGGCAACAACCCAAGAATTATCCTCCTGGCCATAACCCTTCCACTTGACAAGACACTGAAGCCTCCGCCTCGAAAAATGAGAATCCAAAATTTTCTCCACCAAATATTCCAACTCCCCCTCAACCAACACCGGGGCAGGAGGATCAACCGAGGGAACAACGGGCACCACATATCTCCGCAACAAAGGTCTAAAGATCTAGGGAAAACATTATGGATGGCAAAAGAGGCTGGAAGGGCCAAACGAAAAGACACTGGATTGATAATCTCAGAAATCTTATAAGGACCAATAAACCGAGGCTTGAACTTAGGGGAAGAAACCTTCATAGGAACATGACGAGAAGATAACCAGACTAAATCCCCCACCCGAAGCCGGGGACCAACACACAGACGGCGGTTAGCAAAACGTTGAGCCTTTTCCTGAGACAACATCAAATTGTCTACCACATGAGTCCAAATCTGCTGTAACCTGTCCACCACCGAATCTACACCAGGACAATCAGAAGGCTCAACCTGCCCCGAAGAAAAACGAGGATGAAAACCAAAATTACAAAAGAAAGGCGAAACCAAAGTAGCCGAACTAGCCCGATTATTAAGGGCAAACTCGGCCAACGGCAAGAAAGCCACCCAATCATCCTGATCAGCAGACACAAAGCATCTCAAATAGGTTTCCAAGGTCTGATTAGTTCGCTCAGTTTGGCCATTTGTCTGAGGATGGAACGCCGAAGAAAAAGACAAATCAATGCCCATCCTAGCACAAAAGGCCCGCCAAAACCTAGAAACAAACTGGGAACCTCTGTCAGACACAATATTCTCCAGAATGCCATGCAAACGAACCACATGCTGAAAAAACAATGGAACCAAATCATAGGAGGAAGGCAATTTAGGCAAAGGTACCAAATGGACCATTTTAGAGAACCGGTCACAAACCACCCAGATAACAGACATCTTCTGGGAAACAGGAAGATCCGAAATAAAATCCATGGAAATATGCGTCCAGGGCCTCTCAGGGACCGGCAAAGGCAAAAGCAACCCACTAGCGCGGGAACAGCAAGGCTTGGCCCGGGCACAAGTCCCACAGGACTGCACAAAAGAACGCACATCCCGTGACAAGGAAGGCCACCAAAAGGACCTAGCGACCAAATCTCTGGTACCAAAAATCCCAGGATGACCAGCCAACACTGAAGAATGAACCTCAGAAATTACCTTACTAGTCCATCTATCAGGAACAAACAGCTTCCCCACTGGACAGCGGTCAGGTTTATCAGCCTGAAATTCCTGAAGCACTCACCGCAAATCAGGGGAGATGGCAGAAAGAATCACCCCTTCCTTAAGAATGCCAACTGGCTCAAGGACTCCAGGAGAATCAGGCAAAAAACTTCTAGAGAGGGCATCAGCCTTAACATTCTTAGATCCCGGAAGATACGAGACCACAAAATCAAAATGGGAGAAAAACAGGGACCATCGAGCCTGTCTAGGGTTCAGCCGCTTGGCTGACTCGAGGTAAATCAGATTCTTATGATCGATCAAGACCACAACGCGGTGCTTGGCTCCCTCAAGCCAATGTCGCCACTCCTCAAATGCCCACTTCATAGCCAACAACTCCCGATTGCCAACGTCATAATTGCGCTCCGCAGGCGAAAACTTTCTGGAAAAAAAGGCACACGGTTTCATCAAAGAACCATCAGAATTCCTCTGAGACAAAACGGCCCCTGCCCCAATCTCAGAAGTGTCAACCTCAACCTGAAAAGGAAGAGAAACATCCGGCTGACGCAACACAGGGGCAGAAGTAAATCGGCGTTTAAGCTCCTGAAAGGCCTCAACCGCCGCAGAGGACCAATTCATCACATCAGCGCCTTTCTTCATCAAATCGGTCAGGGGCTTAACCACACTGGAAAAGTTGGCAATGAAACAGCGATAAAAATTAGCAAAGCCCAAAAATTTCTGAAGGCTCTTCACCGATGTGGGTTGAATCCAGTCATGAATGGCTTGGACATTAACAGGATCCATTTCTATAGACGAGGGAGAAAAAATAAAACCCAAAAAAGAGACCTTCTGAACTCCAAATAGGCACTTAGACCCCTTCACAAATAAAGCATTATCACAAAGGATCTGGAATACCATTCTGACCTGCTTCACATGAGACTCCCAATCATCGGAAAAAATCAAAATATCATCCAAATACACAATCATGAATTTATCAAGATAATTGCGGAAAATATCATGCATGAAGGACTGAAATACAGAAGGAGCATTAGAAAGCCCGAAAGGCATCACAAGGTATTCAAAATGGCCTTCGGGCGTATTAAATGCAGTTTTCCATTCGTCACCCTGTTTAATACGAACAAGATTATATGCCCCTCGAAGGTCAATCTTAGTAAACCAACTAGCCCCCTTAATCCAAGCAAACAAATCAGAAAGCAAAGGTAAAGGGTATTGGAATTTGACCGTGATCTTATTAAGAAGGCGATAATCAATACAGGGTCTCAAGGAGCCATCCTTCTTGGCAACAAAAAAGAATCCCGCTCCCAATGGTGACGAAGACGGCCGAATGTGCCCCTTTTCCAAAGACTCCTTGACATAACTCCGCATGGCGGCATGCTCTGGCACAGAGAGATTGAAAAGTTGGCCCTTAGGGAACTTACAGCCATGAATCAAGTTAATAGCACAATCACAGTCCCTATGTGGAGGAAGGGAACTGGACTTGGGCTCATCAAATACATCCTGGAAATCCGACAAAAACTCAGGGACTTCAGAAGAGGGGGAAGAGGAAATTGACATCAAAGGAACGTCACAATCTACCCCTTGACAACCCCAACTAGTCACAGACATAGATTTCCAATCCAGCATCCTGCAACCATGGAAAACCCAGTACAACAACATCATGCAAGTTATGCAACACCAGAAAACGGCAATCTTCCTGATGTGCTGGATCCATACACATGGTCAGCTGAGTCCAATACTGAGGTTTATTCTTGGCCAATGGTGTAGCATCAATGCCCCTCAAAGGAATAGGGCTCTGCAAAGGCTGCAAGGAAAAACCACAGCGCCTGGCGAATTCCAAGTCCATTAAGTTCAGGGCAGCGCCTGAATCCACAAATGCCATGACAGAAAAGGACGATAATGAGCAAATCAGGGTCACAGATAAAAGAAATTTAGGCTGTACAGTACTGATGGTAACAGACCTAGCGACCCTCTTAGTACGCTTAGGGCAATCAGAAATAACATGAGCAGAATCACCACAGTAAAAACACAGCTTATTCTGACGTCTGAATCCCTGCCGTTCTGCTCTAGTCAAAATCCCATCACATTGCATAGGCTCAGGACTCCACTCAGAGGACACTGCCATATGGTGCACAACTTTGCGCTCGTGCAGGCGCCGATCAATCTGAATGGCTAGAGACATAGATTCGCTCAAACCAGCGGGTGTGGGGAACCCCACCATAACATCTTTAAGGGCTTCAGAAAGACCCTTTCTGAAAATTGCTGCCAGAGCATCCTCATTCCATTTAGTGAGCACAGACCATTTTCTAAATTTCTGGCAGTATAATTCTGCCGCTTCCTGACCCTGACATAGGGCCAACAAGGTTTTTTCTGCATGATCCACAGAATTAGGTTCATCATACAATAATCCGAGCGCTTGAAAAAATGCGTCTACATTAAGCAATGCTGGATTCCCTGATTCAAGGGAGAATGCCCAGTCCTGAGGGTCACCACGCAGCAGAGAGATGACAATCTTAACCTGCTGAATGGGATCACCAGAGGAACGGGGTTTCAAAGCAAAAAACAATTTGCAGTTATTTTTAAAGTTCAAAAACTTAGATCTGTCCCCAAAAAACAAATCAGGAGTAGGAATTTTAGGCTCTAAAGCCGGAGTCTGGACAACATAATCTTGGATACTCTGTACTCTTGCAGCAAGTTGATCCACACGAGAAAACAAACCCTGAACATCCATGCCAGCGCCAAAATCCTGAACCACCCAGAGATTAAGAGGAAAAAAAAAAACACAAAACAGACTGCAAAAAAAAAATGGCTCAGAACTTTTTTTTTCTTCTTTTGAGATGCATTTAATTCATTTTTGGCCAGTTGTACTGTTATGAACTGGTGGTTTAGGAGCAACATGGGACGAGCTCTGGAGGAGGTGGTACCTGTACTAACCGCAGTTCCTGAGCTTATCACAACACTAGAAGTAGCCGTGGGATGTTCCTGTCACTCCCTAGACACCTTGTCACAGCCGGAGGACTAACTACCCCTAAAGATGGAAACAGGAAAGCTATCTTGCCTCAGAGAAAATCCCCAAAAGAAAGGCAGTCCCCCACAAATATTGACTGTGAGTGGAGAGGGAAATGACATACACAGAATGAAATCAGAATGTAGCAAAGGAGGCCAGTCTAGCTAGATAGATAGAACAGGACAGAATACTGTGCGGTCAGTATAAAAAACTAGAAAAATCCACCACAGAGTTTACAAAAATCTCCACACCTGACTAAAGATGTGGAGGGTAAGTCTGCTTCCCAGAGCCTCCAGCTAAACTGAATAAATCCATATTGACAAGCTGGACAAGAAAAAACATAGAAAGAGCTGAACGATTAAGTCCACAATATGTGGACAGCAAAAGAACAAGCAAGGACTTATCTTTGCTGAACTGGTCAGAATATCAGGGAAATCCAAGCAGAGATGTGAATCCAACCAGGAACCATTGACAACTGGCCCAGGCTGAAGGATAGAGCCAGGATAAATAGCCGAGCCAGAAAGATGATCAGTGGAAGCAGCTGCTGACTGCTAAATCCAAGGAGCAGCAGTTCCACTCAAAACCACCGGAGGGAGCCCAAGAGCAGAACTCACAAAAGTGCCACTTACAACCACCGGAGGGAGCCCAAGAGCGGAATTCACAACAGATCACCTTTAGGTGATTCCAGACAGGACAGGACCTTATATACATCATACAACGTACTTACTTTTTTATTGAGAAGCGACAGTTATATTAGGTTTGATACTGAGCTACGTTTAATCAATTTGAGTAAGCTACAGTATATTTATGTATGCCTGTCTTTTCATTTCCTTTCACCCTTTTTTCCCTTACCCTTCACCTCTATTAAATTTATAAAATCAATAAAATTTGTTGGAAAAACAACTCCATTGTTGCTCAAAACCATGCAAAAGATACATTTTGCCTGGTTGGGTAGGTTCCAGAAGAAGTACTTGGTCTTCTGCAGATTGGTCAAAGGCACTCCTCTCTGTTTCCCTTGAGGAGGCTGCTTCCAAGTAAAATGAGGCTTGTACATGTTCCTGACATGGATTTCAGGCCTGCCAGACTGACCACAATACAGGCCCTCTTTTGCAAACAGTGTATTCAGAATTTAATTCTAATGCTTTTGGAGTCTGGTAGAATCCAATTTCCTGCCAAATTATATTGTATTATTTTCACCTTACAGTGGCTTCACCCGCTATGACAGTGGTTTAATTGGGATCCGGTGGCAAAAATTAACTGTGAACCTTACAAAATGCAGGATTCACAGCATCTGGTGGCCCACTGATATTAAAAGAAAGGGCAGCATAATGACATGGTGATGGACATGGTGGTGGTGATGGGCAAAGCCCAAAATTCAAATGGGCATGTGTCTGCAATGGCATTGTAAAGGGATGGGGAATTGTTATGACCCCAATGGCGAGGGTCTCAGAGGAACGTGGAAGTCTGCTGAATACAAAAATCCAGCTCATAGGGCAGTGGTAGCTGGGTTGACCATATATCTACTCCTAACGCCAACACTAGAAGTAGCCGGGGATCATTCCTACGTTGATTCTAGATGACACGCTCCAGCCGGAGAATCTAGCTACCCCTAGTAGAGGAAAACAAAAGACCTTTCTTGCCTCCAGAGAAGGGGACCCCAAAGCTGGATAGAAGCCCCCCACAAATAATAACGGTGAGGTAAGAGGAAATGACAAACACAGAAATGAACCAGGTTTAGCACAGAGAGGCCCGCTTACTGATAGCAGAATAAAGAAAGGTAACTTATATGGTCAACAAAAACCCTATCAAAATCCACACTGGAAATTCAAGAACCCCCGAACCGTCTAACGGTCCGGGGGGAGAACACCAGCCCCCTAGAGCTTCCAGCAAAGGTCAGGATATATATTTGGAACAAGCTGGACAAAAATACAAAACCAAAACAAAATAGCAAAAAGCAAAAAGCGGACTTAGCTGATATAACTGGAACCAGGATCAGTAGACAAGAGCACAGCAGACTAGCTCTGATAACTACGTTGCCAGGCATTGAACTGAAGGTCCAGGGAGCTTAAATAGCAACACCCTTAACTAACGACCCAGGTGCGGATAAAAGGAATGACAGAAAAACCAGAGTCAAAAAACTAGTAACCACTAGAGGGAGCAAAAAGTAAATTCACAACAGTACCTCCCCCTTAGTGAGGGGTCACCGAACCCTCACCACGACCACCAGGGCGATCAGGATGAGCGGCATGAAAGGCACGAACTAAATCGGCCGCATGAACATCAGAGGCGACCACCCAGGAATTATCCTCCTGACCATAGCCCTTCCACTTGACCAGGTACTGAAGCCTCCGCCTGGAGAGGCGAGAATCCAAGATCTTCTCCACCACGTACTCCAACTCGCCCTCAACCAACACCGGAGCAGGAGGCTCAGCAGAAGGAACTATAGGCACAATGTACCGCCGCAACAAGGACCTATGAAATACATTGTGAATAGCAAACGACACAGGAAGATCCAGACGAAAAGATACAGGATTAAGGATTTCCAATATCTTGTAAGGCCCAATAAAACGAGGTTTAAATTTGGGAGAGGAGACCTTCATAGGAACAAAGCGGGAAGAAAGCCATACCAAATCCCCAACGCGTAGTCGGGGACCCACACCGCGGCGGCGGTTGGCAAAGCGCCGAGCCCTCTCCTGTGACAACTTCAAGTTGTCCACCACATGATTCCAGATCCGCTGCAACCTATCCACCACAGAATCCACCCCAGGACAGTCAGAAGGCTCCACATGACCCGAAGAAAAGCGAGGATGGAAACCAGAGTTGCAGAAAAAAGGCGAAACCAAGGTGGCGGAACTAGCCCGATTATTAAGGGAAAACTCAGCCAACGGCAAGAATGTCACCCAATCGTCCTGATCAGCAGAGACAAAACACCTCAAATAAGCCTCCAAAGTCTGATTGGTTCGCTCCGTCTGTCCATTAGTCTGAGGATGGAAAGCAGACGAAAACGACAAATCAATGCCCATCCTACTACAAAAGGATCGCCAGAATCTGGAAACGAACTGGGATCCTCTGTCTGACACAATATTCTCAGGGATGCCGTGCAAACGAACCACGTTCTGGAAAAACACAGGAACCAGATCGGAAGAGGAAGGCAGCTTAGGCAAAGGAACCAAATGGACCATCTTTGAGAAGCGATCACATATCACCCAGATAACGGACATGCCCTGGGATAGCGGAAGATCAGAAATGAAATCCATGGAGATATGTGTCCAAGGTCTCTTCGGGACAGGCAAGGGCAAGAGCAAACCGCTGGCACGAGAACAGCAAGGCTTAGCTCGAGCACAAGTCCCACAGGACTGCACAAATGACCGCACATCCCTTGACAAGGAAGGCCACCAAAAGGACCTGGCCACCAGATCTCTGGTGCCAAAAATTCCCGGGTGACCTGCCAACACCGAGGAATGAACCTCGGAAATGACTCTGCTGGTCCACTTATCCGGGACAAACAGTCTGTCAGGTGGACAAGACTCAGGCCTATCAGCCTGAAATCTCTGCAACACACGTCGCAGATCCGGAGAAATAGCTGACAAGATAACTCCATCTTTAAGAATACCAACAGGATCAGCGACTCCAGGAGCATCAGGCACAAAGCTCCTAGAAAGAGCATCGGCCTTCACATTCTTTGAACATGGTAAATACGAGACAACAAAATCAAAGCGGGAGAAAAACAATGACCAGCGGGCCTGTCTCGGATTAAGGCGTTTAGCAGACTCGAGATACATCAGATTTTTGTGATCAGTCAAGACCACCACACGATGCTTAGCACCCTCGAGCCAATGACGCCACTCCTCAAATGCCCATTTCATGGCCAACAACTCCCGATTGCCCACATCATAATTTCGCTCGGCAGGCGAAAACTTCCTAGAGAAAAAGGCACAAGGTTTCATAACAGAGCAACCAGGGCCTCTCTGCGACAAAACGGCCCCTGCTCCAATCTCTGAAGCATCCACCTCAACCTGAAAGGGAAGTGAGACATCGGGCTGGCACAAAACAGGCGCCGAAGTAAACCGGCGTTTCAACTCCTGGAAAGCCTCCACGGCAGCAGGAGCCCAGTTAGCTACATCGGAGCCCTTCTTGGTCATATCCGTCAAAGGTTTCACAATGCTAGAAAAATTAGCGATAAAACGACGGTAGAAGTTAGCGAAACCCAAGAACTTCTGTAGACTCTTAACTGACGAGGGCTGAGTCCAATCAAGAATAGCTCGGACCTTGACTGGGTCCATCTCCACAGCAGAAGGGGAAAAAATGAACCCCAAAAAGGGAACCTTCTGTACACCAAAGAGACACTTTGAGCCCTTGACAAACAAAGAATTTTCACGCAAAATTTTAAAGACCAACCTGACCTGCTCCACATGCGAATCCCAATTATCAGAAAAAACCAAAATATCATCCAGATAAACAATCAAAAATTTATCCAGATACTTCCGGAAAATGTCATGCATAAAGGACTGAAAAACTGAAGTCGCATTGGAGAGCCCAAAAGGCATCACCAAGTACTCAAAATGACCTTCGGGCGTATTGAATGCGGTTTTCCATTCATCACCTTGCTTAATGCGCACAAGGTTGTACGCACCACGAAGATCTATCTTGGTGAACCACTTGGCACCTTTAATCCGGGCAAACAAGTCAGACAACAGCGGTAAAGGATACTGAAATTTGACAGTGATCTTATTTAAAAGCCGATAATCAATACAAGGTCTCAAAGATCCGTCCTTTTTTGCCACAAAAAAGAATCCCGCACCAAGAGGGGAAGAAGACGGACGAATATGTCCTTTCTCTAGAGACTCCTTGATATATGAACGCATAGCGGTATGTTCAGGTACCGACAGATTAAACAGTCTTCCCTTAGGAAATTTACTGCCTGGGATCAAATCTATAGCACAGTCACAGTCCCTATGAGGAGGCAGTGCACTGGACTCAGACTCACTGAAGACATCCTGATAATCAGACAAATACTCCGGAACTTCCGAAGGCGTAGAAGAAGCAATAGACACAGGCAGGGAATCCCCATGAATACCACGACAGCCCCAACTTGAGACTGACATAGCCTTCCAGTCCAGGACTGGATTATGGGTCTGTAACCATGGCAGCCCTAAAACAACCAAATCATGCATTTTATGTAAAACCAGGAAACGTATCACCTCGCGGTGTTCAGGAGTCATGCACATGGTAACCTGTGTCCAATACTGGGGTTTATTTGCTGCCAATGGCGTAGCATCAATACCCCTAAGAGGAATAGGATTTTCTAATGGTTCAAGAGTAAAACCACAGTGCTTAGCAAATGACAGATCCATAAGACTCAGGGCAGCACCTGAATCTACAAACGCCATGACAGGAAAAGACGACAGTGAGCAAATCAAAGTTACAGACAGAATAAATTTAGGTTGCAAATTACCAACGGTGACAGGACTAACAACCTTAGCTATACGTTTAGAGCATGCTGAGATAATATGTGTAGAATCACCACAGTAGTAGCACAAGCCATTCCGGCGTCTATGAATTTTCCGCTCATTTCTAGTCAGGATTCTATCACATTGCATTAAATCAGGTGTCTGTTCAGACAACACCATGAGGGAATTTGCGATTTTTCTATCACATTGCACCGAATTAGGTGTCTGTTCAGACAACACCATGAGGGAATTTGCGGTTTTGCGCTCCCGCAACCGCCGGTCAATTTGAATAGCCAGTGCCATAGTATCATTCAGACCTGTGGGAATGGGAAAACCCACCATAACATTCTTAATGGCTTCAGAAAGGCCATTTCTAAAATTAGCGGCCAGTGCACACTCGTTCCAATGTGTCAGCACGGACCATTTCCGAAATTTTTGGCAGTACACTTCAGCCTCGTCCTGCCCCTGAGACATAGCCAGCAAGGCCTTTTCTGCCTGAATCTCAAGATTGGGTTCCTCATAAAGTAAACCGAGCGCCAGAAAAAACGCATTAATATCAGCCAATGCCGGATCTCCTGGCGCCAGCGAAAAAGCCCAATCCTGAGGGTCGCCCCGTAAGAACGAAATAACAATTTTTACTTGCTGAGCAGAGTCTCCAGATGAACAGGGTCTCAGGGACAAAAACAATTTACAATTATTCACAAAATTCCTAAACTTAAACCTGTCTCCGGAAAACAGTTCAGGAATCGGTATTTTAGGTTCTGACCTAGGATTACTGATAACATAGTCTTGTATGCCCTGCACACGAGTAGCCAGCTGGTCCACACTTGTAATCAAGGTCTGGACATTCATGTCTGCAGCAAGCATAGCCACTCTGAGGTAAAGGGGAAGAAGAAAAAAAAAAAAAAACTCAGAATCTTCTTTCTTATAATCCCTCTTCTGCAATGCATTAAACATTTAATACTGGCCTGGCAAACTGTTATGACCCCAATGGCGAGGGTCTCAGAGGAACGTGGAAGTCTGCTGAATACAAAAATCCAGCTCATAGGGCAGTGGTAGCTGGGTTGACCATATATCTACTCCTAACGCCAACACTAGAAGTAGCCGGGGATCATTCCTACGTTGATTCTAGATGACACGCTCCAGCCGGAGAATCTAGCTACCCCTAGTAGAGGAAAACAAAAGACCTTTCTTGCCTCCAGAGAAGGGGACCCCAAAGCTGGATAGAAGCCCCCCACAAATAATAACGGTGAGGTAAGAGGAAATGACAAACACAGAAATGAACCAGGTTTAGCACAGAGAGGCCCGCTTACTGATAGCAGAATAAAGAAAGGTAACTTATATGGTCAACAAAAACCCTATCAAAATCCACACTGGAAATTCAAGAACCCCCGAACCGTCTAACGGTCCGGGGGGAGAACACCAGCCCCCTAGAGCTTCCAGCAAAGGTCAGGATATATATTTGGAACAAGCTGGACAAAAATACAAAACCAAAACAAAATAGCAAAAAGCAAAAAGCGGACTTAGCTGATATAACTGGAACCAGGATCAGTAGACAAGAGCACAGCAGACTAGCTCTGATAACTACGTTGCCAGGCATTGAACTGAAGGTCCAGGGAGCTTAAATAGCAACACCCTTAACTAACGACCCAGGTGCGGATAAAAGGAATGACAGAAAAACCAGAGTCAAAAAACTAGTAACCACTAGAGGGAGCAAAAAGTAAATTCACAACAGGGAATATGTATTCCACTATTTTGCTAACTATTTTGCATGAGAGAGGGACCTCTCAAATGTAGGAGTGAGAGCGCTCCCAAATGTATGAGACAGGGCCACCTGGAGGCCCTTACCAGGCTCAGGTTTCACGGCACCTGCTGGCACTCTGCAAATTGTAAACACGGTCCGCATAACGACATGGCTGTGGACATGGTGGTGGCAAGCGAAGCCCAAAATTCAAATGAGCATGTTTGAAATAGCATTGTCTAGGGATGGTGAATATGTATTCCACTATTTGGCGTGAGGAAGGGACCTCTCAAATGTAGGAGTGAGAGCCCTCACAAATGTTAAAAGAAAAACTAAAGCCAAAATGCTCCGCATGAACATATGCTAAAGGGGAAGTGTTTTTTGGATTCTTATTTAGCTTTATATACACGTAATAATGAAGGAAAAATGTTTCTTAGCATTTTTCCCTTTAGAAAAAAATTAGGATTGGTTTGGTAGGTCTTTTTAAAAATTCGTAAAACGGGCGCAATAGTCTGAAAACATTATTTCCAGATACCATATGTAAGTCAGAAAGGAATGCAGGCATATTCTCCATGCCATTCCCATTTAGTTTTAGCTCTTTCCCATCCATTTCAGCTTTTTTCCCATGCCCTCAGACATGTTTGATGGGTCCAGCAGAAAAATATTTGGCTTTCCCACTGATTTGCTTTGGATTCGTTATTCGGTACAAATACACGTACTGTATATTAGAAATTATTTGTGCCGATTTTCCCAAATCCAAATATTTCACTATTCGATCATCACTAGTGTTGTTCACACTATTAAGTTCCTGCGTTAATTTGTATCTTCTCTGTAACCAAGTGTTTAGTTGTGTGTTTATCACTGCAACTTTATATAAACTATGTGCTGGTTTCCTAAGGCTCTGCTTTTGACAATCTGTCTGTTGAGTGCATACAACTCTGTCATTAAGTATTTTTGGTGGGTAGTTTTGGACTGTTGTTCATACATCAACACTTCCTTTGTATATCCACACACCTGGTTCTGGTTGTTCTGGTGTTTCCTGCTCCACTTCTCTGACGTCTTGCATACCCTGCCATCCTGGCCATCACCAAGATCCACGTGCAAATCCTGTTTGTTCTGCCATCATTTTTCATCATGACTCACCATGACCTACAGCTTAAATAATTCACCTAACCTGGTGAATCCACATCATTGTGATTATCCTCAAAGAGTACAGCGCTGGCACTTCACAGCTTTACAAGTCTCTGTGTATTGGATGCAGAGGGGATGTCCCGTTGACAGGTCACATCACTGCTGCAGGCAATCACTTAGTTTGGGAGCTCCTCCAAAGGAGACACCATTAGCTGCTGAGCACAATGACTTGCTGCAGCAGTGATGTGAGCTGCCAAAGTGATATCACTTTTACAGCCAATACACTAAGACTAGAGCAGCAGTAGCGGCCAGCACCCGACCCGAATATTATCTGATTTTTGTACTTTACGTGACAAGAAATATTTGGTGCAAACTTTTTTTTACAGTGGAAAACCCCATTAAAGATGTAGTATAGACTTTATTTTATCCATTCTTAGGAATCAAGTAAATAGTCTTAAACAGTATTGACAGCTTTCTGCATGTATCAGAATACAGATATAGCCGTTAATAATTGACTAGAACCAGCCACTAAGAAAATAATAGGGAAGGATGTGAAATAATAAAATATAAATTAAGCTGAATCTTTTCCCACAAACCTATATATATATATATATATATATATATATATATAATGCATTTTCTGCTCTAAAGTTTGATGTCTACAGATTAAACACCATGATTAATGTTAAAAGTTTCCCATAACATATCACATCTCAATAAAAAACAAGTCAAGTTAAACTTTGCAAAAAAGAAGAGAGACAAGCACAATAGGATAATGATGCTTTGTGCAAGAGGGAAGAATGTTAAGGCATTGCTCTCCTTTTTGGTTTGTGTGTGGTGCACAAACCATATGTAACACTGGTGAGTGTGACAAAGTGACTACCTGTTTTTTGCTAGATTCTCTGGTGGTGATGTTAAGCTTGTCTGCAGGTAGTCTACAGGTACTACTCCAGGACAATCCCCAGTAATGCAGAAGCAGACTAGAAGGTCAGAGGCATTGGTACATGGTACAGGAGCCAAATACAAGATGTGGTTAGATGGTCTGAGGTTGGGGCAGACAGCACAGGGTCTGTAAGCATAGCCGAATTCAGGAACGGAGAGGTCAGGCAGGATGAGAAAACTAGCTGTTTTGGTAATGGGTAGTGGAATATGGATTCAAGCATGAACGTGGACTAACAGGGTAGGAGCAAACATTTGGTAGGGGATTTGAAGAAGTAGATGCTTAATAAAGGCTCTGCTCACATGGGAGAGGCTGGGCAAGCTAATCTCTGCAGTACTTTGCAGGATTAAATTTCCTTAGAGACCGGCCGCACACCCAAAAGCTAAATGAATGCAGCAAACACATGCAGCAGTGCTGCATGACGAAGCAGATTATCGAAAGGGCCTGACTTAGGGAGAAACAGCACGGTGAGTAGAGGAACGCTGAAGAGGTGTACGAGTAGCCACTGTAACACTGTATAAACATCCGAAGATAGAAGATGTCCATCTGCGAATAAAGTTGAATATTACAAGCAAAGTTGATGTTTGGATGACTGTGCTGCTGGATAAGCGCAGTGGTTCCAAGCATATAGATGTATTTCAAGTAGTCTTTATATCACGTTTTGGCTCTGTACAGGTCCTTTTCTCAAATAAAATTATGTACGAGGGTTAACACAGCAAGGGTGGTTTAAATATTTTTAAAAAGTGCCTAAGTCTACTAAAATTTGCCCATTAGGGTATGGTGGAGGTGTGTTATTTAAAAAAAATAGTGATCATAAGAACCCGGTAAAAGAAAAGGGTAAAATCAATGCATTAAGTTACGTGTAAATATAAATGTGTGTAATACATAGCAGAGAAGGGATGTGCAATAAAAAAGAATATCTTTAAATTCAGTATTAGAAACATGTTTTGCATATCTTTGAGATTACATAAAAAAACAAGGGTAGTGAGTTTGAATTCAAGACTCCACTCAGCTTATTGTCCAAAGATCGCGCCAGCTGGCTGGGCTATTACGTGGAGCATATTTTCCTTTTGAATCTTTGATAGAGCACATTCAGTATTACAATAATTGTGTTTTAAAAAAGCAACAAAAAAAAACATATAAAGGTCCCTTTTAAAATAGTATGGTAAATGTACTTTACTTTGCATAGACTGCTGTTTATATTTTAAGAAAAAAATTAGAATACAACTCCAAAGTATAAAAAGCTAAATTGTAATTTGCAGAATGAAATAGCTAATTACAAACAATTGAATTTGGGTAAAGTAATAAGAACTAACTAGAGAAATACTATCACCTTGACAAAGTAGAATTAGTCTTAAACCCAGGAGAATAGCATTTCAGCTTTTATTACTATTGAGAAAAAGCTCCAAATTGGGAAAATGAATTAATCGTAAATGAAGTAATTAGTGCAAAAAAATGTTGTTTTAAAATCAATTTTTTTAAATTAAAGTTGATATTAACCTAATATGTCAAATAAATGAACTGTTGTCATTTCAATGTGCTAGACCTCAGTTAAAAGCTGGAAGACTTATCACAAATATAAATTCATATATAAATAAATAAATAATAATAATAATAATAATAATATGTTGACTTTCGAACATCATTTTAACAATATTAACCAGAGGAATAACAGAACTGCTAGCAATAGACTGTGATTAGGATGAAACAAAAGAAAAAACATGCTAGTTTTGTATAATCTTCCAGCCATCTTTTATAAAAACGAGAACTGTGTGAGAAAGTCATCAGCAAATATCAGCGTGAGCATACATATAAATAAAATTTGAGTACATGGAGTTTGGGGCTAATAGTAAAAGATAGGACCAGTTTCAGGGAGAAAGGGTAGATAGAGATGTACAGGTGCTTCTCACAAAATTAGAATATCATCAAAAAGTTAATTTATTTCAGTTCTTCAATACAAAAAGTGAAACTCATACTGTATATTATATAGAGTCATTACAAACGGAGTGATCTGTTTCAAGATGTGTTAGGTGTCAAGTTCCCACGGCTGCACAGGGAGAATCTCGAACCATGTCTGCTGCGGTCTCCCATCCTCCTCCAGTCGCAGTGGAGCCTGCTCAGCGGAGACATCGGTCCCAGGGTCTGGCTCAGGCTGATACTGGACGACTGGTTACTACTGCCCTTCCAGGCTCTGTCATTGTAGCCAGCAATGTTCAGCAGTGGGCAGGTCTTTCTGGGACTAAGTCCTGCTTTATCCATACTGAGCATGCCCACAGGATGACCTCCCATTGGACGTCTGGGGTCACATGCTCAGGTCCTGTAGCATCTCCTATTGAACCACCTGGAAGGTCCTTGTCTGCTACAGCTATAAAAGTTTTGCATGGCCACACGGCAATGCGTTAGTCTCAACCTACGTTTTGAGCCTTGCAACTGTGTGGTCATGTTTGCATGAGGTCAGGGTTGGCTGAAATAAGCCCCTAGAATACCGGCACCTCTGGTGAGGAGTTTTGTGTGCTATGCTGACTGCATGACCACAGTTTTGCTCTGTTTGGTAGCTGTGTTCCTCTGTGAGGTTAACAGGGCACAGCATTTCCCTATCCTAGTGATTCTGTGAAGTAACAGAGTTCGCTAATACTGACATATAGTGCCGCCAATTGTCAGTAGCAGGTTCCTCTCCAGCACGGTGGACCCTGGATTATTACATATATTTATACTCGGTGCATTCCGCCATCCCTAACAAGGTGTTTATTTCTGTTAATGTTGATGATTATGGCTTACAGCCGATGAAAACCCAAACATCTTATCTCAGTAAATAAGAATAATTAACAAAAACACATGCAAAGGCTTCCTAAGCATTTAAAAGGTCCCTTAATCTGTTTCACTTGGCTCCACAATCATGGGGAAGACTACTGACTTAACCTATGTCCAGAAGGCAGTCATTGACACACTCCACAAGGAGGGTAAGCCACAAAAGGTCATTGCTTGCTAAAGAAGTTGGCTGTTCACAGAGTGCTGTATCCAAGCATATTAATAGAAAGCTGAGTGGAAGGAAAAGGTGTGGTAGGAAAAGGTGAGCAAATATCCAGGATAACTGCAGCCTGGAAAGGATTGTTAAGAAAAGGCCATTAAAAAATTTGGAGGAGATTCACAAGGAGTGGACTGCTGCTGAAGTAATTGCTTCAAGAACCACCACACACAGACATATCCAGGACATGGGCTACAAATGTTGCATTCCTTGTATCAAGCTACTCTTGACCTATAAACACCAGAAGCATCTTACCGGGGCTAAGGAGAAAAAGAACTGGACAGTTGATCAGTCGTCCAATGTGTTGTTTTTAGATTAAAGTAAATTCTGAAGAGTGGAGAGGCACACAATCCAAGCTGAATGAGGTCTAGTATGAACTTTCCCCAATCAGTGATAGTTTGGGGAGCTATGTCTTCTGCTGGTGTAGGTCCACTGTGTTTTATCAAGACCAAAGTCTGCACAGTCATCTACTAGGAAAGTTTAGAGCATTTCATGCTTCTCTCTGCCGACAAGCTTTTTGAATTTCCAGCAGGACTTGACACCTGTCCACACTGCCAAAAGTACCAATACCTGGTTTAAAAACAAAATTATCTCTGTGCTTTACTCGCTTGACCTTAACCCCATAGACAATCTATGGATTCTCTGTGGGGTATTGTCAAGAGGAAGATGAGAGACACCAGACCCAACAGTGCAGACTTGCTGAAGGCTGTTATCAAAACAACCTGGGCTTTTATAACATATCGGCAGTGCCACAGGCTGATCGCCTGCATGCAGGGCCGGACTGGCCATCAGGCATTTCTGGCAAAAAAGCGCCGACTATGATGCCGGTTTAGTTCAATGCAATGATGGAGGTGAGAGCATCTGCTGACGCTCCCTCTCCCATCATTCCACGCTCTGCCTCTGACACTGCAGGTGTGCAATGACATCATATCATCGCGCACCTGCTGTGTGTCAGGCAGGCAGACTGCAGCAGCTGAGACCAGAGCCGGGAGCAGTGTGGACATGAGGAGAGGTGAGGAGAGTGTTTTTTTTTTAAATATATCAATGAGTGATAACTGGATTGTGGGGCTATGGGAGGGCTGTATTACATTCTATGGGGGGATTTATTACAATCTATGGGGGCTGGCTGCATTACATTCTATGGGGGCTGTGCTGCATTACATTCTATGGGGGCTGTGCTGCATTACATCCTATGGGGGCTGTGCTGCATTACATTCTATGGGGGGCTGGCTGCATTAAATTCTATGGGGGGCTGGCTGCATTACATTCTATGGGGGGCTGTGCTGCATTACATTCTATGGGGGCTGTGCTGCATTACATTCTATGGGGGATGTGCTGTATTACATTCTATGGGGGCTGGCTGCATTACATTCTATGGGGGGCTGACTGTTATGACCTGGTGGTTACGGAGAAGCACTGATATGACCTGGTGGGTAAAATGAGTCATGGGACAAGCTCTGAGGAGGTGGTAACTTTACTGACCGCAAACCCTACTCCTAACACCAACACTAGAAATAGCCGTGGGACGTTCCTAACTCTCCCTAGACGCCTCGTCACGGCCTAAGAACTAACTACCCCTTAAGATGAAAACAGAAAACTATCTTGCCTCAGAGAAATTCCCAAAAGGAAAGATAGCCCCCCACATGTATTGACTGTATTGACTGTGAGTAGAGAGGGAAATAACATACACAGAAATGAAATCAGATTTTAGCAAAGGAGGCCAATTCTAATCTAGATAGACAGAAAATAGGAAAGGATACTGTGCGGTCAGTATTAAAAACTACAAATCCACGCAGAGTTTACAAAAATGATCACCACACCGACTCACGGTGTGGAGGGGCAAATCTGCTTCCCCAGAGCTTCCAGCTAGCCTGAATATTTCATAATGACAAGCTGGACAAAAGAAACATAACTTAACTGAGCAGTAAGGTCCAAAGCAAATGGACAACCAAAGAACTAGCAAGATCTTATCTTATGCTGAAATGGACAGGCCATCAGAGAAATCCAAGTAGAGATCAGAATCCAACCCAGAGAACATTGGCAGCTGGCATGGACTACAGACCAGAGCCAAGTTAAATAGCAAGGCCAGTGGAGCCGATTAGTGAAAGCAGCTGCTGCAGAACCTCAAGGAGCAGCAGTTCCACTCGAAACCACCAGAGGGAGCCCAAGGGCAGAACTCACAAAAGTACCATTCATAACCACAGGAGGGAGCCCAAGAACGGAATTCACAACAGCTGACTGCATTACATTCTATGAGGGGCTGGCTGCATTTCATTTTATGGGGGTCTGACTGCATTACATTCTATGCTGGCTGGCTGCATTACATTCTATGGGGGCTGGCTGCATTACATTCTATGGGGGATGGCTGCATTATATTCTATGGGGGCTGTGCTGCATTACATTCTATGGGGGCTGGCTGCATTACATTCTATGCGGGCTGGCTGCATTACATTCTATGGGGGCTGGCTGCATTACATTCTATGGGGGCTGGCTGCATTACATTCTATGGGGGCTGGCTGCATTACAATCTATGGGGGCTGGCTGCATTACATTCTATGGGGCAGGGCTGTATTACATTCCATGAGGGGCTATATTACATTCTATGGGGGGCTGTATTACATTCTATGGGGGCTACATTATATTCTATGGGGGCTGTATTATATTCTATGGGGAGGTGGGCTGTATTACATTCTATGGGGGCTGTATTACATTCTATGGGGTGCTGAATTATATTCTATGGAGGGGCTACATTATATTCTATGGGGGGCTGCATTATGCTCTATGAGGGGGCTACCATATATTATATATGCAGGGGCTACATTATACTATATGAGGGGGCTGCATTATATTCTCTGGGGGCTTACATTACACTCAGGGGGCTACAATATATTCTGTGGGGTGGCTGCATTATACTCTGGGGTGGCATCATTATACTACATGTGGGCTGCATTATACTATATCGAGGACGATGGGGAATACATTATACTACATGAAGAACTATGGGGTGCATTATACTATGGGAAGTGAATTGTACTACATGGTTGACAAATGGCATTAAACTATATGGAGCACTATGAGGAATGTATTATATTATTTGAAGGACTGAGGAGTGTATTTTACTATAAGGAGGACTGTGGCAGTACATTATACTATATGGAGGACTGAGGAGTGTATTATATTATATGGAGGATTATGAGGAGTGTATTATACTATATGGAGGACTGAGGAGTGTATTATACTATATGAAGGACTGAGGAGTGCATTATACTATATGGAGGACTGAGGAGTGTATTATACTATATGGAGGACTGAGGTGCACATTATAATATATGGAGGACTATGGGATGTATTATACTAATCAAGCAAAATGCTGCCTATTCATCGAGTGATTGGATTGTTTATGTGGGAACAGAAATCCTTGTTCTCAGCAGCACATCGACGGTGTAAACTGTAGATGTGCTGCTGATAACATGATACTGTATGGGGACAGATTGATCTAATTGTGATTGTTCTGTTCCCTTCATTCTTTCTCAGTGGGTGTATGGAGGCTGGGAAACAAGTGAACAACTTCAGTATTGTCGATCACACTCGTTTAGCGGCCTGAGATTAGCGCATGTAAATACAGCAGAAATGCTCCGCAGGGAGACCACCTGGTGTAAGTAATGGAGAGGTGTCCGTCAGACATCCCCACTACTAGCCCAGTCCTGGAGAGACCCAGTGACTCTGAAGAGTGGTGACGGTAGTAACAATACTGCTCTTCACAGTCGCCGAGCTCAGCGCTAGACCCGGAATATCTGAAGAGCGGTGACGTTACTGCATCACCGCTTTTCAGAGTCACCGGGTCTTATGCTGTGCAGTTGAACCAAAAGTGGCTGTATGCAAACTTTATGGAGCATCAGAATGAGGTTCCATAGCCTTTGGGCATCTCAATGCCTTCATTATCTATGAGATCCAGTTATGTAGGTAAAGTAGCGGCTTTTCTTGGTACTGCAATTAAAAGCCATAAATAGGACTGAGCTGTAATGCTGGATACAGCTGTAATTATATGTTATACAGTATAGTCGTGTTACACTTTCCTCACTTATTGTAACCTACAAGTGTACAAAGATAATATACAGTCACCATGTGTCAAGTGGGCCTGTGTACCTTCAAATGCCAGGGCTGAATTTTAGTCCCAGTCCGGCCCTGCCTGCATGCCATGCCGCATTGATGCAGTAATTGATGCAAAAGGAACTCCGACCAAGTATTGAGTACATTTACTGAACATACATTTCAGTAGGACAACATTTCAGATTTTAAAATAATTTTTCAAGCTGGTGTTACAAAGTATTCTAATATACTGAGATAATGACTTTTGAGTTTTCATTGGCTGTAAGCCATAATCATCAACATTAAGAAAAATAAACACTTGAAAAAGATCACTCTGTTTGTAATGACTCTATATAATACTGTATATGAGGTTCACTCTTTGTATTGATGAAGTGAAATAAATTAACTTTATATATATACAGTACAGACCAAAAGTTTGGACACACCTCCTCATTTGAAGATTTTTATGT
The DNA here is from genome assembly GCF_051348905.1 of Ranitomeya variabilis. NCBI lineage: Eukaryota > Metazoa > Chordata > Amphibia > Anura > Dendrobatidae > Ranitomeya > Ranitomeya variabilis. The sequence goes on along the minus strand of NC_135237.1, from coordinate 123,808,701 downwards.
ATTTTCAAGACATGAAAATTGTAAATTCACACTGAACACATCAAAACTATGAATTAACACATGTGGAATTACATACTTAACAAAAAAGTGTGAAACAACTGAAAATATGTCTTATATTCTAGGTTCTTCAAAGTAGCCACCTTTTGCTTTGATGACTGCCTTGCACACTCTTGGCATCCTCTTGATGAGCTTCAAGAGGTAGTCACCGGAAATGGTCTTCCAACAATCTTGAAGGTGTTCCCAGAGATGCTTAGCACTTGTTGGCCCTTTTGCCTTCACTCTGTGATCCATCTCACCCCAAACCATCTCGATTGGGTTCAGATGTGGTGACTGTGGAGGCCACATCATCTGGTGTAGCACCCCATCACTCTCCTTCTTGGTCAAATAGCCCTTACACAGCCTGGAGGTGTGTTTGGGGTTATTGCCCTGTTGAAAAATAAATGATGGTCCAACTACACGCAAACAGGATGGAATAGCATGCCGCTGCAAGATGCTGTGGTAGTCATGCTTGTTTAGTATGCCTTCAATTTTGAATAAATCCCCAACAGTGTCACCAGCAAAGCACCCCTACACATCACACCTCCTCCTCCATGCTTCACGGTGGGAACCAGGCATGTAGAGTCCGTCTGTTCGCCTTTTCTGCGTCGCACAAAGACATGGTGGTTGGAACCAAAGATCTCAAATTTGGACTCATCAGACCAAAGCACAGATTTCCACTGGTCTAATGTACATTCCTTGTGTTCTTTAGCCCAAACAAGTCTCTTCTTCTTGTTGTCTGTCCTTAGCAGTGGTTTCCTAGCAGCTATTTTACCATGAAGGCCTGCTGCGCAAAGTGTCCTCTTAACAGTTGATGTAGAGATGTGTCTGCTGCTAGAACTCTGTGTGGCATTGACCTGGTCTGTAATCTAAGCTGCTGTTAATCTACGATTTCTGAGGCTGGTGACTCGGATAAACTTATCCTCAGAAGCAGAGGTGACTCTTGGTCTTCCTTTCCTGGGGCGGTCCTCATGTGAGCCAGTTTCTTTGTAGCGCTTGATGGTTTTTGCAACTGCTCTTGGGGACACTTTCAAAGTTTTCCCAGTTTTTTGGACTCACTGCCCTTAATTTTTGAAAGTAACGATGGCCACTCATTTTTCTTTAATTAGCTGCTTTTTTCTTGTCATAATACAAATTCTAAGTCTATTCAGAAGGACTATCAGCTGTGTATCCACCAGACTTCTGCTCAACACAACTGAAGGTCCCATCTCCATTTATAAGGCAATAAATCCCACTTATTAAACCTGACAGGGCACACCTGTGAAGTGAAAACCATTCCCGGTGACTACCTATTGAAGCTCATCAAGAGAAGGCCAAGAGTGTGCAAATCAGTCATCAAAGCAAAAGGTGGCTACTTTGAAGAACCTAGAATATAAGACATATTTTCAGTTGTTTCACACTTTTTTGTTCAGTATATAATTCCACATGTGTTAATTCATAGTTTTGATGCCTTCAGTGTGAAGTTACAATTTTCATAGTCATGAAAATACAGAAAAGTCTTTAAATGAGAAGGTGTGTACAAACTTTCGGTCTGTACTGTATATATATATATATATATATATATATATATATATATATATATATATATATACACACATATATATATGTAAATATCCCACTGGGGTAAATTTTTTTCAGCACTTGCACATATTCCATCAGCTTTACCAATGTAGGATTCCCACTCTTTGCAAATGGTAAAAAAAGTTTTTTGAGGCCCTCCTCTATGTCTCTTCCTGAGACTTTCTCAGGATTTCCCTGTTATTTTTATAACACATTAAACGTAATGCATTCGCTTTACTTTGGAGGTAGAAATGGGCCCCTTTACCTATTGGACCTCTGTACACCAATAATATGTCCACCCTCAAGTGGAGTTTTCCCACTGATCTTCACTGCTTGACTGCAGAAGCTGAGCAGCAGTACTCAATGCCAGAAAGCAGCCGCAAAAGAAAACAAGACTTTAAGGTATATAAAACAAATCCCATGAACCCAGTGTTTTGTTACCCCTCTGTAGAATATGAGATATAGTTATTCAGAAATTAGAGTCAGTTCATAGGTAGGCAACTACATTATTATAAGGGATGGAAGATTTTTCATATGATGAGAGGTTGGAAATGTTTGGCTTGTTTAGCTTAGAAAACGTATGTCTCGGAGGAGATCTCATTTAAATGTATAAACACATGTATGCTCAATAAAAAGGACTGGCATATGACGTATTCCTTCCAAAGACCTTACAAAAGAGTAAGGAGCACTTATTATGGGTGGAAGAAAGGTGATTCCGGCAGCTAAATAGGAAAGGGTTCTTTACCGTTTGAGAAGTCAGAATATGGAATGCTCTACCACAAGATGTAGCAAGTTCAAACACTATAAAAGCTTTTAACCCCTTTCTGACCTCGGACAGGATAGTACGTCCGAGGTCAGATCCCCTGCTTTGATGTGGGCTCCGGCGGTGTTTTGAACAGCTGACATGTGCGCACAATAGCAGTGAGTGGAATCGTGATCCACCCACCGCTATTAACTAGTTAAATGCCACTGACAGAGGCATTTAACTACCGCTTCTGGCTGCGAGCCCGGAAATGCCCGCATCGCCGACCTCGTCACATGATCGGGGGTCAACGATGTGTTGGCATAGTAACCAGAGGTCTTCTTGAGACGCTCATAGCCAGCCTGCAATTCAGCTACATAAGAGCGATCTGATGATCGCTACTATGTAGCAGAACCAATCAGGCTATGCCTGTTATGAACTGATGGCCTAGGAGCAGCATGGACGAGCTCTGGAGTAGGTGGCCTCTATACTGACCGCAGACCCTGAACTTAACACATCAACTAGAAGTAGCCGTGGGATGTTCCTGTCACTCCCTAGACACCTCGTCACGGCCGGAGGACTAATTACACCTAAAGGAAGAAACAGGAATACTATCTTGCCTCAGAGAAAATTCCCAAAGGAAAGGCAGCCCCCCACAAATATTGACTGTGAGAGGAGAGGGAAATTACAAACACAGACTGAAAACAGAATTTAGCAAAGGAGGCCACGCTACCTAGAAAGAAAAGACAGGAAAGAGTACTGTGCGGTCAATATAAAAAATACTACAAAATCCACCACAGAGAATACAAAAATCTCCACACCTAACTAAAGGCATGGAGGGTAACTCTGTGACTCCAGAGCTACCAACTTGGCTGAGTAAATCTTAACACAGACAAAGCTGGACAAGAAAAAACATAGCAATTCACAGAACTATTAAGTCCACCGCATGTGGACTGCAAAAACAGAGCCAGGACTTATCTTTGATGATTTGGACAATCCAGAAGGAGAAACCAAGCAGAGATGTGGATCCCTAGAAAACAATGGACAACTGGCACTCAATAAAGGAAGGAGCCAGACTAAATAGCCCCGTCCAAAGTGGAAGCAGCTGATGACTGTTGTGAAGGACAAACAGCAGCACTACCGTTTATAACCACCGGAGGGAGCCTAAGAGCAGAACCCACAACAGAATTCACAACATATGCCATCTTCTAGCCTCCCATGGAGGCTATTAAAGCATGGTAAAAGTAAACAAAAAATGTTTAAAAAAATATGAAATAAATAAAAAAATATGAAAGTTTAAATCACCCCCCTTTCGCCCCATTCAAAATAAAACAATAAAAAAATCAAACATACACATATTTGGTATCACCGCGTTCAGAATTGCCCAATCTATCAATAAAAAAAAGGATTGACCTGATCGCTAAACAGCGTAGCTAGAAAAAAAATTAAAACGCCAAACTTACTTTTTTATGGTTGCCGTGACATTTCATTAAAATGCAATAACAGGTGATCAAAAGAACATATCTGAAACAAAATGGTATCACTAAAAACATCAGCTCAGCACGCAAAAAATAAGTGCTCACTCGACCCCAGATCACGAAAAATGGAGACGCTACGAGTATAGGAAAATGGCGCAATTTTTTTTTCTTTTTAGCAAAGTTTTGAATTTTTTTTCACCACTTAGATAAAAAATAGCCTAGACATGTTTGGTGTCTATGAACTCATAATGACCTGGATAATCATAATGGCAATGTCAATTTTAGCATTTAGTGAACCTAGCAAAAAAGCCAAACAAAAAACACACATAGGATTGCACTTTTTTGCAATTTCACCGCACTTGGAATTTTTTTTCCCATTTTCTAGTACATGACATGGTAAAACCAATGATGTCGTTCAAAAGTACAACTTTTCCCACAGAAAATAAGCCCTCACGTGGCCATATTGACAGAAAAGTAAAAAAGTTATGGCTCTGGGAACGAGGGGAGCGAAAAACGAAAAACGGAAAATCCCAAGGTCATGAAGGGGTTAAAAAAGGTCTGAATGAAGTCCTCAGTGCACATAATATTGTGGGTTAAAGTTAATTTAGTGAAAAAATTTTTTTTTTTTGGAGAAAGATTGAGCTTGATGGATCTGAGCCTTTTTGAACCTATGTAACTATATAAACCTAAAACTCTACTTAAATATGATGCTATTGATATTACATAAAACAAAACCTTATATTGCCAAGAAGCAAAGAAAAAAAAGAACTTTTGGCTGCTGAAAAGCAGAGGCAAAAAATAAAAAATAAAATCACTGTTCATTAAGGTGTTTAGAATGTCAAATCATTACTGAGGTATTATAGCATCGTATGAGTACAACCCCTGGCAAAAATTATGGAATCACCGGCCTTGGAGGATGTTCATTCAGTTGTCTAATTTTGTAGAACAAAAGCAGATCACAGACATGGCACAAAACTAAAGTAATTTCAAATGGCAACTTTTTGGCTTTAGGAAACACTAAAAGAAATCAAGAACAAAAAATGTGGTAGTCAGTAATGGTTACTTTTTTTAACCTAGCATAAGGAAAAAATTATGGAATCACTCAGTTATGGATTATGGAATCATGAAAAACAAACAAACATAACTAGTATTTTGTTGCACCACCTCTGGCTTTTATTACAGCTTGCAGTCTCTGAGGCATGGACTTAATGAGTGTCAAACAGTACTCTTCATCAATCTGTTTCCAACTTTCTCTGATTGCTGTTGCCCAGTCAGCTTTGCAGGTTGGAGCCTTGTAATGGACAATTTTCTTCAACTTCCACCAAAGATTTTCAATTGGATTGAGATCCGGACTTTTTGCAGGCCATGACATTGTTATGACCTGGTGGGTACGGAGCGGTACTGAGATGACCTGGTGGGCAAAACCAATCATGGACTCGCTACGGAGCAGCACTGAAATGACCTGGTGGGTAAAACAAAAATAGGACTAGCTCTGAGGAGGTGGTAATTTTACTGACCGCAATCCCTACTCCTAACACCAACACTAGAAATAGCCGTGGAGCGTACCTAACTCTGCCTAGACGCCTCTACACAGCCTAAGAACTAGCTACCCCTAAAGATGGAAACGGAAAGCTTTCTCGCCTCAGAGAAACCCCCAAAGGAAGATAGCCCCCCACAAATATTGACGGTGAGTGGAGAGGGAAATGACAAACTCAGAAATGAAACTAGATTTTTTAGCAAAGGAGGCCAGTACTATCTAAATAGACAGAGATAGAAAAGGTTGCTGTGCGGTCAGTATAAAAACTAAAAGTCCACGCAGAATTTACAAAAATAACCACCACACCGACTCACGGTGTGGAGGGGCAAATCTGCAACCCCAGAGCTTCCAACTAGCCGGAATATTTCATAATGACAAGCTGGACAAAAGAGACATAAATTGAACTGAACAGAAGGTCATAAGCAGGGAAACACCCAAAAAGTAGCAGACTTATCTTAAGCTGAAAATGGACTGGCCAACAGAGAACTTCCAGGAAAGGACTGAATCCACAGGAAATACATTGACAGCTGGCATCCACTAAAGCCAAAAGCCCAGTTAAATAACAAGGCAGGAAACCGATTAGTGCACGCAGCTGCTAAGTTCCACTTGAAACCACCAGAGGGAGCCCAAGAGCAGAACTCCCAAAAATACCATTCGGAACCACAGGATGGAGCCCAAGAACGGAATTCACAACAGACATTGACCTTATGTGTTTTTTTTCAAGGAATGTTTTCACAGTTTTTGCTCTATGGCAGGATGCATTATCATCTTGAAAAATGATTTAATCATCCCCAAACATCCTTTCAATTGATTGGGATAAGAAAAGTGTCCAAAATATCAACATAAACTTGTAAATTTATTGAAGATGTAATGACAGCTATCTCCCCAGTGCCTTTACCTGACATGCATTCCCATATCATCAATGACTGTGGAAATTTGCATGTTCTCTTCAGGCAGTCATCTTTATAAATCTAATTGGAACGGCACCAAACAAAAGTTCCAGCATCATCACCATGCCCAAAGGAGATTCGTGATTCATCACTGAATATGACTTTCATCCAGTCATCCACAGTCCATGATTGCTTTTCCTTAGCCAATTACAACCTTGTTTTTTTATGTTTAGGTGTTAATGATGGCTTTTGATTAGCTTTTTTGTATGTAAATCCCATTTCCTTTAGGTGGTTTCTTATAGTTTGGTCACAGACGTTGACTCCAGTTTCCACCCATTCGTTCCTCATTTGTTTTGTTGTGCATTTCCAGTTTTGGAGACATATTGCTTTAAGTTTCTGGTATTGACGCTTTGATGTCATCCTTGGTCTTCCAGTATGTTTGCCTTTAACAACCTTCCCATGTTGTTTGTATTTGGTCCAGATTTTAGACACAGCTGACTGTGAACAACCAACATCTTTTGCAACATTGCGTGATAATTTACCCTCTTTTAAGAGTTTGATAATCCTCTCCTTTGTTTCAATTGATATCTCTCGTGTTGGAGCCATGATTCATATAAGTCCACTTGGTGGACAGCTCTCCAAGGTGTGATCACTCCTTTTTAGATGCAGGCTAACGAGCAGATCTAGTTTGATGCAGGTGTTAGTTTTGGGTATGATAATTTCCAGGGTGATTCCATAACTTTTTCCTCAGAATTGAGTGATTCCATGATTTTCCCTATGCTTGGTTAAAAAAAGTAACCGTTACAGACTACCACATTTTTTGTTCTTGATTTCTTTTAATGTTTCTTAAAGCCAGAAAGTTGCCATTGGAAATGACTTTAGTTTTGTGCCATGTCTTTAATCTGCTTTTTTTCTACAAAATTAAACAACTGAATGAACATCCTCCAAGGCCGGTGATTCCATAATGTTTTCCAGGGGTTGTATTTCAAAAACTATGATTTGAGATTTTAATGACCTCTGCAATGTCAAGCATATTAGTTTTATTAGTTTATACATTGTAGTTTTCCTACTAATTATATGGTTTATAAGCTAAATTATTTCACTCATCTATTTGTGTGACAGGTATGGCACTTATACTTCTTAATGATAATGAGCTCCTATTGAAACATCAATATGTCAAGCTGTCTGACATTTTCTTGCACCTGGTTTAGTAACGTTGCATATTTTTTACTGTAAAAAACCTAAAGATATGAACTGGGATAAAAACTGGTATGCATGCAGCATGTAAGCACACATTCACTCTGGCCAGTGAGCAGAAAAGTAACAAACACAGAAACATAATGATTGAATACCCTGCAGAAAATAATTAAAAAGCAATTGTGCATGTAAATAATACAGGGTACTTAGTTATCGGGTTTTTTGATAAAAAATGCAAAAGTCATCCCACCACTTCACGGTGACCCTAATTGGGACAGTCCTAACTCTGATATTAAAAACCTTACCGTTTGTCAATTGACATGCATGTGGATAAGGGCTGAAAACGACTGGGCCCGGCTAGTAGACGCACAGCCATGGGGAACCACATCGATATAATATCCAGCTCAAAGAAAAGGCAGGACGCACCTTTATATGCACATGATGCATACAGACTGAAAAAAACCCTAAAGATATGAACTGGGATATAAACTGGTGTGCACACTGCATGTAAGCGTTCTGGCCACTGAGCAGAAAAAAACGAAGACAGAATAATTTTCTTACCTGTAGTAAATAAAAAGCAATATTGCATGAAAATAATATAGGGTCCTTAGTTAAAATATTTTATATCAGGTTATAGTTAATTTGGTAATAAAATGTATAGCCTGCGTAACTAAGTAACCCTAAAACACTACTTAAATGTAATGCTATATATCTTGCATAAAACTAAGCCTCATATAGCCAAGCAAAGAAAAAAAACAAAACAATTTTATGGCTGCTGAAAAGCAGAGAGGCAAAAAATAAAATCGCTGTTCTTTAAGGTGTTAAGAATGTTGAATCAATACTGAGGTATTTATAGCATCATATGAGTATTTTGAAAACTATGATTTTTAAATTTTTAATGACCTCTGCAATGTCAAGCAAATTAGTTTTATTAGTTTATACATTATAGTTTTCCTAATAAGTCTATGGTTTATAACCTAAATTATTTCACTCATCTATTTGTGTGGCAGGTATAGCACTTATACTTCTTAATGATAATGAGCTCATACTGAGACATTAGTCAAGCTGTCTGACCTTTTCTTGCTCCTGGTCTAGTAATGCTGCATATTTTTTACTGTGGCTCCAGTTCGATTTGTCCTTCAATGTTGGAATTCTGCTTAACAAATCATTAATCTGCATGCATGTTCGTGTATATTTATAATGAAAAGCATGATTTTTTATTGTTCAATGGCCACTGTAATTTGCACAAATTTTACATAAACTTTGTATTATTTATTAATTGATAACTATGCCTATTTCTTCTCTTAGACAATTTTACTACACTTTCTTACCTCTTTAGCTCATCATTCACTCAGAAATACATCTGAAATTCATATTGCCCATTCAATAATGTATTACATTACTGTTGTCTATTGAAATCTATGGGGGGGGGGGGGGGATGGGGCAGATTGTGCTGCAACTTTCTTGTAAATTCTCACCTCAGATCTGGATTTACAGCTACAGTGGGTATGAAAAGTATTCAGACCCCTTTTTCATTTTTCACTCTTTCATCGTAGCCATTTGGTAACTTCAAAAAAGTTCATTTTTTTCTCATTTTTACACTCTGCACCCCATCTTGACTGAAAAAAGACAAATGTAAAAATGTTTGCAAATGTAATAAAAAAGAAAAACTGAAATATCACAAGGTCATAAGTATTCAGACCCTTTGCTCAGTATTGAGTAGAAGCACCCTTTTGAGCTAGTACAGCCATGAATCTTCACATTTCAAGACACTCAAGGCCACAGGTACCAAAACAACCCCAAAATATGTTTGATCCTCCACCATACTTGACTAGAACTACTCTGTTCTTTTATTTGTAGACCTCATTCCATTTACACTAAACAGTTGAATTATGTGCTTTACCAAAAAACTCTATCTTTGTCTAACCTGTCCACAAGACACCTGCTGATCCTCTAACAATAGAAATGGCTGTATGTTGGCCTTCTACAAATAGAGGTGGCCTGCTGATGGCCCTGCAAAAAAAAATCATGTCTCTCGCACTACATGGCCAGGTTAGGTATTAAAATGATAAAATTACATTTTGTGTGGAATGTTTTTTTCCACCAGATAGGAAGGTGTGGAGGAGCATTATTTTTTTCTTATTTATTTTGCTTTATATAGAATTCATTATTCTGGGAAGAATGTTTCTTAACATTTTTTTCCAGTCAAATCCATTTTAAGTGCTGTTTTGAATTTTTTTTGTCAGTCCATAAAAGTGGCATAATATTCTGACAACATTGTTCCCGGCAGAGACCTGAGATTCAGAGATGCTTCCAGGGGGTTTCACCATGCTGTTCCCATGCCATTTCAACACTGTTTGCATAATTTGCAGCAATTTTTAGACCCCCTCCAGACCTCTGGGGGAGCCACCAGAAAAATACTCGAGTTTCCTATTGACTTCCATTATACTTGTTACTTGGGTCGAATACCCGAGCATTGCAATTTGCTCAACTCTAATAACAAGTATTTTAGTGCTTGGTGATCACCGATTACTACATCTTATGGTAGAACATTACAGTCTCATTATGTAGTAATTAATATGTTATTTTATTATGTGAAATTATTTTATTGACTGATTATTTGAGCACATTACTTTATTTTGTATAATATTTTCCTTTCTTTTGCTGAATTTGCACATATTTATTAAAGTCACTGTGTTGTTACTGAATTTACTGATTAGACAAAAGAAAATGTAATTGAGTGGAATTGAATTTTACTTAAGTTTTACAAAAATCCACATTTGCCAAAATGCGGGGTTTTTTTCTGATTTGCTTCCATGTGGATTCAGCTAAATGCCATTTTGTCAAACTGTGAAGGGCTAGCAAAAGGTTAAAAATGAATAAAATACTTATATTCATCTTATCGTTCAACTCTCTGGCCCCTCCGCTGTCTTGCATCCTCTAACTGGTCATCATTAGTGTTGAGCAATACCGTCCGATACTTGAAAGTATCGGTATCGGAAAGTATCGGCCGATACCGGCAAAGTATCGGATCTAATCCAATACCGATACCCGATACCAATACAAGTCAATGGGACTCAAGTATCGGACAGTATCCCTGATGGTTCCCAGGGTCTGAAGGAGAGGAAACTCTCCTTCAGGCCCTGGGATCCATATTACTGTGTAAAATAAAGAATTAAAATAAAAAATATTGCTATACTCACCTCTCCGACGCAGCCTGCACCTTACCGAGGGAAGTGGCAGCCTTCTTTGCTTAAAATGCGCGCGTTTACTGCCTTCCGTGACGTCATGGCTTGTGATTGGTCGCGTGCCGCCCATGTGACCGCGACGCGACCAATCACAACAAGCCGTGACGTAATTTTCAGGTCCTGAATGCCTAATTCTAGGCATTCAGGATTTGAAAATTACGTCACGGCTTGTGATTGGTCGCGTCGCGGTCACATGGGCGGCACGCGACCAATCAGAAGCCGTGACATCACGGAAGGCAGTAAACGCGCGCATTTTAAGCAAAGAAGGCTGCCGGTTCCCTTGGTGAGGTGCAGGCTGCGTCGGAGAGGTGAGTATAGCAATATTTTTTATTTTAATTCTTTATTTTACACATTGCTATTAATCCCGATACCGATTCCCAATATCACAAAAGTATCGGATCTCGTTATCGGAATTCCGATACCTGCAAGTATCGGCCGATACCCGATACTTGCGGTATCGGAATGCTCAACACTAGTCATCATAGCATAGTCTTACTTTCGTTCTGAGGTCTAAAATTCTGGTCCTAGTCATACAAGGCCAGGACAGTTCTACGAATTCTTTCATAAGGAAGAAATATCACGCCTTGCGCCGTGACCTTACGTATTCGCACACATAAACATTCCAGGCCTCAGCTGAACCAAAAGTTCCAACTTAGGCTGAAAAAGTAAAGATTTCAGTGCTTGCGATGTTGATAAAAGATTCAATTAAGAGCGGAGAAGCTGGAGGGGTGAGTAATAAGTTGAGTATTTGTGCTTTTTTATGTTTTACATATTACATTTTATAACTTAGCAGCAAATTGAATTTCAAAGATAATCTTTGCAATTTGGTGAATTAGAATTTTGCCAGATCCACTCATCTCTATTACTGTTTTTTGCATTAACGATTTTCCATATCTATTAGAACCTACGGTAGAAACACACATATTTCAAATATGCAACATATTCCATCGACTATAGTATATTAATTATATGAAACTCCTAAAAAAATACATATTTTGATTTATGCCTGCCTATATTTTAAGTACAGGTCTCCACCCCCTGCACCATCCCATCTATTTTTCACTTTCTTCTAGTATAGGGCTTCTAAAGCCTTTTCTACTGGTGTCATAAACAAAATTATATCAGTGTCTTATGATCTATAGAGGCAACAAATTCTAAAATTGTTATTATTTTTTACATTACATTTTTTTCTTCTGAACCTACAGAATGAGTCAGTAATTGCTAAGCTAGAAATTGCTGCAGCAATTGAAAATAAAGAACTGTCCAGAATATCACTTCTTTTGAAAGCTACCCTCTCAGCTGTGCCTAAACTATGGGATATCTCTCTGCTGAGAACAGCCTCACAGTTTGAGAAGTACTATTCTAGTAGAAGTATATCCAATGTAGTGTAAACTGTCTAATGTTGGTCTCTACCTTTATCCACAATGGAAAACTTTGCACAAGAAAGTAGAAAAATGCGGCACTCACCCAGGTTGCGAAGTGAATATCTTTGTTCTGTCTTTAATCCATGTACTGACTTTGCATAGAAGACAAGCGGAGACGAAGAGGGTGCGGGGAGAGTGAGCTATTGATGCTGGGCACCACGCTCCAGTACTGCATGGATACCGCACGCTGTGGGTCTAAAGAGGTGTATTTGATTCAGAGCTCCCAATACTGCATTGTTGAATCCTGGTGCCGTTCATCTCTTTGAACTTTATCCACAATGTATCTGACCTGTGTATCTAATGTTTATCTAGCATCTGTATGCAATGATTACCTTACAGTGTGAATAGAGATGAAAATATCTGGCAAAAAGAGTGTTTATATGAATGTTCTGCCACAAGAGATAATTTGTGGGCTTTTTTTACATACATTTTAAGTAGCCTAAAAAGTTATTGCAATTAGAGATGGGCGAACCTGAGCAGTAAAATTTGGCGTCCGTACGGAACACCTACTGTTTGGGCACGGACACCAAACATGGACTTCATCAGGAAGTCCGTGTTACTATTCGGGTTTGGCTGCATGAACACTGGGTGTTTGTCACTCTGTCATGTACATGACAGTGCGGCAAACACTGCAAAGAGTTTGTATGTTCTCTCTGTGTTTGTGTGGGTTTCCTCCGGATTCTCTGGTTTCCTCCCACATTCCAAAGACATACTGATAGGGAATTTAGATTGTTAGCCCCATTGGGGACAGCGATGATAATGTGTGCAAAATATAAAAATAAAGATGATTATTATTATTATTATCAACTTATGGGACTACAGCTCCCATTATCCAGCGAGAGCAGGAATGGCTGATGGGTGTATTCATTTGTCAGCTTCTGCGCTGTAAATAAATAATTATAAAAAAAAGTTGTGGGTTCCCCTGTACTTTTGATAACCAGCCAGGAAAAACTCACAGCTGGGGGCTGCAACCCTCACCTGTCAGCTTCAGCAAGGCTGGTTATTAAAAATAAATGGGCCCCCAGTGTTACAGATATGGTTTGTGGAACCACTGTGCCTCGGACCGTGGAGAGCTTGGAGGGGCATGACTAAGCGAGCATAGGACTGTTTACTAGAGCCTCTGATGGTAATGTTAGACTTGGCTCCCGATGAACACCAGGTGCCACTCCAGGACAGACCAACAGATGCTCAGCAGCTGTACCTAGAAGGACAGACTGGATGGAGCAGCAGGCAGAGTTTGAATCTGAGTGCAGCAGGCAGGGTATGTGTCAGAGTGCAGCAGGTTGTATCTGCACCAGAGTGCAGCAGACAGGATCTGCACCACAGTGCAGCAGGCAGGAACTGCACCAGAGTGCAGCAGGCAGGATCTGCATAGGAGTGCAGCAGGCAGGATCTGCACAAGAGTGCAGAAGTCAGGATCTGCACCAGAGTGCAGCAGGCAGAGTGTGTGTCAGAGTACAGCAGGCAGGATCTGCACCAGAGTGCAAGCAGGCAGGATCTGCACCAGAATGCAGTATGGACTGGTAAGTGACCTTACACAACTTAGATTGCAGAACAGGAAAGTTGCTCAGGCATGTCCCCAGGGAGGAGGAAGCTATATATGCATAATGCCCCACAGCCATTGGCTGGAGAGGAAATAGCAAGTGCACACAGGACATGGCTGGAGGACCTGCTGGAATCTCTTCTAAAATCATGCAGAGCATGGGGAAGGGAAGCACCGACCACAGCGCGGGTGAGTGAAGTGATATGCCGGACATCCTGTCTGTCAGAGCAGGGATCCAGCATGGTGCTGACACCCTCACCATATTTTTTTATTATTTAGATAAATAATTAAAAAAACAGTGCAGTGTGGGGTTCCCCCATTTTTGACAACCAGCCTTGCTAAAGCAGACAGTTGGGGGCTGGTATTCTCAGGCTGGTAAAGCTCCATGGATATTGCTCCCCAGCCTAAAAATAGCAGCCTGCAGCCACCTAGAAAAGGCACATCAATTAGATGTGACAATTCTGGCACTTTGCCTGGCTCTTCCCACTTGGCCTGTAGTGGTGGCAAGTGGGGTTAATATTTGTGGGGTTGATGTTACCTTTGTGTTGTCCGGTGACATCAAGCCCATGGCTTTGCAATGGAGAGGCATCTATAAGACACCTATCCATTACTAATCCTATAGTTACATGGTAAAAAACATACAGTCAGAATAAAGTCTTTTATTAGAAATAAAACAAAACACAGGTTTCCATTCTTTTAAAAATAACAAACACAGTTATACTCACCTAACGCCTAATTTCACAGAATTCCTCATCTCCTCTAAGAAAACAAAAATTTAAAAAAACAATATCCATCACCTATCTGTCATTCTGTCCCACGCCATGATCCTTGTCTGGGGGATAAACAGCTTTCAATCTGGACGGTGCCAAGATGCAACCATCCTGGTTGAGAACAACTGGTGACTGAACTGCGAGGGCAGTTTGTTAATTTTAAATAACTGTGTTTGTTATTTTTAAATAAAAAGATAAAAATGTGTTGTTTTATTTTAAATAAAAGACTTTATTATGGCTGTGCTTTTATTAACCATACAACTATGTGATTAGTAATGGATAGGTGTCTTATAAATGCTTCTCCATTACTAATCCATGGGCACAATGTCACCAGACAATACAAAGGTAACATCAACCCCACAACCCACAACCCACTTGCCACCGCTACAAGGTAAGTGGGAAGAGCCAGGCAAAGAGCCAAAATTGGTGCATTTAATAGATGTGCATTTTCTGGGTGCCTGCAGGCTGCTTTGTTTAGGCTGGGGGCCAATTTCCATGGTCCCTTACCAACCTGAGAATTCCAGACCCCAGTTGTCTGCTTTAGCAAGGCTTGTTGTCATAAATGGGGGGGGGACCTGATGCTGTTTTTTAATTATTTATTTAAATAATTTAAAAATACGGGGTGGAACCCCTCTATTTTTGATAACCAGTTTTGCTGAAGCTGACAGCTGAGGGTTGCAACCCCCAGCTGTGAATTTTGCATGTCTGGATATCAAAAATACAGGGGAACCCACGCCATTTTTTTAAAATGATCTATTTACAGCACAAGAGTTGGCTAATGCAAACACCCATCAGTCACTCCTGCTCTCGCTGTTATTAGCAGCAGCCGGTGGTGGATGATGGGAGCTGTAGTCCCATCAGCTGATACCTGTGACAATTGGTAAGCTTTATACCTCTGATCACAGCTGAGTGCTCACCCTGTCTTGACAGTATGGGAACCATAGCTCTCTGACTGGCAGGGATGATTTCACTGCTTATCAGAAGCGGTGTTTGCCACACTGTCATGCACATGACAGCATGGCAAAAACTGGATATTCATGCCCCTCCAGAATGGGGTCCGGGTTCAGGTCCGGGTACTGTTCTGGTACCCGAACCCAAATTTTTTGTAAATATTCGGCCAAACCTGATGGACCCGATCATCCAGGTGTCCACCCATCTCTAATTCCAATATGTTAAATGGGCTGTTGGTTATTACAAGTTAATATCAATATGTTAAAATCACATGGACATTGCTAAAACTGTATTTGCATCCTAGGAGACTTCAGAGTGTTAAATACTTATTTTCCAAGCAAATGGAGGCTTTGCAGTATAGCTATTTATGGTAAATTTGTTAGATACAAATCAAATTTTGGAGGAAAATCAACAAAGCTATCAATATTGAATTTTAAAAAGTCCATTCACTAATTATTACATTTTATTAAATTGTTTTTCTTACAAGTTTTGTTTAGCATTTGCAATACAAACTTTTTTTATACTGTATATTTATTAAATTGTCATAAATTGTTCAATAAACTATTACAGTAAGTTAGTTCATCAAGTATAGTTATTTTCAGGTATTCGTTTGTTGTAGAAGAAATACTTTTTATTGTAATTTTATTATTTGAACTGTGCAACAACATTGATAATGTGTTGTGTTGTTTATTATTTTTAGATAAATGATCCTTGACAGCAGATATTACTGTGTTCAATTTTAAAGCATTGCTTTTAAGTAATGTGAATGCCAGACAGTTAGAATTTCTCCTTTGGTGCTCAGATCTTTAAATAAAAGATAATCACATTTGTCACTTACATAAGTGAAAAAACACAGAACCTTAAATCATAGTATTCTTATTCAAAACAATTCCTAATCAAATGCAAGAAGGAATATGTTCTGCATGATAAATACAACCACAAGGGGTGAAAAATAGGTGACAACAGGATAATACTTTTTTTTCATGAATAAAAAGCTTAGTATCAATACACCACAGAGAAGAAATGCTCCGTAGGGTGCTTCTGATATGAAATAAAGGTGTATAAGGCATGCTGCAAAGTATCGGTTGCAAGTACAGCTTGTATTATATTGGTGCTAGGAACAATTGATTAGTTTTACTAAATCATTTTCTGGATTAATTGAATTAGCCAGAAAGGTGTTTAAAAAATAAATAAACAAAACGTTTTGCTGGACTTACCTTATTCTGGATCTTACTTGTCCCGCTTCAAAGCCCTACACAAGTCTAGTCTTAAGGCCACGTTCACTCATTCAATATCTGGTCAGCATTTTACATCAGTATTTGTAAGCCAAAATCAGGAGTGGGTGAAAAATGCAGAAGTGGTGACATGTTTATATTATACTTTTCCTCTGATTGTTCTACTCCTTATTTTTGCTTATAGATACAGATGTGAAATACTGATCAAATACTGAACCTCTGATCGTGGCCTTAGTCTGATTCTGTCTTTCGGCATCTTTGGTGGGGCTAGCTTGCAGAGATAAATCTCATACTGGAAAACTTGTAGTTGCTTAGAAAATATACACATGGATGAGAGAAGAAAGAGTGAGAACTCCACTGACCATAAGAGCTTACACTCCACAGGAGAGAGGACCTTTTGGACCACAATAGCTTACACACTACAGAAAAGAAAGGCTTACTCAGGGACTTTGGAGATGGAAAATGACTCTGCCATATGAACTCTGATCAACTTGGAACTGCTGATCTGTGATGGCCCAGGTACAAAGTATGACTGTTCACTAGATGTCATAGCGCCAGGGCATTTTGGGGAAACCGGCATGGATAAGACATCAGCCTGCTCTCTCTAATCCTTCAGTAGTGTGGAGAATGGTGCCAGGCAAGTTGTTTTTTTCAAATTGTGAATAAAACATCAAATTGTTCACATTTGCATTAAATTTTTTCTTGAAATCGATCCTCCGCATATTGATCTACTCAGCTGTACTACCTTGGCTTCACAACTTCTTAACTTCACCTGGCAATGCATATAATGACATCATGAGTAGTGTTGAGCGATACCTTCCGATATTTGAAAGTATCGGTATCGGATTGGATCGGACGATATCCAAAAAATATCAGATATCGCCGATACCGATACCGATACCGATACCAATACAAGTCAATGGGACACAAATATCGGAAGTGATCCTGGATGGTTCCCAGGGTCTGAAGGAGAGGAAACTCTCCTTCAGGCCCTGGGATCCATATTCATGTAAAAAATAAAGAATAAAAATAAAAAATACGGATATACTCACCCTCGGACGAGCCCTGGCTGTCACCGCTGCAAGCGTCTGCCTCCATTCCTAAGAATGCAGAGTGAAGGACCTTCGATGACGTAGCGGTCACGTGAGCGGTCACATGAGCGGTCACATGAGCGGTCACGCGACCAATCACCAGCTGCGACGTCATCACAGGTCCTACACTCACTGCATTCTTAGGAACGGAGGCTGCCGGTTGCACCGCTGCGAGCCAGGGGCCGTCGGTGGGTGAGTATATCCATATTTTTTATTTTTATTCTTTATTTTTTACATTAATATGGATCCCGATCCCGATTCCCGATATCGCAAAAATATCGGAACTCGGTATCGGAATTCCGATACAGCGACTATCGGCCGATACCCGATATTTGCAGAATGCTCAACACTAATCATGAGGCCTAGTTAAAGATGGTAGTGCCAAAGGTCCAGGAAAATAGAGTCAGGTTCAAAAATAGAGCAGGATAACATGGTGGGACAAGTGAGGGCTAGAAAAAGACAGTATATATATATATATATATATATATACATATACATATATATATATATATATATATATACTAGATGGAGGCCCGATGCTATCACATCGGGAGGGCGGTAATGTCATGATGGTGGCAGATATGTGGTGCTGTTATTGCCTAATGGCATCCTGTGATAATCTAATGACTTTTGCATCAGGTGACTCATGTGCTTGATGCCTACGCTTATATGCATTGTTTTTGTCCCAGCGATGCTGTTGCGCTTCAAGAATCTCATTCGACGTTGTGCCTTTGCTGCTTTCCATTCATTGTCATTGGAGTACATTTTATGAGGAGCCTGTTGTGAATTTGCTTTTTGCTCCCTCTAGTGGTTACTAGTTTTTTGACTCTGGTTTTTCTGTCATTCCTTTTATCCGCACCTGGGTCGTTAGTTAGGGGTGTTGCTATATAAGCTCCCTGGACCTTCAGTTCTATGCCTGGCAACGTAGTTATCAGAGCTAGTCTGCTGTGCTCTTGTCTACTGATCCTGGTTCCAGTTATATCAGCTAAGTCTGCCTTTTGCTTTTTGCTATTTGTTTTGGTTTTGTATTTTTGTCCAGCTTGTTCCAAATCTATATCCTGACCTTTGCTGGAAGCTCTAGGGGGCTGGTGTTCTCCCCCCGGACCGTTAGACGGTTCGGGGGTTCTTGAATTTCCAGTGTGGATTTTGATAGGGTTTTTGTTGACCATATAAGTTACCTTTCTTTATTCTGCTATCAGTAAGCGGGCCTCTCTGTGCTAAACCTGGTTCATTTCTGTGTTTGTCATTTCCTCTTACCTCACCGTCATTATTTGTGGGGGGCTTCTATCCAGCTTTGGGGTCCCCTTCTCTGGAGGCAAGAAAGGTCTTTGTTTTCCTCTACTAGGGGTAGCTAGATTCTCCGGCTGGCGCGTGTCATCTAGAATCAACGTAGGAATGATCCCCGGCTACTTCTAGTGTTGGCGTTAGGAGTAGATATATGGTCAACCCAGTTACCACTGCCCTATGAGCTGGATTTTTGTATTCTGCAGACTTCCACGTTCCTCTGAGACCCTCGCCATTGGGGTCATAACAGTTTGCCAGGCCAGTATTAAATGTTTAATGCATTGCAGAAGAGGGATTATAAGAAAGAAGATTCTGAGTTTTTTTTTTCTCCTTCCCCTTTACCTCAGAGTGGCTATGCTTGCTGCAGACATGAATGTCCAGACCTTGATTACAAGTGTGGACCAGCTGGCTACTCGTGTGCAGGGCATACAAGACTATGTTATCAGAAATCCTAGGTCAGAACCTAAAATACCGATTCCTGAACTGTTTTCCGGAGACAGGTTTAAGTTTAGGAATTTCGTGAATAATTGTAAATTGTTTTTGTCCCTGAGACCCTGTTCATCTGGAGATTCTGCTCAGCAAGTAAAAATTGTTATTTCGTTCTTACGGGGCGACCCTCAGGATTGGGCTTTTTCGCTGGCGCCAGGAGATCCGGCATTGGCTGATCTTGATGCGTTTTTTCTGGCGCTCGGTGTACTTTATGAGGAACCCAATCTTGAGATTCAGGCAGAAAAGGCCTTGCTGGCTATGTCTCAGGGGCAGGACGAGGCTGAAGTGTATTGCCAAAAATTTCGGAAATGGTCCGTGCTGACACATTGGAACGAGTGTGCACTGGCCGCTAATTTTAGAAATGGCCTTTCTGAAGCCATTAAGAATGTTATGGTGGGTTTTCCCATTCCCACAGGTCTGAATGATACTATGGCACTGGCTATTCAAATTGACCGGCGGTTGCGGGAGCGCAAAACCGCAAATTCCCTCATGGTGTTGTCTGAACAGACACCTAATTCGGTGCAATGTGATAGAAAAACCGCAAATTCCCTCATGGTGTTGTCTGAACAGACACCTGATTTAATGCAATGTGATAGAATCCTGACTAGAAATGAGCGGAAAATTCATAGACGCCGGAATGGCTTGTGCTACTACTGTGGTGATTCTACACATGTTATCTCAGCATGCTCTAAACGTATAGTTAAGGTTGTTAGTCCTGTCACCGTTGGTAATTTGCAACCTAAATTTATTCTGTCTGTAACTTTGATTTGCTCACTGTCATCTTATCCTGTCATGGCGTTTGTAGATTCAGGTGCTGCCCTGAGTCTCATGGATCTCTCATTTGCTAAGCGCTGTGGATTTACTCTTGAACCATTAGAAAATCCTATTCCTCTTAGGGGTATTGATGCTACACCATTGGCAGCAAATAAACCGCAGTATTGGACTCAGGTTACCATGTGCATGACTCCTGAACACCGCGAGGTGATACGTTTCCTGGTTTTACATAAAATGCATGATTTGGTTGTTTTAGGGCTGCCATGGTTACAGACCCATAATCCAGTCCTGGACTGGAAGGCTATGTCAGTCTCAAGTTGGGGCTGTCGTGGTATTCATGAGGATTCCCTGCCTGTGTCTATTGCTTCTTCTACGCCTTCGGAAGTTCCGGAGTATTTGTCTGATTATCAGGATGTCTTCAGTGAGTCTGAGTCCAGTGCACTGCCTCCTCATAGGGACTGTGACTGTGCTATAGATTTGATCCCGGGCAGTAAATTTCCTAAGGGAAGACTGTTTAATCTGTCGGTACCTGAACATACCGCTATGCGTTCATATATCAAGGAGTCTCTGGAAAAAGGACATATTCGTCCGTCTTCTTCCCCTCTTGGTGCGGGATTCTTTTTTGTGGCAAAAAAGGACGGATCTTTGAGACCTTGTATTGATTATCGGCTTTTGAATAAGATCACTGTCAAATTTCAGTATCCTTTACCGCTGTTGTCTGACTTGTTTGCCCGGATTAAGGGTGCCAAGTGGTTCACCAAGATAGACCTTCGTGGTGCGTACAACCTTGTGCGCATTAAGCAAGGTGATGAATGGAAAACCGCATTCAATACGCCCGAAGGTCATTTTGAGTACTTGGTGATGCCTTTTGGGCTCTCCAATGCGCCTTCAGTTTTTCAGTCCTTTATGCATGACATTTTCCGGAAGTATCTGGATAAATTTTTGATTGTTTATCTGGATGATATTTTGGTTTTTTCTGATAATTGGGATTCGCATGTGGAGCAGGTCAGGTTGGTCTTTAAAATTTTGCGTGAAAATTCTTTGTTTGTCAAGGGCTCAAAGTGTCTCTTTGGTTTACAGAAGGTTCCCTTTTTGGGGTTCATTTTTTCCCCTTCTGCTGTGGAGATGGACCCAGTCAAGGTCCGAGCTATTCTTGATTGGACTCAGCCCTCGTCAGTTAAGAGTCTTCAGAAGTTCTTGGGCTTCGCTAACTTCTACCGTCGTTTTATCGCTAATTTTTCTAGCATTGTGAAACCTTTGACGGATATGACCAAGAAGGGCTCCGATGTAGCTAACTGGGCTCCTGCTGCCGTGGAGGCTTTCCAGGAGTTGAAACGCCGGTTTACTTCGGCGCCTGTTTTGTGCCAGCCTGACGTCTCACTTCCCTTTCAGGTTGAGGTGGATGCTTCGGAGATTGGGGCAGGGGCCGTTTTGTCGCAGAGAGGCCCTGGTTGCTCTGTTATGAAACCTTGTGCCTTTTTCTCTAGGAAGTTTTCGCCTGCCGAGCGAAATTATGATGTGGGCAATCGGGAGTTGTTGGCCATGAAATGGGCATTTGAGGAGTGGCGTCATTGGCTCGAGGGTGCTAAGCATCGTGTGGTGGTCTTGACTGATCACAAAAATCTGATGTATCTCGAGTCTGCTAAACGCCTTAATCCGAGACAGGCCCGCTGGTCATTGTTTTTCTCCCGCTTTGATTTTGTTGTCTCGTATTTACCAGGTTCAAAGAATGTGAAGGCCGATGCTCTTTCTAGGAGCTTTGTGCCTGATGCTCCTGGAGTCACTGATCCTGTTGGTATTCTTAAAGATGGAGTTATCTTGTCAGCTATTTCTCCGGATCTGCGACGTGTGTTGCAGAGATTTCAGGCTGATAGGCCTGAGTCTTGTCCACCTGACAGACTGTTTGTCCCGGATAAGTGGACCAGCAGAGTCATTTCCGAGGTTCATTCCTCGGTGTTGGCAGGTCACCCGGGAATTTTTGGCACCAGAGATCTGGTGGCCAGGTCCTTTTGGTGGCCTTCCTTGTCAAGGGATGTGCGGTCATTTGTGCAGTCCTGTGGGACTTGTGCTCGAGCTAAGCCTTGCTGTTCTCGTGCCAGCGGTTTGCTCTTGCCCTTGCCTGTCCCGAAGAGACCTTGGACACATATCTCCATGGATTTCATTTCTGATCTTCCGCTATCTCAGGGCATGTCCGTTATCTGGGTGATATGTGATCGCTTCTCCAAGATGGTCCATTTGGTTCCTTTGCCTAAGCTGCCTTCCTCTTCCGATCTGGTTCCTGTGTTTTTCCAGAACGTGGTTCGTTTGCACGGCATCCCTGAGAATATTGTGTCAGACAGAGGATCCCAGTTCGTTTCCAGGTTCTGGCGATCCTTTTGTAGTAGGATGGGCATTGATTTGTCGTTTTCGTCTGCTTTCCATCCTCAGACTAATGGACAGACGGAGCGAACCAATCAGACTTTGGAGGCTTATTTGAGGTGTTTTGTCTCTGCTGATCAGGACGATTGGGTGACATTCTTGCCGTTGGCTGAGTTTGCCCTTAATAATCGGGCTAGTTCCGCCACCTTGGTTTCGCCTTTTTTCTGCAACTCTGGTTTCCATCCTCGCTTTTCTTCGGGTCATGTGGAGCCTTCTGACTGTCCTGGGGTGGATTCTGTGGTGGATAGGTTGCAGCAGATCTGGAATCATGTGGTGGACAACTTGAAGTTGTCACAGGAGAAGGCTCAGCGCTTTGCCAACCGCCGCCGCGGTGTGGGTCCCCGACTACGCGTTGGGGATTTGGTGTGGCTTTCTTCCCGCTTTGTTCCTATGAAGGTCTCCTCTCCCAAGTTTAAACCTCGTTTTATTGGGCCTTACAAGATATTGGAAATCCTTAATCCTGTATCTTTTCGTCTGGATCTTCCTGTGTCGTTTGCTATTCACAATGTATTTCATAGGTCCTTGTTGCGGCGGTACATTGTGCCTGTAGTTCCTTCTGCTGAGCCTCCTGCTCCGGTGTTGGTTGAGGGCGAGTTGGAGTACGTGGTGGAGAAGATCTTGGATTCTCGCCTCTCCAGGCGGAGGCCTCAGTACCTGGTCAAGTGGAAGGGCTATGGTCAGGAGGATAATTCCTGGGTGGTCGCCTCTGATGTTCATGCGGCCGATTTAGTTCGTGCCTTTCATGCCGCTCATCCTGATCGCCCTGGTGGTCGTGGTGAGGGTTCGGTGACCCCTCACTAAGGGGGGGGTACTGTTGTGAATTTGCTTTTTGCTCCCTCTAGTGGTTACTAGTTTTTTGACTCTGGTTTTTCTGTCATTCCTTTTATCCGCACCTGGGTCGTTAGTTAGGGGTGTTGCTATATAAGCTCCCTGGACCTTCAGTTCTATGCCTGGCAACGTAGTTATCAGAGCTAGTCTGCTGTGCTCTTGTCTACTGATCCTGGTTCCAGTTATATCAGCTAAGTCTGCCTTTTGCTTTTTGCTATTTGTTTTGGTTTTGTATTTTTGTCCAGCTTGTTCCAAATCTATATCCTGACCTTTGCTGGAAGCTCTAGGGGGCTGGTGTTCTCCCCCCGGACCGTTAGATGGTTCGGGGGTTCTTGAATTTCCAGTGTGGATTTTGATAGGGTTTTTGTTGACCATATAAGTTACCTTTCTTTATTCTGCTATCAGTAAGCGGGCCTCTCTGTGCTAAACCTGGTTCATTTCTGTGTTTGTCATTTCCTCTTACCTCACCGTCATTATTTGTGGGGGGCTTCTATCCAGCTTTGGGGTCCCCTTCTCTGGAGGCAAGAAAGGTCTTTGTTTTCCTCTACTAGGGGTAGCTAGATTCTCCGGCTGGCGCGTGTCATCTAGAATCAACGTAGGAATGATCCCCGGCTACTTCTAGTGTTGGCGTTAGGAGTAGATATATGGTCAACCCAGTTACCACTGCCCTATGAGCTGGATTTTTGTATTCTGCAGACTTCCACGTTCCTCTGAGACCCTCGCCATTGGGGTCATAACAGGAGCCATATTGGCATTGATATTTGCTTTTTAAAGTGGTTTTCCCACGAACAAAAGTTCATTTTAAAAATTGTCTGTGTCTGACCATGTACAGAACATACAGCAGCTCCAGGGCAGGGGAGGAAGCAAAGGACAATACTGACATTACAGCAGGAGATCGCAGAGAATACATTTTGTGAGCTAAAATATTTTTTCAAAACAGTCAGTGAAATATTTTACCTCACAAAATGAATCCTCTGTGATCCCCTGCTGTAATGTCAGTATTGTCTTTTGCTTCCTCCCCTGCCCAGGAGATGTGGTATGCTCCGTACACGGTCAGACACACTCACCACTGTGTCTGACCAAGTTCAGAACATACCACAGCTCCTGGACAGGGTAGGAAGAAGAAGACAATACTGACATAACAGCAGGATCTTCCAGAGGATACATTTTGTGAGGTAAAATATTTTTTAAAAACAGTGAAATATTTTGCCTCACAGTCAGTAATGTCTTTTGCTTCCTCCCCTTCCCAGGAGATGTGGTATGCTCCATACACGGTCAGACACAGTTAATTTTTAAAATGAACTTTCGTTCGTGGAAAACCCCTTTAATGTGACCAGCTTCCTCTGCCTGTAGACACGTTGTGCATCTGCTGCTGGGATCAGCAGAATGATTCACTGCACCTGCACGTAATTTGTGCAGGTGCAGTAAATCAGACCACCACCATCTTTGTGCAGACAGATAGCTGCAGTCATATTAAAACTGGCCATGCACTCCTCCTGTACAAAGGTGGCGGCAGTCAGTGAATCATTCAGCTGATCCCGGCGGCAGCGTGTTCGCGACGGTGTTCCGCTGGTGGTACGGTGCAAGAGACTGCGTGAGTGTGAATGTGAGTGTGTGAGTGTGAGTGTGTGTGGTGCGTATGGCATATATAGTGTGTGTGTGTGTGTCGTGTGACGGTGTTCCACTGGTGGTACCGCGCAGTAGGTTGGTACCAGCAGCAGATTCCATATTGAGATACCTATCACTTGGGTGTCCCAATATGGCAGTCAGTTAACTTCCTCTGCTTGGAATTCCGGGATACATTGACATCTGGACAGCACAGGAAATGAAAACATTACAAGGCAATTATATAAATATATATATTATTTAATATTAAAAGTAAATTCCCCTATAGTGCTCCATCGTTTTTATTCTTATTTAATAAATCAATAGTATACATGGGAATAAACAACTTTGTAATATATATTATCAGAGGAATCTGCTTCTTTTTCTGCCAGAATTGATCCGTCATTATGAAATTCTCAATTCTGAGGTAAAATCTGTTTTCAGTGAGAACAGATTACTACATTACTGAGATACATGACAGTTACTACAGATACAATTCTATGTAGATAGAAGGGGTGGAGGATGGAGCTTCATCTCTAGTTCCTCCCCTCCTGTCTACATATAATCGTATCCATAGCAACTGCCTTCTCCAAATTCAATAATGAATTACTGAATACTGATTTTACACTCATCACTGACTGGTAGCAGTGATTGGAGGCAACGACTACCTAAGCCAGTGGAGAATTAAACGAATAACCAAACATAGATAAATGGGGGCACCACGGTCACTGGGACTCTAACCAAGGCCTGAAAAAAGCCACATGTATACTAAGAGAGAAAAGTAGGCCTTATAAACGGGAGTCACCACTTATATAAATAAATAAATACAGCTTTATTGAACAAATATGCAGGAAACAAAACACACTAAAAGCATTTAAAACCACAGAGGGATATACAATACCCCCGTATTGACACAGAGCCTATAATAAGGCAAAAAACGCACCTCCCACTGCAGGGTATAGTTCACATGTCAATAGTACAATAACACCTAAATGGCGCAAAAATATGATTACAACCTGGCCAGTCCCAAAAGATAATCCTATTAAGCACCATGAGTAAAAAATACCATCAATGCCACGAGAGACGTGATAACATGCAGGACAAGTAAATGCCTGTATAGGCCGTGAAGGGCAAAAATACAGGTTTAGTAACGACTAATACACCGGTAAGTATACTGACCCATGTACACCTTGCATGAAACAAACCGCCCGGAATGGAAAACAGCCTATGACTGTCATGTCCCTGGGGTGCCAATGTGAAGCAGGGTCAGGCCAGGTCAATGCGACATGTGTGCCCTGTGGGAAAGTGAGGTGCGGACAGAGGCACCCAACGCATGTCGCCACTAAGCAGTGGCTTCGTCTGACGAAGCCACTGCTTAGTGGCGACACGCGTTGGGTGCCTCTGTCCGCACCTCACTTTCCCACAGGGCACACATGTCGCATTGACCTGGCCTGACCCTGCTTCACATTGGCACCCCAGGGACATGACAGTCATAGGCTGTTTTCCATTCCGGGCGGTTTGTTTCATGCAAGGTGTACATGGGTCAGTATACTTACCGGTGTATTAGTCGTTACTAAACCTGTATTTTTGCCCTTCACGGCCTATACGGGCATTTACTTGTCCTGCATGTTATCACGTCTCTCGTGGCATTGATGGTATTTTTTACTCATGGTGCTTAATAGGATTATCTTTTGGGACTGGCCAGGTTGTAATCATATTTTTGCGCCATTTAGGTGTTATTGTACTATTGACATGTGAACTATACCCTGCAGTGGGAGGTGCGTTTTTTGCCTTATTATAGGCTCTGTGTCAATACGGGGGTATTGTATATCCCTCTGTGGTTTTAAATGCTTTTAGTGTGTTTTGTTTCCTGCATATTTGTTCAATAAAGCTGTATTTATTTATTTATATAAGTGGTGACTCCCGTTTATAAGGCCTACTTTTCTCTCTTAGTATACATGTGAATTAAACGAATAAGTATAGATTATTTTATTATTTGCACCATTTTCTTCTAGAGATAAATGTTCTTAAAATGTACTCCTCAACACTGAAATTGCAGCACAAGAAGGAAAATAAAGGGCTTATGCAAATCACGGGATCAATTGACATATTAATCATATGCAAATAATTAAACAGACCCCTTATTGCCTCAGCCAATTTTCATTATTGCACTTTCTTTTTTTCCTCCCCCTTCACCAAGAGCGATAACATTTTTATCTGTCCACATATATGTATGAGGGCCTTTATTTGTGACACGAGTTGTAATATTGATTGACATAATCAATTTTACCACACAAAATACTGGATAAGGAAAAAAATGTGATGCAATTGCAAAAAAAAAAGCAATTCTGACATTGTGTTTTGGGTTTTATTTTCATGACTTTGATTCTGCAATTAAAATTGATCTGGCATTAAGGTTCCCAAGGTCAGTGTCATTAATGAAATATACCCAAGTGGTCCATTTAAAAAAAAAAAAGTAAATAATTGTATTTATTTTTTTTTAATTCTCAGTTTGAATTTCTATTTACCAAGCTCTTTAATGTTTTCATTTTTTGGTCAATAGAGCTGTGTGTGAGAGCTTCTCATTTGCTGGGTAATTTTGGATTTGAACGCTTTAATGCTAAAAAATGAAAGGATAGCATTAAAGCGATTACAAAACAGCGACAAAATTACTATCAGATAAGCAGACAAAGGGGGTGAGTAGTTGTACAAAATAGAGAAGACTTCATTCAAAGAAGCAATATATTATTTGATTCCAAATATTATAAATTAATTATTTCTGATCCGTCAAAACAATTCGAGAAAGAATATAACTCACTTATACATGAAGCATTCAGATACAAAATAATTAATAAAAATGAGAAACATTTTTTAACCAAAACTAGCCCCAATCAAGCTATATTTTATCACCTACCAATAATACACACAAAAAAAAGTGGATGTCCTATTATCTCAGGGATAGGATGATTCACAAGCTCATTATCCCATTTCGTTTTACAGAAATTTGTCCCTAAATTGCCATAGTATTTAAGGAATTATATATAGTTAATTTTAGAGACTAGGGACTTTAATTGGAAAGATAATTATTAGTGATGAGTGAATATATTCAGCACTATTCATTACTCTCGCAAATAGTATGCTTTTAGGGCTATTCTTTACTCGGCGAATAATTAGGTATTCGCCTCGGTATATTTGAGTGACCTGCCTAGCATGTTTGGTGCATTATTTGCCGCCAATGAACATGCTGGGCTGGCTTGCCAATCACAGTAATGCCGGCGCCATCTTTGGTGTGGCATTACTGTGATTGGCGTCCTTACAATATCATAGGAGATATTTAAAGGCTGCTGGCGCCATCTTGCGAACATTGCAGCCCGAAATAACGTACGGAGAGCGTAGTGTGAGCGTAGGGAGAGTGATAGGAGCGTATAGGGATCGTTATTCATTCCAAAACCTCTTTTAAGAGCTGAATTTTGTGAAGATTAGTTCTTTGTTAGGTGGGGATAGTGTAGGGAAAGATCTAATAAGAGGGAGAGTAAAAGGCAGGCACCTGTGTGTTCTCATCATTGCAAGTACATGCGGCATATCTCTGCTATTTTCCATTGTGTTGTATAGTTTCGTATTAGGAGCAGACTGTGGGATTAGGCTGAAATAGGGAGGATTTCATTCACTACCAAAACAGACGAATCAGCTATTTTTAGAGGTAAATAATATTAGGTAGTACCAGCATATACAAAACCACTTTTTGGAGCTACATAATATTCCTGTGTAGCAGCTTATACGTTTTTTTACTGCAAAAATAATATTCCTCAGGGCCAGCATATTCGGGCTATTCATTACTCGGCGAGTAATTTAGTATTCGCCTCGGTATATTGGAGTAACCCGCTCAGCATGTTTGGCGCTTTATTTGCTTGCCCATCAGAGTAATGGCAGCAACATTTTTGGTGTGTCAATACTGTGATTGGCTGCCTGAACACCGGGTGTTTGTTGCGCTGTCATGTGCACGACAGCACGGCAAACACCGCTTCTGATCGGCGGTGAAATCATCCCTGCTGGTCAGAGAGCCGTGGTTCCCATGCTGTCAAAAGACAGCGTGAGCACTCAGCTGTGATTGGAGGTATAAAGCTTACCTATGGTTACTGGTGTCAGCTGATGGGACTGCAGCTCCCATCAGCTGCTGCATGCTGCTGCTAATAACAGTGACAGCAGGAGTGGCTGATGGGAGGATTCATCATCCGCTCCTGAGCTGTAAATAAATAATACAAAAAATAAATAATTAATAACCAGCCAGTCAAAACTCACAGCTGGTGGCTGGAACCCTCAGCTGTCAGCTTCAGCAAGGCTGGTTATCAAAAACAGAGGGGTGCACAAGCCATTTTTTTTATTATTTAAATAAATAATTAAAAAACAGCATCAGGTCCCCCCATTTTTGAGAACCAGCCTTGCTAAAGCAGACAGCTGGAGTCTGATATTCCCAGGCTGGTGAGGGGCCTGGTATATTGCCCCCAGCATAGAAATAACAGCCTGCAGCCACCCAGAAAAGGCACATCTATTAGGTGGGCCAATTATGGCTCTTTGCCCAGATCTTCCCACTTGTCCTGTAGCGGTGCCAAGTGGGGTTCATATTTGAAAGGGTTGATGTCAACTTAGCTTAGTAATGGAGAGGTGTCTATAAGATGGCTGCGGGCTGCTATTTGTAGGTTGTGGGGGTCAATATCAATGGCCCCTTACAAGCCTAAGTAAACCAGCCCCCTGCTGTCTGCTTTAGCAAGGCTGGTTGTCAAATATGGGGGGACCCTATGCCGTTTTATTAAATTATTTATTTAAATAATTAAAAAATACAGCTTGCGGACCCCTCTATTCCTGATATCCAGCCTTACTGAACCTGAGAGCTGAGGGGTGCAGCCCCCAGCTGTGAGTATTTCCTGGCTGGTTATAGAAATTTCAGGGGAATCCATGCCAGATTTTTCATTCATTTATTTATAGCTCAGGCGGCATGTGAAGAATACTGATCAGCCGCTCCTGCTGTCACTGTTGTTAGTGGCAGCAGGTGTTGGATGATGGGAGTAATAGTTCCAAAAACTGCCACCTGCTGTAATTGTTCTCACTTGAATAAAACTCTCATCATTCTCCCCTGCTTTTGCTGATCGTCGGCAGAGCAGGGGAGAATGATGAGAGTTGTCTTCAGCACCCGGCGCAGGGTAACAGCACTTACTGTACTGCTGTTTCCCTGACACATGCCGTGTGGTATTGATGCAGTGCACAGGCAGTACACGGTTGCCACAAGTGTGCCATGTGTATTACACACATGGACACTGACATTTCCGGTAACGATTTCACTTTAGAGCATCATGGTAAAATTTCCATGGCTTTCACACTAACATCAGATAGGTGAGGTGAGTTCATTGGCTGTGAACTCCCAGGTCCTTTCTGACCGCACGGGAGTAAGAGAACTTTCTCATGCTAGTAGTGACATCAGATAGGTCCTACCAGTTCACTGCGAGACACTGGGCAGCGATAGCAGACGCTGCTCAGTGTCTCTGTCAGATGACAGGCTTTATGGTCATATCATGCAGCCTGTCATCCAGATGTAGCAGAGCTAGACCCATAATGGGACAAATGGCTTATCCCCTGACGAAGGAAAATAATTCCGAAACGCGTGTCGGGGTGCGCACATTATCTGGACCAGATCGACCTTAAAGGTATATTTCCCCATATATACAATTTTCCCTTTGGTATATTGTAGCATATTTCCTTTCACTTTATTTTTTTCTGGCACATCTTCTCCTGGTTGTAATCTGTTTATGAGCATTACTTGCGTCACACTATATGGAAAATGATTTATTAAATTGGCACCTTGTAGTTTTTTTGCACTTTTTTTATATTTACCGTATTTTCCGGCGTACAAGACGACTTTTTAACCCCTGAAAATCTTCTTAAAAGTCGGGGGTCGTCTTGTACGCCGGGAATCGCCTTGTACGCCGGGTGTATATGGTGGGTGGGGGGGGGAGTAATCCTGATGACGACGAGGGGGCGTCTCACAGGAAAGTGAGTATCCCCCATTACCTTATCATAGCGCTGCAGCGTGGGGTCTCTATGCTGGGAGCGGCGGCTGCTGTGCTGTGCTGTGGCGGCTCCTCTTCTGCAGTGTGGGGCCTCTGGTGCTGTGGGGCGGTGGCAGCGGTGGCGTATCTTCATGCAGTCGGGGCTCCTCCGGCATCTCAAAGCCTAGAAGCCCCGCCGGCAACTCCATCGGTGTAATGCGCTGGCCTCCGGGAAAATGGCCGCTGCTTAGATTCAGATCTCGTGTCCCGAGATTTCGGGACGAGATCTGAATCTGAGCATGCACAGCCCCCAGCGGCCGGGCCACCGCATCGCACCTATTGAGCTGCCTCCGGGAAAATGGCCGCTGCTCAGATTCAGATCTCGTCTCCCGAGATCTCGGGACGAGATCTGAATCTGAGCAGCGGCCATTTTCCCGGAGGCCACCTGACCGCATTGTACCGATGGAGTTGCCGGCGGGGCTTCCAGGCTGAGATGCCGGAGGAGCCCCGACTGCATGAAGATACGCCGCCGCCACTGCCCCACAGCACCAGAGGCCCCACACTGCAGAAGAGGAGCCGCCACAGCACAGCAGCCGCCGCTCCCAGCACAGAGACCCCACGCTGCAGCGCTATGATAAGGTAATGGGGGATACTCACTTTCCTGTGAGACGCCCCCTCGTCCTCATCAGGATCACTCCCCCCCCCCCCAAAAGGCACATATTCACCGGCCCTATAAGACGACATACGGTGTATAAGAAGACCCCCAACTTTTAAGAAGATTTTATTTTTTAACTGGTAAAGTTGGGGGGTCGTCTTATACGCCCAGTCGTCTTATACGCCGGAAAATACGGTATATATATTTTTACATTTCCTACTGGTACATTTATTCCTAGTTTTTAACTACCTGTGAACATTACATGTGTTGCACTCTTTTCCGACATGGAAAATGATTGATTAGGTTGGCACGTTGTTGGTGAGATATTTTTTTGTACAATTTTGCACATTTTTATATTTATATACTTTCTTCCTTTAGGATTTTTTTTACTGCCTATTATCTTCTAAGCAATATTGCTATATATGCTTCTGATATACCTTTGGCCCAATAAGTTATACCTTGTTGTGATATATATTACTTTATTACATTCTATTTTTAATCTGGTTGAAATTTATCTTTGATTCTGCACACATTTTAACTTATTTTATATTATTATACTACTGTCATTTGTATTAATAAAGACATTTTTAATAATATCATCTCTATTGTCTGGGCACTTTTTTGGTCTTTCCGTGGTGTTGGTTTCTTGCACTTTGTGAGTATTTTTGCACTCTATTGCTTTCTAGTACACCAGGTGGTTTTACTCTATTAAATATTATATCTCACATACATTGATATAAATACATTTTACCCCGAAAGGTGTTACTATTTTTTTATTCTATCAATCAATGTAATATATATATATACAGATATATAGTATATGTGTTTGTCACTGACATCTATATATGTACCTATTCTATGTGTATTTACTGTACGTATTCTGTCTATTCTTTCCTGCCAGCTCCTATGCGTGGCAGATGAATTGCCTGCTTTTCGTATATTGCACCATGTGAATCAGAAAGGCATGCAGGCATTTTCTCCACAAACCATGCTGTTCCCATTTAGTTTTAGCTTCTTCTCATAAATTTCAGCTTTTTTCCCATGCCCCCACACTTATTTGTTGGGTCCAGCAGAAAAATATTTGGCTTTCCCATTGACTTGCATTGGATCCGTTATTCGGTACGAATACACGGATATTAGAAAGTGTTTGGGCCGATTTTCCCAAATCTGACAAAGGCTTAGGCTAGTTTCACACTAGCGTTCAGCAAGGCTGCGGATGACAGCCTTCTTCCTCCCTTGAGCCCAGCCCACTGCCACATCTCTTCCTTCAGCTCTACCTACGTCTGCATGCATCATGCGTACCTTATCTTTAACATTGGGTATGCAGGCCATGCGGATGTATGCGGATGCCTCCACAGGTGTCATTTTGATGCTTTGCCAACTGCAACATGTTGCGCTCGATGCAGTTCAGCACAGCGTCAAAACGGCGCATGCAGAGGCATCTGCATACATCCGCATGGCTTGCTTACCCAATGTTAAAGATAGGGTACTCAGGACGCATGCAGTCGTAGGCAAAGCTGAAGTAAGAGGTGCAACAGTGGGCAGGGCTTAACGGAGTAAGAAGGCTTTCATCGGCAGCCCTGCCAAACGCTAGTGTGAAACCAGCATTAAATAGTTGTAACGCGTTCTTCAATATTGTTAAACGCTTTTAAAACTCATTTTTCAAAAAAACAGCAAAAAAAGGCAGAGATGCTTACCTGCCTAGGCCTCATAACAAATGCATTATCAAGATGCAGTGGACCCATGTGGTTAAGATGGCGGCTACACATGGGTCCACTGCATCCTGATAATGCATTTGTTCTGAGGCCTAGGCAGGTAAGCATCTCTGCCTTTTTTTTGCTGTTTTTTGGAATTTTTGGAGGATCTTTGAATCCTTTTTTTTTGTGCTAGCATTGGTTAAAAATCATTTTTCCCCTCAATTTTACTCTATTCTATTTAACCCCTTAGTGACAGAGCCAATTTTGTACTTAATGACCAGGCTGAGGCTACGTTCACATTTGCGTTGTTGTGTGTTGCGTCGGCGACGCAACGCACAACGCATGCAAAACGCATGCAAAACGCATTGTTTTGTGACGCATGCGTCCTTTTTCTGCATGATTTTGGACGCAAAAAAAATGCAACTTGCTGCGTCCTCTGCGCCCTGACGCGTGCGCCCAAAAAGACGCATGCGTCACAAAACGCAACACAACGCATGTTCATGCGCCCCCATGTTAAATATAGGGGCGCATGACGCATGCGGCGACGCTGCGGCGCACAACGCAAATGTGAACGTAGCCTAATATCTACAATTCTGACCACAGTCTTTTTATGAGGTTATAACTTTAACAGATCCCACTGATTCTGAGATTATTTTTACGTGACATTGTACTTCATGTTAGTGGTAAAATTTCTACGATATGACTTGTGTTTATTTATGAAAAGAAGGAAGCATGGCAAACATTTTGAAAATTTTGCAATTTTCAAACATTTAATTTTTATGCCTTTAAATAAGAGAGATATGTCACAAATTTTTTTTAATAAATAACATTTACCAAAATGTCTACTTTACATCAGCACAATTTTAGAAACAATTCTTTTTTGTTATGAAGTTATAAGGGTTAAAAGCTGACCAGTGATTTCTCATTTTTACAACACCGCTTTTTTTAGGGACCACATCAGATTTGAAGTCACTTTGAGGGGTGTACATGACAGAAAATACCCAAAAGTGACACCATTTTAAAAACTGCACCCCTCATTTTGCTCAACACCCCATTCAAGAAATTAATTAACCCTTTACATACTTCACAGGAACTGAAGAATTGTGGTACGAAAAAATGAACATTTCATTTTTTTTCACAAGCATTTTATTTCAGAATCAGTTTTTTTATTTTCACAAATGTAAAAAGAGAAAATTAACCACAAAATTTGTTGTGCAATGTCTCCTGAATATGCTGATACCCCATATGTGGGGGTAAATCACTGTTTGGGCACACGGCAGAGCTTGGAAGGGAAGGAGCGCTGTTTAACTTTTTCAATGCAGAATTGTCTGGAAATGAGATCGGACGCCATGTCATGTTTGGAGAACCCCTGTTTGCCTAAACAGTGGAATCCCCCCACAAATGACACCACTTTGGAAACTAGACCCCAAAAGGAACTTATCTAGATGTCTGGTGAGCACTTTGAAACTCAAGTGCTTCACAGACGTTTATAGCGTAAAGCCGTGAAAATAAAAAAAAAATATTTTTTTTTCACAAAAAAGGTTTTTTAGCCCACAATTTTTTTTTATTTTCCCAAGGGTGTCCAGAGAAATTGGACCCAAAAAGTTGTTTTCCAATTTATCCTGAGTACGCTCATATCCCCATATTTGGGGGGAACCACTGTTTGGGCGCATGGCAGCGCTTGGAAGGGAAGGAGGGCCTTTTTGCAATGCAGACTTTGATGGAATAATCTGTGGGCGTCATGTTGCATTTGAAGAGCCCCTGATGTGCCTAAACAGTAGAAACAACCCTCAAGTGACCCTATTTTGGAAACTAGACCCCCCAAGGAACTTATCTAGATGTGTTCTGAGAACTTTGAACCCCCAAGTGTTTCACTAATGTTTATAATGCAGAGCCGTGAAAATAAAAAAATATATTTTTTTTCCATAAAGCTGATTTTTTACCCCCCAATTTTTCATTTTCACAGGGGTTTACTGGAGAAATTGGACCCAAAAAGGTGTTGTCCAAATTGTCCTGAGCATGCTGATACCCCATTTGTGGGAGAAAACTACTGTTTGGGCACATGTCGGGGCTTGGAAGGGAAGTAGTGACGTTTTGGAATGCAGACATTGATGGAATTGTCTGGGGGTATCATGTTGCATTTCCAGAGCCACTGATGTGCCTAAACAGTAGAAACTCAGCCAAAATTGACCCAGTTTAGGAACTAAACCCCTGTGTTGTGAGAACTTTGAACCCCCAAATGTTTCACTAAAGTTTAAAATGCAGAGTCATGAAAATTAAAAATCATTTTTTTTCCACAAAAATGATTTTTTAGCTCCCAATTTTTTATTTTCACAAGGGTCACAGGAGAAATTGGACCATAAAATTTGTTGTCTAATTTGTCCTGAGTATGCTGATACCCCATATGTGGGGATAAACCGCTGTTTAGGCACACGGCAGAGCTTGGAAGGTAACAAGCACTGACTGACTTTTTCAATGCAGAATTGGCTGGAATTGAGATCTGACGCCATGTCGTGGTTGGAGAGCCCCTGATGTGCCTAAACAGTGGAAACCCCCCAATTCTAACTTCAACTCTAACCCAAACACACCCTTAACCCTAATCCCAACCCTAACCATAACCCTAACCGCACCTCGAACCCCAACAAACCCCTAACCATATCCCTAACCACAAACCTAACTCTGACAAACCCCTAATCTTAATCCCAACCCTAAACCTAATCCCATCCCTAACCTTAACCCCAACACTAACACTAATCCCAACCATAAACATAATCCAAACTCTAACCCCAACTTTAGCCCCTACCCTAACCCTAACTTTAGCCCCAACCCTAACCCTAACTTTAGCCCCCACCTTAACCCTAACCCTAACTTTAGCCCCAACCTTAACCCTAACTTTAGCCCCAAACCTAACCCTCACTTTAGCCCCAACCCTAACCCTAACTTTAGCCCAACTCACTTTAGCCCAACTCTAACCCTAGTGTAAAAATGGAAATAAATATAATTTTTTATTTAATTTCATTATTGTTCCCTAACTAAGGGGGTGATAAAGGGGTTTTTTATTTACTATTATTTTATTTTGAACACTGTAATAGGGTCTATCACAGTGATCAAGATGAACCAAAAGGAAAAATCTCCTATTTTTGCCGGGTGTCGGCTGGCAGATCTTGGTGGGCGCACTGCGCATGGGCCTGTCATTTTGTTACGGGAAGAAGATACTGGCGGCCGTGGGGGAAGCAGAAGGACCCCGGACAGCAGGAGATACCAGGGCCGTTCGGGGACCCTATTTCTCTCTCCTCTGATGTGTGATCACATCAGAGGAGAGAAAAATTAAATGGCAAATCTGACTTTTTTTTTTGCTGTCGCCGTTATATGGTTAATAACGGAGATCACAACCCCGGGGTATCATGTTCTCTGAGGTCTCTGCTACCCCCCGCAGCTGAGACCCTGGAAAAATTCCCACTCTGGGGGGGCGCTATACACTTTTTTCACAGCATCGTTAATTAACAGCACTGTGGTTTACGCACCCTGAACCACCGTCATTAAAAGATGTGTCGGTGGTTGTTAAGAGGTTAACATGTGACAGTTTTAGCACTTTGAGTGCTGGAGTGTAGTCACAGGAAATAAATGAAAACCTTTTTATCACAAGTTTGTGGTATATCAATACATTTTTCTGTCAAATTAAGCAAAAACTGGGATCCCTCCTACAACCGGAAGAGCCTCCCGATCTCCATTCACCATTTTTAAAACTGTGTTTGCCATGAAGAGCTTGAGAGAGCTTGGATACAGTTTAGGAGACTTCAGAGTGTCATACTTGCTTTTTAGCGCATTTGGAGGCTTTGAGTACTTTCAATTTTTTTAAAAATCAGCAAATTCAAATTTCAAAAGATTTGCTCATCCCTAAGGGTATGCATTCTGTGTGGCTCACTTAAAGGGAATCTGTCACCAAGTTTTGTTACCTCATCTGAGATCAGGATAATGAAGGAAAAGAGACCCTGATTCCAACGATATATCACTTAGATTACTGGGTGCAGCTGTTCTGACACTATCAGAGTTCTTAGATGTAGCATATAGCAAAGCTCAGAAAGATGCCCCCGCCCACACCACAACTTTCTGTGTACAATGAATATTAACAGTAAGCAGTTAACCAATGGTGGGGGCGGAGTTGTACCAGGTCTCACTTGGGCACCTAGTCTGGGTAGAGATAATCTCCTGCTGATAAAACACTAATTGTATGGAACTGCAGTACATGGTTTAATTATTGTCAAATCGCTGAAATCACTGTCTCAGTTCTTACTCCTGTCCTCAGATTACATAGCAAAAATCTCCTGATAGATTCTTTTTGAAATATGTTTGAAATATGAAAATTAGATGATGTAATATTAATTTATCAGTGACAAATTCAGCTCTCCTTCCTCTGTAATGCAGTTTGTAGTTTTAGAATACATATGCACTCTTTACAATGTTTTTGTGCTCACTGAGCGCCTCCATTTTGGATGTGTTTGTGCTGAACGCGTAAAATAGAAACATTAAAAAAATATAAAGGATCAGTATTATAAATTGCAGTATCCTTTATTGCTATTGAACATATTGATGGCCATTCCACCCATTACATTTTAACGGAAGACAAGGCTGCCTGCTATTACTAGAGTTATTAACAATCAAGCTTATCTTTATGTTATAAAGTCATGAAAATCACAAATTCAATTGTAATTATCTTTAATTAAAACATCTTGCACAAATAGAAGGCTGGATTGTTATTTATACGGCAACAAGCGGAATCATAATGTTCTTTTGTGAAATATCTGCACTAAAATTTCAGTTACAATAGTTATGATAATTGCGAGGTAGGACAGTATAATAGGGCTTTGGTAACTAGGGGGTGTACCCAGATCTAGTATAAAAATATCTCTCAACCCTCTCATTCTGTCATGTTTGTTTTTTTGATAGCATGTGTGGGATTGGAAGCTCATGCCTACCACCATATTACAGCTCTCTACAAACTCCATTGATTTTTTTTCTGTCTGAGTCATGTATAATCCAACATAAAAATTTTGAAATACAGCATCATATATCATATTGTAAAAGTATTATCTCCAAAAGACATTTATTCATAGTATGCTGCCATATAAAAGTACTGTAAGATGATGCAGAAAGTAAATACAGTGCTATGCCCCTATAGAGTTTATGTCTTCAGCACAGACTAACTGCACACTCTTCTGTCAGATGATGTCTAATGGATATACGTATATCTGTGCATAGAGGTGTTAGATCTCCTTCTTGTAGAACACTCATAATGCTCAGTTTCTATATGTAAATAAGGAATTTCTTATGCAAAGGCATATGTAGACACATGAAGTTGGACGCTGGTACATTCACACATCCGTTTTAAACAAATATATGAAAAAATGGTCTCAGAGTCATCAGTGCTTTTGATCAGTGTATCAGACGTGTGTCTGTTTTTACCATCAGTGTGTCTTCAGTGGATCATCAGGGTGTCAGTGTGTCCATTTATACCATCAGTGTGTCATCAGTGTGTCCATTTTTATCATCAATGTGCCATCAGTGTATCATCAGGGTGTCGTCAGTGTGTCCGTTTAACCATCAGTGTGTTCGTTTTACCATCAGTGTGTCATCAGTGTTTTTCACCGATAGATAAATAAACTACAGCTTCTTATATCCTTTGCAATGTCAATCACAGACTGCACACATATGTCTTCCGTGTACTGTGCATGTTTTTCACGGACCCATAGACTTGTATTGTCTATTGTTATCCGTGCTGCCGTAAAAACTGGAAATGTCTCCATGAGGTTTGCGCGGACCCCCAGTCCAACACGGACATGTGTATAGCACCATAAATTAGAGTGGGTATGTGTTGGATCTGTGAAAAAAAAATGGATGTCATACATACTGGAAACATGAAGATGTAAGGTATGTGCACATGTTGCGGATTCTCTGCGGATCCGCAGTGTTTCTTGAGGTGCAGAAACGCTGCAGATCCGCAATTGATTTACAGTACAATGTAAATCAATGAGAAAAAAAAATGCTGCGCACACTTTGCGGAAAATCCACTGCGGAAACGCTGCGGTTTAAAAGAAGTAGCATGTCACTTCTTTTTTGTGAATCTGCAGCGTTTTTGTACCCATTCCATTATAGAAAACCGCAGGGGTAAAAAACGCAGCAAATCCGCCAGAAAACCGCAGCAAAAACGCACAAAAAAAGCTACGGAACCTCACAAAAAAACGCAGGTGCGTTTTCTGCCAGGAGAGACAAAATCCGTACCCGAAATTCCTAAGCCTAATCCGCAACGTGTGCACATAGCCTTAAGAAGGCTTTATACTCTATTTTATTCCTGTTATAGATTTAATATGATATGGAGCCTTACCATTAACTAGAGTAAGTGCTAATCAATTCGTAGAACCCGGTCCATCAATCACATCAATAATTTGGAGCTGCTGGATGAGAGTCCTAAGAACCATTTCCTATATGACTGCATCCCAGGTTCTTCTTTTGATTAGTTGGCGTGATGAAATGTCATTATTGCAGCCTGAAGCATATTTGATGTTGCGCCAGGCCAACCAATCAAAAGAAAAGCTGCGGTTGCTGTTAGGTAATCAGGGTTCTCAAGGATCTTATCCAGAGGCCACAGATTACTAACATGGTCAATTGATCGGATTGATTTGTACCAACTCTAGTATGAGCAGTTTGTCAGTTGCACCTAGGATGAAGATTAGAGTATTATTTAGGTACTTCATTTGAAATGGTGAAAGTTTTGAAAAGTACTGCAGCTTGCAAAATCCTTACAGTGCACTTACCCAATCTACAGTAGAGGAAATAAGTATTTGATCCCTTGCTGATTTTCTAAGTTTGCCCACTGAGAAAGACATGAACAGTCTATAATTTTAAGGGTAGGTTAAATTTAACATTGAGAGATAGAATATCCAAAATAAAATCGATAAAATCACATTGCATAAATTAAATTTATTTCCATTTTGCAGTGAGAAATAAGTATTTGATCCCCTACTAACCATTAGGACTTCTGGCTCCTATAGACCAGTTAGACGCACCTAATCAACTCATTACCTGCTATAAAGACAGCTGTCTAACCTATGCACCTTGATAAAAGACTCCTGTCCACAGACTCAATTAATCAGTCAGACTCTAAGCTCTACAACATAGGCAAGACCAAAGAGCATTAAGGATGTCAGGGACAAGATCATAGACCTGCACAAAGCTGGAATGGGCTAAAAAAAACCCATAAGTAAGACGCTGGGTGAGAGGGAGACAATTGTTGGTGCAATAGTAAGAAAATGGAAGAAATACAAAATGACTGTCAACCGACATCGATCTGGAGCACCATGCAAAATCTCACCTCGTGGGGTATTTTTGATCATGACGAAGGTGAGAGATCACCAGATCTTAATCCCATAGAAAACTTATGGAGGGAGTTGAAGATCCAAGATGACAAGCAACAGCCTCAAAATCTTAATGATTTAGAGATGATCTGCAATGAGGAGTGGTTCAAAATCCCTCCTGACATGTGCGCAAACCTCATCATCAACTACAAAAAAAGTCTGACTGCTGTGCTTGCCAACAAGGGTTTTGCTACCAAGTATTAAGTCTTGTTTGCCAGAGGGATCAAATACTTATTTCTCACTGCAAAATGCAAATACATTTATATAATTTATACAATGTGATTTTTTGAATTTTATTTTTGATATTCTATCTGTCAATGTTAAAACTAACCTACCCTTAAAATTATAGACTGTTCATGTCTTTGTCAGTGGGCAAACTTACAAAATCATCAAGGGATCAAATACTTATTTCCCCCACTGTATTTGCATGCTTATTGTCATGTACAAACTTAGGTTTCATCTGCTTCTCTCAAAAACGTACACTGAGAGAAGCAGATGATAATCTAATCGACATGCGATAACAAGTACGCAAGTCTGAAAATGGGTGATTATGTTTCAAAGTGCTAGGGTTTCATGCTATTATAATGAATCTATACTTTAGGTATATTTATAATTACAGAGGGTGAAATAAGTATTGAACACGTGACCAATTTTCGAAGTAAATATATTTCTAAAGATGCTATTGACTCTCATTTGTTTTCAGAGAAAGTAAATAAAGCTGCCAGAATGACCCAGTCATTCACCTGATCTAAATCCAATAGAAAATATATGGAAGGAACTAAAGCTCAGAGTTCATAAAAGGAGCCTACGGAATCTTTAGGATATGAAGAGATTTTATGTGGAAAAATGGGCCAAAATCACACCTGAGTAATGTATGCGACTAGTTTCTCCATATAGGAGGTGTCTTAAAGCTGTCATCACTAGTGTTGAGAGATACCTTCCGATATCGGAAAGAATTGGTATCGGATTGGATTGGCCGATATTCAAAAAATATCGGATATCGCCGATACGATACCCGATACCAATGCAAGTCAATGGGACCAAAATATCGGAATTAAAATAAACCCTTTCTTTCCTTGTAGGTTCATTCTACATGAAGGAAAACAACTAAGAATAATGTAGGATGTATTGGGGAGGTGGAGGAGACATTAAAGGCATAGAGGTTTAGCCCAATCAAATAGAATAGCAGGAATTTTATTTTTTTTTTAAGACGTTCGGAGTTACAAAGATATTGACTATGATAAGATTTTTTTTATTTTGTCAGATATTGATGTTTCACTACTTCTATGCCCTTCACCTTCTTTTTTACTTCTCCGACACTTTCTTCTTCATCATCCTCATCAGCAGCAGCATCTTTGACATCAACTTCTTCTTCACCTTATTCATCTTCTTCATCTTCTACCTATTATTTTTTTGTTACATTCTTCATATTCTATTTATTAAACTATTATTCTTCTTCATATTCTACTTATTCACCATATTCTTATTTGTGACAGGCATTCCTGTAGTTGTTATCTATAACAGTTTGAAGATTACACCTTCCGTTCTGCCTGTCACAAAAGAGTTACAACAGGATTTGTCCGTGTTCAGTTAGGCCTGCAGCAGCAGGCTTTTTCCAGGGGCACCACGAGGAGGAACGGACTCACCCCCATACGCTGCTTAGTCTTCTTCTGCTTATAATTTAAATAATATCTTTTGCTCTGATGTTTAGTCTTATGCTTAATGTTCTTCTGCTCTTTGTTCTGCAGCCTCTTGTTCTTCTGCTTCTCGGTCTTCCGGGTCGTCGTCTTTAGGGTCTTGAACTTGGAAATGTAGCAGAAGGTACAAGAAGGCTGAGAAAATGCAGAGAACCAGCTGATGGGACTGGAACTCGGATGGCTACCCGAAGGTCCAAGAGCCAATGGAACTACCGAGGACCAGCTGACGTTACTGGAACCCGGTTACTAAGCAGGAGGTACCCGTGCCAGAAAGCACTACCAAGGACCACCTGACATTGGTGGAACTCAGATACCCAGAAGGATGCACCTAAGCCAAAGGCTCTGCCCAAAACCAGCTGACGGTACTGGAACCCGGATGGGTAGCCGAAGGTACAAGAGCCAATGGAACTACCGAGGACCAGCTGATGTTAATGGAACCCGGTTACTAAGCAGGAGGTACCCGTGCCAGAAAGCACTACCAAGGACCACCTGACGTTGGTGGAACTCGGATACCCAGAAGGAGGCATCTAAGCCAAAGGCTCTGCCCAGAATCAGCTGATGGTACTGGAACCAGGATGAGGAGCAGAAGGTACAAGAGCAAAAGACACTGCCGAGAACCAGCTGACGGTACTGGAACTAGGGGGACCTATTCAAGATTGTCTTCCTAGAGCCCCAACTAGCGGTGTTGGAGCCAAGGGTCACAAGGGGGAGCAGAGTGTAGGCCGAAGCCTGCACTGGAGGCAGCTTAGTGTCTGTTGTGTCTGCGTGGTTTTTGCAGGACACGTTGCCGGCTACACAGCAGGGGAACAGCTGGCGTTACTGAACCCCACTCACACAGTGGCGAGTGTTTTTCTCTGTGCAGCCAGCACTTCCGAGCACCAACTGGCAGTGTTAGAGCCCAGGGAATCAAGGAGGAGCAAAGGAGCAGAGTGTAGGCCGAAGCCTGTATTGGAGGCAGCTTAGTGTCTGTTGTGTCTGCGTGGTGTTTGCAGGACACGTTGCCGGCTACACAGCAGGGGAACAGCAGGCATTACTGAACCCCACTGACACAGTAGCAAGTGTTTTTCCCTGTGCAGCCAGCACTTCCGAGCACCAACTGGCAGTGTTAGAGCCCAGGGTAAGCAGGAGGAGAAGAGTGTAGGCCGAAGCCTGCACTGGAGGCAGATTAATATCTGTTGTGTCTGCGTGGCGTTTGCAGGACACGTTGCTGGCTACACAGCAGGGGAACAGCTGACGTTACTGAACCCCACTGACACAGTGGCGAGTGTTTTTCTCTGTGCAGCCAGCACTTCCGAGCACCAACTGGTGGTGTTAGAGCCCAGGGTCAGCAGAGGAGCAGAGTGTAGGCCGAAGCCTGCACTGGAGGCAGCTTATTGTCTGTTGTGTCTGTGTGGCATTTGCAGGACACTGTTATGACCCCAATGGCGAGGGTCTCAGAGGAACGTGGAAGTCTGCAGAATACAAAAATCCAGCTCATAGGGGCAGTGGTAACTGGGTTGACCATATATCTACTCCTAACGCCAACACTAGAAGTAGCCGGGGATCATTCCTACGTTGATTCTAGATGACACGCGCCAGCCGGAGAATCTAGCTACCCCTAGTAGAGGAAAACAAAGACCTTTCTTGCCTCCAGAGAAGGGGACCCCAAAGCTGGATAGAAGCCCCCCACAAATAATGACGGTGAGGTAAGAGGAAATGACAAACACAGAAATGAACCAGGTTTAGCACAGAGAGGCCCGCTTACTGATAGCAGAATAAAGAAAGGTAACTTATATGGTCAACAAAAACCCTATCAAAATCCACACTGGAAATTCAAGAACCCCCGAACCGTCTAACGGTCCGGGGGGAGAACACCAGCCCCCTAGAGCTTCCAGCAAAGGTCAGGATATAGATTAGGAACAAGCTGGACAAAAATACAAAACCAAAACAAATAGCAAAAAGCAAAAGGCAGACTTAGCTGATATAACTGGAACCAGGATCAGTAGACAAGAGCACAGCAGACTAGCTCTGATAACTACGTTGCCAGGCATTGAACTGAAGGTCCAGGGAGCTTATATAGCAACACCCCTAACTAACGACCCAGGTGCGGATAAAAGGAATGACAGAAAAACCAGAGTCAAAAAACTAGTAACCACTAGAGGGAGCAAAAAGCAAATTCACAACAGTACCCCCCCCTTAGTGAGGGTTCACCGAACCCTCACCTCGACCACCAGGGCGATCAGGATGAGCGGCATGAAAAGCACGAACTAAATCGGCCGCATGAACATCAGAGGCGACCACCCAGGAATTATCCTCCTGACCATAGCCCTTCCACTTGACCAGGTACTGAAGCCTCCGCCTGGAGAGGCGAGAATCCAAGATCTTCTCCAC
The DNA here is from genome assembly GCF_051348905.1 of Ranitomeya variabilis. Classification (NCBI taxonomy): domain Eukaryota; kingdom Metazoa; phylum Chordata; class Amphibia; order Anura; family Dendrobatidae; genus Ranitomeya; species Ranitomeya variabilis. The sequence goes on along the minus strand of NC_135237.1, from coordinate 123,763,729 downwards.
CACGTACTCCAACTCGCCCTCAACCAACACCGGAGCAGGAGGCTCAGCAGAAGGAACTACAGGCACAATGTACCGCCGCAACAAGGACCTATGAAATACATTGTGAATAGCAAACGACACAGGAAGATCCAGACGAAAAGATACAGGATTAAGGATTTCCAATATCTTGTAAGGCCCAATAAAACGAGGTTTAAATTTGGGAGAGGAGACCTTCATAGGAACAAAGCGGGAAGAAAGCCATACCAAATCCCCAACGCGTAGTCGGGGACCCACACCGCGGCGGCGGTTGGCAAAGCGCTGAGCCTTCTCCTGTGACAACTTCAAGTTGTCCACCACATGATTCCAGATCTGCTGCAACCTATCCACCACAGAATCCACCCCAGGACAGTCAGAAGGCTCCACATGACCCGAAGAAAAGCGAGGATGGAAACCAGAGTTGCAGAAAAAAGGCGAAACCAAGGTGGCGGAACTAGCCCGATTATTAAGGGCAAACTCAGCCAACGGCAAGAATGTCACCCAATCGTCCTGATCAGCAGAGACAAAACACCTCAAATAAGCCTCCAAAGTCTGATTGGTTCGCTCCGTCTGTCCATTAGTCTGAGGATGGAAAGCAGACGAAAACGACAAATCAATGCCCATCCTACTACAAAAGGATCGCCAGAACCTGGAAACGAACTGGGATCCTCTGTCTGACACAATATTCTCAGGGATGCCGTGCAAACGAACCACGTTCTGGAAAAACACAGGAACCAGATCGGAAGAGGAAGGCAGCTTAGGCAAAGGAACCAAATGGACCATCTTGGAGAAGCGATCACATATCACCCAGATAACGGACATGCCCTGAGATAGCGGAAGATCAGAAATGAAATCCATGGAGATATGTGTCCAAGGTCTCTTCGGGACAGGCAAGGGCAAGAGCAAACCGCTGGCACGAGAACAGCAAGGCTTAGCTCGAGCACAAGTCCCACAGGACTGCACAAATGACCGCACATCCCTTGACAAGGAAGGCCACCAAAAGGACCTGGCCACCAGATCTCTGGTGCCAAAAATTCCCGGGTGACCTGCCAACACCGAGGAATGAACCTCGGAAATGACTCTGCTGGTCCACTTATCCGGGACAAACAGTCTGTCAGGTGGACAAGACTCAGGCCTATCAGCCTGAAATCTCTGCAACACACGTCGCAGATCCGGAGAAATAGCTGACAAGACAACTCCATCTTTAAGAATACCAACAGGATCAGCGACTCCAGGAGCATCAGGCACAAAGCTCCTAGAAAGAGCATCGGCCTTCACATTTTTAGAACCTGGTAAATACGAGACAACAAAATCAAAGCGGGAGAAAAACAATGACCAGCGGGCCTGTCTCGGATTAAGGCGTTTAGCAGACTCGAGATACATCAGATTTTTGTGATCAGTCAAGACCACCACACGATGCTTAGCACCCTCGAGCCAATGACGCCACTCCTCAAATGCCCATTTCATGGCCAACAACTCCCGATTGCCCACATCATAATTTCGCTCGGCAGGCGAAAACTTCCTAGAGAAAAAGGCACAAGGTTTCATAACAGAGCAACCAGGGCCTCTCTGCGACAAAACGGCCCCTGCCCCAATCTCCGAAGCATCCACCTCAACCTGAAAGGGAAGTGAGACGTCAGGCTGGCACAAAACAGGCGCCGAAGTAAACCGGCGTTTCAACTCCTGGAAAGCCTCCACGGCAGCAGGAGCCCAGTTAGCTACATCGGAGCCCTTCTTGGTCATATCCGTCAAAGGTTTCACAATGCTGGAAAAATTAGCGATAAAACGACGGTAGAAGTTAGCGAAGCCCAAGAACTTCTGAAGACTCTTAACTGACGAGGGCTGAGTCCAATCAAGAATAGCTCGGACCTTGACTGGGTCCATCTCCACAGCAGAAGGGGAAAAAATGAACCCCAAAAAGGGAACCTTCTGTACACCAAAGAGACACTTTGAGCCCTTGACAAACAAAGAATTTTCACGCAAAATTTTAAAGACCAACCTGACCTGCTCCACATGCGAATCCCAATTATCAGAAAAAACCAAAATATCATCCAGATAAACAATCAAAAATTTATCCAGATACTTCCGGAAAATGTCATGCATAAAGGACTGAAAAACTGAAGGCGCATTGGAGAGCCCAAAAGGCATCACCAAGTACTCAAAATGACCTTCGGGCGTATTGAATGCGGTTTTCCATTCATCACCTTGCTTAATGCGCACAAGGTTGTACGCACCACGAAGGTCTATCTTGGTGAACCACTTGGCACCCTTAATCCGGGCAAACAAGTCAGACAACAACGGTAAAGGATACTGAAATTTGACAGTGATCTTATTTAAAAGCCGATAATCAATACAAGGTCTCAAAGATCCGTCCTTTTTTGCCACAAAAAAGAATCCCGCACCAAGAGGGGAAGAAGACGGACGAATATGTCCCTTCTCCAGAGACTCCCTGATATATGAACGCATAGCGGTATGTTCAGGTACCGACAGATTAAACAGTCTTCCCCACAGTCACAGTCCCTATGAGGAGGCAGTGCACTGGACTCAGACTCACTGAAGACATCCTGATAATCAGACAAATACTCCGGAACTTCCGAAGGCGTAGAAGAAGCAATAGACACAGGCAGGGAATCCCCATGAATACCACGACAGCCCCAACTTGAGACTGACATAGCCTTCCAGTCCAGGACTGGATTATGGGTCTGTAACCATGGCAGCCCTAAAACAAACAAATCATGCATTTTATGTAAAACCAGGAAACGTATCACCTCGCGGTGTTCAGGAGTCATGCACATGGTAACCTGTGTCCAATACTGCGGTTTATTTGCTGCCAATGGTGTAGCATCAATACCCCTAAGAGGAATAGGATTTTCTAATGGTTCAAGAGTAAAACCACAGCGCTTAGCAAATGAGAGATCCATGAGACTCAGGGCAGCACCTGAATCTACAAACGCCATGACAGGATAAGATGACAGTGAGCAAATCAAAGTTACAGACAGAATAAATTTAGGTTGCAAATTACCAACGGTGACAGGACTAACAACCTTAGCTATACGTTTAGAGCATGCTGAGATAACATGTGTAGAATCACCACAGTAGTAGCACAAGCCATTCCGGCGTCTATGAATTTTCCGCTCATTTCTAGTCAGGATTCTATCACATTGCATTAAATCAGGTGTCTGTTCAGACAACACCATGAGGGAATTTGCGGTTTTTCTATCACATTGCACCGAATTAGGTGTCTGTTCAGACAACACCATGAGGGAATTTGCGGTTTTGCGCTCCCGCAACCGCCGGTCAATTTGAATAGCCAGTGCCATAGTATCATTCAGACCTGTGGGAATGGGAAAACCCACCATAACATTCTTAATGGCTTCAGAAAGGCCATTTCTAAAATTAGCGGCCAGTGCACACTCGTTCCAATGTGTCAGTACGGACCATTTCCGAAATTTTTGGCAATACACTTCAGCCCCGTCCTGCCCCTGAGACATAGCCAGCAAGGCCTTTTCTGCCTGAATCTCAAGATTGGGTTCCTCATAAAGTAAACCGAGCGCCAGAAAAAACGCATCAAGATCAGCCAATGCCAGATCTCCTGGCGCCAGCGAAAAAGCCCAATCCTGAGGGTCGCCCCGTAAGAACGAAATAACAATTTTTACTTGCTGAGCAGAATCTCCAGATGAACAGGGTCTCAGGGACAAAAACAATTTACAATTATTCACGAAATTCCTAAACTTAAACCTGTCTCCGGAAAACAGTTCAGGAATCGGTATTTTAGGTTCTGACCTAGGATTTCTGATAACATAGTCTTGTATGCCCTGCACACGAGTAGCCAGCTGGTCCACACTTGTAATCAAGGTCTGGACATTCATGTCTGCAGCAAGCATAGCCACTCTGAGGTAAAGGGGAAGAAGAAAAAAAAAAAAAAACTCAGAATCTTCTTTCTTATAATCCCTCTTCTGCAATGCATTAAACATTTAATACTGGCCTGGCAAACTGTTATGACCCCAATGGCGAGGGTCTCAGAGGAACGTGGAAGTCTGCAGAATACAAAAATCCAGCTCATAGGGGCAGTGGTAACTGGGTTGACCATATATCTACTCCTAACGCCAACACTAGAAGTAGCCGGGGATCATTCCTACGTTGATTCTAGATGACACGCGCCAGCCGGAGAATCTAGCTACCCCTAGTAGAGGAAAACAAAGACCTTTCTTGCCTCCAGAGAAGGGGACCCCAAAGCTGGATAGAAGCCCCCCACAAATAATGACGGTGAGGTAAGAGGAAATGACAAACACAGAAATGAACCAGGTTTAGCACAGAGAGGCCCGCTTACTGATAGCAGAATAAAGAAAGGTAACTTATATGGTCAACAAAAACCCTATCAAAATCCACACTGGAAATTCAAGAACCCCCGAACCGTCTAACGGTCCGGGGGGAGAACACCAGCCCCCTAGAGCTTCCAGCAAAGGTCAGGATATAGATTAGGAACAAGCTGGACAAAAATACAAAACCAAAACAAATAGCAAAAAGCAAAAGGCAGACTTAGCTGATATAACTGGAACCAGGATCAGTAGACAAGAGCACAGCAGACTAGCTCTGATAACTACGTTGCCAGGCATTGAACTGAAGGTCCAGGGAGCTTATATAGCAACACCCCTAACTAACGACCCAGGTGCGGATAAAAAGAATGACAGAAAAACCAGAGTCAAAAAACTAGTAACCACTAGAGGGAGCAAAAAGCAAATTCACAACAGGACACGTTGCTGGCTACACTGCAGGGGAACAGCTGGCGTTGCTAACCCCACTGACACAATGGCGAGTGTTTTTCTCTGTGCAGCCAGCACTTCCGAGCACCAACTGGTGGTGTTAGAGCCCAGGGAATCAAGGAGGAGCAGAGGAGCAGAGTGTAGGCCGAAGCCTGCACTGGAGGCAGTTTAATATCTGTTGTGTCTGCGTGGCATTTGCAGGACATGTTGCCGGCTACACAGCAGGGGAACAGCTGGCGTTACTGAACCCCACTGACACAGTGAAGGGTGTTTTTCTCTGTGCAGCTAGCACTACCGAGCACCAACGGGCGGTATTAGAGCCCAGGGAATCAAGGAGGAGCAGAGGAGCAGAGTGTAGGCCGAAGCCTGCACTGGAGGCAGTTTAATATCTGTTGTGTCTGCGTGGCGTTTGCAGGACACATTGCCGGCTACACAGCAGGGGAACAGCTGGCGTTGCTGAACCCCACTGACACAGTGGCGAGTGTTTTTCTCTGTGCAGCCAGCACTTCCGAGCACCAACTGGTGGTGTTAGAGCCCAGGGACAGCAGAAGAGCAGAGTGTAGGCCGAAGCCTGCACTGGAAGCAGCTTAGTGTCTGTTGTGTCTGCGTGGCGTTTGCAGGACACGTTGCCGGCTACACAGCAGGAGAACAGCTGGTGTTGCTGAACTCCACTAACACAGTGGCGGGTGTTTTTCTCTGTGCAGCCAGCACATTCCGAGCACCAACTGGCAGTGTTAGAGCCCAGGGAATCAAGGAGGAGCAGAGGAGCAGAGGAGCAGAGTGTAGGCCGAAGCCTGCACTGGAGGCAGTTTAATATCTGTTGTGTCTGCGTGGCGTTTGCAGGACACGTTGCTGGCTACACAGCAGGGGAACAGCTGGCGTTACTGAACCCCACTGACACAGTGGCGGGTGTTTTTCTCTGTGCAGCTAGCACTTAAGAGCACCAACGGGCGGTGTTAGAGCCCAGGGAATCAAGGAGGAGCAGAGGAGCAGAGTGTAGGCCGAAGCCTGCACTGGAGGCAGTTTAATATCTGTTGTGTCTGTGTGGCGTTTGCAGGACATGTTGCCGGCTACACAGCAGGGGAACAGCTGGCATTGCTGAACCCCACTGACACAGTGGCGAGTGTTTTTCTCTGTGCAGCCAGCACTTCCGAGCACCAACGGGTGGTGTTAGAGCCCAGGGAATCAAGGAGGAGCAGAGGAGCAGAGTGTAGGCCGAAGCCTGCACTGGAGGCAGTTTAATATCTGTTGTGTCTGCGTGGCTTTTGCAGGACACGTTGCCGGCTACACAGCAGGGGAACAGTTGGCGTTGCTGAACTCCACTAACACAGTGGCGGGTGTTTTTCTCTGTGCAGCTAGCACTTCCGAACACCAACGGGTGGTGTTAGATCTCAGGGAATCAAGGAGGAGCAGAGTGTAGGCCGAAGCCTGCACTGGAGGCAGTTTAATATCTGTTGTATCTGCGTGGCGTTTGCAGGACACATTGCCGGCTACACAGCATTTGAACAGCTGGCATTGCTTAACCCCACTGACACAGTGGCGAGTGTTTTTCTCTGTGCAGACAGCACTTCCAAGCACCAACTGGCGGTGTTACAGCCCAGGGACAGCAGAAGAGCAGAGTGTAGGCCGAATCCTGCACTGGAGGCAGCTTAGTGTCTGTTGTGTCTGCGTGGCGTTTGCAGGACACGTTGCCGGCTACACAGTAGGGGAACAGCTGACGTTGCTGAACCCCACTGACACAGTGGCGAGTGTTTTTCTCTGTGCAGCCAGCACTTCTGAGCACCAACTGGCGGTGTTAGAGCCCAGGGTCAGCAGGTGGAGCAGAGTGTAGGCCGAAGCCTAATTGGAGCAAATAGAAAGGGAACCTTTAAACCCCCCCAGGCGTTAGCAACTAGAAGAGCCACCTTGTGCAGCAGTAATGCTGCACAAGGAAAAGGTGGCTCTTTTAATTATGTTCCTTGCACATGCTGAATGAAATACTTCAAAAATTTTCCCCCTCATACCGTGAAACCATCTCGGAGGCGGGACTTTCCTTCTTAATGAGACGAAGCACAGCTGTCAAAAATACCCCCTTGGTGCTGGGTGCAGCCTCCTGAGCGTTGTTTTTCTGTGTTCCGGAGTCTGCGCTGTTGTGTTATCCCTTGGCCATGCTCTGTTATTTCGCATGCCCATGAATCCCAGCCCCGCAGTGTCTTCCGATTTATTCACACTGCGGGGCTGGGATTCATGGACTTGCACAGTAAATATCTTCACCTCTCACAAATAACCGTATGCCTGCTTTAGACTGTGCGGCGTCAGCTGATCCCTTATCGCATGCCACGGCCGTGAAGCCGCACAGTCTGAAGAAGGTGGAAGGAGATGAGTGAGGTGCGAAGATATGCACTGCGCATGCCCATCAATCCCAGCCCCGCAGTGAGAATAAATAAGACACTGCGGGGCGTGATCTTGGGCAGGGCGGTCACACAGGCGCAGCCATCCTGACAACAAATGATAACAGAAGACGGGCAGCGCTAAACGTGCATGGCCAAGGGATAACATAACAGCGCAGGCTCTGGGACAGATTCAAACAACGCAGAGGAGGCGGCGCACGCCATCAAGGGGGTTGCTGCGTGTCATTATGAAGGAAAGTCACACCTCCGGGACGATTAATCGGTATCAGGGGACACATTTGATAAGTGTTTAGTTCTGCGTGTGCAATGAGTATAACAAAAAGAGAGACCTTGTCCAAATGCAGCATTGCATTTGTGCTGCACAAGATGGCTCTTTTAGATACAAACGCCTGGGGGGGCAGGTTCACTTTAATTTTTGTTGTAGTGTCTGCGTGGTGTTTGCAGGACACGTTGCCGGCTACACAGCAGGTGAACAGCTGACGTTACTGAACCCCACTGACACAGTGGTGGGTGTTTTTCTCTGTGCAGCCAGCACTTCCGAGCAACAACTGGCGGTGTTAGAGCCCAGGGTCACCAGAGGAACAGAGTGTAGGCCGAAGCCTGCACTGGAGGCAGTTTAATATCTGTTGTGTCTGTGTGGCGTTTGCAGGACACGTTGCCGGCTACACAGCAGGGGAACAGCTAATATTGCTGAACCCCACTGACACAGTGGCGAGTGTTTTTCTCTGTGCAGCCAGCACTTCCGAGCACCAACTGGCAGTGTTAGAGCCCAGGGAATCAAGGAGCAGTGTAGTGAAGGCCGAGTCCAAATTGGAGCAAGTTTAAAGGGAACCTTTAACCCCGCCAGGCATTTGTAGCTGAAAGAGCCATCTTGTACAGCACTAATGCTGCAAAAGGAAAAGGTGGCTCTTTTAATTATGTTCCATGCAAACGCAGAACTAGACACTTATGAAATGTGTCCCCTCACACCGTCTAACCGTCCCGGAGGTGGGACTTTCCTTCGTAATGGGACGCAGCACAGCCCTCATTCCAACCCCCTTGGCGATGTGCGCTGCCTCCTCAGTGTTGTTTGAATATGTCCCGGAGCCTGCGCTGTTATGTTATCCCTTGGCCATGCGCACTTAGCGCTGCCCATCTTCTGACATCATTTGGTGTCAGGCTGGCTGCGCCTGTGCGGACGCACTGCCCGAGATCCCACCTCGCAGTGTCATCTAATGTGATCACACTGCGGGCCTGGGATCCATGGGCATGCGCAGTGCATATCTTCGCCTCTCACTCCCCTCCTTCCGGCTTCTTCAGACTGTGCGGTGTCACGGCCGTGGCATGATATTAGGGATCAGCTGACGGCGCACAGTCTGAAGAAGGCGGAGGGAGATGAGTGAGAGCCTGAGGGGAAGATATGCACTGCGCATGCCCATGGATCCCAGGCCCGCAGTGTGATTAAATCAGAAGAGACTGCGAGGCGGGATCTCGGGCAGCGCGTTTGCGCAGGCGCAGGCAGCCTGACAACAAATGATGTCAGAAGACGGGTGGCGCTATATGCGCATGGCCAAGGGATAACATAACAGCGCAGGCTACGGGACAGATTCTAACAACGTTGAGGAGGTGGCGCACATTGCCAAGGGGGTTGGAATGATGGCTGTGCTGCGTCCCATTACGAAGGAAAGTCCCACCTCCGGGACAGTTACACTGTGTGAGGGGACACATTTCATAAGTGTTAGGTTCAGCGTGTGCAAGGAGCACAAAGAAAGGAGGCACCTTTTCCTTGTGCAGCACTACTGCTGCACAAGGTGGCTCTTTCAGTAACAAAGTCCTGGGGGGGACAGGTTCCCTTAAATTTCAGTAGTTGTGTCAGCATGGCGGTTGCAGGACACATTGCCACAACACAGCAGGGGAACAGCTGGCATTACTGAACCCCAATAACAGAGGAGAAACTGTTGACTGTGCAGACAGCACCTCCGGGCAGCAACTGGCGGTGTTGAAGCCCAGGGACAGCAGGAGGAGCAGGCTGGAGGTATTGCCGCAACACAGCAGGGGAGTAGTTGGCGTTACTGAACCCCAATAACAGAGGAGCAACTGTAGACTGTGCAGACAACACTTCCGGGCAGCAACTGGCTGTGTTGAAGCCCAGAGACAGCAGGAGGAGTAGGCTGGAGGTATTGCCGCAACACAGCAGGGGAGCAGCTGGCGTTACTGAACCCCAATAACAGAGGAGCAACTGTTGACTGTGCAGACAGCACTTCCGGGCAGCAACAGGCGGTGTTGAAGCCCAGGGACAGCAGGAGGAGAAGGCTGGAGGTATTGCTGCAACATAGCAGGGGAGCAGCTGGTGTTACTGAACCCCAATAACAGAGGAGCAACTGTTGACTGTGCAGTCAGCACTTCCGGGCAGCAACTGGCGGTGTTGAAGCCCAGGGACAGCAGGAGGAGCAGGCTGGAGGTATTGCCGCAACACAGCAGGGGGGCAGCTAGTGTTACTGAACTCCAATAACAGAGGAGCAACTGTTGACTGTGCAGACAGCACTTCCGGGCAGCAACTGGCGGTGTTGAAGCCCAGGGACAGCAGGAGGAGAAGGCTGGAGGTATTGCTGCAACACAGCAGGGGAGCAGCTGGCGTTACTGAACCCCAATAACAGAGGAGCAACTGTTGACTGTGCAGACAGCACTTCCGGGCAGCAACTGGCGGTGTTGAAGCCCAGGGACAGCAGGAGGAGCAGGCTGGAGGTATTGCCGCAACACAGCAGGGGAGGAGCTGGCATTATTGAACCCCAATAACAGAGGAGCAACTGTTGACTGTGCAGACAGCACTTCCGGGCAGCAACTGGCAGTGTTGAAGCCCAGGGACAGCATTAGGATCAGGCTGGAGGTATTGCCGCAACACAGCAGGGGAGCAGCTGGCATTATTGAACCCCAATAACAGAGGAGCAACTGTTGACTGTGCAGACAGCACTTCCGGGCAGCAACTGGCAGTGTTGAAGCCCAGGGATGGCATGAGGAGCAGGCTGGAGCTATTGCCGCAACACAGCAGGGGAGCAGCTGGCGTTACTGAGCCCCAATAACAGAGGAGCAACTGTTGACTGTGCAGACAGCACTTCCGGGCGGCAACTGGCGGTGTTGAAGCCCAGGGACAGCAGGAGGAGCAGGCTGGAGGTATTGCCGCAACACAGCAGGGGAGGAGCTGGCATTATTGAACCCCAATAACAGAGGAGCAACTGTTGACTGTGCAGACAGCACTTCCGGGCAGCAACTGGCAGTGTTGAAGCCCAGGGACAGCAGGAGGAGCAGGCTGGAGGTATTGCCGCAAACACAGCAGGGAAGCAGCTGGCGTTACTGAACCCCAATAACAGAGGAGCAACTGTTGACTGTGCAGACAGCACTTCCGGGCAGCAACTGGCGGTGTTGGAGCCCATGGAATCAAGGAGGAGCAGAGGAAAAGAGTGTAGGCCGAAGCCTGATTGGAGGAAGTTGAAAGGGAAACTTTAACCCCCCCCAGGCATTTGTAGCTGAAAGAGCCATCTTGTGCAGCACTAAGTATGCAAAAGGAAAAGGTGGCTCTTTTAATTATGCTCCTTGCAAACGCAGAACTAAACACTTATAAAATGTGTCCCCTGATACCGTGAGACCATCCCAGAGTTGGGACTTTCCTTCATAATGGGACGCAGCGGTCATTCCTACCCCCTTGGTGCAGTGCGCCGCCTCCTCAGCGTTGTTTGCATCTGTCCCGGAGCCTGCGCTGTTATGTTATCCCTTGGCCATGCGCACTTAGCGCTGCCCATCTTCTGACATCATTTGGTGTCAGGCTGGTTGCGCCAGTGCAGATGCACTGCCCGAGATTCCGCCTCACAGTCTCTTCTGATTTAATCATACTGCGGGCCTGGGATTCATGGGCATTCGCAGTGCATATCTTCACCTCTCACTCCCCTCCTTCCGGCTTCTTCAGACTGTGCGGCGTCACGGCCGTGGAATGCTATTGGGGATCAGCTGACGGCGTACAGTCTGAAGAAGGCGGAGGGAGATGAGTGAGAGCCTGAGGTGAAGATATGCACTGCGCATGCCATTGGATCCCAGGCCTGCAGTGTGATTAAAGCAGAAGAGACTGCGAGGCGGAATCTAGGGCAGCGCATCCGCACAGGCGCAGGCAGCCTGACAACAAATTATATCAGAAGACGGGCAGCGGTAAGTGCGCATGGCCAAGGGATAACATAACAGCGCTGGCTACGGGACAGATTCAAGCAACGATGAGGAGGCGCCAAGGGGGTAGGAATGATGGCTGTGCTTCGCGTCCCATTACGGAGGAAAGTCCCACCTCCGGGACGGTCTCACAGTGTGAGGGGACACATTTTATAAGTGTTAAGTTCTGCGTGTGCAAGGAGCTAAACTAAAAGAGCTACCTTTTCCTTGTGCAGCATTACTGCTGCACAAGGTGGCTCTTTCAGTAGCAAACGCCTGGGGGGGACAGGTTCCCTTAAATTTCAGTAGTTGTGTCAGCGTGGCGGTCGCAGGACACATTGCCGGCTACACAGCTGGGGATCAGCTGACGTTACTGAAACCCAATAACACTGGGTCATGTGTTTTGACTGTGCAGCCTGCACTTCTGAGCATCAACTGGCGGTGTTGGAGCCCAGGGATTACAGTTCAGGTGGTAGAAACATGAACGCAACAGGAGACCTGGATACTGTAGCCAACCAATTATTTAATCTGGAAGAGGAGTGGCAAATTCCTGCGAGATCCAGTCCTTGTTCATTTTCAGAAAAGTAAGCCGGTCAACGTTATCGAAGGATAGTCGCATGCGACGGTCTGTTAGTACACCACCTGCGGCACTAAAGACGCGTTCCGATAATACACTAGCAGCAGGGCAAGCCAGCACCTCCAATGCATACTGGCTTAGCTCTGGCCACGTATCCAGCTTAGAGACCCAAAATTTGAAGGGGGAAGAGCCGTCTGGGAGTACAGTAAGAGGGCAAGACATGTAGTCTGTCAACATCTAACGGAAACTTTGCCTCCTGCTGACTGGAGCCGTCTGTGATGGTGTAGACATGTGTGGCGGGCACACAAAACTGTGCCACAGTTGGGCCATACTGGTCTTGCCTTGTGCTGAGGCACTGATTCTGCTCCCTCTTTGTGCAGAGCTTCCTCCACTGCCTTCGACGCACTGAGCTGCTTTGTAAAGCACTAGCAGCACTGCTCTCACTTGGACTGGAGAAGATGATGGAATTCACCAGTGTGTCTTGGTACTCTTGCATTTTACGCTCCAGGTTCAATGGTGTTATGAGGCTTTGTAAGTTGTCCCGGTAGCGAGGATCTAGGAGGGTGTACACCCAATAATCAGCCATGTTCATAATGTGGGCGATGCGGTGGTCGTTTCTCAGGCACTGCAGCATGTAATCAGCCATGTGCTGCAGACTGCCAACTGGCCAAGAAACGCTGTCCCCTGCTTGAGGCGTGATCTCTGCCTGCTCTGCATCACCCCAAACTCGCTCAACACACTGACTACTGGAGAATTGTGTAACTCCCTCCTCTGGACCGATGTCTTCCTCCTCCATTGACTCCTCCTCATCCTCCTCACAAAGTGTCCCCTGCCTAGGCCTTTGTGAGGAACCACGTAGCGCTGACTGTCCAGAAGCTGATGGAATTGGTGACTCCTCATCCTCCACCTCTTCCACAACATCATTCCTTAGCGCTTGCAGTGTTTGTTGAAGCAGGCAGATAAGGGGGACAGTCATGATGACTAGTGCATCATCTGCACTCGCCATCCACGTGGAATCATCGAAGGAATGCAAAACCTGGCAGACGTCCTTCATAGTGGCCCACTCAGTGGTTGTGAAGTCTGAACGGCGTGGAGTGCGACTTCTTTGCGCCTGATGCAGCTGGTACTCCATTACTGCTGGCTGCTGCTCACACAACCGCTCCAACATATTTAACGTGGAATTCCACCTGGTGGGTAGGTCACATATGATGCGATGTTCCAGAAGGCAGAATCGGCGCTGCAGAGCTGCAATGCGCGATCTTGCCATGCTGGAATGCCGCAAGTGAGCACACTCTAGGCGGACCTTGTGCAGCAGTGCATCAAGATCCAGATAGTCCCTCAAAAAACTCCGCACGACCAAGTTGAGCACATGTGCCAGACATGGGATGTGACTGAGGTTGCCTAGGGCCAGAGCTGCCACCAGATTTCAGCCATTGTCACACACTACCATGCCTGGCTGGAGATTCGCTGGCACAAACCACACATCACTCTCCTGCTTGATGGCATTCCAGAGCTCCTGCGCTGTGTGGCTTCGATTCCCCAAAGAAATTAAGTTCAAGACGGCCTGTTGACGTTTGGCCACAGCTGTGCTCACGTCGGTCGTAACAGGTAAACGTTCACGGGTCCATGTGGAGGTGGACTGTGAAGGCTTCTGCAGCGATGATTCTGAGGAACTTGTGTATGAGGAGGAGTCAATGCGGACAGACTGGATTCCTGCAATCCTTGGAGTTGGCAGAACACGTCCTGCGCCACTTGCACGATCTGTACTCGACACAACAACATTAACCCAATGGGCAGTGAGGGAAAGGAATCGCCCCTGTCCATGGTGACTGGTCCACGCATCAGTGGTGAGGTGGACCTTGCTACTGACGACATTCAGTAGTGCGTGTTTTATGTGTCCCTCCACATGCTTGTGCAGGGCAGGGACGGCTTGCCTGCTAAAATAAAAGCGGCTGGGCACATTGTATTGTGGGACTGCCAATGCCATCAAGTTACGGAAGCTGTCAGTCTCCACCAGCCTGAATGACAGCATTTCAAGGGACAGTAGTTTTGCAATGCCAGCATTCAGAGCCTGTGCTCAGGGGTGGTTTGCCGAGAATGGCTGCTTTTTCTCCCATGCCTGTGCTACCGATGGCTGTAGACTGGGCTGGGAGTGTGAGGATGACTGGGAAAGTGGTGCTGCGGGTGGAATTACTGTGGGTCTCTGGACAACAGTGATAGAGGTTCTTCCATGGCGATCCTGTGAGGAAGCCGAACCAGCTGTGTGTGAGCTGGAGAAAGAGGCAACAACACGAGCTTAAGAGGTGGTAGGTGCCGCAGTTGGTTGGTGTAGGTCTTCAGTGTGTTTTTGTAACTCCACCGCGTGCTTGTTTCGCACATGTTTCCACATATTTGTGGTATTGAGGTTGCTGACATTTTTCCCTCTTTTGACTTTCTGATGACTCACCTTGCATTTGACAAAGCAAATGTCATCTGCAACTGTTTCAAAAAAGGACCAGGCACTGCAAGTCTTGGGAGCGCCCGTTTTGGCTTTTGGAAGAGGCATGCTCCTAACGGGTACCGAAGTGGAGGCTACAGGAACCACAGTCTTCCCCCTCCCTCTCCCTCTTTGGCCCGTTCGGGGAATCTCTTCCTCAGAACTGCTCCCACCACCTCCCTGTACCTCACGCCATGATGGGTCAAGGACCTCATCATCTACACTACCCTCTGCCACCAACTGCTCCTCCTGGGTTGTCTCGGCAGCACAGTACGCACCAGAAAGTGGCACCTGAGTCTCATCATCAGATGCGTACTGCGGTGTGGTGGCACTGGTCCACCTGCCTCTTCAGAGTCAGAGACACAAAGCTGTTGGGCATCACTGCACACTGCCTCTTCTTCCATTTCTCCAATGCTGCTTGGCTGGCCCCCTGTTTCCAAGCCAAGAGATTCAGAGAACAGAAGTAGAGATGGCTCCTGTCCTGGGCTCTCTGACTGCCTGGGCAATTTGGCAGGTGGTGAAGAGACAGATGGGTGCTCTCCAGTGCTCTGTGCCTGAGAGGATGTGGCACTAATTGAAGTCAATGCATTAGCTGCCATCCATCTGACAACGGCTTCAATTTGTTCTTCACGCAGCAGCGGTGTATGGCGATCTCCTACAAAGCTGCGCATGAAGGACTGTTCCCTGCTGAAACTGGGTGATGATTAGTCACCGGTGCCCGCAGCAGGCACAGAATCCCTGCGTCCTCTCCCTGCTCCGTGCCCACGCCCATGCCCGCATGCCTTAGGCCATGTGCACACGTTCAGTATTTTTCGCGTTTTTTTTGCGTTTTTTCGCTATAAAAACGTGATAAAAACGCGAAAAAAACGCTTACATATGCCTCCTATTATTTTAAGTGTATTCCGCATTTTTTGTGCAAATGTAGCCTTTTTTTCCGCGAAAAAATCGCATCGCGGAAAAAAAAGCAACATGTTCATTAAAATGCGGAATTGCAGGGGATTCCGCACACCTAGGGGTCCATTGATCTGCTTACTTCCCGCACGGGGCTGTGCACACCATGCGGGAAGTAAGCAGATTATGTGCGGTTGGTACCCAGGGTGGAGGAGAGGAGACTCTCCTCCACGCACTGGGCACCATATAAGTGGTCAAAAAATAAGAATTAAAATAAAAAATAGCGATATACTCACCCTCGATGTCTTCCCGCCTCCACTGCACGCTGCCGCTTCGGTTCCTGTAGCTGATGTGCGGCGAAGGACCTCGCCGATGACGTCACTGTCCTGTGATTGGTCGTCAGCGGTCATGTGACCGCTCACGTGACCGTGACGTCACGGAAGGTCCTGCGCGCACACACCAGCTATAGGAAGACGAACGGACGCCGCTGATGAGATGTCTGGGTGAGTATAAGCATTTTTTAATTTTTTTTATTATTTTTAAACATTCTCTCTTTTACTATAGATGCTGCATAAGCTGCATCTATAGTAAAAAGTTGGTCACACTTGTCAAACAGTATGTTTGACAAGTGTGACCAACTTGTCAGTCAGTTTTCCAAGCGATGCTACAGATCGCTTGGAAAACTTTAGCATTCTGCAAGCTAATTACGCTTGCAGAATGCTAAAAAAACGCGAAAAAAACGGAAAAAAAAACGCAAAAAAAAAAATGCGGATTTCTTGCAGAAAATTTCCGGTTTTCTTCAGGAAATTTCTGCAAGAAATCCGCAACGTGTGCACATACCCTTACTCCCTGCCCTCTTCATCTTGGTTGACTGATAAAGATAAGCAGAAAAGTACTAAGGGCTTAGTGTGCTTATTCCTGAACAGCTCCTAACAGGTATAAGAAACACTAATTTTCTAAAGTGTGGACTAGACTTTAATATGAGCTAATGTGGCCTACACAACTGTAAAGTGGTGTGTTTGGTGAACTTTATTATTTTATTTTATTTTTTTTTGCAGAAATGACTACAGAGCGATGTGCACTCACACAGAGACCGTGCAAACAGCCGTAAACGACTCTGCAAGGCCAAAAAAAGCTCCTCAATGTAATCCTATGTAGTGTTTTTCCACAATTTAGCTAGATATGGGTGGAAAGCAACTAATTGGAAATATTTGAAAAAATGTGAAGCAGGCTGCACTAATTGCAAAAAAGGACAATTGATTTAACGGTATGAGGCAGTGACGCACCCTGAGCTGAATACAACCGGCTGTGGCTGCACACAGACTACAGAGCGATATGCACTCACACAGAGACCATGCAGACAGCTGTAAACGGCGCTGCAAGGCCAAAAAAACCTCCTCTATGTTATCCTATGTAGTGTTTTTCCACAATGTAGCTGGAAACGGGTGGAAAGCCACTAATAGGAAATATTTGAAAAAAAGTGCAGCAGGCTGCACTAATAGCAAAAAAGGACAATGGATAGAACAGTATGAGGCAGTGACGCACCCTGAGCTGAATACAACCAGCTGTGGCTGCACACAGACTACAGAGCGATGTGCACTCACACACAGAGACCTTGCAGACAGCTGTGAACAGCACTGCAAGGCAAAAGCAAGATTCTCACACAGCGGTTGCTAAATTAGCCTGGGTAAAGCACAATGAAGCAAATCGCTATCTCTAAACTGGCCCTCAGTCAGAACACAGCGTCCTGTCCCTAACTGAATTCACAGCAGAGTGAGCCCAAAATGGCGCCAGCGACTTTTAAACTGCAGCATGACATCATTTCAGCAGCCAATCACAGCCATGCCAGGAGTTACATGCCCACCATGCAGAACAGGATGTGCCCACACTTCTAATCAGTCCTCATTGGCTGAATTCGGGCAGTTTGAATTCTGGGAACTTCCGATTCCGGTATCCGATATACGGAAAATATCGGAACTCGGTATCGGAATTCCGATACCGCAAATATCGGCCGATACCCGATACTTGCGGTATCGGAATGCTCAACACTAGTCATCACCAACAAAGGCTTTTGTACAAAGCATTAGATACATTTCAAATTTCAGACTTTTTCTCTGTGTTATTTCTCATTATTAGACATAACTTAATTTATGAACTGCTATGGTTTGATTTCTTTACCTGTGTGGATTGGATTTGTTGTTACCAACATCTGGTGAAGACTTCATGTCAATAACACCTTTAGAAATATATTTACTTATAAAATTGGTGATGTATTAAATACTTATTTCACCTGCTGTATGTATTTAAACATACATTCATCTTTAAAGTCAAAATACAGAAAGTTCAATAAAATGGCCCACAAAAAAGTGATAATATAAAATATGCCACAATAAACACTGGTACTTTTTTTTAATTTGTTTGTGTTTTCATGCATGTAGAGGAACAGACAGGTTTTCCATCTGGCTTCAGCTCCTCGACAATAACTTTCAGAGTCTCAATGTGAAAGAAGTGTACACAGAATATGTCCTTTCTTCTGCTTCTGGTATCATGAAATTTTAATTTCTATGCTGGAAACAACTTCAAGTCTGCTGGATGCGGGGTTAATGGAACATTACAGGAAAATGTTACCAAGAAAAAATAAATCATCAGCGTGGCATCATTCTAATGAAATTATACAGTTGCAGACAACAAAGTTGTGTTTAAGGAAGTATTCACATTTCAGACATTTATGTTTTTTTTATATCACTCCCATGAAAGTGAATGGAGAGTGCCATGATATTCAAAACCACCTTTTCATTTATCCTATGTTTAAATGCATTGAGAAGAGATGGGAATCCATAACCATAACCCTTTAGAGCCCCCCTTACAGTAAAAGAGCGCAATCTCACTCATTAAAATGAGTTCTCTAGATTTAAAATAAATCAGCTTTGATACTTCTTTAACTTAGCAGTAGAGATGGGTAGATGTGACAAAATTTGAAGTAGCCTGTTTATGCAAATTTTCTCAGTTAATTTGATTTGCAGAAAAGTTTTTCTCTGAGAATGGAAAGTTCCTTACTATTTTCTGGGGTATTTGCAGACTGAGAAGCATAACAAGCATACAATGAGAAAAATAAAAAAAAACACTTAAATTCACCTTATAGCTCTCCATACCCACATTCTTTGCTTTCACAGACCTGCATTTGCATCCCGGTGTTTACTCTAGGCCAGACCTTCTGACCTTGAGTTAGACCCTGGATCATTCACAGTAGACTCTAGAGACAGCTCTAGGGTGAATGAACACCTATCCAAAAATGAGATTCAATGGAGACACAGAGGACCCCACAAAGGGCAGGCAGCAACTGGAGAGAAGAGCAGTGTTTTTTTTAATTTTTAACATTTCACTGGCCCTTTACTTTGCATGAAAATGTCGCCTTTAGCTGGCCATGATTTTGCTTAGAACAAATGATACAATGATAAAAGATTTATAAAAAAAATCAGTATTTTATGGAATGTTATTTTTTGTAAAATCACTCTAAAATAAATTTGCCCACTTTTAAAAAGTAGTTATCAGTATCACTAGAGCAGTTACTGATTGGTTACTGCTTAGAAAAGGATGTAGCAGCGCTATTTTAGATAAAAGCAGGAGAACTCACACTTTCACTGAAATTACAATAGGTATTGTTGAGTAAAAGCATCACAATGCCCCTGACTACTATTTTCTTAAACAATATGTACAGTCCCAGACTGATGATAGATATTCTTTGAAGCACTCACAAAGATGAATATAAAATTCAGAATTCTGACCTAATTTTAACCCTATTATAACCGGGCTATTTTCCCCTTTTTTTTCATTTTAGTTTACTCCTTTCCTTCTTTCATGAGGCATAACCTTTTTGTTTTTCTACAGCCAAATAGCGAACCTGGGCTTGTTTTATGCAAATGTTGAACTTTTGAATGACACAACTCAGTCTACCACAGATATCAGACTTTTATGAAAGTAGCAATACCTAGTTTGTGTATTTTTTTAAAGGGAACCTGTCACCCCCAAAATCGAAGCTGAGCTAAGCCCACCGGCATCAGGGGCTTATCTACAACATTCTGGAATGCTGTAGATAAGCCCCTGATGTATCCTGAAAGATTAGAAAAAGAGGTTAGATTATGCTCACCCAGGGGCAGACAAAGTACTCCTGCGCCGGAGCGTGAAGACAAGAAGACGTCATCCTATGAAGATGGGAGGCCCCGGACCGGACCGCGATGCCCATCGGATTGGGACCGCCCCTGGGTGAGTATAATCTAACCTCTTTTTCTCATCTTTCAGGATACATCAGGGGCTTATGTACAGCATTACAGAATGCTATAGATAAGCTCCTGATGCTGGTGGGCTTAGCTCATCTCATCATCATCTCATCTTTAGGTTGTTTAGGAACTTGACTGTAGGTTCAGGAGAGTACAATGAAACATCAACAGTGTTAGAGTGCTTACAGTCAGTCTGCAATGATTTTACTGTGTTAGAAAGCTCCCTTTGCAGGTGGCTATGAGACGAGGCCAAGGCCCTCTGTTCCATAAACAGGTCTTGTATCATCACAAGCTGTCCATTTGATCTGCCAAGGTATGGAGCGGATCCATAGCAAACAGAGCAGTGAAAAAAAATGCAGAAATCCCTTTAAACATAGGTCAGGTATAATGTCATGCTGCTGCAGTGCAGTGTAATGCAACCTCCACCAGAGGGAGCTTGGGAGGGAAGTGAGACTGCGTACACATAGAAACTCCACAGAGCAGCCACACAAGCACCACCAAGTGGCAAGAGAGTGGTCAGACAAGCCAAGTCAGAAACCATTCAGATGCAAAGTACAAAAAGGGGTAAGAAGTATAAGTGTTCAAGAGCAAGCCAGGGGGTTCAGCAATGGTTGAAAGTGGATAAGACAAAGACAGAAAGCAGAAACAAATCTGAATAGAGGCCGAGTCAGAAAACCAGAAAATATAACCGAGAAACAGAGAAGCGCTGGGAATAGGGCAGACAGAGGAATACAAAAGACACTGGGCAAGTCAAGGATCACAGCAGGACAATTCAAGGGTTACCAGAGTCAGGTACATATGTCGAAGGCAGAACTATAGCTGACACTGCCAGCACGATTCATGGGAGCTAAATAGCAAACCTGAACCCAGAATGAGGCAGAGCAAAGTTAAGAGCCTGCTTTCTGGGAAACGCAAAAGACAAACTGCTAGAAGATGAAAAAGATGGCTATTATCGTTATACAAAATACAGTAAAGCTAAAGCTCCATGTATTTACATGTACTATTGATGAAAAGAACAAAAGTTGGAATTCTCCAATATGTTATACATCAACATGCAGTTTATATGTATTTTGAATTATGTGCTTGATTTTTATAAAACTTAATATTTGTTTGGAGGATTTATAATATATTTAAATTCCCATTAGAAAGAAAATAAACTCAGTGGTAATGTGAAAGGACCACAGTGTGGCATTTTTAAGACATGTGAATCGGATGCAGAAGTCTCAACATTACTTTGACTGCTCTAGCTAGGCTACAAGTATTATTATTATTATTTATTTATATAGCACCATTAAATCCATGGTTCTGTAAACTAGAGTAATGTGAGAATCTTCTCTGTTGTGAATTTACCTTTTGGCTCCCTCTAGTGGCTACTAGTGATTTGACTCTGGGTATGTCATTCATCCCTTGTATGCTCACCTGGGTCGTTAGGTCAGGGGTGTTGCTATATAAGCTCCCTGGACCTTCAGTTCTATGCCTGGCAACGTTGATATCAGAGCTAATCTGTAGTGCTCTTGTCTACTGATCCTGGTTCCTGCTTGATTAAGCTAAGTCTGCTTTCTTGCTTTTTGCTATTTGTTTTTGTTTGCATTTTTGGTCCAGCTTGTATATAATCTGTTTTCTTACCTTGCTGGAAGCTCTAGGGTGGCTGGTGTTCTCCCCCCGGGCCGTTAGACGGTTCGGGGGTTCTTGAATCTCCAGCGTGGATTTTGATAGGGTTTTTGTTGACCATATAAGTTATCTTACTACATTCTGCTATTAGTAAGTGGGCCTCTCTTTGCTAAAATCTAGTTCATCTCTGTGTTTGTCATTTCCTCTTACCTCACCGTTATTATTTGTGGGGGGCTTGTATCCTACTTTTGGGGTCTTTTCTCTGGAGGCAAGAGAGGTCTTTGTTTTCCTCTTCTAGGGGTAGTTAGCTCTCCGGCTGGCGCGAGACATCTAGCGACCAACGTAGGCATGTTCCCTGGCTACTTCTAGTGTTGGCGTTAGGAGTAGATATATGGTCGACCCAGTTACCACTGCCCTATGAGCTCGATTTTTATGCTTCGCAGACTTGCTGATATCTCTGAGACCCTCGCCATTGGGGTCATAACAGTTTGCCAGGCCAGTATTAAATGTTAAATGCATTGCAGAAGCGGGATTATAAGAAAGAAAATTCTGAGTTTTTTTTTTCCTCTCTCTCATTTTTTTTTTTCTTTTCCCCTTTACCTCTGAGTGGCTTGTGTTTGCTGCAGACATGAATGTCCAGACCTTGATTACAAGTGTGGACCAGCTTGCTGCTCGTGTGCAGGGCATACAAGATTATGTTACCAGAAATCCTCAGTCAGAACCTAAGATTCCGATTCCTGAACTGTTTTCCGGAGACCGATTTAAATTTAGAAATTTCAGGAATAATTGTAAATTGTTTTTGTCTCTGAGACCCTGTTCATCTGGAGACTCCGCTCAGCAAGTAAAAATTGTTATTTCTTTTTTACGGGGCGACCCTCAGGATTGGGCCTTCTCGCTGGCGCCAGGAGATCCGGCATTGGCTGACATTGATGCGTTTTTTCTGGCGCTTGGTTTGCTTTATGAGGAACCCAATCTTGAGATTCAGGCAGAAAAAGCCTTGCTGGCTATGTCTCAGGGCCAGGACGAGGCTGAAGTGTATTGCCAAAAATTTCGGAAATGGTCCGTGCTGACCCAGTGGAACGAGTGTGCATTGGCTGCAAATTTTAGAAATGGCCTTTCTGAAGCCATTAAGAATGTGATGGTGGGTTTTCCCATTCCCACAGGTCTGAATGATTCTATGGCCCTGGCTATTCAAATCGACCGGCGGTTGCGGGAGCGCAAAACCGCAAATTCCCTCATGCTGTTGTCTGAACAGGCACCTGATTTAATGCAATGTGATAGAATCCTGACTAGAAATTAGCGGAAAATTCATAGATGCCAGAATGGCTTGTGTTACTACTGTGGTGATTCTACACATGTTATCTCAGCATGCTCTAAACGTCTTACTAAGATTGTTAGTCCGGTCGCCATTGGTAATTTGCAACCTAAATTTATTCTATCTGTAACTTTGATTTGCTCACTGTCATCGTATCCTGTCATGGCGTTTGTGGACTCAGGTGCTGCCCTGAGCCTTATGGATCTGTCATTTGCCAAGCGCTGCGGATTTGTTCTTGAGCCATTGGAAAATCCTATCCCTCTTAGGGGTATTGATTCTACGCCATTGGCAAAAAATAAACCGCAGTTTTGGACACAGGTTACCATGTGCATGACTCCCGAACATCGGGAGGTAATACGTTTTCTTGTTCTGCATAAAATGCATGATTTGGTTGTTTTGGGTTTGCCATGGTTACAGACCCATAATCCAGTCTTGGACTGGAAGGCTATGTCAGTGTCAAGTTGGGGCTGCCATGGAATTCATGGAGATTCCCTGTCCTTGTCTATTGCTTCTTCTACGCCTTCGGAAGTTCCGGCGTATTTGTATGATTATCAGGATGTCTTCAGTGAGTCTAAGTCCAGTGCACTGCCTCCTCATAGGGAATGTGACTGTGCAATAGATTTGATTCCTGGCAGTAAGTTTCCTAAGGGGAGACTGTTTAATCTGTCGGTACCTGAACATACCGCGATGCGTTCATATATCAAGGAGTCTCTTGAGAAGGGGCATATCCATCCTTCTTCTTCCCCTCTTGGTGCGGGATTCTTTTTTGTGGCCAAAAAGGACGGATCTTTGAGGCCTTGTATTGACTATCGGCTTTTAAATAAGATCACTGTCAAATTTCAGTATCCTTTGCCGCTGCTGTCAGATTTGTTTGCCCGGACTAAAGGTGCCAAGTGGTTCACCAAGATAGACCTTCGTGGTGCGTACAACCTTGTGTGCATTAGGCAGGGCGATGAATGGAAAACCGCATTCAATACGCCTGAAGGTCATTTTGAGTACCTGGTGATGCCATTTGGGCTCTCTAATGCACCTTCAGTTTTTCAGTCCTTCATGCATGACATTTTCCGGAAGTATCTGGATAAATTTTTGATTGTTTATCTGGATGATATTCTGGTTTTTTCTGATGATTGGGACTCGCATGTGGAGCAGGTCAGGATGGTTTTTGAGATTTTGCGTGAAAATTCTTTGTTTGTAAAAGGCTCAAAGTGTCTCTTTGGTGTACAGAAGGTTCCCTTTTTGGGGTTCATTTTTTCCCCTTCTGCTGTGGAGATGGATCCAGTCAAGGTCCGAGCTATTCATGATTGGACTCAACCCTCGTCAGTTAAGAGTCTACAGAAGTTCTTGGGTTTTGCTAACTTCTACCGTCGTTTTATCGCAAATTTCTCTAGCGTTGTTAAACCACTGACGGATATGACCAAGAAAGGCTCTGATGTAGCTAACTGAGCTCCTGCTGCCGTGGAGGCTTTCCAGGAGTTGAAACGCCGGTTTACTTCGGCGCCTGTTTTGTGCCAGCCTGACGTCTCACTTCCCTTTCAGGTTGAGGTGGATGCTTCGGAGATTGGGGCAGGGGCCGTTTTGTCGCAGAGAGGCCCTGGTTGCTCTACTATGAGACCTTGTGCCTTTTTCTCTAGGAAATTTTCGCCGGCAGAGCGAAATTATGATGTGGGCAATCGGGAGTTGTTGGCCATGAAGTGGGCATTTGAGGAGTGGCGTCATTGGCTCGAGGGTGCTAAGCATCGTGTGGTGGTCTTGACTGATCACAAAAATTTGATGTATCTCGAGTCTGCTAAACGCCTGAATCATAGACAGGCCCGCTGGTCATTGTTTTTCTCCCGTTTTGACTTTGTGGTCTCGTATTTACCAGGTTCTAAGAATGTGAAGGCCGATGCTCTGTCTAGGAGCTTTGTGCCTGATGCTCCTGGAGTCGCTGAACCTGAGGGTATTCTTAAGGAAGGAGTTATCTTGTCAGCTATTTCTCCAGATCTGCGACGTGTGTTGCAGAGATTTCAGGCTGGTAGGCCTGACTCTTGTCCACCTGACAGATTGTTTGTGCCTGCTAAATGGACCAGCAGAGTCATTTCCGAGGTTCATTCCTCAGTGTTGGCAGGGCACCCGGGAATTTTTGGCACCAGAGATCTGGTGGCCAGGTCCTTTTGGTGGCCTTCCTTGTCAAGGGATGTGCGGTCATTTGTTCAGTCCTGTGGTACTTGTGCTCGAGCTAAGCCTTGCTGTTCTCGTGCCAGCGGGTTGCTCTTGCCCTTGCCTGTCCCGAAGAGACCTTGGACACACATCTCTATGGATTTCATTTCGGATCTTCCGGTGTCTAAGGGCATGTCTGTCATCTGGGTGATATGTGATCGTTTCTCCAAGATGGTCCATCTGGTTCCTTTGCCTAAGCTGCCTTCCTCTTCTGATCTGGTTCCTGTGTTCTTCCAGAACGTGGTTCGTTTGCACGGCATTCCTGAGAATATTGTGTCGGACAGAGGATCCCAGTTTGTTTCCAGGTTCTGGCGATCCTTTTGTGGCAGGATGGGCATTGATTTGTCGTTTTCCTCCGCTTTTCATCCACAGACTAACGGACAAACGGAACGAACTAATCAGACTCTGGAGGCGTATTTGAGGTGTTTTGTCTCTTCTGATCAGGATGATTGGGTGACCTTCTTGCCGTTGGCTGAATTTGCCCTTAATAATCGGGCTAGTTCCGCCACCTTGGTTTCGCCATTTTTCCGCAACTCTGGTTTCCATCCTCGTTTTTCCTCGGGACATGTGGAGCCTTCTGACTGTCCTGGGGTGGATTCCGTGGTGGATAGGTTGCAGCGGATCTGGAGTCATGTGGTGGACAACTTGAAGTTGTCACAGGAGAAGGCTCAGCGTTTTGCCAACCGCCGCCGCGGTGTGGGTCCCCGACTTCGCGTTGGGGATTTGGTATAGCTGTCTTCTCGATTTGTTCCTATGAAGGTCTCCTCTCCCAAATTTAAGCCTCGCTTCATTGGTCCTTACAAGATATTGGAAATCATTAATCCTGTATCCTTTCGCCTGGATGTTCCGGTGTCGTTTGCCATTCACAACGTATTTCATAGGTCCTTGTTGCGGCGGTACGTTGTGCCTGTGGTTCCTTCTGCTGAGCCTCCTGCTCCGGTGTTGGTTGAGGGCGAGTTGGAGTACGTGGTGGAGAAGATCATAGATTCTCGTCTCTCCAGGCGGAGGCTTCAGTACCTGGTCAAGTGGAAGGGCTATGGTCAGGAGGATAATTCCTGGGTGGTCGCCTCTGATGTGCATGCGGCCGATTTAGTTCGTGCCTTTCACGCCGCTCATCCTGATCGCCCTGGTGGTCTTGGTGAGGGTTCGGTGACCCCTCACTAAGGGGGGGGGTACTGTTGTGAATTTACCTTTTGGCTCCCTCTAGTGGCTACTAGTGATTTGACTCTGGGTATGTCATTCATCCCTTGTATGCTCACCTGGGTCGTTAGGTCAGGGGTGTTGCTATATAAGCTCCCTGGACCTTCAGTTCTATGCCTGGCAACATTGATATCAGAGCTAATCTGTAGTGCTCTTGTCTACTGATCCTGGTTCCTGCTTGATTAAGCTAAGTCTGCTTTCTTGCTTTTTGCTATTTGTTTTTGTTTGCATTTTTGGTCCAGCTTGTATATAATCTGTTTTCTTACCTTGCTGGAAGCTCTAGGGTGGCTGGTGTTCTCCCCCCGGGCCGTTAGACGGTTCGGGGGTTCTTGAATCTCCAGCGTGGATTTTGATAGGGTTTTTGTTGACCATATTAGTTATCTTACTACATTCTGCTATTAGTAAGTGGGCCTCTCTTTGCTAAAATCTAGTTCATCTCTGTGTTTGTCAGTTCCTCTTACCTCACCGTTATTATTTGTGGGGGGCTTGTATCCTACTTTTGGGGTCTTTTCTCTGGAGGCAAGAGAGGTCTTTGTTTTCCTCTTCTAGGGGTAGTTAGCTCTCCGGCTGGCGCGAGACATCTAGCGACCAACGTAGGCATGTTCCCCGGCTACTTCTAGTGTTGGCGTTAGGAGTAGATATATGGTCGACCCAGTTACCACTGCCCTATGAGCTCGATTTTTGTGCTTCGCAGACTTGCTGATATCTCTGAGACCCTCGCCATTGGGGTCATAACACTTCTCCACATGACGCTCTTCAGATATTGAACTAGTATGTGACTTCATAATGCCAGCATCTTTGTGATGTCTTCGCTACAGTTTCCTTTCAAGTGCTCTAGTGCTTATGTTCGGTTTCAGAAGCTGAGAAAGGATAAATGATGCAGGAATGCATAAGCAAAATAGAATTTGCAGTATGGTAGCACAGCATGACTGAGCTTTAAGATTTCCTTGTCAATCAAGTTTATACAAGTTTATAGTAAAACAAATTGCAATGCATATTAGAAAAGGTTCTATATTTGTGCATGTGACATGTAACATGACATTGATCCACACACAATTGGCACATTAAAAATGTATGCATTACATAGCAATGCTTATAATTCATAATAAGATCATGTTTATTCTACACATTTTCGTATAGCTTTTTTAGCATATTTCCAATTAAATAAGAAGCCATTTTATCATCTTTTCTAGAGAATGAAGAAAAAGGTGCAAATGGAGAATTGCATTGCTTTGAAAAAGTACTAATACCCTGTGAACTTTTTAAAAAATTTTAATATTATAGCCACAAAGGTAAATGTATTTTATTGGGATTTTATGTGATATACCAACACAAAGTAGCAAGTATTTGTAAACTGTAAAGGAAATAATACTTGTTTTTCTAATTATTTTAAAAATATATATATGAAAATTGTGACACAGATTTGTATTCAGACCCCTGAAGACTCCACTAAATAAAATCCCGAGTGACCAATTGCCTCCAGAAGTCACATAATTAGAAAAATGTAGTCCCCTGTCTGTAAGTTATTACCAGTATATCTCGAGCTGTTCTGTAAAGGCCTCAGAGGTTTGTTTGAGAGTATTAGAGATCAAACAGCATCATGAAAACTTTTGAAAACACCATGCTGTGGAGAAGGGTAAAGCAGGGTTAGGTAATAAAGATTCACAGTGCTGTGTATCTCATTGAGGTAACTACAATTAATCATCCCAGCTCACAGTGAGGGAATGCAGCCTTAGTGACCTATGGTAACCTCAGTGACATCACTGCTACTTACTGAGGCTGTGCTCGCAGCAGCTCATTCTCCCTTGGATTTCGCCTGTATGGTTGCATCATGGCACCATCCAGGTTGTAAACCACATATCACAGACATTGATTACAGCATGGGACATCTTCACTTCAGACAGGTGGTGAGTGATATGGCTGTTTATTATTTTTCTTTTTTACAGTGGACATTCTTAAATAAATTTGTAATATAAGTTGTGAATATTTATTTCAAATACAGGACTTTATTCTGGGAGTTTGTATTTACAATAAGACAATGGAGTTAGTAATGGAGAGGCATCTTAAAGGGGGGGAACCCCATGTTTTTTTTAAATTATTTTTAAAAATAATTTTTAAAATGCAGAGCGGGGACCCTTCTATTCTTAATAACCAGCTATGATAAAGCTGTCAGCTGAGGGTTGCAGCCCTCAGCTGTCAGTTTTGCCATGCTGGTTATCAAAAATAGAACAGACCCCACATCATTTTAAAAAAAATGCATTTATAGCGCAGACAATGAATGATAAACTCATATCAGCTGATGCCTCTGAGACCAACAGTAAACTTTTTACTATCAGTCACAGCTGCTGGTTCATGCTGTCTTCTGACAGTGTGGGAACCGCAGCTCTCTGACCGGCGGTAATGATCTTACCACTGATCTGAGGCAGTGTTTTCTGCTCTGTCATGCACATATAGATATACTATGTATCCCTTCAATTCAAAGCAGTATTTGTTTTTCATAATTATTTTGTTTAATTTTATTCAATTAATAAAGATACATTTTTGTTTAACCCCTTTCTGACCTCGGACGTACTATCCCGTCCGAGGTCAGTTAAATGCCGCTGTCAAACGCAGACAGCGGCATTTAACTACCGCTTCCAGCCGGGCGGCCGGGAATAAGCGCATCGCCGACCCCCGTCACATGATCGGAGGTTGTCGATGCTTCTCCATTGTAACCATAGAGGTCCTTGAGATGTCCATAGATGTATGGTTACTGATGCACGGTAGCTGTGAGCGCCACCCTGTGGTCGGCGCTCACAGCACACCTGATTTTCTGCTACACAGCAGCGAACATAAGATCGCTGCTATGTAGCAGAGACAATAGCGTTGTGCCAGCTTCTAGCCTCCTATGGAGGCTATTGAAGCATGGCGCAAGTTTAAAAAAAAGTAAAAAAAAATGTGAAAAAAAAATAAAAAAATAAAAGTTTAAATCAACCCCTTTCGCCCCATTCAAAATAAATCAATAAAAAAAAATCAAATCTACACATATTTGGTATTGCCGCGTTCAGAATCGCCCGATTTATCAATAAAAAAAAGTATTAACCTGATCGCTAAACAGCGTAGCGAAAAAAAAAGTAGAAACACCAGAATTACGTTTTTTTGGTCGCCTTGACATTGCATTAAAATGCAATAACGGGAGATCAAAAGAACGTATCTGCACCGAAATGGTATCATTAAAAACGCCAGCTAGGCACGCAAAAAATAAGCCCTCAACCGACCCCAGATCATGAAAAATGGAAACGCTACGGATATCGGAAAATGGTCCCATTTTTTTTTTTTTTTTAGCAAAGTTTGGAATTTTTTTTCACCACTTAGATAAAAAAAGAACCTAGTCATGTTAGGTGTCTAACTCATAATGACCTGGAGAATCAAAATGGCAGCTCAGTTTTAGCATTTAGTGAACCTAGCAAAAAAGCCAAACAAAAATCAAGTGTGGGATTGCACTTTTTTTTGCAATTTCACCGCACTTGGAATTTTTTTCCTGTTTTCTAGTACACGACATGCTAAAACCAATTATGTCGTTCAAAAGTACAACTCGTCCCACAAAAAATAAGCCCTCACATGGCCAAATTGACAGAAAAATAAAAAAGTTATGGCTCTGGGAAGGAGGGGAGTGAAAAACGAACACGGAAAAATGGAAAATCTCAAGGTCATGAAGGGGTTAATATGCTCGTGGTTGTTCAGGCTCTTTTCAATGCTTGTCTTTATGTTCATATTGAGTTGTCACCCACAAATAAGCTAACTCCATATGAAAATATGTTGATTTCTTTATTCAATAACAGTATACTTTTAACCACTTTCTGTCATTGGACGTACTATTCCATCCATGTGGGGTGGGCCCTAATTCCCAAGGACGGAATAGTACGTCCAGCACGATCAGCCGCCCTCAAGGGGGGAGCGCGGCCGACTGCGGCCGGGTGTCAGCTGACTATCGCAGCTGACATCCGGCACTATGTGCCAGGAGCAGTCACGGACCGCCCCCGGCACATTAACCCCTGGCACTCTGTGATCAAACATGATTGCAGTACACCGGAGGTACAGGGAAGCATCGAGCAGGGAGGGGGCTCCCTGCGTGCTTCCCTGAGACGATCGGTACAAGGCGATGTGCTCACCTTGTACCGAGCGTCTCCTCCCTGCAGTCCCCCGATCCAAAATGGCCACGGGGCTGCATCCGGGTCCTGCAGGGAGGTGACGTCACAGCGCCTGCTCAGAGCAGGCAACGGGAAGCATCCCTGCTGTGCACGTCAGATCGCCGATCTGACACAGTGCATAGCAAAGTGTCAGATCAGCGATCTGTCACTTTACTGTGATGCCCCCCCCCCCCCCGGGGCAAAGTAAAAATGTAAAAAAAAAAAAAAATCACATGTGTAAAAAAATAAATAAATAAAATCCTAAATAAATAATAATAATTTTTTTTTTATTGTTCCAATAAATACATTCCTTTAGCTAAATAATAAAAAAAACAATAAAAGTACACATATTTAGTATCGCCGCGTCCGTAACGACCTGCCCTATAAAACTGTCCCACTAGTTAACCCCTTCAGTGAACACTGGAAAAAAAAAAAAAACTAGCCAAAAAACAACGCTTTATTATCATACCGCCGAACAAAAAGTGGAATAATATGCGATCAAAAAGACAGAAATAAATAACCATGGTACCGTTGAAAACATCATCTTGTCCTGCAAAAAACGAGCTGCCATACAGCATCATCAGCAAAAAAATAAAAAAGTTATAGTCCTCAGAATAAAGCGATGCAAAAATAATTATTTTTTCTATAAAATAGTTTTTATCGTATAAAAGCACCAAAACGTAAAAAAAATATAAATGAGGTATTGCTGTAATCGTACTGACCCGACGAATAAAACTGCTTTATCCATTTTACCAAACGCGGAATGGTATAAACGCCCCCCCAAAAAAGAAATTCATGAATAGCTGGTTTTTGGTCATTCTGCCTCACAAAAATCGGAATAAAAAGCAATCAAAAAATGTCACATGCCCGAAAATGTTACCAATAAAAACGTCAACTCGTCCCGCAAAAAACAAGACCTCACATGACTCTGTGGACCAAAATATGGAAAAATTATAGCTCTCAAAATGTGGTAACGCAAAAAACATTTTTTGCAATAAAAAGCGTTTTTTTAGTGTGTGATGGCTGCCATTCAAAAATCCGCTAGAAAACGCACTATAAATAGTAAATCAAACCCCCCTTCATCACCCCCTTAGTTACGAAAAATTAAAAAAATTAAAAAAATGTATTTATTTCCATTTTCCCGTTAGGGTTAGGGCTAGAGTTAGGGTTAGGGCTAGGGTTAGGGTTAGGGCTAGGGTTAGGGCTAGGGCTAGGATTAGGGTTAGGGCTAGGGTTAGAGCTAGGGTTAGGGCTAGGGTTAGGGCTAGGGTCAGGGTTTGGGCTAGGGTTAGGGCTACAGAAAGGGTTAGGGTTGGGGTTAAAATTAGGGTTGGGGATAAAGTTAGGGTTGGGGTTAAAATTAGGGTTAGGGTTTGGATTACATTTACGGTTGGGAATAGGGTTGGGATTAGGGTTAGGGGTGTGTCAGGGTTAGGGGTGTGGTTCGGGTTACAGTTGAGATTAGGGTTAGGGGTATGTTTGGATTAGGGTTTCAGTTAGAATTGGGGGTTTCCACTGTTTAGGCACATCAGGGGCTCTCCTAATGCGACATTGCATCCGATATCAATTCCAGCCAATTCTGGATTTAAAAAGTAAAACAGTGTTCCTTCCCTTCCGAGCTCTCCCGTGCACACACACAGGGGTTTACCCCAACATATAGGGTATCAGCGTACTCAGGACACATTGGACAACAACTTTTGGGGTCCAATTTCTCCTGTTACCCTTGGGAAAATACAAAACTGGGGGCTAAAAAATAATTTTTGTGTAAAAAAAAAAAAATTTTTTATTTTCACGGCTCTGCGTTATAAACTGTAGTGAAACAGTTGGGAGTTCAAAGTTCTCACAACACATCTAGATAAGTTCCTTGGGGGGTCTAGTGTCCAATATGGGGTCAATTGTGGGGGGTTTCTACTGTTTAGTTACATCAGGGGCTCTGCAAATGCAACGTGATGCCTGCAGACCAATCCATCTAAGTCTGCATTCCAAATGGCGCTCCTTCCCTTCCGAGCTCTGTCATGCGCCCAAACGGTGGTTCCCCCCCACATATTGGGTATCATCGTACTCAGGACAAATTGGACAACAACTATCGGTGTTCAATTTACACTGTTTCCATTGGAAAAATACAAAACTGGGAGCTAAAAATAGTTTTTGTGGAAAAAAAAGGATTTTTTATTTTCATGGCTCTGCGTTATAAACTGTAGTGAAACACTTGGGTGTTCAAAGTTCTCACAACACATCTATATAAGTTCCATGGGGGGTCTAGTTTCCAATATGGGGTCACTTGTGGGGTGTTAATACGGTTTAGGTACATTAGGGGCTCTGCAAATGCAACGTGACGCCTGCAGACCAATCCATCTGAGTCTGCATTCCAAATGGCGCTCCTTCCCTTCCGAGCTCTGTCATGCGCCCAAACGGTGGTTCCCCCCAACATCTTGGGTATCATCGTACTCAGGACAAATTGGACAACAACTCTTGGGGTTCAATTTACACTGTTTCCCTTGGAAAAATACAAAACTGGGGGCTAAAAATAGTTTTTGTGGAAAAAAAGGATTCTTTATTTTCACGGCTCTGCGTTATAAACTGCAGTGAAACACTTGGGGGTTCAAAGTTCTCACAACACATCTAGATAAGCTCCTTGAGGGGTCTAGTTTCCAATATGGGGTCACTTGGGTTTTTTTACGGTTTAGGTACATTAGGGGCTCTGAAAATTTAACGTGACGCCTGCAGACCATTCCATCTAAGTCTGCATTCCAAATGGCGCTCCTTCCCTTCCGAGCTCTCCCATGCGCCTAAATGGTGGTTCCCTGTTGTGAACTCTGTGTTCAGGCTCCCTCCTGTGGTCACTGGTGGTATGGTGTGACTTTTGCTTTGGGCTCCCCCTGGTGGCTTTGTCTGTTATCCTGCTGGTCTCTGGCTATCAGCTGGTTCGTTATCCTCTGGGAGGTTCCTATATAGCTCTGTTTTACTTCCACTTGTTGCCGGCTGTCGATGTAATCAGTGCTACTCAGATTCCTTCTGACTACCTTGCTCCCAGTCCATCCAGGACAAGCTAATTTTGTTTGCTCATTTTTTGATCAGCAGTGTTTATCATGTTTTCTGTTCCAGCTTGCTAAAATGTAATTCCCTCGCTTGCTGGTTGCTCTAGTGGGCTGAGTTTCTCCCCACACACCGTTAGTTGGTGTGTGGGTTCTTGAAATCTCAGGATGGATATTTTGTAAGGGTTTTTTATTGATCGCATAGACCCCTGCTCTATTTTCTGCTTTCTAGTACTAGTGGGCCTCTTTTGCTGAATCTGATTTCATCCCTGTGTATGTGCCTTCTTCTTACTTCACCGTTAATATTTGTTGGGGGCTTCTATATCTTTGGGGATTATTTCTCTGGAGGCAAGCGAGGTCCTTCTTTCTCTTTAGGGGTAGCTAGCTCCTCAGGCTGGCTCAAGACGTCTAGGAATTTTTTAGGAACGTTCACCGGCTACCTCTAGTTGTGTTGGATAGGTTCAGATTTGCGATCAGTCCAGTTACCATCTCCCTAGAGCTCGTCCTTAGTTTAATCACTTGCTGGTCTATTTGTGATCCTCAGCCACTAGGGATCATAACAGTTCCCCCCCACATATGGGGTATCAGCGTACTCAGGACAAATTGGACGACAAAGTTTGGGGTCCAATTTCTCCTGTTACCCTTGGGAAAATACAAAACAGGGGGCTAAAAAATAATTTTTGTGGGGAAAAAAAATAATTTTTATTTTCACGGTTTTGCGTTATTAACTGTAGTGAAGCACTTGGGGTTTCACAACACTCTCACAACACATCTAGATGAGTTCCTTAGGGGGTCTACTTTCCAAAATGGTGTCACTTGTTGAGGGTTTCAATGTTTAGGCACATCAGTGGCTCTCCAAACACAACATGGCGTCCCATCTCAATTCCAGTCAATTTTGCATTGAAAAGTCAAATGGCACTCCTTCCCTTCCGAGCTCTGCCATGCACCCAAACAGTGGTTTACCCCCACATATGAGGTATCAGCGTACTCAGGACAAATTGAACAATAACTTTTGGGGTCCAATTTCTTCTCTTACCCTTGTGAAAATAAAAAATTGGGGGCGAAAATATCATTTTTGTGAAAAAATATGATTTTTTATTTTTACGGCTCTGCATTGTAAACTTCTGTGAATCACTTAATGGGTCAAAGTGCTCACCACACATCTACATAAGTTCCTTAGGGGGTCCACTTTCCAAAATGGTGTCACTTGTGGGGGGATTCAATGTTTAGGCACATCAGGGGCTCTCCAAACGCAACATGGTGTCCCATCTCAATTCCAGTCAATTTTGCATTGAAAAGTCAAATGGTTCTCCTTCCCTTCCAAGCTCTGCCATGCGCCCAAACAGTGGTTTACCCCCACATATGGGGTATCAGTGTACCCAGATCAAATTGTTCAACAACTTTTGGGGTCCATTTTCTCCTGTTACCCTTGGTAAAATAAAACAAATTGGAGCTGAAGTAAATTTTTTGTGTAAAAATGTTAAATGTTCATTTTTATTTAAACATTCCAAAAATTCCTGTGAAACACCTGAAGGGTTAATAAACTTCTTGAATGTGGTTTTGAGCACCTTGAGGGGTGCAGTTTTTAGAATGGTGTCACACTTGGGTATTTTCCAACATATAGACCCTTTAAAATGACTTCAAATGAGATGTGGTCCCTAAAAAAAAATGGTGTTGTAAAAATGAGAAATTGCTTGTCAACTTTTAACCCTTATAACTCCCTAACAAAAAAAAATTTTGGTTCCAAAATTGTGCTGATGTAAAGTAGACATGTGGGAAATGTTACTTATTAAGTATTTTGTGTGACATATCTCTGTGATTTAATTGTATAAAAATTAAAAGTTGGAAAATTGCAAAATTTTCCAAATTTTTGCCAAATTTTTGCTTTTTTCACAAATAAACTCAGGTAATATCAAGGAAATTTTACCACTATCATGAAGCACAATATGTCGTGAGAAAACAATGTCAGAATCATCAGGATCCATTGAAGCATTCCAGAGTTATAACCTCATAAATGGACAGTGGTCAGAATTGTAAAAATTGGCCTGGTCATTAACGTGCAAACCACCCTTGGAGGTAAAGGGGTTAAACTCCTTAGGGTACGGCTACATGGCAACTTTGGCCGTGACATCTGTTTTGTGCCCAAAGTTTGCTAGGTATCACTGCTACATCTGTGACATTTAGCAATTACAAGTGAATTGGGTTGAAATGTGGTTACTGAAAGCATGCATGATAGGCAAGTCGCAAGAAGTCCAACTGCATCTGATTTTTTTTCTACATCCTTGTCGCAGTACCCACAGGCTTGCAATTAGACTTCAATTGTATTGTATTGTGCAATGACATTTCAATTGTATTGTGCAAAGATGTAGCAGTGACCCAAAATTAACTTTGATTATGCAACAGGTGCTAAGGCGGAAGTCACCTTGTAGGCCAAACATTATGCTAGATACATATCAAATGAGAAGTCAGTCATCAAAAGACTGCAAGTAAGCATCCCCATATGAGCATTATATGGGATTTGTCACCATGGTCTTGTGATGATGGATTAATCTGGTAATAGATGGGAATTTTAGTACATCCTTATCCATGAACTGCATGGTGTTCAGATACTGAAAATAGCTGTTGATGGCGATGCATAAAGTCTAACAACAACTTCAATTCAAAAACATTGTGCTTAGTAAAACAGTTCATTTGCAGATTTTTTTTGTAGATGACAGATGGGCACGTCAGAGGTAGTGATGAGCGAGTGTACTCGTTGCTTGGGTTTTCCCGAGCACGCTCGGGTGACCTCCGAGTATTTGTTAGTGTTTGGAGATTAAGTTTTCATCGCGGTAGCTGAATGATTTACAGCTGCTAGACAGCTTGATTACATGTGAGGATTCCCTAGCAATCAGGCAACCCCCACATGTACTCAGCCTGGCTAATAGCTGTAAATCATTCAGCTGAGTCGATGAAAACTTAATCTCCGAACAATAACAAATACTCGGAGATCACCTGAGCGTGCTCGGGAGAATCCGAGCAACGAGTACACTAGTCAGTAGCCATGCTCAGGGTGGGAGTAATGTAGAGATTGTGGAAAAGACTGTATTAGCTAGTCTCTGGAATATGCACCTAAAATGCAAATGTATCCTCGTAAATGTTACATAAGTTAGAAGTTGTTAAGTAAGAATTCAAAGGAAGTGCAAAAGAATACGAAGACCAAATGTTTCAAATTTAGTATTCAACTTGGGATTTAAAAAATGTTTACCCCATGTTGTGTGAGCTTTGAAAATATCAGGCATTCAATAGAGTTGTTTTGCTTTATTAAAAGGAATTATAGAATACATTTTTAGACATGTGCTCACATCTTATAAAGCAATAACATATCACTTGCATGTTCCATCACAACAGAAGGGGACCAATCTTTTTGATTGAATGAAAAGGCCCAAATACTGTTTTGGCACCATATCTCCTTTACTTATTTTTCCCAAACAGCAGCACATGGCAATCCGCTGTGTAGGATACTACTGCACACTCTTATTCAAGGTGTACAGGGAGCATATTAGTAATGTCTTTTTTAATTCTACACTGCCCTCATTGTCATAGTGTCCATCCGCCATGTTGTTTTTGTCCCAGTTGTGTAAATAATGGCAACATACAAGTACTCAGTGTGCTTATTACATAAGGTCAGAAGATCTCTCTCTTTGCTGATGGAAGCTATATAATTTGCTTGTGAGTGTGTGAGCAGGTAGCAAGATGCAGTAAAGGACAGGAGGCAGAGCAAGGGTTAAGGTTAATTTTACTTGAACAGGGGAATACTCCATGCAGGGAGGAGAAAGGGGGGACAGGAGTATGGCAGATGATATGAGCACAATAGGTGTGCTGAGGGAGGTAACAATTGCAATAAGTATAACAACTGTTCATTAAAGGTTAACTTATCAGTCTGATGGCTTCCTAACTGCAGAGTACTAAGTTCAAATGGTGGTGCCAATGCTGTTTTCACGTGATGAATCCAGTGTCGTCCTCCGGGATTTCATGATCCGGCTCCTGGCGGTGACGGTGTGTCCTTGACATCTTTTGCGGGGTCCTAGGTCCAAGATTCGGGTTGTAGAGTGAAGTGCAGTCTCCAACACTGCCGGAACTGGACGAAGCTCGGCAGAAGTATACAGGTGAGAGAGAGAACAGTTCTCGGTGAGTCACCTGGTCTTTCTTAGGTGGCATGTGCGCAGTATTTACTGACCAGTAGCGTTGGGTACCTTCAGCAACAGGAACCAATGAGCAAAAGGCAGATCCCGGTCACAGTCTCTGTAAGTGGCAACAGGGATCCTATAGCGCGGGACTGCGCTGTCACGGTGCTCAGAGGATGGAGCACCAAACTTTCCCCTGCTGCGCGCTGCGTGCTCCTGCCAAGTCTCTCTGCTTTTTCATGCTCTCCTTCCTTTTTAGCCTAGCTACGTCCCCTTCTGTTGAGTGCAATGGTCGGTCCGAGTTTCTAAGCTTTCCCTCAGACAACAAAGGTGACAGCCCCGACAGTTCCGGACCCGGAGCAAGAGAGGTACCCCCTTGTCCGGTCCTTCTTCTTACAAGTGTCACACTGAGCCTTGTATCAATTAAACAGGCAATTGCTAACATACCATAGCAGGCTTTGAGTGCACAAAAACTTGCAAAAAACTTGTTTTCTATTGAAATATTTTTAGAAATGTAAAAACCACATGTTTTAATATTTTAGACTACGGCTACTGTATGTGCACACGTTGCAGATTATTTGCGTTTTTTTAGTGTTTTTGCGCTATAAAAACACTATAAAACCGCAAATAATCTGCATACATTAAGCATCCCACCATTTATAATGGAATCCGCAATTTCTGTGCACATGATGTGCGTTTTTCCGCATGAAAAACGCATTGCGGAAAAATAATGAACATGCTCACTAATTTTGCGTTTTTTTGCGGATTTACCACTGTCTAATGCATTGGGAAATGTCTGGAAAAAAACGCGCAAAAAATGCATGCGGAATTCTTGCGGAAAACCAGCAGAAATATCCGGATTTTACAGGAATTTTCTGCATGAATTCCTGAACGTGTGTAGGGGGCCTTAAACTGTAATTCTGAGAAGCTGCTAATTTTGATTAGTTTAACTAAAATTGTTGGTAGCCTTGGTACTAAACAGTGAACTGTCATCCATTTCTGGATCTCCCACAAGATGGAGGTCTATGTCCTCAAATGTATCCCTTAAAGAAGCACTCCCATCTATATTAATTTTATTAAATGTGTGTACATCCATATAATGTAGTGTGAGGGTATTAAATTACTAATTTACCGCTGTTCTCTCCAGAACCAACGCCCTTCTTCTGTTCCTTTTCTCAGTGACATCACCATAATTCTTACTAGCAGGTTCACTCTCATGCTTTATGCGGGAGCCGGAAATCTCTTTTACAATGTAAAAGTCTATGGAGCCTCATTCTTTGGGCTCATTTCCACTGGCGAGGAAAACGGACGAGTGCAATCCGATAAAAAATCGGATGGCACTCGGACTAATGTTATTCAATAGGTGTCTTTTCATTTGCGATTTTTTTCTCAGCCGAAATCGGACTGAGAAAAAAATCGCAGCATGCTGCGATTTGCTGCGAGTCTCGGACGAGACTCGCCAATGCAAGTCAATGGGTGCGAGAAAAAAATCGCACAGCACTCGCACCATGCGAGTTCTGTCCGATTTTTACGCACCGGTGTCCTTTGGAAAGCCGGCAATTCAGCACGGTGTACAGTAAAATCACACTGACAGGTTAGAATAGAGTAGATATATACACATAGAATAGGTATATATACATACAGTGCCTACAAGTAGTATTCAACCCCCTGCAGATTTAACAGGTTTACACAGTTGGAATTAACTTGGCATTGTGACATTTGGACTGTAGATCAGCCTGGAAGTGTGAAATGCACTGCAGCAAAAAAGAATGTTATTTCTTTGTTTATTTTTTTTTTTAAATTGGGAAATTTTTTTTCAGAGGGTCATTTATTATTCAACCCCTCAACCCACCAGAATTCTGTTTGGTTCCCCTAAAGTATTAAGAAGTAGTTCAGGCACAAAGAACAATGAGCTTCACATGTTTGGATTAATTATCTCTTTTTCCAGCCTTTTCTGACTATTTAAGACCCTCCCCAAACTTGTGAACAGCACTCAAACATGGTCAACATGGGAAAGACAAAGGAGCATTCCAAGGCCATCAGAGACAAGATCGTGGAGAGTCACAAGGCTGGCAAGGGGTACAAAACCCTTTCCAAGGAGTTGGGCCTACCTGTCTCCACTGTTGGGAGCATCATCCGGAAGTGGAAGGCTTATGGAACTACTGTTAGCCTTCCACGGCCTGGACAGCATTTGAAAGTTTCCTCCCGTGCCGAGGCCAGGCTTGTCCGAAGAGTCAAGGCTAACCCAAGGACAACAAGGAAGGAGCTCCGGGAAGATCTCATGGCAGTGGGGACACTGGTTTCAGTCAATACCATAAGTAACGTACTCCACCGCAATGGTCTCCGTTCCAGAGGAGCCCGTAAGGTACCTTTACTTTCAAAGCGTCATGTCAAGGCTCGTCTACGGTTTGCTCATGATCACTTGGAAGACTCTGAGACTGACTGGTTCAAGGTTCTCTGGTCTGATGAGACCAAGATCGAGATCTTTGGTGCCAACCACACACGTGACGTTTGGAGACTGGATGGCACTGCATACGACCCTAAGAATACCATCCCTACAGTCAAGCATGGTGGTGGCAGCATCATGCTGTGGGGCTGTTTCTCAGCCAAGGGGCCTGGCCATCTGGTCCGCATCCATGGGAAGATGGATAGCACGGCCTACCTGGAGATTTTGGCCAAGAACCTCCGCTCCTCCATCAAGGATCTTAAGATGGGTCATCATTTCATCTTACAACAAGACAACGACCCAAAGCACACAGCCAAGAAAACCAAGGCCTGGTTCAAGAGGCAAAAAATCAAGGTGTTGCAGTGGCCTAGTCAGTCTCCTGACCTTAACCCAATTGAAAACTTGTGGAAGGAGCTCAAGATTAAAGTCCACATGAGACACCCAAAGAACCTAGATAACTTGGAGAAGATCTGCATGGAGGAGTGGGCCAAGATAACTCAAGAGACCTGTGCCGGCCTGATCAGGTCTTATAAAAGACGATTATTAGCTGTAATTGCAAACAAAGGTTATTCCACAAAATATTAAACCTAGGGGTTGAATAATAATTGACCCACACTTTTATGTTTAAAATTTATAAAAATTTAACTGAGCAACAAAACTTTGTGGTTTGTAGGATTTATGCATCTGTTAATAAATCCTGCTCTTGTTTGAAGTTTGAAGGCTCTAACTTATTTGCATCTTATTAAACCTGCTAAATCTGCCGGGGGTAGAATACTACTTGTAGGCACTGTATATATATGT
The DNA here is from genome assembly GCF_051348905.1 of Ranitomeya variabilis. Classification (NCBI taxonomy): domain Eukaryota; kingdom Metazoa; phylum Chordata; class Amphibia; order Anura; family Dendrobatidae; genus Ranitomeya; species Ranitomeya variabilis. Next base: position 123,723,228 of record NC_135237.1, on the reverse strand, counting down.
CAGTGAGACACCTATATATGTATATTTATATTTAATGCAGCGCTAGATATCATAAAGGCCGCTAATTCAATTACCGGCTTTTGCTCTCTCTTTCACAAACCCGACAGGATATGAGACATGGTTTACATACAGTAAACCATCTCATATCCCCTTTTTTTTGCATATTCCACACTCCTAATGTTAGTAGTGTGTATGTGCAAAATTTGGCCGCTGTAGCTGCTAAAATAAAGGGTTAAATGGCGGAAAAAATTGGCGTGGGCTCCCGCGCAATTTTCTCCGCCAGAGTGGTAAAGCCAGTGACTGAGGGCAGATATTAATAGCCTAGAGAGGGACCATGGTTATTGGCCCCCCGTGGCTAAAAACATCTGCCCCCAGCCACCCCAGAAAAGGCACATCTGTAAGATGCGCCTATTCTGGCACTTGGCCTCTCTCTTCCCACTCCCGTGTAGCGGTGGGATATGGGGTAATGAAGGGTTAATGCCACCTTGCTATTGTAAGGTGACATTAAGCCAGATTAATAATGGAGAGGCGTCAATTATGTCACCTATCCATTGTTAATCCAATTGTATGAAAGGGTTAAAAAACACACACACACATTATTAAAAAGTATTTTAATGAAATAAACACGCAGGTTGTTTTAATATTTTATTGCTCTCTCAATCCATTTGCAAACCCTCGCTTGGCAAAATAATAAACGCACAAGATACATACCCTCAGATGAACCGTCACGTCCCACGAAGTAATCCATCTGAAGGGGTTAATTATTTTACAAGCAGGAGCTCTGCTATAATGCAGCTGTGCTCGTGCTTGTAAGCCCCGGGGAATGAAGGAAATGTAGGTCAATGACCTATAGTTACCTTCAGTCGCGGTGATACGCCCCCTGGTGGATGTCCTCATATGACCTGGAGCGTGGGAAAAAGTTCCCAGGCTGCAGTTCATGAGGACATCCAGTAGAGGGCGCATTTTACTGTACACAGCACTGATTTGCCGGCTTTTCAAAGGACACCGGTGCGTACAAATCGGACAGTAATAGGATGTCATACGGATGATGCGATTAAAAATCGCATTGCACTCGCATGACACTCGCATGACAATCGCATATGTTACATCCGTTTTTTCGGTCCAGATTACGGACCGATTTGTCTCTCGCCAGTGGAAATGAGCCCTTTGGCTTCTTATGAAGCTCCATAGGTTTACATTGTAAAAGCCAGTCTCAGATTATGCAGTGCACAGTGTGACCCAGAGATTCTGCAGAGTGATGATGTCTCTTAGGGCTCATTTCCACTTGCAAGAGAAAAAACGGTCCGTAATCTGGACCGAAAAAACGGATGTAGCGTATGCGATTGTCATGCGAGTGTTATGCGAGTGCAATGACATCCATATGACATCCGTATGCAATCCGTTTTTTTTCTCTGCAACTATTTTTACACAGTCATTTACAGGACCATTTACAATGTTCTATGCAACAGAATGGTAATGTATCCGTAATAAACGGACAGAATACGGATGGTCCGTATTCCATGCATTTTTTTCCTCGCACCCATTGACTTGCATTGGCGAGTCTCGTCCGAGACTCGCAGCAGATCGCAGCATGCTGCGATTTTTTTCTCAGTCTGATTTCGGCTGAGAAAAAAACGCAAATGAAAAGACACCTTTTGAATAACATTGGTCCAAGTGCAATCCTATTTTTTATTGGATTGCACTCATCCATTTTCCTCGCAAGTGGAAATGAGCCCTTAGGGCTCCTTCCCACTTGCGAGAAATATGTGCGAGTCTCGCATGTTAAATCCAAGCTCTGGCGCCGGTACTTGGGAACGGAGCGTGCAGCTCCATGTATTGCTATGCAGCCGCACGCTCCACTCTGGAGTTCCAGTGCCAGAGCTTGGTTTTAACCTGCGAGACTCGCATGTATTTCTCGCAAGTGAAAAGGAGCCCTTAGAAGCGGAGAAGAATGGCACTGGACACCAGAGAGAGCAGTGGTAGGTGAGTATGTTAACACACACTACATTCCATGCATATGTATAGATACACAATTAACCCCTTAATCCCCAAGGGTGGTTTGCATGTTAATGACTGGGCCAATTTTTACAATTCTGACCACTGTCCTTTTATGAAATAATAACTCTAGATCACTTCCATGGATCCTCGTGATTCTGAGATTATTTTCTCATGCCATTTTGTACTTCATGTTAGTGGTAAACTTTCTTTCAAAAGACTTGTGTTTATTTGTGATAAAAATGGAAATTTTGCAATAATCACAGAGATACGTCACACAAAATACTTAACAAGAAACATTTTTTACATGTCTACTTTACATCAGCCCAATTTTGGAAACAAAATCTTTTTTGTTAGGAAGTTATAAGAGCTAAAAGTTAAACAGCGATTTCTAATTTTTACAACAACATTTTTTTTAGGGTCCACCTCAGATTTGAAGTCAATTTGATGGGTTTATATTATAGAAAATACTCAAAAGCGATATAATTCTAAAAAGTGCACCCCTCAAGGTGCTCAAAACCACATTCAAGACATTTATTAACCCTTCAGGTGCTTCACAGGTATTTTTGGAATGTTTTAAAAAAATGAAGATTTTACTTTTTTTCACAAAAAATTTATTTCAGATCCACATTTTTGCATTTTACCAAGGGTAACAGGAGGTATTGGACCCCAAAAGTTGTTGAACAATTTGTCCTAAGTACGCTGATACCCCATATGTGCAGGTAAACCACTGTTTAGGCGCATGACAAAGCTCGGAAGGGAAGGAGCGGCTGCAAAATTGGCTGGAATTGAGATCGGAAGGCATGTCGAGTTTGAAGAGCCCCTGATGTGCCTAAACAGTGTAAACCCCCACAAGGGACACCATTTTAGAAACTAGACCCCCCAAGGAACTTATCTAGATGTGTAGTGAGCACTTTGAACCTCCAAGTGCTTCACAGAAGTTTATAACGTAGAGCCGTGAAAATAAAAAATCATATTTTTTCCACAAACTGATATTTTCACCCCAATTTTTTTATTTTACCAAGGATATCAGGAGAAATTGGACATCAAGTGTTATTGTACAGTTTGTCCTGAGTACCCTGATATCCCATATGTGGGGGGAACCACTGTTTGGGCGCATGGCAGAGCTCGGAAGAGAAGGAGCGCCGTTTTTCTTTTTCAATGCAAAATTGGCTGGAATTAAGATCAGACACCATGTCGCGTTTGGAGAGCCCCTGATGTGCCTAAACAGTGGAAACCCCCATAAGTGACACCATTTTGGAAACTAGACCCCCCAAGGAACTTATCTAGATGTGCGGTGAGCACTTTTAACCCCCAATTGCTTTACAGAAGTTCATATCGTAGAGCCATGAAAATAGAAAATCTTATTTTTTCCACAAAAATGATTTTTTGGTCCCAAATTTTTTTATTTTACCAAGTGTAAAAGGAGAAATTGGACCCTGAAGGTTGTTGTGCAATTTTTTTGGAGTATGCTGATACCCAATATGTAGGGGAATACTACTTTTCAGGCACAAAGCAAAACTCATAAGGGAAGAGGTGCCATATTGGAGTTCAGATTTTGCTGCAATGGTTTGAGGGTGCCATGTCACATTGGCAGAGCCCCTGAGGTGCCAAAACAACAGAAACCCCCTATACCTACCTCATTTTACAAACGACACTCGCCAACACCAATGAATTCATCTAGGGGTGCAGTGATCATATTAACACCACATGGGTCTCACAGAATTTTATACCAATGAGCAGTGAAGAAAAAGTAAATTACATTTCTACCACTAAAACGTTGTTTTAGCCCCAAGTTTTTAATTTTTCTAACGGCTAATAGGAAATTTTTTTACAACAAACTGAGGTCCAATTTTCCTGAGTGTGCCAATACCCTACATGTATTCGGGAAATATTTTTCAGGCACAGCGCAAAGCTCAGAAGGCAAGGAGCGCCAGATTTTACTGTTATGGTTTTCAGGTGCCATAACCCACTGGGAGAGCCCATGAGTTGCCAGAACAGCAGAACCCCTCATAAGTGACCCCAATTTATGAACTACACCTGTCACTGAATTCGTATAGGGCTGCAGTGATCATATTGACACCATGGGTTTGTCACAAAATTTTATACCATTGGGAAATCAAGACAAAATAACTACATTTTTACCACCAAAATTTTGTTTTAGCGAAAGATTTTACATTTTCACACAAAAAGTAGGTAAAAATGGCACCAAAATTTGTCCCACAATTTCTACTGAGCGTGGCAATATCACATATGTGGCTGTACAGTACGATTTAGCCATACGGAGAGACTTGGGAGGAACAAAGCACTATTTGCCTATTCAAGTGAATGGGTCTGTGCATGTCAGTGTGTTTCCATGGACCGTTTGCCTGTGGGAAAAACATGCTGACATGTCCTTTTTTAATATCCGCACGGGCCACAAAACATCCCGCACACGTGCATATGCATAACACACATGGATGTCATCTGTGTGACATGCATCAGCGCCAGGGAAGATCATAACAGTAAGCGCTGTTCCCCATCGCCAAGTGCTGAACACGGCTCGCATCAATCTCCCCTTCTCTGTCGGTGATCGGCACGAGCAGGGGAGAATGATGAGAGTTACATTTAGGTGATAAAAGAGACATCAGGTGGTGGCTGATTGGACTATTACTCCTATCAGCCTACCCCTGCTGCTGCTGTTAACAGTGACAGCAGGAGTGGCTGATGGGGGTATTCATCAGCCACCACCTGCGCTATAAATAAATAAATAAATGAAAAAACTGGCATGGGTTCCCCTGTATTTTCTACAACCAGCCAGGCAAAACTCACAGCTGAGGGCTGCAACCCTCAGCTGTCAGCTTCAGCAAGACTAGTTATCAAGAATAGAGGGGTCCCCACTCTATTTTTTTTTAAATGATTTAAAAAAAATAATTTTGAAAAATGGTGTGGGGTTTCCCCCCTTTTTGACAACCAGCCTCACTGAAGCTCACAGATTGGGGCCAGTATTCTCAGGCTGTTAAGGGGCCATGCATATTGACTCCCACAAGCCTAACAATAGCCACCCGTATCTGCCCGGAAAAGGCACATCTGTTAGATGCACCAATTCTGGCACTTTGCCTGGCTCTTCCCACTTGCCCTGTAGCGGTGGCAAGTGGGGTTCATATTTGTGGGGTTGATGTCACCTGTGTATTGTCAGGTGACATCAAGCCCACAGCTTAGTAATGGAGAGGTGTCTATAAGACACCTCTCCATTACTAATCCTATAGTTACATGGTAAATAAAGACACAGTCAGAATAAAGTCCTTTAAATGGAAAAAATTACACAGACACCTTTAATATTCTCACTTAAAACATACTTACAACCTGTTATGGCTAGCAGAACGCACCAAATAAATAGAGATGTTTTTATTGATATTGGTGCGTTCGCAGCCTGGGGCCACCATGCAGGAGTACCTGCTGCTAGCAACGGCGGCACGATATGGCGGTATGGACTAACTCAGTTACTTCACCGAGTAGTCGTGAAAGAAAAGCACTGTGCCCTGTTAGGCTTCACAGAGGCACAGGCTAACTGCCCACACAGAGAGCAGTCAGTGGTCACGCATGCAGACAAAACTCGCCGGAGGTGCCAGCATTCTAGGGGCTTATTTCAGCCGGGTCCCTGAACACATTCAAACACAAACTCCTCGCCGGAGGTGCCAGCATTCTAGGGGCTTATTTCAGCCGGGTCCCTGAACACATACTCTCGTGACCACACTGGCGCAAAGCACTTAACAATGAACAATACTAGCGCAAGGCCGTGCGGTCATGCGAACCTTAAATAGCTGCAGCACGTACAGGACCTTCCTAGAAGGACAAATGAGAAGCTACACCAGAGCGTGAGCACCTACAGGACCTTCCTGAAGGAGCCAATGACCTTAGCTGCAGTATCGATCATGTGACCCTCTGTCTCCACTGAGAGATCTTACTCTGGGCATGCTCAGAACGAGCAAAGCAGAACTTAGACCAAGAAGCGTCTGCTCACCGCTGCCCAGCACCGACTTCAATGGCAGAAGCAGGAAAGGCAGCAGTAACTCTTAGCACAGAGTCAGACTGAGCGAGACGCTGGGACCGACGTCTCCACTGAGCAGGCTCCACTGCGGCAGGAGAAGAATGGGAGACTGCAGCGGAGATGGACCGATATTCCCCCTGTGCAGAGGAGGGAACTCGACCCCTAACACAACCTCACCTAATTCCACCGAAGCCCTCGATCTTCTGTGATAAAAATGAAATAAAAAAAAACAATATACCATACCTGTCCATCGTTGTGTCCCACGCCGTAATCTATGCTTGGGGGATGATTAGTTTTCAACCTGGATGTGGCCACCCAGGCTGAAAACCACTGGTGAATGAGCTGCTGGGAACACAGTGTCAGTGACTGGGGTTGATGTAATAGAGGTTACATCCGGTATGATGATAAAGCATATTTTTTATGATGCTCACTAAAGTTGTAAACTATTTGGACAGTTTGAAAGGTCTGGTCATTGCAGAAGCGGTGATACCAAATATGTGTACTTTTATTGTTTAGATTTTTTTTCATTCAAATATTTATTTAGTGATAGAATATACAGTGCCTTGCGAAAGTATTCGGCCCCCTGGTACTTTTCAACGTTTGCCCACATATCATGCTTCAAACATGAAGATACAAAATGTAAATTTTTGGTGAAGAATCAACAACAAGTGGAATACAATTGTGAAGTTGAACGAAATTAATTTTTTATTTTAAATTTTTGTGGAAATTCAAAAACTGAAAAGTAAGGCGTGCAATATTATTCGGCCCCTTTAACTTAATACTTTGTTGCACCACCTTTTGCTGCAATTACAGCTGCAAGTCGCTTGGGGTATGTCTCTATCAGTTTTGTACATTGAGAGACTGAAATTCTTGCCCATTCTTCCTTGCCAAACAGCTCGAGCTCAGTGACGTGTGACGGAGATTGTTTGTGAACAGCAGTTTTCAACTCTTTCCACAGATTCTCGACTGGATTGAGGTCTGGACTTTGTCTTGGCCATTCTAACACCTGGATACGTGTTTTTGTGAACCAATTCATTGTAAATTTTGCTTTATGTTTGGGATCATTGTCTTGTTGGAATACAAATCTCCGTCCCAGTCTCAGGTCTTTTTCAGACTCCAACAGGTTTTCTTCAAGAATGGTCCTGTCTTTAGCTCCATCCATGTTCCTATCAATTTTAACCATCTTCCCTGACCCTGCTGAAGAAAAGCAGGCCCAAACCATGATGCTGCCACTACCATATTTGACAGTGGGGATGGTGTGTTCAGGGTGATGAGCTGTGTTGCCTTTACGCCAAACATATCTTTTGGCATTGTTGCCAAAAAGTTCGATTTTGGTTTCATCTGACCAGAGCACCTTCTTCCACATGGTTGGTGTGTCTCCCAGGTGGCTTGTTGCAAACTTTAAATTACACTTTTTATGGATATCTTTGAGAAATGGCTTTCTTCTTGCCACTCTTCCATAAAGGCCAGATTTGTGCAGTGTACAACTGATTGTTATCCTGTGGACAGACTGTCCCACCTCAGCTGTAGATTTCTGCAGTTCATCCAGAGTGATCATGGGCCTCTTGGCTGCATCTCTGATCAGTCTTCTCCTTGTTTGAGATGAAAGTTTAGAGGGACGGCTGGGTCTTGGTAGATTTACAGTGGTATGATATTCCTTCCATTTCAATATGATCACTTGCACAGTGCTCCTTGGGATGTTTGAAGTTTTGAAAATCATTTTATATTCAAATCCAGCTTAAAACTTATCCACAACAGTATAACGGACCTACCTGTTTTGTTCCTTGGTCTTCATGATGCTCTCTGTGCTTCAAACAAAACACTGAGACTATCACAGAGCATTTGCATTTATTTGGAGACTTGATTACACACAGGTGCAGGGCCGGCGTCAGCACCCGGCGCACCCGGGCAAGTGCCGGGGCCCTGACGAGACGGGGGGGCCCACTCACGCAGTCATAGATCCATCTGGCCGCTTACCCTTTCAATTTGTGCCGGCACAAGCATCTTCTCAGTCAGTGCAGGGCCAGGCACATAGGGGTTAAGGACACAGCCAGTGGGACATTGTGGGTGGAGAGAGCACATTCTCCTGCTCTGCTCTCCCGCCCCTGGCTGCGTGCAGTGCTGAACTTATCAGGCACAGGCAGATTCTGGAGGAGCTCCTACCGGCGCCTGAGTGAGTGCCATGCTATCGCTGTATATTCTGACAGTCTGGGTGACCTGGGGCGGCCATGGGCTGGGCAGCTGCAGCTGTCATTATAATATAGATAGATAGATAGACACACTACAGCAGCTGCCCAGCCCAGCCCCCCAGCACAACCTGTATAGATACAGTGTATATAATATATATACAGGACAGGTGCTGGGGGCCTGGGCTGGGCGGCTGTTGAAGTATATACACTGCACAGTACCACTCCCCTGTATATATACACACTGCACAGTACCTCTCCCCTGTATATATACACTGCACAGTACCACTCCCCTGTATATATACACCGCACAGTACCACTCCCCTCTATATATACACTGTACAGTACCTCTCCCCTGTATATATACACTGCACAGTACCTCTCCCCTGTATATATACACCGCAAGTACCTCTCCCCTGTATGTATACACCGCACAGTACCACTCCTCCTGTATATATACACCGCACAGTACCACGCCCCTCTATATATACACTGTACAGTACCTCTCCCCTGTATATATACACCGCACAGTACCACTCCCCTCTATATATACACAACACAGTACCTCTCCCCTGTATATATACACCGCACAGTACCTCTCCCCTGTATATATGCACTGCACAGTACCACTCCCCCTGTCCTGTATATATACACTGCAGAATTTACAATAGCTATCACTCATGTAAGAAGTGAAATCTGGCATTGTACTATACCTATATTTCTCTGCTCTATCTGGGCATCATGAATCATGGTATGTGTTAAAGGGGGGGAGGCCACTGAGACTCTTTCGCCCGGGGCCCTCAAAAACCTGGAGCCGGCCCTGCACAGGTGGATTATATTTATCATCATTAGGCATTTAGGACAACATCGGATCATTCAGAGTTCCACAATGAACTTCTGGAGTGAATTTGCTGCACTGAAAGTAAAGGGGCCGAATAATATTTAATAATTTCCACAAAAATGTAAAATAACCAATAAATTTCGTTCAACTTCACAGTTGTGTTCCACTTGTTGTTGATTCTTTACCAAAAATTTGCGTTTGGTATCTTTATGTTTGAAGCTTGATATGTGGGAAAAGATTGAAAATTTCCAGGGGGCCGAATATTTTCGCAAGGCACTGCATATTGATTTTTTATAATTATTTTTTTATTTTTTTTAACTATTTTTACAAATATTTTAAAAAATGTTTTTTACTTTTTTCTAAGTTTTTTACTTTGTCCCACTATGGAACAATCATTTTTTGTAGGCTGATCACTTCTATAGCATGCAGATAAAGCAGCATCTGTATGCTATGGAAACTGTCTGCACTGCACTGACGGGGAGACTTTCTGATCATGCACTGCACATGATCAACAAGTTTTCTTGCACTGGTGACCTGGATGTTATTGGAGCGGCCCCCAAATGCAGGGCAGCGGGGTACTCGGTACCGGGTCCCTCGGTCTCGGTTCTAGGGGTGTCACGGTGGCCCGACCTGGTCCATGGCCCTGCTAAGGGGCGCCCAAATAAAGGTGTAGGTGAGAGTTTGTCAAGTGTTCGTGATGCCACCTGTGGTACTCGGTCAGGGTTACCAACGCTGCTAGGGGTCCGCTCGGGTGATGGAATGGCAGCTAGATGGTGTAACTTCCCACAGGTGAAGTATGTCCCCAGGGCTTCCCTTGATGAGTAGATGGTAATGGTGTAGGTTGCAGTAAATGACGAGGACATAGGGTTGCAGTCTCTTTACCTTTTTACTGAAGGCTTCGGCATCCACAATCCAGAGCACTGCTAACAGGGCTGGCTGAGACCGGCCGGTCCGAAGGCACATCCAGAGTTCCCTTTGCAGGTGGAAATCAGTAGCCTTCCTACTAGCACCTGTGTGTTGTAGTACTTCCCTGCTGAGCACCACGGGATAGTCCTCACAACTGTCATGTATGTTTCTGTTCTTTCTCTCCATCCCCCCATGGTTTGGATAGGACGCGCCCGTATGACGGTGTAGGCCTGGAGTTATTTTATAGGGACCCTAGAGATGCCCCTCTCCCACAAATTGCCTCCGTTGTCTTCATTAGGTGTAAAGGTGAGGCAGCCAGCCTAGAGTTAACTGCCCTGCCGTAGTTCAAAGTAATGCGTAGAGCCTATTACTTCCTCGGCATTCCGGCCGCTGGCTACGCGCCTCAGAAAGATGTTGCCGATCTCGGGAAATGACTCCTCCTGGTTCTATCTCCTTTGTGCTGTGATCTTGTTTCTCACTTCTCCACAATATACTTTGCTTCGTGTCCTTTCTTAGGATGCCGCCGCAATGAGGTGCAGGCACGGCTCCGTAACGATCTGTCTCATGCTAGGCCACTGTCAGGATCCCACTCCTGACAGGGACATCCCTGAGTCTTCCCAAGCAACTCTCTCTCTCACTAGATGTTACCTGGGCAAAACCCAGTCAGCTTCTCTCTAAGGCTACGTTCACATTTGCGGTCGGCGCCGCAGCGTCGGGCGCCGCAGCGTCGCCGCATGCGTCATGCGCCCCTATATTTAACATGGGGGCGCATGGACATGCGTCGCACTTGCGTTTTGCGCCGCATGCGTCCCTGCGGCGCCCGCGTCCGGGCACAGAGGACGCAACAAGTTGCATTTTTGCTGCGTCCAAAATCAATGAAAAAAAGGACGCATGCGGCGCAAAACGCAGCGTTGTGCATGCGTTTTGCTGCGTTTTTGTTTGCGTTGTGCGTTGCGGTGCCGACGCTGCGGCGCACAACGCAAATGTGAACGTATAACTTCCTATCCGACTCCCAGTTTTACCAGAGTGTGAGGAGTGGCCTAATACATAGAACCTTTTGCTCCCCCTGGTGGCCGGAGTGTGAAGTGTAGTGTGTGACTGTGATACCTGGTCAGGTGAACTCCTTTAGTGCCATCAGACGTACCATCACTCCCCCTGGTGGAGGAGTGACATTACTGCAACAACCAGGACTCTGGGGCGCTGCATTATCATGATGACATCCGCTCACCATGGCAACAATTGGGACCCCGCGTCACACCGCAGGATCTCTGATCCAAAGGCAGAGGGGCTGTCAGCCCTGTGCCTGCTTCTGTAATGCTGCAATCATATTTGATCACAGAATTTCGGGGGTTAAAGTGCCGGGAGCTGTCTGTGTTACAGACCGCTCCTGGCACCTAGTGCCAGGTGTCAGCTGTTCAAATCAGCTGAAACCCGGCGGTGATCACCCGCGCACCCCCCCGTGAGCACGGCCGATCGCACAGACGTAATATTCTGTAAATGGTCAAATAGGCCCAGGTCACATGGACAGAATATTACGTCTGATATCAGAAAGAGGTTAAAAGTATAGATGGAAATGCTTCTTTAACAACAATTTTCAATAAAATTGGCTAATGACAATTGTCACCTGATATCCTCAGTACATGAATGTTTACATTATAAGCCCCAACATAACGTTCCCTGCAGTTACAATATTACATTTTTATATGCAGGTGCATTATGCAAGGACAAATTTCCTGGATTTCTCTTCTTGTAGATTTGTACAATTATGAAAACATTAAATTTAATTTCAATATCGGTCAGAATTGAGTATTTATTTCACATTTACATATTCAGACATATTTCCCAAAGATACTTTCATTGCTTTTATAATCATTATTTTTCACGTCCTTATATTAAATACACTAGAAAACATTGCTACATAACATAGCCAAAGCTGCATTATGACTTCATTACTTGGCTCTTCATCTCGCCCTGTCTATAGGCAGAATAGATATTCATATCAGATATAAAACAGTACATTCTGCCAAACAGATGGTGAGGATAATGTCAATACAGTGATGCTCTTGAAATGATATTTAGCCAAAAGACAAACAGAGGAATGAAAAGCTGCAAAGAAATATGTGTTAACTATCTTTTAAATATATAATGTTGCTCTTTTTTCCCTTAAAGAGTATTGTTCATGATTGCTCAGGAGTACACTGACTCCTTGCTCCACAGCTTGCTGCTTGTCACTTGCAGTGAAGGAAGGGATGTGACTGACAGTCGGACCAGTGACAAGGTTGTGTAAAGTGTCCGAGAGCGGTAGTCGTGACTGAGCTGCTGACCAGTTTTAATCTGGTACTTTACTGTGAAGGGATGTCCATGTCCCAGTGTGCTGAACGGTGTGGATGCATCACACTCACTTGTAGATCGCAGACCTACGCTGCCTCCAGGCTTCCATTCTCATGAGCCACTGCCCACAATGCAAGGGACATCATGTCCTTTGTAATAGTCAAACTTTTACTAAACAGTCCAAGTTCAACTGGTGGGTACATGTGGGATAAGGCACAGCAATTTGCACTTCCTTCCTCCTTAGCACAACTCCTCTTCTGTCTTGACTAGCTTAAAGCCCACTGTCTCCATTAGCCTCAAGGAATAGTTGTCCATTCTGGCAGTGCACCCGGGACTGGCGACCTTCCCCCAACATAATTCCATTTTCATGGACCTTGTGATATCAGAAGACCAGGCCCACTCTGTGATACCTATCCCAAGCCCTAGGCTCTGGAAGCAGTTGGGATGTCCACCAGGGAACTGAATTTGGCCTACCACTTCCTTAAATGTTTGTCCCATGCTGCCCCTACTAATCCACCCCAGCTGAACCTGAACTCAACTATACACTTCACTAATTGACACTGAACGCCCTCTAATCAGGAAGTGCTCCCCCCTTTGAAGAGCACTAGTGCACACACATCGGGCTGGCTCTATCCTTAAAAATATTCTATTTTGTATGCTAAGACTATTATCCTTATTCCACATCCAATGCTGTCGTAAACTTATCCTTATCCTATGCAATACTCACATTATGCATTAACAACTTATATACTGTGCTTCACCATAAGACACTTTGTACATTACATTAGACGCACATTACTTTTACATGTAAAACAGCACAATGGTATTCAGTCACATAGCATGTCTGTTGTCTTCAGGGGTAGAAACAGGGTAAGACAATCCACATCCCTAAAGTTGTGCCTCTTGCCTAGTTGTGGGAAACCTCAGGCCCGTGGCCCGTTTGTGGCCCTTGATGACCTATTATCTGGCTCATGAGCAGATTAAGGGGACTGCAGGTCTTGGGTTGGCAGCTGTAGTTTGACCACTGCAGGCCCATTAATTTTTTCTCACTCTTTAAGCATGCGCACAGTGTTCACTACTGAATGCTGAGGCATGTACAATGAAAGATTTTTACGTCCTGACACCAGAGCCAGAGTTGGGATGTACTTTGTGGGCGGAGATAGCATGCAATTTGTATGGCCCCTGAAGGATGGTATAAATATCCAAATGGCCATCGACAGAAAAAATATTCCCCACCCCTGCTCTAGACCAAAATATTATATGCTGCAAGAAAAGTTAAAGGGAACCTGTCACCTCGTTTTGCCACTATAAGATGCGGCCACTGCCTTTCAGGGCTTATCAACAGCATTCTGTAATGCTGTAGATAATAGAAGAAAAAAATCGGCACCGCTGAAACCCAGGGTCAGTACCTCCACCGCTTAATGTCGCTGCTGTTGCCACAAATGCCTAAACAATCAAGACCCTCGGGTACAATAATCCAGAGATAACATGAAATCCAATGAAAGAAAAAATAGGAATGCACTCACCGGTCTGTTGAAGCAAAAAAATTCCTTTTATTGGGACATGTGCAGGAGACGACAGGGAGAACATGGACAAAACAGGACGACGATCGTTTCGTGCTGCTGCGCTTCTATGGGTCCTAGTAGCAATAGGAAATAGGGAGGCACCTTTTATGTGCTAGGAAGCACACAGTCCTCCCACCTGAATGCATTATGGTACAAGATATCAACCCACCAGACTGTGAATAACTATTAAGTGCTAATAACATGAATATAATACATTAAAAACAAAAGTACCAGAACACTAATACACAGAAACACATCAGCTGAAAAACAACATAGGAGAAATATTTACAAAAATACCGCCATATCGAGCTTCTCATTGAGACCTAATGGGCCCGTGGCGTCAGTGCATAAGATCCGCCTTCCTTCGCTCCTTAATAACAATCTATGAAGATTCCCACCGCGTGGTGGCAGCACTACCCGCTCCAAGCCAGCAAACTGAAGTACGCCAGTGTCGCCCACATGGACGTGCCTGACATGGTTAATCAACCGTGGGGCTCCTTTGCCAGTGCAGATGGAGTTAAAATGCTCCCTTACTCCGATAAATAGCGGACGGATGGTCTTGCCCAAATAGAAAAAGCTGCACAGACAGGTAATCATATACACTACATGTGTAGTTCTACAGGAGATAAAGTATCATACCTCATGATGGACCAATCCAATTTTTAATCTATTCCCTGTAATATGAAACGAGCAAAAATTACAATGCCCGCATTTATGATTCCCTGCCGGTGTGCTAGATTCTAGCCAATTCCTCTGTTCACCCATATAGCAATTATTGACTAATAAATCTTTCACATTTTTACCACGCCGACATGCAAACAGGGGACCCTTATCCGCCATCTCTTTCAGGTCCGCATCTTTTCCCAAAATGTACCAATTTTTCCTGACAATGGATCTAATATAACTGTCCATAGGACCAAATTTAAAAGAGAAAACAAATTTCCTGTCCCTTCCCCCTTTTTTTTTAGAAAAACCATCATCCTTAAAAGCTTCTACTCTTTTCAATGCTTGATCTAATAAGGTACGGGGATACCCAAGTTCTACAAATCTATGAAACAATTCTTGAGATTGTGCTATAAAACCCCTGGAACTGCTATTCGTTCTCCTGAATCTTAAAAACTGACTGTAAGGAAGAGCCCGTTTTGCCTAATGCGGGTGGGCGCTGTTGTAGTGTAGTAAGGAGTTTGATGCCGAGGGTTTATGAAACACTTCTGTATGGATCTCACCTTCTTGAACAGTTAATTTCACATCCAAAAATTCCAAGGTATCACCTCCAAATTGGAACGTGAATTTCATATTCATGGTGTTGATACGGTCCAGGAAATTCACAAATTGAAAAAAGGCCTCCTGGGGACCGTCCCACACCACAAAGATGTCATCCACATACCTTAGAAAAAGGTCTCAATGAGAAGCTCGATATGTCGGTATTTTTGTAAATATTTCTCTTATGTTGTTTTTCAGCTGATGTGTTTCTGTGTATTAGTGTTCTGGTACATTTGTTTTTAATGTATTATATTCATGTTATTAGCACTTAATAGTTATTCACAGTCTGGTGGGTGGATATCTTGTACCATCATGCATTCAGGTGGGAGGACTGTGTGCTTCTTAGCACATAAAAGGTGCCTCCCTATTTCCTATTGCTATTAGGACCCGTAGAAGCGCAGCAGCGCGAAACGATCGTTGTCCTGTTTTGTCCATGTTCTCCCTGTCGTCTCCTGCACATGTCCCAATAAAAGGAATTTTTTTGCTTCAACAGACTGGTGAGTGTATTCCTAATTTTTCTTTCATTGGAATGCTGTAGATAAGCCCCAGGTCCAACCTGAAAGAGAAGAAAAACAAGTTTCATTATATTCACCTGGGGTAGTCCGGTCTGATGGGTGTCGCAGGTCAGGGGTCCGGCGCCTCCCATCTTCATGCGATGTCATCATCCTGCTTGCTTCGTGCCGCACTCCTGCATAGGCGTACTGATTTGCCCTGTTGAGGGCAGATCAAAGTACTGCAGTGCGCAGGCGCCGGGAAAGGTCAGAGAGGCCCAGCGCCTGCGCACTGCAGTACTTTGCTCTACCCTCAACAGGGCAGATCAGTATGCCTGTGCAGGAGCTCGACACGAAGCAAGCAGGATGACGACATCGCATGAAGATGGGAGGCGCCGGACCCGGGATCTGCCCCTGGGTGAGTATAATAAAACTTGTTTTTCTTCTCTTTGAGGTTGGACTGGGGGCTTATCTGCAGCATTATAAAATGCTGTAGATAAGCCCCGAAAGGCAGTGGCGGTATCTTATAGCGGCAAAACAAGGTGACAGGTTCCCTTTAACTTTTTGCTTTTTTTAGCTGGAGAACAAAGTGACTTTCTTCCTAGATCCATAGCTGCTTAAATTTTCATTGAATGTAGTCATATGGGTTTTTAGAGGACAAGTAGCATTTTTTTTATTCATTCTTGCATTTATTGTGCTATTTAATTGAGATGTTAACTTTAATCGAAGAATCAATATGATTCTGGTAATGCCAAATTGTTTTTTTTTTTGCACAATAAAAACACTTTAAAAAGTATTTGTTACTATTTTCTGGGAACCATAGCTTGTTTTTTTTTTGTTTTGATGGCCAAAAATGGTGTTTGATTTGTAAAAAACATTGTCAATTAGGTTTTTCATATATTACCGGCAGGTGAATTCTGAATTGCTTCCCATGCAGAAATCTTAGTCATTCTCAAGGATTTAACCCCTTAACAACTGCCAATACACCTTTTATCTGCAGCAGTTAAGGGTGCTTATTCCTCAGTGCCGCTGTTTAATGGCCAGCAAGACTATGACCAAATATTTACAGCCAAGGCAATAAAGGAGTGCCTCAAAAATAAGCACATTAAGGTCATGGAGTTGCCGAGCCAGTCCCCAGACCTTAATTCCATAGAAAACTTGTGGAGGGAGTTGAAGCTCAGAGTTGTCAAGTGACAGCCTCAAAATCTTTATGACTTATTGAGATGATCTGCAAAGAACAGTGGACCAAAATTCCTCCTGAAACCTCATCATCAACTCCAAAATACTTCTGACTGCTGTGCTTGCCAACAAGGGTATTGCTACCAAGTATTAAGTCATGCTTGCCAGAAGAATCAAATATATATTTCTCACTGCAAAATGCAAATAAATTTATGTAATTTATACAATGTGATTTTCTGGATTTTATTTTTGATATTCTATCTATCAATGTAAAAATTAACCTACCCTTAAAATTATAAACTGTTCATGTCTTTGTCAGTGGGCAAACTTACAAAACCAGCAAGGGATCAAATAATTATTTCCTGCACTGTAAATTTTTTGTGAAGTAAGTTAATTTTTTCCTTCAACATTGCTTTAGCTCTTGTGAAGCACCTGAAAGGTTAATAAATTTATTGAATGTAGTTTTGCGCACCTTGAGGGGTGCAGTTTTTAGAATGGTGTCAATTTTGGGTATTTTCTGTCATATTGATCCCCCAAAGTCACTTCAAATGTGAGGTGGTCCCTAAAAAAAATTGTTTTGTCAATTTTTTGTAGGAAAAATGAGAAATCGCTGGTCAACTCTTAACCCTTATAATGTCCTAGCAAATAAAAAATATGTTTCCAAAATTGTGCTGATGTAAAGTAGGCATGTGGGAAATGTTTATGTATAAAGGAGAAAAAGTTGCACTCAGGTATAAATATTAACAAAATAAGTTTATTAGTAGTAAAGCAGAACACATATATAAACAATGTACCCATCAAAAATTACACATAGTAGAACAATAGCAGGATAAAGACAGGAAAAAACAGGGGATCCATAGTTGCAGCTGCCCATGTAAACATTAGAAAGTTTATGTAAAGTGCCAGTGCAATACTATCATTAAGACGGTAAGATCGCCTCTCAAGCAGAGTGTACGATGAAGTTGGTAAGCAAAAACATCACAAAGAGGGCAAAACTTACCAGAGGCAGAGCAAAGCGGGACCCTGGGCCAGGTGTAGAAAGACCCCGACACACGTTTCGCTTGTCAAATGCACCGCTTTATCAAGGGTAGAGGAGACTCCCCCATCTCCAACTTGTGTCTGATTTACTGACTCACTTTTCAATTGACCATCTTGTCCGCATGTCCTATCATACCAGCTCTCAGACACATATACAATTATTTGTGATACCTGTACCATGGAACTGTTTTTATGCTTTAATATCTTTTGGATGTAAATTGGTATCGGGATTCTCAATATGCTTATATTATATTGTCATGTGTCTTTCTATGCCCACAGTGCTACTATTCTCTGGTCAGGCTCCACATTGGGGTCATCAGGGGATTCCCCAAAGACTTATTTGTGTGCCATACCCTCTACCATACCTAATAAGCTTATTGGTGATGTTGTGGGATTGCGCATGCCCCCAACGCTCCTGGTCTCCGACATGTATTGGCGCATCCTAGGGCCTTCCTCACACACCTGGGGACTTTCGCCCTCCCCACAGTAATGCTTGACGCTCCGGTGTATTTGCCGGGGCCAGAGCAATGTGGTGCGCATGCGCCGCGAAAACCACCATCATTGGCCAGTCGGACATCACATGTCCTATCACATGGCCATAAAAGGTCCTGTTTGCTCTATACTCACATTCCCCTTGATAAAGCTGTGCATTTGACATGCAAAACGTGCATCAGGGTCTTTCTACACCTGGCCCAGGGTCCCTCTTTGCTCTGCCTCTGGTAAGTTTTGCCCTCTTTGTGATGTTTTTGCTTACTGACTTCATCTTATACTCTGCTAAAGTGGCGATCTTACCGTCCTAATGATAGTATTGCACTGGCACTTTACATAAACTTTCTAATGTTTACATGGGCAGCTGCAACTATGGATCCCCTGGTTTTTCTGTCTCTATCCTGCTATTGTTCTACTATGTGTAATTTTTGATGGGTACATTGTTTATATATGTGTTCAGCTTTACTACAAATAAACTTTTTTTGTTAATATTTATACCTGAGTGCTCCTTTTTCTCCTTTATTCATATACCTTTTGGAGTGGGTATTTGTTTTTGTTCCTTTTGGATGGGCAATGTATAGCTCAACCTTATGACATGTCACTGAGGTTTTTGCATCTACTATGTGGAAAATGCTACTTGCTTACTATTTTCTGCGATATGACTCTCTGATTTAAGAGCACAAAAGTTAAAATTGGGATCCGTTGAAATAACACAAGTACTTGGACCCCTGCTGCCATGAGGAAATTAACTTTATTCCTACCGGCAGCGTTTGGGTTTCAATTTCAGGTACGAGTTCAGTCAGCACTCTGTACATAGAGAGCGGTGACTGTATCTGCACCTCCAGCCCTAGTTGACAGCATCTCAGCAATAGAGCCCACTGTCAGTCAGTGTGGGGGGCACCGATACAGTCGCAGCTCTCTATACACAGAGTGCTGACTGAACTCGTGCCAGCGCCACCCCCGTAACAGAAACCTGAACGCTGCCAGGAAGAATTAGGTTAATTTTTATCCAATAGTGGGCTCAATGTACGGGAAGGTTCAGAAAACCATTAACCTGAAGATCAACCGCATATCTGCAGGTTAATAGCATTTTTTCACATGACAGGTTCTCTTTAAAATGATGGGAAAAAAAGACTTGCACTACAAGATAAGATTGAAATTGTTGAATTGCATAGGATGGATAATGCAAAGCTGTATTATACATTGCTATATTAATTCAGTAATTTTATTTAGACTATTTGGAGTTAGTGATCCAAATTACTAATGAAATACATTTCTTATAAATAAGGTGGTAAAGTCGTTCTCCTTAAATAAAGGAGAGGATATTTGCATTTTGACATCAATTACATATGATGTTTGACACATACGATTCTGCACAAATGGAAATAAAGATTTATTATTAGGATGATGAAAAAACACCCAGTTATGATTTAGAATTTTGTAACATAAGCAGTTTTTACTATAACATTTATAAAACAATTTTATTTGTTATTGAACAACAGGACATAGCATAAAAATTAGCTCTCAACTTCATAGTCTTTCTATATATTGCTATTTCTATATTGATCAGCCTGATATGTATAACCCTGAAAGAAAAAAGCTTAATTGTTTTGAGTTTTTTTTAAAAATGAGAACTGTATTGGATCTATCATTTAGATTCACTAACTCCAAATGGTCCCACTAAAATTATTGAATTAATATAGCAGTATAAACTATACAGTGGAATGGAAAAGTTTGGGCACCCCTAGTCAAAATTGCTGTTAACATGAACAGTTAAGCAAGTTTTAGATGAAATTATCTGAAAAAAGATCAAACACTTCCTTTATATTTTAGGCAAAATATATATATATATTTTCTTTTTTTTATTTTAACAAATGCAAACAGAAAAATTAGCCAAAACAAATGTTTGGGCATCCTTGGAGATTTGTGTTCTCAGATAACTTTACCAAGGTTTCAGACCTTAATTAGCCTGTTATGGTTATGGCTTTTTCAGTATCATCATTGGTACTAATGAGCAAGCACTAAAATGCTCAGATGTTTGTTACTTGAACTGAGAAATTCCTAATACTCAAATTCTCATTTTGAACAACGAGCATAATGGGAGACATCTAAACAATTTTCTGGCACACCCTACAAAAAGGTCTGAGGAGCAGTGAAAATGTTGAAATGGATGAAAAAAGTCCTGAATGAAAGGAGAACAGCATGGGGAAGACCCCTGAAATCACTCTGACTTCCAGATCGCTGTTGAGAACAATGGTATCACACTTATACTCCACTTTAAGAACTGACAATAAAACTTTCAAAATCGACAAGAAATTGGAGTTTACAGGAAAAAAATGTTAAGAAACATTTTTTCCAGAATAATGGCTTGTATATGAAGATACATTTAAAAAGGATTTAATTTTTTTTAATAATTTAAGTAAACCAAAATTGAGTTTTTTATTAAACAATTGAAAATTTCAGTGTAATTAAAGAAGGAAGCAAGAAGCTACAAATTTTAGGGACTCATATACACCCTGTATTAGACATAAAGGCAGGCCTCATACACATTTTGTTCAAATTCTCATTGTCAGGACGCTGAACATTTTTTATTACCTTTTTGTGCGTCAATTTGGCCATGTGAGGGCTTATTTTTTGCGGGACGAGTTGTACTTTTGAAAGACATCATTGGTTTTAGCATGTCATGTACTAGAAAACGGGAAAAAAATTCCAAGTGCAGTGAAATTGCAAAAAAAGGGCAGTCCCACACTAAGCAAGGACTTATTCATGTCAAGTATCCTCAAGAATAATTGTGCTTCATAGACTTTCTGCGTGATTGCATTTTCCTCTGAAGTTTCCTATAGACTGCTGAGCTGCATTTGATATTTGCACCAAGTGTTGTGGACTTGAGTTTCTCTCTGTACCAGTTTGAATCACCGTGTGATAATATAGACTTTACCACTTATAAAACTGTGTCCTGTAGTTGTCTTGTTCCACGCAAAGAGTCTCCTGAGTTATCCCCTATAATTATTACAGGATACGCTAGCCTAAAAAAAAGAAAGGGAGACTGCTGGAACAATGACTGCAGAAAGCAGACTAGAGCAGGTGTTTTCCATAATTTAATCACTGCAGAAAGATGTGGAAGGTCTGCAAAAGAAGTTTGGAAGCTTTGAACACAATCAACAAGTGTTTGGACAGACTTTGCAGGACTTAAGCACCCGCATGGCAGCCCAGGAAAACAAACTTGATGGCATAAAGTCCCAGTATGGACAGGCTTTTCAGGACGTAAGCACGCAAATAGCTGCACAAGCAACTTTTCCCTCTGGGCAACCGCCACCAGCTAGCCCACCTAAGTTGCCCCCATTCAGATTTAATGATGATCACGACAAATTTCGTGGCTTTGTGAATCAATGTATGCTATATTTTGATGTGCATGCTGACCATTTTCCTAATGGACTGGAAATGACCAACTTAGGTTTATTACCACCTATCATCCGCAGGCAGATCAAGTTAGACTTGCTCTCACTAGGGCCTGGCATATCTTACAGACTGGCTCTATTATCTCTAAATTTCTCCCCAAAAGACCATTATTAACGTTTAGATGGGCTAGAAATCTTAGAGATCTTCTTACAAACAGTCACTATGTGGGTCAAGGACCAAGGACTTTCTTGGACAATATTCCACCTTTGGGAGGTTGTACCCCATGTGGCCGTTGTGTCGCTTGCCCAAATGTGGACAGATGCGACACATTTACCAACTCTAGTGGCACAAGGAAATACATCATCAGGAGGCGCATTACGTGCACCTCCAGATGTGTTATTTATTTTGCCACATGCCCATGTGGGCTTATATACATTGGGATGACAACCAGACAGTTGAAAGTGAGGGTTAGGGAGCATGTCCTGGGGATTGAGGCAGCTGCCACTCAGGTTGATGTATCTCTCCTTAAAACAATCCCGAGACACTTCAGGACGTTCCATCAGAGTGACAGTTCATTGTTTCGAGTACGCGGTATTGACATGCTCAATGTCAATATCCGTGGTGGCAGTCTCTTCAAACGATTGGGCCAATTGGAGACACGATGGATATGGTCTCTTGAAACCGTACATCCATTGGGCCTAAACGAGAATATTAGTTATGCACCTTTTCTCTAGTCGCCGCTCTGTTGTGTAGGGTCTGTTTATCCGCACCATGTGTAGGTTTTATCCTTCTTTTTAACTTTCTTGTTTTATTATTTAGGTTCTTCACATTGGTACAATCAGCTCAGTGTTTTCCACCTGTTTTTCATCGAGACCCTAGGAAGACCATGAGGCCTGCTATTGATGGACTATTTCAGCATAATTTGATTGGGATGCTGTGCTGTATAAATTATATATCTATTTATATATATGTAATTATGTCAAATTTATACGTTATGGTTCCACCTTTATAATATATATTTACTGCCCAGGCTATACTTGTTTAGTTGCATAATTACATATCACTATTTCTTATGGTTATACTATGCATATGTGCCCTATATTAGGTTAGCATCCCTTTGTATTTGTATTTTTATGCCGAAATATTATATGTATGCCTCTGGTTTGCCCTTTTGTCCTCGTTACTCATATTTTTCTTTTTTCTTTATTCCTGTGCGCTTGTACCATGTATAGGTTTCTATTTGTTCTATTATGTTCCGCCGCCCTTTTCTTTGCCCTTATTGCAGATGGCTTTTTCTTACTCTGGCATTCTTGCGCGTGCGCCGCTCTGTTCTTTCTCCATCACATCTTTAGCGGCCGTGCACGTACTTCCGGTTCACGTGGGGCCCCACGAGTTTCCAGTCGTTGGGCGCCCGGCCTAAATGGATGGGATGGAGGGGGACGGCGCAGGACCGGGCTACAATGGCGGCGGATCTGTATATATACTACTTCTTGCCCACATTTATTTATGCGCCCCCTGAGGAAGGTAACCAACCGAAACACGCATCGGGGTGGATCGGGGTCCCTGAGATTACTTACCATCGGTTCAAGGTGATGTGCTTGCTATTGCCGTTTTTCATGTGACTCCTGTATCTATTTATCTATAGCCACTTTGGGGTTTTATATGTGACTGCTTATTAGGAGGGATTAGTTGCTCTATTTACTTATGGGCTATTATTCTTGCTGATATACATTGTATACGGCACTTTATATGGTCACCTACACTCACTGGCCACTTTATTAGGTACACCTGTGTAACTTCTTGTTAACACTTAATTTCTAATCAGCCAATCACATGGCGGCAACTCAGTGCATTTAGGCATGTAGACATGGTCAAGACAATCTCCTGCAGTTCAAACCGAGCATCAGTATGGGGAAGAAAGGTGATTTGAGTGCCTTTGAACGTGGCATGGTTGTTGGTGCCAGAAGGGCTGGTCTGAGTATATCAGAAACTGCTGATCTACTGGGATTTTCACGCACAACCATCTCTAGGGTTTACAGAGAATGGTCCGAAAAAGAAAAAAAATCCAGTGAGCGGCAGTTCTGTGGGCGGAAATGCCTTGTTGATGCCAGAGGTCAGAGGAGAATGGGCAGACTGGTTCGAGCTGATAGAAAGGCAACAGTGACTCAAATCGCCACCCGTTACAACCAAGGTAGGCCTAAGAGCATCTCTGAACGCACAGTGCGTCGAACTTTGAGGCAGATGGGCTACAGCAGCAGAAGACCACACTGGGTACCACTCCTTTCAGCTAAGAACAGGAAACTGAGGCTACAGTTTGTACAAGCTCATCGAAATTGGACAGTAGAAGATTGGAAAAACGTTGGTTGGTCTGATGAGTCTCGATTTCTGCTGCGACATTCGGATGGTAGGGTCAGAATTTGGCGTAAACAACATGAAAGCATGGATCCATCCTGCCTTGTATGGAGCATCTTTGGGATGTGCAGCCGACAAATCTGCGGCAACTGTGTGATGCCATCATGTCAATATGGACCAAAATCTCTTAGGAATGCTTCCAGCACCTTGTTGAATCTATGCCACGAAGAATTGAGGCAGTTCTGAAGGCAAAAGGGGGTCCAACCCATTACTAGCATGGTGTACCTAATAAAGTGGCCGGTGAGTGTATATGATTGCACTGTGGGGACTGCCCTACCTTGGGCTCTAAACATGTTGTTGATGACGCCCTGTGTCATCTTTTAGCCCTTCTTGGCACTATTTGTCTGGTCATTTTATCTTATTATATACTTTGTCTGTGTTTATACAATAACATTTGGTTGTTTTGGATTTTACAACTGCTTGTTGTTCTTTTTGAGTATATGTTGTGGTTTGCAGTTATCCTTCTGTCCATGCTTGGGTGTTGTGGACATATATTTTGAACTACATGACCATGTATTTACATAATTATAGGGTCTTTACAGTGTGATTTGTATTGTCCATCACCAATAATGTTCATTGGAATTATTTCTCATTTTCCTAATGATAGATCCAAAGTATTGTGTGTAATAATGCTGCTGACCGCACGAGCGCTCGCCTGGGCGAATCCGATGATTGAGTCTCGTGACCCACGGTTAAATAACTTGGATGATTTCTTGGCCACTATGGCATTAATGTTTGATGATCCTAATCTCCGTGCAACCGCTGAATCTGCTTTATTGTCTTTACGCCAGGCAAAACATTCTGTTATTGAGTATGCTACTGAATTCAGGAGATTAGCGGTAGATACCAATTGGGACAGTTATGCACAATTGCCTATTTTTAAAAGGGGTCTGCCTAGTATTATAAAGGATGAACTAGCTCGCTCTGAGTCACCACAAGAGCTAGAGACATTTATACAGCATTGTGTGCGCATTGACATTCGCCTTAATGAGCGTAGGCAGAAGTTTGCTGCATATAACCGTATTTCTAACTTTTCCCTTCCTTCCAAAGAGCCTGCAAGTAAAACATCTCGGGAGGTGGAGGAGGTGCCCATGCAAATTGATTCCGTTCAGAGGAGCGAGATCAATGAGCGCAGGGAGCATTGACTTCGTGAAAGTCTATGTTTCTACTGCGGCCAGTCTGACCACTTCTTGATCAATTGTCCTAAGTATCCTAGACGGTCTAACAAGGTGCTAGCAGCAGTAGGGGAGTATGACAACTGTGATGATGAATCTGACATCTCTGAAAGTAGCCTGCCTTTAAACGCTGTATTCAATTCACTTTCTATGACTTCACCTCCCAAGGAGCTTAAGGAAAAGAACACTCACTGTTCTCCCCCTGTTAAGATCCTGTGTTCAGGACAGTGGATTTCCAGTGCAGCTATGATTGACTCTGGTGCAGGTGGCAATTTCATGGATATCGCATTTGCCAAGGAACATGGTATTGAAATTCAGCAAAGAGCCTCTCCAATTGCCATGGAAACAGTGGATGGGTCACCTTTAATCTCTGGGCCTGTGGATCAGTAGACCGTACCCCTTGAAATTTTGTTGGAGCCTAATCATCAGGAGCAACTTTCTTTCTTGCTAATTTCTTCTCCTCATTTTCCTGTGATTTTAGGCATTCCTTGGTTGCGTTCTCAGAACCCAATTATCAACTGGGAGACCAAGGAGATTATCTTACCAACAAGGAGCAACTCAGCGTTAACAGAAGCTGTCCCTGAGTCCATGGCTACGGAACCACATGTACAGGTATTTTCTTTACCTCCAGCATATAAAGAGTTCTCTGACATCTGTGACAAGAATGCAGGTCAGCTTCCTCCACACAGGCATTATGACTGTCCCATTGAGTTGCTTCCTGGGGCAGCTATTCCTTTTGGTAACGTATACCCTTTGGCGGCACCTGAGCTTCAAGCCTTGAAGGAGTATATTGATGAAAATCTGGCCAAAGGCTTCATATGTCCTTCTTCCTCATCAGCAGGGGCACCTATCTTTTTTGTAAAGAAGAAGGATTGGACCCTTAGACCCTGTGTTGACTATCGGGAACTCAATAAGGTAACCGTACGAAACTGTTACCCTTTTGCCTCTGATTCCCGAATTACTGGAAAGAGTCCGCCATGCTAAGGTGTTCTCTAAACTGGATTTTCGTGGGGCTTATAATTTGGTGTGAATTCGTCCAGGGGATGAGTGGAAGACAGCATTCAGATGCCGGTATGGACACTTTGAATCTCTTGTGATGCCCTTCGGGCTTTGTAACGCCCCTGCAATGTTTCAACACCTTGCTAATGACATTTTCAGAGATTTGTTGGACCAGTTTGTAGTGATCTATTTGGACGATATACTAATATATCAATGGACTTTATTGTGGAGCTACCTACATCAGGAGGCATGAATACAATCATGGTGGTAGTTGATCACCTGACTAAAGCTGCTCATTTCGTTCCATGCACCGGCCTCCCCTCAGCTAAAGATACAGTGAACTTGGTTATACAGAATGTCTTTCGGTTGCATGGGGTTCAGGATGAGATCATCTCTGACCGTGGAGTGCAGTTCACTTCAAGATTCTGGAAGGGGTTTTGCTCTGCACTCAATATTAATGTCTGTCTCTCTTCCGCTTACCATCCCCAGACAAATGGTCAGACTGAGCGTACCAACCAGATGCTGGAACAATATCTAAGATGCTATGTCAGCCATCTCCAGGATGATTGGTTGGAGTTGCTGCCGTTAGCCAAATATTCATATAACAATTCTCAGAGCGCCTCCACTAAATTTACACCTTTCTTTGCCAATCTGGGTTATCATCCGTGTATCTTACCTAGGTCTCCATTTAATTCTCCGGTTCTGGCAGTGGAGGAAAGGCTGACTGCGATGAGGCAAAATCTGGAGGTTCTGAAGGAATCTCTGACCACAGCTCAAGAACGTTATAAGAGATCGGCTGATAGATTCCGTAAACCTGCACCCATGTTCAAGGTAGGTGATTCCGTGTGGTCTGCAACTAAGAATCTGAAGTTAAACGTTCCTTCACAAAACCTTGGACAGAAATTCATTGGCCCTTTCAAGATCAACGGTATTGTGAGCTCTGTGGCCTGCCGGCTGAAGCTTCCTAGGACTATGAAGGTACACCCAGTTTTTCATGTATGTTTACTAAAGCCTGTATCTCCTAATACCTTCCAGGGACATGTTGTGCCACCTCTGCAGCCTGTGGTGATTGATGGGCAAGAACAATTTGTGGTGGAGGAAATTGTTGATTCCAGGATTCACAGGAATCGGCTCCAATATCTGATAAGATGGCAGGGATATCCCCCCGAGGAAGACTCTTGGGAACCTGTGGAAAACATCAATGCCCAACAGAAGATTTCTCGTTTTCATCAGAGATTCCCTGAGAAACCAGGTCCAGGATCTTCCTGAGGCCGCTTCTAAGGAGGGAGTAATGTCAGGACTCTGAACATTTTTTATTACCTTTTTGTGCATTACTGCCCTTTTCCAAGATGGCGTCTTTGGTCTCATGTGCACTGTGTCTTCGTGCTATAAAACTCCACCCCAGCCTTCAGTCTGTGCTAGAGTATTCTGCCTTGCATCCAGCTCCTGACCTCTGGTGACCCCCTGGCTATATACCTGCTCCTGTGAACCTGTGTGGTGATCCTGCTACTCTGCTCTGAGTTCCTGCTGCATACACCAGTTCCAGTAATCCTCCTTCATCTGCTGCTCCTGTTTACTTCCATCTGCATTTGCTGGACATGTAAGCTGTTTCTGCTCTGCAAGAACCTGAGACTATTACCCAGACCTCCCTGGTTGAGCTAAGATATTATTTGAACTGCCTTATAAGCATATCTATCTGTGTTTTGGACTAAGCAAGGACTTATTCATGTCAAGTATCCTCAAGAATAATTGTGCTTCATAGACTTTCTGCATGATTGCATTTTCCTCTGAAGTTTCCTATAGACTGCTGAGCTGCATTTGATATTTGCACCAAGTGTTGTGGACTTGAGTTTCTCTCTGCACCTGTTTGAATCACTGTGTGATAATATAGACTTTTCCACTTATAAAACTGTGTCCTGTAGTTGTCTTGTTCCACGCAAAGAGTCTCCTGAGTTATCCCCTATAATCATTACACTCATGTAGTGGTACTCCTAGACTCATAAAGGCTATTCATTAAGTGCAAGTCCTGCCCAAAATTAGAAGCAGGGTAATGTATACACCCTTGAAGGCACCAATTTTAGTGCCTCAATCAAATATTGTGAGCAAAGTATAGTTGTGATAGTCCTCCACTCAAAAAAGGTCTACATACTGTAAAGCCTGCTAAAAATAAGAAGCAGTGTCATCCATACAACTTTGAAGGCACCAACTGTAGTACCTCATACAAATATTGTGAGCAAAGTATAGTTGTGATACTCCTCCACTCATAAAAGTTCTGCACCGTGCAAAGCCTGCCAAGGATTACAAGCAGGGTCATCTATACACCCTTGAAGGCACCAGCTGGACAACCTCATTAAAATATTAAGAAACTGTACACCTGTAGCATGTCAATTTTGGTTTTTATTTCAAACCAACAAAATTTTGCTGAAAGCAGTTTCTAAAGTGCGTATGACAATAGTCAATTTTTTGACAAAAAATATTTTGTGAACTGTACCAGGCCAAGCGATTTTTAAAAATTGTAACCAGCAATAATTTCACACAAAGCATGTTAACCCCTTCATGACCCAGCCTATTTTGACCTTAACCCCTTCCCGACCTGTGACACAGCATATGCGTCATGAAAGTCGGTGCCTTCCCGACCTGTGACGCATATGCTGTGTCACAGAATGATCGCATCCCTGCAGATCGGGTGAAGGGGTTAACTCCGATTTCACCCGATCTGCAGAGACAGGGGGAGTGGTGCTTCAGCCCAGGGGGGGTGGCTTCACCCCCCCGTGGCTACGATCGCTCTGATTGGCTGTTGAAAGTGAAACTGCCAATCAGAGCGATTTGTAATATTTCACCCCAAAAAACGGTGAAATATTACAATCCAGCCATGGCCGATGCTGCAATGCTGCCATGGCTGGAAAACCTAATCTGCCCCCACCCCACCCCACCGATCGCCCCCCCAGTGCTCCGGTGCGCGGTCCGCCCCCCTAATTCGTTCTGTCCGCTCCTCCGTCCTCCTGTCCGCTCCCCCCGTGCTCCGGTGCCCCCTCCCTGTGCTCCAGTCCCCCCCCCCTGTGCTCCGGTCCCCCCCCCGTGATCCGATCACCCCCCTTCATACTTACCGGGCCTCCCGATGTCCGTCCGGCTTCTCCATGGGCGCCGCCATCTTCCAATATGGCGGGCGCATGCGCACTGCGCCCGCAGAGTCTGCCGGCTGGCAGATTCATTTCAGAAGTATTTTGATCACTGCGATATAGCCTATCGCAGTGATCAAAATGAAAAAAAAGTAAATGACCCCCCTTTATCACCCCCATAGGGACAATAATAAAAATAAATAAAATATTTTATTTTTTTTCTGCTAGGGTTAGGGTTAGAACTAGGGTTAGAATTAGGGTTAGAATTAGGGGTAGGGTTAGGGGTAGGGTTAGGGCATGTGCACACAGTGCGGATTTGGCTGCGAATCCGCAGCGGATTGCCGCGGATCCGCAGCGGATCGGCCGCGGATCCGCAGCGGATTGGCCGCGGATCCGCAGCGGATTGGCCGCTGCGAATTCGTAGCAGTTTTCCATCAGGTTTACAGTACCATGTACACCTATGGAAAACCAAATCTGCTGTGCCCATGGTGCGGAAAATACCGTGCGGAAACGCTGTGTATTTTCCGCAGCATGTCAATTTTGTGCGGATTCCGCAGCGTTTTACACCTGTTCCTCAATAGGAATCCGCAGGTGAAATCCGCAC
The DNA here is from genome assembly GCF_051348905.1 of Ranitomeya variabilis. Classification (NCBI taxonomy): domain Eukaryota; kingdom Metazoa; phylum Chordata; class Amphibia; order Anura; family Dendrobatidae; genus Ranitomeya; species Ranitomeya variabilis. Next base: position 123,693,206 of record NC_135237.1, on the reverse strand, counting down.
AAAAAAACACTGGAAATCCGCTGTAAATCCGTAGGTAAAACGCAGTGCCTTTTACCTGCGGATTTTTCAAAAATGTTGCGGAAAAATCTCACACGAATCCGCAAAGTGGGCACATAGCCTTAGGGTTAGGGTTGGAATTAGAGTTAGGGTACCGTCTCACAGTGGCACTTTGATCGCTACGACGGTACGATCTGTGACGTTCCAGGGATATCCATACGATATCGCTGTGTCTGACACGCAGCAGCGATCAGGGACCCTGCTGAGAATCGTACGTCGTAGCAGATCGTTTGGAACTTTCTTTCGTCGCTGGATCTCCCGCTGTCATCGCTGGATCGTTGTGTGTGACAGCTATCCAGCGATGCGTTCACTTGTAACCAGGGTAAACATCGGGTTACTAAGCGCAGGGCCGCGCTTAGTAACTCGATGTTTACCGTGGTTACCAGCGTAAAAGTAAAAAAAAAACGTACATACTCACATTTCGGTGTCCTTCAGGTCCCTTGCCGTCTGCTTCCCGCTCTGACTGTCTGCCGGCCGGAAAGTGAGAGCACAGCACAGCAGTGACGTCACCGCTGCGCTCTGCTCTCACTGTACGGCGGCACTCAGTCAGAGCGGGAAGCAGACGGCAAGGGACCTGAAGGACACCAAAATGTGAGTATGTACGTTTTTTTTTTTTACTTTTACGCTGGTAACCACGGTAAACATCGGGTTACTAAGCGCGGCCCTGCGCTTAGTAACCCGCTGTTTACCCTGGTTACCCGGGACCTTGGCATCGTTGGTCGCTGGAGAGCGGTCTGAGTGACAGCTCCCCAGCGACCACACAATGACTTTCCAACGATCACGGCCAGGTCGTATCGCTGGTCGTGATCGTTGGTAAATCGTTATGTGAGACGGTACCCTTAGGGTTGGAATTAGGGCTAGGGTTGGAAATAGGGTTAAGATTAGGCTTGTGGTTAGGGTTAAGGATAGGGTTAGGGTTGTGTTGGGGTTACAGTTGTGGGTAGGGTTGGGATTAGGGTTAGGATTAGGGTTGGATTTAGGGTTACGGGTGTGTTGGGGTTAGGGTTGTGGTTAGGGGTGTGTTGGGGTTAGGGTTGTGATTAGGGTTATGGCTACAGTTGGGATTAGGGTTAGGGGTGTGTTGGGGTTAGTGTTGAAGTTAGAATTGAGGGGTTTCCACTGTTTAGGCACATCAGGGGTCTCCAAACGCAACATGGCGCCACCAATGATTCCAGCCAATCTTGCGTTCAAAAAGTCAAATGGTGCGCCCTCCCTTCCAAGCCCCGACGTGCGCCCAAACAGTGGTTTACCCCCACATATGGGATACCAGCGTACTCAGGACAAACTGGGCAACAACTATTGGGGTCCAATTTCTCCTGTTACCCTTGCAAAAATAAAAAAATACTTGCTAAAACATAATTTTGAGGAAAGAACAATTATTTTTTATTTTCACGGCTCTACGTTATAAACTTATGTGAAACACTTGGGGGTTGAAAGTGCTCACCACACATCTAGATAAGATCCTTTTGGGGTCTAGTTTCCAAAATGGGGTCACTTGTGGGGTGTTTCTACTGTTTAGGCACATCAGGGGCTCTGCAAATGCAACGTGACGCCCGCAGACCATTCCATCAAAGTCTGCATTTCAAATGTCACTACTTCCCTTCCGAGCCCTGACGTGCGCCCAAACAGTGGTTTACCCCCACATATGGGGTACCAGCGTACTCACAACAAACTGGGCAACAAATATTGGGGTCCAATTTCTCCTGTTACCCTTGTGAAAATAAACAATTGCTTGCTAAAACATCTTTTTTGAGGAAAGAAAAATGATTTTTTATTTTCACAGCTCTGCGTTGTAAACTTCTGTGAAGCACTTGGGGGTTGAACGTGCTCACCACACATCTAGATAAGTTCCTTGGGGGGTCTAGTTTCCAAAATGTGGTCACTTGTGGGGGGTTTCTACTGTTTAGGCACATCAGGGGCTCTGCAAACATAACATGATTCCCGCAGACCATTCCATCAAAGTCTGCATTCCAAATCGTCACTACTTCCCTTCCGAGCCCCGCCATGTGCCCAAACAGTGGTTTACCCCCACATATGGGGTATCAGCGTACTCAGGAGAAACTGGACAACAACTTTTTGGGGTCAAATTTTTCCTGTTACCCTTGGGAAAATTAAAAAATTCTGGGCTAAAAAAATATTTTTGAGGAAAGAAAACACATTTTTTATTTTCACGTCTCTGCGTTATAAACTTCTGTGAAGCACTTGGGGGTTCAAAGTGCTCACCACACATCTAGATAAGTTCCCTTGGGGGTCTAGTTTCCAAAGTGTGGTCAATTGTGGGGAGTTCCTACTGTTTAGGCACATCAGGGGCTCTGCAAACGCAACGTGACACCCGCAGAGCATTCCATTAAAGTCTGCATTTCAAAACGTCACTACTTCCCTTCCGCTCCCCGACGTGTGCCAAAACAGTGGTTTACCCCCACATATGGGGTATCAGCGTACTCAGGAGAAACTGCACAACAACTTTTGGGGTCCAATTTCTCCTGTTACCCTTGGGAAAATAAAAAATTGTGGGTTAAAAAATCATTTTTGAGGAAAGAAAAATAATTTTATATTTTCATGGCTCTGCGTTATAAACTTCTGTGAAGCACTTGAGGGTTCCAAGTGCTCACCACACATCTAGATTAGTTCCTTGGGAGGTCTAGTTTCCAAAATGGGGTCACTTGTGTGGGAGCTCCAATGTTTAGGCACACAGGGGCTCTCCAAACGCGACATGGTGTGCGCTAATGATTGGAGCTAATTTTCCATTCAAAAAGCCAAATGGCGTGCCTTCCCTTCTGAGCCCTGCCGTGCGCCCAAACAGTGGTTTACCCCCACATATGGGGTATCATCGTACTCAGGACAAACTGGACAACAACATTTGGGGTCCAATTTCTCCTATTATCCTTGGGAAAATAAAAAACTCCGGGCTAAAAATCATTTTTGAGGAAAGAAAAATATTTTTTTATTTTCATGGCTCTGCGTTATAAACTTCTGTGAAGCACCTGGGGGTTTTAAGTGCTCACTATACATCTAGATTAGTTCCTTGGGGGGTCTAGTTTCCAAAATGGGGTCACTTGTAGGGGAGCTCTAATGTTTAGGCACACAGGGGCTCTCCGAACGCAACAGGGTGTCCACTAACGATTGGAGCTAATTTTCCATTGAAAAAGTCAAATGGCGCGCCTTCCCTTCCAAGCCTTGCCGTGCACCCAAACAGTGGTTTACCCCCACATATGAGGTATCGGCGTACTCAAGAGAAATTGCCCAACAAATTTTAGGATCCATTTTATCCTGTTGCCCATGTAAAAATGAAAAAATTGAGGCTAAAAAATTTTTTTTGTGAAAAAAAAGTACTTTTTCATTTTTTACGGATCAATTTGTGAAGCACCTGAGAGATTAAAGTGCTCACTATGCATCTAGATAAGTTCCTTGGGGGGTCTAGTTTCCAAAATGGGGTCACATGTGGGGGAGCTTCAATGTTTAGGCACACAGGGTCTCTCCAAACGCGACATGGTGTCCGCTAACGATGGAGATAATTTTTCATTCAAAAAGTCAAATGGCGCGCCTTCCCTTCCGAGCCTTGCCGTGCACCCAAACAGTGGTTTATCCCCACATATGAGGTATCGGCGTACTCAGGAGAAATTGCCCAACAAATTTTAGGATCCATTTTATCCTGTTGCCCATGTGAAAATGAAAAAATTGAGGCTAAAAAAATTTTTTGTGAAAAAGAAGTACTTTTTCATTTTTACGGATCAATTTGTGAAGCACCTGGGGGATTAAAGTGCTCACTATGCATCTAGATAAGTTCCTTGGGGCGTCTAGTTTCCAAAATGGGGTCACTTGTGGGGGAGCTCCAATGTTTAGGCACACGGGGGCTCTCCAAACGCGACATGGTGTCCGCTAAAGATTGGAGCCAATTTTTCATTGAAAAAGTCAAATGGCGCTCCTTCGCTTCCGAGCCCTGCCGTGCCCACAAACAGTGGTTTACCCCCACATATGAGGTATCAACGTACTCAGGACAAATTGGACAACAACTTTTGTGGTCCAGTTTCTCCTTTTACCCTTGGGAAAATAAAAAAATTGTTGCTAAAAGATCATTTTTGTGACTAAAAAGTTAAATGTTCACTTTTTCCTTCCATGTTGCTTCTGCTGTTGTGAAACACCTGAAGGGTTAATAAACTTCTTGAATGTGGTTTTGAGCACCTTGAGGGGTGCAGTTTTTAGAATGGTGTCACTTTTGGGTATTTTCAGCCATATAGAACCCTCAAACTGACTTCAAATGTGAGGTGGTCCCTAAAAAAAATGGTTTTGTAAATTTTGTTGTAAAAATGAGAAATCACTGGTCAAATTTTAACCCTTATAACTTCCTAGCAAAAAAAAAATTTCTTTCCAAAATTGTGCTGATGTAAAGTAGACATGTGGAAAATGTTATTTATTAACTATTTTGTGTCACATAACTCTCTGGTTTAACAGAATAAAAATTCAAAATGTGAAAATTGCGAAATTTTCAAAATTTTCGCCAAATTTCCGTTTTTTTCACAAATAAACTCAGAAATTATCGACCTAAATTTACCACTATCATGAAGCCCAATATGTCACGAAAAAACAATCTCAGAACCGCAAGGATCCGTTGAAGCGTTCCTGAGTTATTACCTCATAAAGGGACACTGGTCAGAATTGCAAAAAATGGCAAGGTCATTAAGGCCAAAATAGGCTGGGTCATGAAGGGGTTAATGACCTGGCCATTTTTTGCAATTCTGACCAGTGTCCCTTTATCAGGTAATAACTCAGGAACGCTTCAACGGATCCTAGCGATTCTGAGATTCTTTTTTCTTGATATATTGGCCTACATGATAGTGGTAAATTTTGGTGGATAATTTTTGTGTTTATTTGGGAAAAAATGGAAATTTAGTGAAAAATTAGAAAATTTCACAATTTTCAATTTTTGAATTTTTATTATGCTAAACCAGAGAGTTATGTGACACAAAATTGTTAATAAATAACATTTCCCACATGTCTACTTTACATCAACACAATTTTGGAAACAACATTTTTTTTAATAGAAAGTTATAAGGGTTAAAATTTGACCAGCAATTTCTCATTTTTGCAACAAAATTTACAAAACCATTTTTTTTGGTACCACCTCACATTTGAAGTCAGTTTGAGGGGTCTATATGGCTGAAAATACCCCAAAGTGATGCCATTCTAAAAACTGCACCCTCAAGGTGCTCAAAACCACTTTCAACAAGTTTATTAACCCTATAAGTGTTTCACAGCAGCAGAAGCAACATCGAAGGAAAAAATGAACATTTAACTTTTTAGTCACAAAAATGATCTTTTAGCAACAATTTTTTTTATTTTCTCAACAGTTAAAGGAGAAACTGGACCCCAAAAGTTGTTCTACAATTTGCTCTGAGTACGCAGATACCCCATATGTGGGGGGAACAACTGTTTGGGTGCACGACAGGGCTCGGAAGGGAAGGAGCAACATTTGACTTTTTGAATGCCTAAATCCTGTGTGCCTAAAGATTGGAGCTCTCCCACAAGTGACCCCATTTTGGAAGCTAGACCCCACCAAGGAACTTATCTAGATGCATAGTGAGCACTTTCAACCCCCAGGTGCTTCACAAATTGATCCGTAAAAATGAAAAAGTACTTTTTTTCACACCTAATTTCTTTTAGCCTCAATTTTTACATTTTCACATGGGCAACAGGATAAAATGTATCCTAAAATTTGTTGGGCAATTTCTCATGAGTACACCGATACCGAGAGCTGATGCTGAGATAGGGTCAGAATCGTGGTTTTTAGAGTTAGTGTAGGTCTGCTACTCTTAAATCCACAACTCCTCAGAAACCAAAAGTCCATTTTAGAGCTAATTCGTGGGTCCTGATATTGCAGCGCTAAGTAGGCAGGACATGGCATATCCACATCAGCGCAAGGCCTGCAGGCGCTGTATGTGCGTCCATTGCTCCCACTGCATCCATCCCAAAGATCCATAACTGTCTGCTGCAGCTTCTCTAATTTATACCTAGTTGGATTTTTTTTCCAAAAATTCACGCCCAAAAAACAAAAATCTACAGTCTGTTCTGTCAGACTGAGGCCTGTTGAAAAATCATAGTTAGTCAGGCATACGTAGCATAGTTGTCTGTGCTAGCCTTTAGCCACTTTTATTTTCTGTGTGTGTTTTAAATTCATCGAAAAAGGCCTCATATATCTGCGTGCTCCAACTTTGGTTATTGCAGGACGGTGGACCCCTTTTTTTGCGGTCTGATACTCTAATTCTATACAGCACTATTTTGCATATAAAAAAAGGCCACATATTTGCCAGTGTGGTATTTCCATGACAGCCCTCATATACAGTTAGGTCCATATATATTTGGACAGAGACAACATTTTTCTAATTTTGATTATAGACATTACCACAATGAATTTTAAAGAAAACAATTCAGATGCAGTTGAAGTTCAGACTTTCAGTTTTCATTTGAGGGTATCCACATTAAAATTGGATGAAAGGTTTAGGAGTTTCAGATCCTTAACATGTGCCACCCTGTTTTTAAAAGAGACCAAAAGTAATTGGACAGATTAAATAATTTTAAATAAAATGTTCATTTCTAGTACTTGGTTGAAAACCCTTTGTTGGCAATGACTGCCTGAAGTCTTGAACTCATGGACATCACCAGACGCTGTTTCCTCCTTTTTGATGCTCTGCCAGGCCTTCACTGCGGTGGTTTTCAGTTGCTGTTTGTTTGTGGGCCTTTCTGTCTGAAGTTTAGTCTTTAACAAGTGAAATGCATGCTCAGCTGGGTTGAGATCAGGTGACTGACATGGCCATTCAAGAATATTCCACTTCTTTGCTTTAATAGACTCCTGGGTTGCTTTGGCTTTATGTTTTGGGCCATTGTCCATCTGTAGTATGAAATGACGACCAATCAGTTTGGCTGCATTTGGCTGGATCAGAGCACACAGTATGTCTCGGAATACCTCAGAATTCATTTGGCTGCTTCTGTCCTGTGTCACATCATCCATAAACACTAGTGACCCAGTGCCACTGGCAGCCATGCATGCCCAAGCCATCACACTGCCTCCGCTGTGTTTTACAGATGATGTGGTATGCTTTGGATCATGAGCTGTACCATGCCTTCGCCATACTTTTCTCTTTCCATCATTCTGGTAGAGGTTGATCTTGTTTTCATCTGTCCAAAGAATGTTCTTCCAGAACTGTGCTGGCTTTTTAGATGTTTTATAGCAAAGTCCAGTCTAGCCTTTTTATTCTTGATGCTTATGATTGGCTTGCACCGTGCAGTGAACCCTCTGTATTTACTTTCATGCAGTCTTCTCTTTATGGTAGATTTGGATATTGATACGTCGACCTCCTGGAGAGTGTTGTTCACTTGGTTGGCTGTTGTGAAGGGGTTTCTCTTCACCATGGAGATTATTCTGCGATCATCCACCACTGTTGTCTTCCGTGGGCGCCCAGGTCTTTTTGCATTAATGAGTTCACCAGTGCTTTCTTTCTCTCTCGGGATGTACCAAACTGTAGATTTTGCCTCTACTAATATTGTAGCAATTTCTCGGATGGGCTTTTTCTGTTTTCGCAGCTCAAGGATGGCTTGTTTCACCTGCATGGAGAGCTCCTTTGACCGCATGTTTACTTCACAACAAAACCTTCCAAATGCAAGCACCACACCTCAAATCACCTCCAGGCCTTTTATCTGCTTAATTGAGAATGACATAACAAAGGGATTGCCCACACCTGTCCATGAAATAGCCTTGGAGTCAATTGTCCAATTACTTTTGGTCCCTTTAAAAGCAGTTTGGCACATGTTAAGGAACTGAAACTCCTAAACCCTTCATCCAATTTTAATGTGGATACCCTCAAATGAAAGCTCAAAGTCTGAACTTCAACTGCATCTGAATTGTTTTGTTTAAAATTCATTGTGGCAATGTCTATAACCAAAATTAGAAAAATGTTGTCTCTGTCCAAATATATATGGACCTAACTGTATCTGTGTGCTCCAAGTTTGGTCATTGTAGGCCGTGGACCCTTTTTTTGCAGTCTGATACTCTAATTCTGTACAGCACTATTTTGCATTTAAAAAAAAACAAAAACACATTTTTCCCAGTGTGACAGCCCTCATATATCTGTGTGCTCTAAGTTTGGTCATTGTAGGCCGGTGGACCCCTATTTTTGCAGTCTGATACTCTAATTCTGTACAGCACTATTTTGCATTTAAAAAAAAAAACAACAACACATTTTTCCAGTGTGGTTTTCCGTGACAGCCCTCATATTTCTGTGTGCACCAAGTTTGGTTATTGTAGGCCAGTGGACCAGTTTTTTTGCTGCCTGATGCTCTAATTCTATACAGCACTATTTTGCATATAAAAAAGCCACAAATTTGCCAGTGTGGTATTTCCATGAAGGCCCACATATATCTGCGTGCTCCAAGTTTGGTAATTGAAGGCCGGTGGACCCGTTTTTTGCTGTCTTATACTCTAATTCTATACAGCACAATTTTGCACGTAAAAAGCCACATATTTGCCAGTGTGGTAATTCCATGACGGCCTTTATATATTTGCATGCTCCAAGTTTGGGCATTGTAGGCTGGTGGACCCCTTTTTTTGCTGTCTAAAACTCTAATTCTATACAGCACTATTTAGCTTCCAAAATTATAAAAAGGCCACATACAGTATTTGCCAGTGTGGTATTTCCGTGACAGCCCTCATATATCTGCGTGCTCCAAGTTTGGTCATTGTAGGCCGGTGGACCCGTTTTTTGCTGTCTGAAACTCTAATTCTATTCAGCACTATTTTGCATATAAAAAGGCCACATATTTGCCAGTGTGTTATTTCCGTGACGGCCCTCACATATCTGCGTGCTCCAAGTTTGGGCATTGTAGCCCGGTGGACCCCCTTTTTTTGCTGTCTGACACTTTAATTCTTAACAGCACTATTTAGCTTCCAAAATTATTAAAAGGCCACATATTTGCCAGTGTGGTATTTCCGTGACAGCCACCATATATCTGCGTGCTACAAGTTTGGTCATTGTAAGCTTGTGGACCCCTTTTTTTGCTGTCTGATACTCTAATTCTATACAGCACTATTTAGCTTCCAACATTATAAAAAGGCCACAAATTTGCCAGTGTAGTATTTTCGTGACAGCCCTCATATATCTGCGTGCTCTAAGCTTGGTCATTGTAGGATGGTGGACCCCTTTTTTTGCTGTCTGATACTCTAATTCTAAAGAGCACTATTTAGCTTCCAAAATTATAAAAAGGCCACATATTTGCCAGTTTGGAATTTCCGTGACAGCCCTCATATATCTGCGTGCTCCAACTTTGCGCATTGTTTGCCAGTGGACCCCTTTTTTTGCTAATACTGTAATTCTATACAGCACTATTTAGCATCCAAAATTATAATAAGGCCACATATTTGCCAGTGTGGTATTTCCGTGACAGCCCTCAAATATCTGCGTGCTCCAAGTTTGGTCAATGTAGGCCAGTGGACCCCTTTTTTTGCTGTCTGATACTCTAATTTGCATATAAAAAAGGACACAATGTTAGGTGTCGAGTTCCTGCCTCTGCACAGTGGGAATCTTGGACCATCTCCACTGCAGTCTCCCATTCTTCTCCTGCTGCAGTGGAGTCTGCTCAGCGGAGACGTCGGTCCCAGTGTCTTGCTCAGTCTGACTCTGTGCAAAGGGTTACTGCTGTTTTTCCAGCTTCTGCCATTGAAGCCAGTGCTGGGCAGCGGCGAGCAGATGCTTTTGGGACTAAGTCCCGCTTTTCTCCTTCTGAGCATGCCCAGGGTAAGATCTCTCATTAGAGATCGAGGGTCACATGCTTAGATACTGCAGCAAAGGCCATTGGCTCTCCTGGAAGGTCCTGAAGATGCTGAGTCTTTGTGGCAGCTTCTCATTGGTCCTTCTAGGAAGGTCTTGTTCATGCTTCAGCTATAAAAGGCTCGCATGGCCGCACGGCCATGCGCTAGTATCAATTCAAATATGTGCTTTGCGCCAGTATGGTTATGCATGAATGTGTTCAGGGACCCGGCTGAAATAAGCCCCTAGAATACCGGCTTCTCTGGTGAAGAGATTGTGTGTTTGTATTCAGGGACCCGGCTGAAATAAGCCCCTAGAATACCGGCTTCACCGGTGAGGAGATTGTGTGTGTGCATAACCACTGACTGCTATCAGTTCGGCAGTAAGCTTGCGCTCCTGTGAGGCTAACAGGGCGCAGTGCTTTCCTCTCATGGCTGCTCTGTGAGGTAACAGAGCTAGTCTATACCGCCAAACAGTGCCACCATTCACTAGCAGCAGGTTCTCCTGCACGGTGGACCCCGGGCTGCGAACGCACCATTTATAATAAACATCTATTTTTACTCGGTGCGTTCCGCTAGCCCTAACATAATACTAGCGCCAGGGTCTGGCTAGTAAATGGTGGATGATCAGCGTTTACAGCGGTACATCCAGCAGCTGGATTGGTGGCTCTTGAGCGCACAACCTCAGCTGTGGATGTTACCGCAGTCGCTGTTCAGGCTGCAAGTGTAGCTGCAGCCAGTTTGTCCTCGACCACCCCTCCTCCGACTTTATCCTATCTCCCGCTTCCAGACAAGTTTGCTGGTGACAGTAAACTATGTCGGGGATTCGTGAGTCAGTGCTTCATACATCTTGAGCTTCTGGCTGCACGTTTTCCTATGGAATGGGCGAAAGTGGGATTTATTTTATCCCTTTTGTCGGGCAGGGCGTTGGAGTGGGCAACGCCGCTATGGGAGCGTAATGATTGTGTGGTGCAGAGTGCTCCTATCTTCCTGGACGCTCTGAAACAGGTCTTTTTGGGACCTCGTGTCACCTACGATACCGCATTCCAATTGTTGGCAATAACAAAGGGTGCGTCCATGGTCAGTCAGTTCGCCGTCCAATTCCGGACTCTGGTCTCAGAGCTGGAGTGGCCGGATAAAGTCCTTATTCCGGTATTTTGGAAAGGACTGCCAGACCATGTGAAGGACGCCTTGGCCACCAGGGAGATTCCCGCCACACTGGAGGAGCTCATTACTATATCTACCCGCATCGACCTCCATTTTAATGAGCGGAGGTTAGAGCGGACCCAGTGTAGGCAGAGGTTTCGGCTGGCTCCCACCTTCACCAGACCTCTAGAAACTTCCGTTCAGGTGTCCGACTCCCATGAGGCCATGGAGGTTTCTCGAGTGGGACCTAAGTCCCGGGCCGCTCGGGTACCCGTGGTTTGTAAAAATTGCCAACAAATAGGACATTATGCCAATAAATGTCCACGGCGGTCAGGATCGCGTCTAGTAACCATTGGAGGAGGTTCACTAGATACAGCGGCATTTTCCTCCAAGTTGTCCTTTAAAGGGACAATCACGTTAGGCTCATCTTCTCTAACAGTCGAACTTTGTGTGGACTCAGGAGTGGAGGGGAATTTCATGTCCTCTGCTTTTGCTCTGCACCATGCAATACCTCAGGTGATGCTCGCCAAACCAGTGACTGTTAGAGTAGTGAATGGGTCAACACTTCCCACACAAATCACACACCAGACTGTCCCTTTCACGTTATCCATGTCCCCTTCCCACCAGGAGGTTATTTCCCTTCTTGTCCTTCCCGAGGGAATGGACGAAATTCTGCTGGGAATACCCTGGCTCCGTTTCCACTCCCCACATATTGAGTGGACCTCTGGGAGGATATTGGGTTGGAGTGAATCATGTAAGGGCAGATGTGTGAAAGAGTGCGGTCAGGTTTCCACCACTGAGATACCCGCAGATCTTTCTTCTCTTCCCAAGTGCTATTGGTGCTATGCTGACGTTTCCTCCAAAAGGGCTGCAGAAACTCTTCCACCTCATCGCCCCTATGACTGTCCTATTGATCTCTTGCCTGGAGCTGAACCTCCTCGGGGAAGGGTATATCCCCTCTCTCTCCCTGAGATGGAGGCTATGTCTCAATACATCCAGGAGAATTTGGCAAGAGGGTTCATTAGGAAGTCAGTGTCTCCTGCAGGGGCGGGATTCTTCTTCGTACAGAAGAAGAATGGGGAATTACGTCCTTGCATCGATTACAGGGGTCTTAATGCCATCACCATTAAAAATAAGTACCCGTTGCCCCTGATTTCTGAGCTCTTTGACAGGTTAAGGGGAGCAAGGGTATTCACCAAACTAGATCTGAGGGGTGCCTACAACCTGATTTGCATCTCTGAGGGGGACGAATGGAAAACGGCTTTTAATACCAGGGATGGGCACTATGAATATCTGGTGATGCCCTTCGGGCTCTGTAATGCTCCGGCTGTTTTTCAGGACTTTGTCAACGATATCTTCCGGGATATGCTTTCCACCTCGGTCGTAGACTATCTGGATGATATTCTCATCTTCTCTCCAGATATTGACTCCCACCGGAGAGATGTTGGCAGAGTCTTCGAACTCTTACGGGCGAATTCCCTCTATGCAAAGTTGGAGAAGTGTGTGTTTGAGCAGGAGTCTTTACCTTTCCTGGGCTATATCATCTCCACCCAGGGATTGGCTATGGATCCTGCCAAACTAAAGGCGGTGATGGACTGGCAAGAACCCCATTCTCTTAAAGCGGTGCAGCGCTTTATGGGGTTCATAAATTACTATCGCCAGTTCATTCCCCACTTCTCAACTTTGGTAGCTCCCTTCTTATTCCTCACCAAGAAGGGAGCGAATCCCAAATTGTGGTCAGAAGAGGTCTCCAAGGCCTTCACTTCTATAAAGTCTAATTTTGCTAGCGCTCCCATCTTACATCGTCCCGATGTGGATAAGCCATTCTTAATGGAGGTGGATGCCTCATCCGTTGGTGCCAGAGCAGTCCTCTATCAAAAGGATGCTCAAGGTCGGAAGCATCTATGCTTCTTCTTCTCAAAGACCTACACACCAGCGGAGAGAAATTACTCCATCGGGGATAGGGAGTTGCTAGCAATGAAGTTGGCCTTTTCGGAGTGGAGACATCTCTTGGAGGGAGCTCGGTTTCCCTTCCAAGTCTTCACGGACCACAAAAATTTGGTTTATTTGCGTACAGCTCAGTGGCTGAATTCTCATCAGGCCAGATGGTCCTTGTTCTTCTCCCGGTTCCACTTCACTCTCCATTATCTCGCCGGGGAGAAGAACATTCGTGCTGACGCTCTCTCTCGCTCCGTTGTGTCAACTGAGGAGGAGGAAGAGGAGCATTGGCTTATTGTCCCTTCAGAGAGTCTGAGAACCGTAGCTCCGGTTTCGCTAGAGTCTGTGCCTCCGGGCAAGACTTTTGATCCCATCAATTTGCGACCGGAGGTTCTCTTTTGGGCTCATTTGTCCAGAGTGGGTGGACACTTTGGGACAAAGAGGACATCTGAACTGCTGGCTAGGACGTACTGGTGGCCACATATGGTCCGTGACATCGGAGATTATGTTCAGGCATGTGTCTCCTGGCCAAAAATAAGTCTCCTCGACAACGGTCAGCTGGGTTACTCTATCCCTTGCCGGTGGCAGACAGGCCCTGGGAGATGGTCGGGATGGACTTTGTCGTGGGTTTGCCCAAGTCTCGTGGCTCTACCATCATTTGGGTTATCACCGATCATTTTTCTAAGATGGTGCATTTGGTGCCGCTTCCAAGGCTACCTTCTGCACGGGCCTTGGCAGCATTGTTTATTAAACACATTTTCCGCCTACACGGTATGCCAGACAAAATTGTCAGTGACCGGGGTCCCCAGTTTGCGTCTCGGTTCTGGAGAGAGCTCTGTCGTCTTCTCAGCATTGAGTTGAATCTCTCTTCAGCATATCATTCCGAGACGAATGGGTTGGTAGAGAGGGCCAACCAGACCTTGGTCACACATCTGCAACATTTTGTCTCAGCCAGGCAGGATGACTGGGCATCCTTGCTACCATGGGCGGAGTTTGCGCTGAACAATGCCGTAGCCGATTCCACTGGACAAACCCCATTCCTCCTTAACTATGGTCAGCATCTGCGGGTACCTGTGCCTATGCCCGTGTCTTCCGCTGACTCCAGGGTGGCAGACTGGGCTGTGGAGGCACAGGATATTTGGGACCGCACTCAGGATGCCATTCGGGCCTCCAAGGAGAGAATGAGGTCCTCCGCCGATGCACATCGGCGCCCCGCTCAGACCTTTGCTCCTGGCGACTTGGTGTGGATCTCCGCCCGTAACATCAGGCTGCGAGTTGAGTCCACTAAGTTTGTACCTCACTACTTGGGCCCCTTCAAGGTCCTCGAACAGGTTAACCCTGTGGTCTACCGTTTAGCCCTTCCACCACGCTTGGGTATCACCGACACCTTTCATGTGTCCCTCTTGAAACCCATATACATGTCTTGGTTTTCCGAGTCATCTGCCGGGACATCGGGTTCGTCTACGGACGATTACGAGGTGAACGCTATTTTGGGCTACAAGGTGGTACGTGGCAAAAAATCTTATTTGGTGGACTGGAAGGGTTATGGTCCTGAGGAAAGGTCCTGGGAGTCTGCTGAGCACATTCGGGCTCCGCAGCTCATTGATGCCTTCGAGCGTAGCGAGGTCCAAGGAGGGGGGGCCATGTTAGGGGTCGAGTTCCCGCCTCTGGACAGGGGGAATCTCGGTCCATCTCCACTGCGGTCTCCCATTCTTCTCCTGCCGCAGTGGAGTCTGCTCAGCGGAGATGTTGGTCCCAGCGTCTCCCTCAGTCTGACTCTGTGCAAAGGGTTACTGCTGCTTTTCCAGCTTCTGCCATTGAAGCCAGTGCTGGGCAGCGGCGAGCAGATGCTTTTGGGACTAAGTCCTGCTTTTCTCCTTCTGAGCATGCCCAGGGTAAGATCTCTCATTGGAGATCGAAGGTCACATACTTAGATACTGCAGCAAAGGCCATTGGCTCTCCTGGAAGGTCCTGAAGGTGCCCAGGCTTTGTGTCAGCTTCTCATTGGTCCTTATAGGTAGGTCTTGTTCGTGCTCCAGCTATAAAAGGCTCGCATGGTCATGGCCATGCACTAGTATCAATTCAAATATGTGCTTTGCGCCAGTATAGTTATGCATAAATGTGTTCAGGGACCTGGCAGAAATAAGCCCCTAGAATACCGGCTTCTCCGGTGAGGAGATTGTGTGTGTGCATAACCACTGACTGCTATCAGTTCAGCAGCAAGCTTGCGCTCCTGGGAGGCTAAAAGGCTGCAGTGCTTTCCTCTCACGGCTGCTCTGTGAGGTAACAGAGCTAGTCTATACCGCCAAACAGTGCCACCATTCACTAGCAGCAGGTTCTCCTGCATGGTGGACCCCGAGCTGCGAACACACCATTTATAATAAACATCTATTTTTACTCGGTGCGTTCCGCTAGCCCTAACACACATATTTGCCAGTGTGGTATTTCCGTGACAGCATTCATATATCTGCGTGCTCCAAATTTGGGCATTGTAGGCCGGTGGACCCCCTTTTTGCTGTCTGACACTCTAATTCTTTAGAGCACTATTTAGCTTCCAAAATTTTAAAAAGGCCACATATTTGCCAGTATGGTATTTCCATGACAGCCCTCATATATCTGCGCACTCCAAGTTTGGTCATTGTAGGCCGGTGGACCCCTTTTTTTGCTGTCTGATACTGTAATTCTGCAGACATACATAACACGGTTGGAGCAGGCTTGCAGGTCAGAATTGAATATTCTGCGCACTGAAGTTAAACAAGTAGATACTCAGGTCCAGGACCATACTAACAGAATCCAAGATATTGAAAGAAAGATGCTTTCTCATCAGAAGTCACTAGACATATACTCCAGCCAGCTTCACTATCTGATAGAAGCCCAGGATGATGCAGAAAACAGGGGAAGGCACAATAATCTGAGGATTTGGGGTCTACCTGAGTCAGTAGAATCTAAAGATCTTCCTCGCACATTGAAATGCATTTTCAACATAATTCTGGGTGAGCCTCCTGAGAAGGAGATTGAATTGGACAGAGCTCACAGAGCACTTGGCCCCAGAGCATCTGACCCAGACCGTCCACAGGACGTGATATGCCGCATTCATCACTATGTAGAAAAAGCAGCCATCTTGCCAAGGCTCAGAGATGGATCCCCTGCTCTATTCCAAGGATCAAAGATTCTAATCCTACCTGACCTGTCCCGCCTTACTCTGCAAAGAAGAGGAGCATTGAGACCTCTCTTGGATTTGCTTCGAGATCATAACTTGCCGTATAGCTGGAGGTTTCCATTCCATTTGCAGGTCCGTCATGCGGGCCGCATGCATATCCTCAGGTTCCCATCGGACATTGCATCATTTACATCAACCTTGGACCTCCCTCGGATTGAAATTATGGACTGGCCTACTATTCCAGTGGAGGCCTTTGGCGGGTTATCCCAAAGTCTGACGAGGGCCACTCAACGCTGGGGCAGGAGGGGGCAGGAATCTTTCTCTCCTCCTTGAGATCTGTGGTCTGGGGATTATTTCCTTTCAAAATTAATGTACTATTCTGATATGCAATGTTATGTTTCCATGTTTTGCTTTCAGATAATGATTGTTGAATGTTGCTCCAGTTATCTTTATTTGTAACCATCATCAGGAGTTGTGTTATCAATGTTTTCTTCACCCTGGGGCTTGTTGACCTTCTCCCCCTTCCCAAGACATAGACAACAGGTTAATAATAGTCTTAGGCAAGGGAGGGTCCTGGGGCTTATATTCTGATTATTTGACTATACTCTGTTCTCCTTGGTTTTTACATGGGGGCATTTAGGGGGCGGATTCAGCTTTGGTGTCATCTCGGCCTGGTGAGGGGAGCCCCTCTATGGAAAGCATAGTCCCCACCGGGAATTCACGTCACATTGTTGGACGTTAAATAATTTTCCCAATAATTCTTGTGCATTTTTTGTACATGTTCTTTTGTATCTTAGTATATTCACTCTAACCTAGTTAGTACGTTTGTCTGTTTTCTTCCCTTACATTTTTATTCTCTCCCTTGCTGACTCTTCATTAATATTTTCCTTTCTCTTCCCTTTACTCTCTCATGTGTCTGCTTCTGTCCCTTCTTCTTTCCCCCCCTCCCATAATTTTTTTATTTACTTTTTATTATTTTTTCCCTTTTTCTTTTTCCTCTCGCTTCAATTTTCATCTTTCTCTCCCTTTTCCTCCCCTGCTTATAAAGTACTTTTCCATCACCATGGAACGGATCAACATAGGATCCATTAGCCCCCGAGGGATGAATGTCCCTCAGAAAAGGTCTCAGATCTTGTATGATATGCATAAAAAGCGGACTCACATCCTCCTGCTCCAAGAGACTCATTTTAAGGCTGGCTGTCTCCCCACCCTGAAGGATCAATATTATTGCTCTTGGTTTCACAGCCCTAACCCAGACTCAAAGTCAAAAGGGATCTCAATAGCCCTACATAAGTCATTGGTCCATTCAGTCCTAGATTCTAAGATTGACCCAGAAGGCAGGTACATTCTTCTAAAACTTTCCATTAACTCAATGGTATCCACCATAGCTAATTGGTACCTACCCAATAAAGATCTGACTTTAGCTTGTTCCGCTATTCTATCACTCCTGTCGGATTTCAGGGAGGGGACTCTGATTGCAGGTGGTGACTTCAATTTTACCCTTGATCCGGAGGTGGATATTTCATCTCAGTGCCATTTCCTGCCCCATAGATGTATCAATGCTTTTAAACGTAAGATTCAGAACCTACGCCTGGTAGACACCTGGAGAGTCCTGCATCCTACGGATAGGGACTATACGTATTACTCCCTGACTCACTCTTCATACAGCCTCATAGATATGTTGTTAATAAGCCAGCATGCCCTGACCTGGCAAGCCCAGGCTTCTATTGGTCACATTGCCAGGTCGGACCATGCTCCGGTGTTTCTCCATCTTATCCCACCACATGGCCTTCATCGACCATGGACATGGCGTCTCAACGATAACTTACTTAAAGACCCTCTATGCACTATGGAGATTAAGAAGTCCATCTCAGAATTTCTATAATTCCATGAACGTGACCAGACATTCCTTTCTACCCAGTGGGAAACACTTAATGTCAGGACTCTGAACATTTTTATTACCTTTTGTGCATTACTAACCTTTTCCAAGATGGTGTCTTTGGTCTCATGTGCACTGTGTCTTCCTGCTATAAAACTCCACCCCAGCCTTCAGTCTGTGCTAGAGTTTTCTGCCTTGCATCCAGCTCCTGACCTCTGGTGACTCCCTGGCTATATACCTGCTATTGTGAATCTGTGGGGTTATCCTGTTACTCTGCTCTGAGTTCCTGCTGCATACACCAGTTCCAGTAATCCTCCTTCATCTGCTGCTCGTGTTTACTTCCATCTGCATTTGCTGGACATGTAAGCTATTTCTGCTCTGCAAGAACCTGAGACTTATTACACAGGCCTCCCTGGTTGAGCTAAGAAATTATTTGAACTGCCTTATAAGCATATCTATCTGTGTTTTGGACTAAGCAAGGACTTATTCTTGTCAAGTATCCTCAAGAATAATTGTGCTTCATAGACTTTTTGCATGATTGCATTTTCCTTTGAAGTTTCCTATAGACTGCTAAGCTGCGTTTAATATTTACACCAAGTGTTGTGGACTTGAGTTTCTCTCTGCACCAGTTTGAATCACCGTGTGATAATATAGACTTTACCACTTATAAAACTGTGTCCTGTAGTTGTCTTGTTCCACGCAAAGAGTCTCCTGAGTTATCCCCTATAATTATTACAGGATACTCTAGCCTAAAAAAAAAAGGAGACTGCTGGAACAATGACTGCAGAAAGCAGACTAGAGCAGGTGTTTTCCATAATTAGATCACTGCAGAAAGATGTGGAAGGTCTGCAAAAGAAGTTTGGAAGCTTTGAACACAATCAACAAGTGTTTGGACAGACTTTGCAGGACTTAAGCACCCGCATGGCTGCCCAGGAAAACAAACTTGCTGGCATAGAGTCCCAGTATGGACGGGCTTTTCAGGACATAAGCACGCAAATAGCTGCACAAGCGACTTTTCCCTCTGGGCAACCGCCACCAGCTAGCCCACCTAAGTTGCCCCCATTCAGATTTAATGGTGATCGCGACAAATTTCATGGCTTTGTGAATCAATGTATGCTATATTTTGATGTGCATGCTGACCATTTTCCTAATGATAGATCCAAAGTATTGTGTGTAATAATGCTGCTGACCGCATGAGCGCTCGCCTGGGCGAATCCGATGATTGAGTCTTGTGACCCACGGTTAAATAACTTGGATGATTTCTTGGCTGCTATGGCATTAATGTTTGATGATCCTAATTGCCGTGCAACCGCTGAATCTCCTTTATTGTCTTTACGCCAGGCAAAACGTTCTGTTATTGAGTATGCTACTGAATACAGGAGATTTGCGGTAGATACCAATTGGGAAAGTTATGCACAATTGCCTATATTTAAAAGGGGTCTGTCTAGTATTGTAAAAGATGAACTAGCTCGTTCTGAGTCACCACAAGAGCTAAAGACATTTATACAGCATTGTGTGCACATTGACATTCGCCTTACTGAGCGTAGGCAGGAGAAGTTTGCTGCATATAACCGTATTTCTAACTTTTCCCTTCCTTCCAAAGAGCCTGCAGGTAAAACATCTCGGGAGGTGGAGGAGGTGCCCATGCACTTTTGTTTCGTTCAGAGGCTCGAGATCAATGAGCACCAGGAGCATCGCCTTCGTGAAAGTCTATGTTTCTATTGAGGCCAGTCTGACCACTTTCTGATCAATTGTCCTAAGTGTCCCAGATGGCCTAACAAGGTGCTAGCAGCGGTAGGGGAGTATGACAACTGTGATGATGAATCTAACATCTCTGAATGTATCCTGCCTTTAAACGCTGTATTCCATTAACTTTCTATGACTTCACCCCCCAACGAGCTTAAGGAAAAGAACTCTCACTGTTCTCTCCTTATTAAGATCCTGTGTTCAGGACAGTGGATTTCCAGTGCAGCTGTGATTGACTCTGGTGCAGGTGGCAATTTCATGGATATCGCATTTGCCAAGGAACATGGTATTGAAATTCAGCAAAGAGCCTCTCCAATTACCATGGAAACAGTGGATGGGTCACCTTTAATCTCTGGGCCTGTGGATCAGGAGACCGTACCCCTTGAAATTTTGTTGGAGCCTAATCATCAGGAGCAACTTTCTTTCTTGCTAATTTCTTCTCCTCATTTTCCTGTGATTTTAGGCATTCCTTGGTTGCGTTCTCAGAACCCAATTATCAACTGGGAGACCAAGGAGATTATCTTACCAACAAGGAGCAACTCAGCATTAACAGAAGCTGTCCCTGAGTCCACAGCTACGGAACCACATGCACAGGTATTTTCTTTACCTTCAGCATATAAAGAGTTCTCTGACATCTGTGATAAGAAAAATGCAGATCAGCTTCCTCCACACAGGCATTATGACTGTCCCATTGAGTTGCTTCCTGGGGCAGCTATTCCTTTTGGTAACGTATACCCTTTGGCGGCACCTGAGCTTCAAGCCTTAAAGGAGTATATTGATGAAAATCTGGCCAAAGGCTTCATATGTCCTTCTTCCTCACCAGCAGGGGCACCTATCTTTTTTGTAAAGAAGAAGGAGGGGACCCTGAAACCCTGTGTTGACTATCGGGAACTCAGTAAGGTAACCGTACGAAACTGTTACCCTTTGCCTCTGATTCCCGAATTACTGGAAAGAGTCCACAATGCTAAGGTGTTCTCTAAACTGGATCTTCATGGGGCTTATAATTTGGTGCGTATTCATCCAGGGGATGAGTGGAAGACAGCATTCAGATGCCGGTATGGACACTTTGAATCTCTTGTGATGCCCTTCAGGCTTTGCAATGCCCCTGCAAAGTTTCAACACCTTGCTAATGACATTTTCAGAGATTTGTTGGACCAGTTTGTAGTGATCTATTTGGACAATATACTAATCTTTTCTGACTCTCTACAGGAACATGAAGAACATGTCAAAACTGTTTTAAGATGTCTGAAAGAGAACCATCTGTATATTAAGCCGGAGAAATGCGAGTTCTTAGGTTATATCATCTCTCCCCAGGGGCTGAACATGGAATCTGGTAAGATTCAGGCTGTCCTTGACTGGCCGGTACCCAAGAACATTAAGGAGGTCCAACATTTTATTGGTTTTGCAAATTTCTACAGACGCTTCATTCTAAATTTTTCTGATATTGTCCGTCCCATTACTTCCTTGACAAAGAAGGAAAAGCCCTTTAAGTGGTCATCACAGGCTCAAGAAGCTTTTGATCAACTTAAGATCTGTTTCACATCAGCACAGCTGTTGATACACCCAGATCCAACACTTTCTTTCATTGTGGAGGTGGACGCTTCTGATAATGGTTTGGGGGCTATTCTCTCCCAAAGAACTGGAGAGAAGGGTCTGCTACATCCTTCTGCTTTCTTTTCCCGTAGACTAACCTCAGCAGAGAAGAAATACTACGTGGGAGACAAGGAATTGCTGTCTATTATTGCAGCTTTCAAAGAATGGAGGCATCATCTGCAAGGAGCTGCACAACAGATCATAGTGCTAACTATTCCGTCGCAATTTAGAGTTCCTTAGATCCGCTAGATGTCTTTCTCCTCATCAGGCTCGTTGGAACTTATTTTTAAATCAATTTAACTTTGTTATCTTGTACCGTCCAGGTTCTCGTAATGGGAAGGCTGATTCTTTATCCCGAATCCATGCTGTGGATTCCGTACCTGGATCCCCGTCCAAGACCATTCTATCTGATGCCAATTTCATCGGAGTTATTCACGATCAGGACTTGTGGAAGGAGTGCAGGGAGGCCTATGATGGTGATGTATTTCTGGCCAACCCACCTGTGGATATTAATCTTATCTTTAAGGGTGGCATGTGGTTCAGAGATCGACTTATCTATGTCCCAGAGGTCATCCGTCTGTAGATCCTCAAGTTGGTACATGACTCCAAGTTGGCTGGTCACAGGGGGGTACAGAAGACACAAGAGTTCCTGAGCCAATTCTTCTGGTGGCCAACTTGCCTGAAGGATACCAAGGACTATGTTCTCTCTTGCGAGGTATGTGCTTGTTACAAGACTCCTCATGTGGCACCTACGGGTCTTCTACAACCATTACCTGTTCCGTCCCGCCCTTGGGGGTCTATATCAATGGACTTTATTGTGGAGCTGCCTACATCGGGGGGCATGAATACAATCATGGTGGTAGTTGATCGCCTGACTAAAGCTGCTCATTTTGTTCCGTGCACCGGCCTCCCCTCAGCTAAAGATACAGTGAACATCATCTCTGACCGTGGAGTGCAGTTCACTTCAAGATTCTGGAAGGGGTTTTGCTCTGCACTCAATATTAATGTCTCTCTCTCTTCCGCTTACCATCCCCAGACAAATTGTCAGACTGAGCGTACCAACCAGATGCTGGAACAATATCTAAGATGCTATGCTATATTCATGAATATGGATCCCAGGGCCTTGAGGAGAGTTTCCTATCCTTCAGACCCTGGGAACCATCCAGGATAGCTTCCGATACTTGTGTCCCAGTGACTTGTATTGGTATCGGGTATCGGTATCGGCGATATCCGATATTTTTCGGGTATCGGCCGATACTATCCGATACTTTCAAGTATCGGAAGGTATCGCTCAACACTAGTCACGACTTCCACGCACTTCACCGTTTTTTTACTTCTCCCACACTTTCTTCTTCATCATCATCAGCATCTTTGACATCAACTTCTTCTTCACCTTATTCATCTTCTTCATCTTCTACCTATTATTTTTTTGTTGTTACATTCTTCATATTCTTTTTATTCAACTATTAATCTTCTTCATATTCTACTTCTTCACCATATTCTTATTTGTGACAGGCATTCCTGTAGTTATTATCTATAAAAGTTTGAAGATTACACCTTCCGTTCATCGTCCTATTGCCTGCATAATCTGCACTTGTTTTACCCGCAATACCTTGTCCATGATCTTTATTATGTAATAAAGGACTAAGGTTGTTTTTTTCACCAACAATTGGAGTGCTGCTGCTTTTTTCTTGTTTTATTGGACTTTGTATGCACCTTTTTCATAGCAAGCACCTCCAGCAAGGTGAAGGTTTCTGGAATGTGTCCGTGATTCAGAGCTCATTCATCCTTTAACAGTGAGTACTAAGAGCGGTTTTTCTCAGTGCCATTCATATTTCTTCTTACTGATTTACACCTTCCATTCTGCCTGTCACAAAAGAGTTACATTTGTCCACGTTCAGCTTGGCCTGCATCATCAGGCTTTACCAGGGGCACCACGAGGAGGAACGTACTCACCCCCATACACTGCTTAGTCTTCTTCTGCTTATAATTTAGATAATATCTTTTGCTCTGATATTTAGTGTTATGCTTAATGTTCTTCTGCTCTTTGTTCTGCAGCCTGTTGTTCTTCTGCTTCTCGGTCTTCCATGTCGTCGTCTCCAGGGTCATCGTCTCCGGGGTCGTCGTCATCGGGGTGGTCTTCAAGGTCATCGTCTCCAGGGTCGTCGTCATCTCAGTGGTTGTCGTCTCTGGTGTCGTCGTCATCTTAGGGGTGGTCTTCCGGGTCGTCGTCTTTAGGGTCTTGAACTTGAAAATGTAGCAGAAGGTACAAGAAGGCTGAGAAAATGCCGAGAATCAGCTGATGGAACTGGAACTCGGATGGCTACCCGAAGGTCCAAGAGCCAATGGAACTACCGAGGACCAGCTGACGTTACTGGAACCCGATAACTAAGCAGGAGGTACCCGTGCCAGAAAGCACTACCAAGGACCACCTGACATTGGTGGAACTCGGATACCCAGAAGGAGGCACCTAAGCCAAAGGCTCTGCCCAGAACCAGCTGATGGTACTGGAACCAGGATGTGGAGCAGAAGGTACAAGTGCAAAAGACACTGCCGAGAACCAGCTGAAGGTACTGGAACCCGGATGGGTAGCCGAAGGTCCAAGAGCCAATGGAACTACTGAGGACCAGCTGACGTTACTGGAACCCGGTTACTAAGCAGGAGGTACCCATGCCAGAAAGCACTACCAAGGACCACCTGACGTTGGTGGAACTCGGATACCCAGAAGGAGGCACCTAAGCCAAAGGCTCTGCCTGGAACCAGCTGACGGTACTGGAACCAGGATGGGGAGCAGAAGGTACAAGAGCAAAATACACTGCCAAGAACCATCTGATGGTACTGGAACCCGGATGGGTAGCCGAAGGTCCAAGAGCCAATGGAACTACCGAGGACCAGCTGACGTTACTGGAACCCGATAACTAAGCAGGAGGTACCCGTGCCAGAAAGCACTACCAAGGACCACCTGACATTGGTGGAACTCGGATACCCAGAAGGAGGCACCTAAGCCAAAGGCTCTGCCCAGAACCAGCTGATGGTACTGGAACCAGGATGGGGAGCAGAAGGTACAAGTGCAAAAGACACTGCCGAGAACCAGCTGAAGGTACTGGAACCCGGATGGGTAGCCGAAGGTCCAAGAGCCAATGGAACTACTGAGGACCAGCTGACGTTACTGGAACCCGGTTACTAAGCAGGAGGTACCCATGCCAGAAAGCACTACCAAGGACCACCTGACGTTGGTGGAACTCGGATACCCAGAAGGAGGCACCTAAGCCAAAGGCTCTACCCGGAACCAGCTGACGGTACTGGAACCAGGATGGGGACCTATTCAAAATTGTCTTCCTAGAGCCCCAATTAGCGGTGTTGGAGCAAATGGTCAGCAGGGGGAACAGAGTGTAGGCCGAAGCCTGCACTGGAGGCAGCTTTGTGTCTGCGTGGTGTTTGCAGGACACGATGCCGGCTACACAGGAGGGGAACAGCTGGCGTTGCTGAACCCCACTGACACATTTGCTGGTGTTTTTTTCTGTGCAGCTAGCACTTCCGGGCACCAACTGGCAGTGTTAGAGCCCAGGGTCAGCAGGAGGAGCAGAGGAGCAGAGTGTAGGCCAAAGCCTGCACTGGAGGCAGCTTTGTGTCTGTGTGGCGTTTGCAGGACACGATGCCGGCTACACAGGAGGGGAACAGCTGGCGTTGCTGAACCCCACTGACACATTGGCTGGTGTTTACCTCTGTGCAGCTAGCACTTCCGGGCACCAACTGGCGGTGTTAGAGCCCAGGCTCTGCAGGAGTAGCAGAGTGTAGGCCGAAGCCCAATTGAACCAATTTTAAAGGTAACCTTTAACCTTTCCTCAGGTGTTACAAACTAGAAGAGCCACCTTGTGCAGCAGTAATGCTGCACAAGTCAAAGGTTGCTCTTTTAGTTTTGTTCCTTGCACACGCTGAATGAAACACGTATAACATTTAGCCCCTTATACAGTCAAAACTGTCTTGGAGGCGCGAGTTCCCTTCTTAATGAGATGCAGCACAGCTGTCAAAAATACCACCTTGGTGCTTGGCGCGGCCTCCTGAGCATCGCATTTTGCTGTACAGGAGTCTGCGCTGTTGTGTTATCCCTTGGCCATGCGCTGTTAGCGCTGCCCGTTTTCTGAGATCATTTGATGTCGGCCGGTGCGGTTCGCGATGCCCATGAATCCCAGCCCCGCAGTGTCTTTTCATTTATTCACACTGTGGGGCTGGGATTCATGGCCTTGCGCAGTAAATATGTTCGCCTCTCACTCGTGTCCTTACACCGGCTTCAGACTGTGCGGCGTCAGCTGATCCCTTATCGCATGCCACGGCCATGAAGCCGCACAGTCTGAAGAAGGCGGAAGGAGATGAGTGACACTGACAGGCGAAGATATGCACTGCTCATGCCCATCAATCACACCCTCGCAGTCAAAATAAATAAGACACCGAGGGGCGTTGTGTCGGGCAGGGCGGCTGCAGAGGCACAGCCAGCCAACCAATGATGTCAGAAGACGGGCAGCGCTACCAAGGGGGCTGCTGCGTGTCATTACAAAGGAAAGTTACACCTCAGGGACGGTTTAATGGTCTCAGGGGACACATTTTATACTTGTTGAGTTTGACGTGTGCAAGGAGAATAACTTAATGAGCCACCTTGTACAAATGAAGCATTACTGCTGTACAAGGTGGCTGTTATACATACAAACGCCTGGGGGGGACAGGTTCCCTTTAATTTCAGTTGTTGTGTCTGCGTGGTGTTAGCAGGACACGATGCCGGCTACACAGCAGGGGAACAGCTGGCGTTGCTGAACCCCACTGACACATTGGCGGGTATTTTTCTCTGTGCAGCTAGCACTTCCAGGCACCAACTGGCGGTGTTAGAGCCCAGGGTCAGCAGGAGGAGCAGAGGAGCAGAGTGTAGGCCGAAGCCTGCACTGGCAGCAGCTTTGTGTCTGCGTGGCGTTTGCAGGACACGTTGCCAGCTACACAGCAGGGGAACAGCTGGCGTTGCTGAACCCCATTGACACATCGGCGGGTGTTTTTCTCTGTGCAGCTAGCACTTCCAGGCACCAACTGGCGGTGTTAGAGCCCAGGGACAGCAGGAGGAGCAGAGTGTAGGCCGAAGCCTGCACTGGAGCAAGTTGAAAGGGAAACTTTAACCCCTCCCAGTCGTTTGCTGCTGAAAGAGCCATCTTGTACAGCACTAATGCTGCAAAAGGAAAAGGCTGGCTCTTTTAATTATGCTCCTTGCAAACGCTGAACTAGACACTTATGAAATGTGTCCCCTCACACAGTAAAACCATCCCGGAGGTGGGAGTTTCCTTTGTAATGTGACGCTGCACAGCCGTCATTCCTACCCCCTTGGTGCCGTGCGCCACCTCCTCAGCATTGTTTGATTCTGTCCCAGAGCCTGCTCTGTTATGTTATCCCTTGGCCAGGCGCACTTAGCGCTGCCCGTCTTCTGACATCATTTGGTGTCAGGCTGGCTGCGCCTGTGCGGCCGCGCTGTCCGAGATCCCGCCTCTCAGTGTTGTCTAATGTAATCCCACTGCGGGCCTGGGATCCATGGGCATGTGCAGTGCATATCCTCGCCTCTCACTCCCCTCCCTCCGGCTTCTTCAGACTGTGCAGCGTCACGGCCGTGGCATGCTATTAGGGATCATCTGACGGCTCACAGTCTGAAGAAGGCGGAGGGAGATGAGTGAGAGGCGGAGGTGAAGATATGCACTGCGCATGCCCATGGATCCCAGGCCCGCAGTGTGAATAAATCAGAAGACACTGCGAGGCAGGATCTCGGCCAGCGCGACCGCACAGGCGCAGCCAGCCTGACACCAAATGATGTCAGAAGATGGGCAGCGCTAACTGTGCCTGGCCAAGGGATAACATAACAGCGCAGGCTCCAGGACAGAATCAAACAACGCTGAGGAGGCGGCGCACGTCGCCAAGGGGGTAGGAGTGACGGCTGTGCTGCGTCACATTACAAAGGAAAGTCCCACCTCCGGGATGGTTTAACGGTGTGAGGAGACACATTTCATAAGTGTTAGGTTCAGCGTGTGCAAGGAGCACAACGAAAAGAGGCACCTTTTCCTTGTGCAGCATTACTGCTGCACAAGGTGGCTCTTTCAGTAACAAACGCCTGGGGGGGACAGGTTACCTTAAATTTAAGTAGTTGTGCCAGCGTGGCGGTCGCATGACACGTTGCCGGATACACAGCAGGGGAGCAGCAGGCGTTGCTGAACCCCAGTAACACATTTGCGAGGTGTTTGGATCTGTGCAAACAGCACTTCTGGGCAGCAACCAGCAGTGTTGGAGCCCAGGGACAGCAGGAGGAGCAGATTGGAGGTATTGCCGCACACACAGCTGGGGAACAGCTGACGTTACTGAACCCCAATAACAGAGGAGCGACTGTTGACTGTGCGGACAGCACTTCCAGGCACCAACTGGTGGTGTTGGAGCACGGGGACAGAAGGAGGAGCAGATTGGAGTTATTGCCGCACACACAGCTGGGGAACAACTTACGTTACTGAACCCCAAAAACAGAGGAGCGACTGTTGACTGTGCGGACAGCACTTTCAGGCACCAACTGGCGGTGTTGGAGCCCAGGGACAGCAGGAGGAGCAGATTGGAGGTATTTCCGCACACACAGCTGGGGAACAGCTGACGTTACTGAACCCCAATAACAGAGGAGCGACTGTTGACTGTGCGGACAGCACTTCCAGGCACCAACTGGTGGTGTTGGAGCCCGGGGACAGAAGGAGGAGCAGATTGGAGTTATTGCCGCCCACACAGCTGGTGAACAATTGACGTTACTGAACCCCAAAAACAGAGGAGCGACTGTTGACTGTGCGGACAGCACTTCCAGCACCAACTGGCGGTGTTGGAGCCCAGGGACAGCAGGAGGAGCAGATTGGAGGTATTGCCGCAACACAGCAGGGGAGCAGCTGGCGTTACTGAACCCCAATAACAGAGGAGCGACTGTTGACTGTGCAGACAGCACTTCCGGACAGCAACTAGCGGTGTTGAAGCCCAGGGACAGCAGGAGGAGCAGATTGGAGGTATTGCCGCACACACAGCTGGGGACCAGCTGACGTTACTGAACCCCAATAACAGAGGAGTGACTGTTGACTGTGCGGACAGCACTTCCAGGCACCAACTGGCGGTGTTGGAGCCCAGGGACAGCAGGAGGAGTAGATTGGAGGTATTGCCGCACGCACAGCTGGGGAACAGCTGACATTACTGAACCCCAATAACAGAGGAGCGACTGTTGACTGTGCGGACAGCACTTCCAGGCACCAACTGGTGGTGTTGGAGCCCAGGGACAGCAGGAGGAGCAGACTGGAGGTATTGCCGCACACACAGCTGGGGAACAGCTGACGTTACTGAACCCCAATAACAGAGGAGCGACTGTTGACTGTGCGGACAGCACTTCCAGGCACCAACTGGTGGTGTTGGAGCCCAGGGACAGCAGGAGGAGCAGACTGGAGGTATTGCCGCACACACAGCTGGGGAACAGCTGACGTTACTGAACCCCAATAACAGAGAAGCGACTGTTGACTGTGCGGACAGCACTTCCAGGCACCAACTGGCGGTGTTGGAGCCCAGGGACAGCAGGAGGAGCAGATTGGAGGTATTGCCGCAACACAGCAGGGGAACAGCTGGCGTTACTGAACCCCAATAACAGAGGAGCGACTGTTTACTGTGCAGACAGCACTTCCGGACAGCAACTAGCGGTGTTGAAGCCCAGGGCCAGCAGGAGGAGCAGAGGAACAGAGTGTAGGCCGAAGTCTGATTGGAGCAAGTTGAAAGGGAACCTTTAACCCCCCCAAGGCGTTTGGAGCCGAAAGAGCCATCTTCTGCAGCACTAAGGATGCAAAAGAAAAAGGTGGCTCTTTTAATTATGCTCCTTGCAAACGCAGAAGTAAACACTTATAAAATGTGTCCCCTGATACCGTGAGACCATCCCGGAGTTGGGACTTTCCTTCGTAATGGGACGCAGCACAGCCGTCATTCCTACCCCCATGCCGGTGGACCCCTAGTCTGATACTCTAATTCTGTACAGCACTATTTTGCATTTAAAAAAAAAAACAACAACACATTTTTCCAGTGTGGTTTTCCGTGACAGCCCTCATATTTCTGTGTGCACCAAGTTTGGTTATTGTAGGCCAGTGGACCAGTTTTTTTGCTGCCTGATGCTCTAATTCTATACAGCACTATTTTGCATATAAAAAAGCCACAAATTTGCCAGTGTGGTATTTCCATGAAGGCCCACATATATCTGCGTGCTCCAAGTTTGGTAATTGAAGGCCGGTGGACCCGTTTTTTGCTGTCTTATACTCTAATTCTATACAGCACAATTTTGCACGTAAAAAGCCACATATTTGCCAGTGTGGTAATTCCATGACGGCCTTTATATATTTGCATGCTCCAAGTTTGGGCATTGTAGGCTGGTGGACCCCTTTTTTTGCTGTCTAAAACTCTAATTCTATACAGCACTATTTAGCTTCCAAAATTATAAAAAGGCCACATACAGTATTTGCCAGTGTGGTATTTCCGTGACAGCCCTCATATATCTGCGTGCTCCAAGTTTGGTCATTGTAGGCCGGTGGACCCGTTTTTTGCTGTCTGAAACTCTAATTCTATTCAGCACTATTTTGCATATAAAAAGGCCACATATTTGCCAGTGTGTTATTTCCGTGACGGCCCTCACATATCTGCGTGCTCCAAGTTTGGGCATTGTAGCCCGGTGGACCCCCTTTTTTTGCTGTCTGACACTTTAATTCTTAACAGCACTATTTAGCTTCCAAAATTATTAAAAGGCCACATATTTGCCAGTGTGGTATTTCCGTGACAGCCACCATATATCTGCGTGCTACAAGTTTGGTCATTGTAAGCTTGTGGACCCCTTTTTTTGCTGTCTGATACTCTAATTCTATACAGCACTATTTAGCTTCCAACATTATAAAAAGGCCACAAATTTGCCAGTGTAGTATTTTCGTGACAGCCCTCATATATCTGCGTGCTCTAAGCTTGGTCATTGTAGGATGGTGGACCCCTTTTTTTGCTGTCTGATACTCTAATTCTAAAGAGCACTATTTAGCTTCCAAAATTATAAAAAGGCCACATATTTGCCAGTTTGGAATTTCCGTGACAGCCCTCATATATCTGCGTGCTCCAACTTTGCGCATTGTTTGCCAGTGGACCCCTTTTTTTGCTAATACTGTAATTCTATACAGCACTATTTAGCATCCAAAATTATAATAAGGCCACATATTTGCCAGTGTGGTATTTCCGTGACAGCCCTCAAATATCTGCGTGCTCCAAGTTTGGTCAATGTAGGCCAGTGGACCCCTTTTTTTGCTGTCTGATACTCTAATTTGCATATAAAAAAGGACACAATGTTAGGTGTCGAGTTCCTGCCTCTGCACAGTGGGAATCTTGGACCATCTCCACTGCAGTCTCCCATTCTTCTCCTGCTGCAGTGGAGTCTGCTCAGCGGAGACGTCGGTCCCAGTGTCTTGCTCAGTCTGACTCTGTGCAAAGGGTTACTGCTGTTTTTCCAGCTTCTGCCATTGAAGCCAGTGCTGGGCAGCGGCGAGCAGATGCTTTTGGGACTAAGTCCCGCTTTTCTCCTTCTGAGCATGCCCAGGGTAAGATCTCTCATTAGAGATCGAGGGTCACATGCTTAGATACTGCAGCAAAGGCCATTGGCTCTCCTGGAAGGTCCTGAAGATGCTGAGTCTTTGTGGCAGCTTCTCATTGGTCCTTCTAGGAAGGTCTTGTTCATGCTTCAGCTATAAAAGGCTCGCATGGCCGCACGGCCATGCGCTAGTATCAATTCAAATATGTGCTTTGCGCCAGTATGGTTATGCATGAATGTGTTCAGGGACCCGGCTGAAATAAGCCCCTAGAATACCGGCTTCTCTGGTGAAGAGATTGTGTGTTTGTATTCAGGGACCCGGCTGAAATAAGCCCCTAGAATACCGGCTTCACCGGTGAGGAGATTGTGTGTGTGCATAACCACTGACTGCTATCAGTTCGGCAGTAAGCTTGCGCTCCTGTGAGGCTAACAGGGCGCAGTGCTTTCCTCTCATGGCTGCTCTGTGAGGTAACAGAGCTAGTCTATACCGCCAAACAGTGCCACCATTCACTAGCAGCAGGTTCTCCTGCACGGTGGACCCCGGGCTGCGAACGCACCATTTATAATAAACATCTATTTTTACTCGGTGCGTTCCGCTAGCCGTAACATAATACTAGCGCCAGGGTCTGGCTAGTAAATGGTGGATGATCAGCGTTTACAGCGGTACATCCAGCAGCTGGATTGGTGGCTCTTGAGCGCACAACCTCAGCTGTGGATGTTACCGCAGTCGCTGTTCAGGCTGCAAGTGTAGCTGCAGCCAGTTTGTCCTCGACCACCCCTCCTCCGACTTTATCCTATCTCCCGCTTCCAGACAAGTTTGCTGGTGACAGTAAACTATGTCGGGGATTCGTGAGTCAGTGCTTCATACATCTTGAGCTTCTGGCTGCACGTTTTCCTATGGAATGGGCGAAAGTGGGATTTATTTTATCCCTTTTGTCGGGCAGGGCGTTGGAGTGGGCAACGCCGCTATGGGAGCGTAATGATTGTGTGGTGCAGAGTGCTCCTATCTTCCTGGACGCTCTGAAACAGGTCTTTTTGGGACCTCGTGTCACCTACGATACCGCATTCCAATTGTTGGCAATAACAAAGGGTGCGTCCATGGTCAGTCAGTTCGCCGTCCAATTCCGGACTCTGGTCTCAGAGCTGGAGTGGCCGGATAAAGTCCTTATTCCGGTATTTTGGAAAGGACTGCCAGACCATGTGAAGGACGCCTTGGCCACCAGGGAGATTCCCGCCACACTGGAGGAGCTCATTACTATATCTACCCGCATCGACCTCCATTTTAATGAGCGGAGGTTAGAGCGGACCCAGTGTAGGCAGAGGTTTCGGCTGGCTCCCACCTTCACCAGACCTCTAGAAACTTCCGTTCAAGTGTCCGACTCCCATGAGGCCATGGAGGTTTCTCGAGTGGGACCTAAGTCCCGGGCCGCTCGGGTACCCGTGGTTTGTAAAAATTGCCAACAAATAGGACATTATGCCAATAAATGTCCACGGCGGTCAGGATCGCGTCTAGTAACCATTGGAGGAGGTTCACTAGATACAGCGGCATTTTCCTCCAAGTTGTCCTTTAAAGGGACAATCACGTTAGGCTCATCTTCTCTAACAGTCGAACTTTGTGTGGACTCAGGAGTGGAGGGGAATTTCATGTCCTCTGCTTTTGCTCTGCACCATGCAATACCTCAGGTGATGCTCGCCAAACCAGTGACTGTTAGAGTAGTGAATGGGTCAACACTTCCCACACAAATCACACACCAGACTGTCCCTTTCACGTTATCCATGTCCCCTTCCCACCAGGAGGTTATTTCCCTTCTTGTCCTTCCCGAGGGAATGGACGAAATTCTGCTGGGAATACCCTGGCTCCGTTTCCACTCCCCACATATTGAGTGGACCTCTGGGAGGATATTGGGTTGGAGTGAATCATGTAAGGGCAGATGTGTGAAAGAGTGCGGTCAGGTTTCCACCACTGAGATACCCGCAGATCTTTCTTCTCTTCCCAAGTGCTATTGGTGCTATGCTGACGTTTCCTCCAAAAGGGCTGCAGAAACTCTTCCACCTCATCGCCCCTATGACTGTCCTATTGATCTCTTGCCTGGAGCTGAACCTCCTCGGGGAAGGGTATATCCCCTCTCTCTCCCTGAGATGGAGGCTATGTCTCAATACATCCAGGAGAATTTGGCAAGAGGGTTCATTAGGAAGTCAGTGTCTCCTGCAGGGGCGGGATTCTTCTTCGTACAGAAGAAGAATGGGGAATTACGTCCTTGCATCGATTACAGGGGTCTTAATGCCATCACCATTAAAAATAAGTACCCGTTGCCCCTGATTTCTGAGCTCTTTGACAGGTTAAGGGGAGCAAGGGTATTCACCAAACTAGATCTGAGGGGTGCCTACAACCTGATTTGCATCTCTGAGGGGGACGAATGGAAAACGGCTTTTAATACCAGGGATGGGCACTATGAATATCTGGTGATGCCCTTCGGGCTCTGTAATGCTCCGGCTGTTTTTCAGGACTTTGTCAACGATATCTTCCGGGATATGCTTTCCACCTCGGTCGTAGACTATCTGGATGATATTCTCATCTTCTCTCCAGATATTGACTCCCACCGGAGAGATGTTGGCAGAGTCTTCGAACTCTTACGGGCGAATTCCCTCTATGCAAAGTTGGAGAAGTGTGTGTTTGAGCAGGAGTCTTTACCTTTCCTGGGCTATATCATCTCCACCCAGGGATTGGCTATGGATCCTGCCAAACTAAAGGCGGTGATGGACTGGCAAGAACCCCATTCTCTTAAAGCGGTGCAGCGCTTTATGGGGTTCATAAATTACTATCGCCAGTTCATTCCCCACTTCTCAACTTTGGTAGCTCCCTTCTTATTCCTCACCAAGAAGGGAGCGAATCCCAAATTGTGGTCAGAAGAGGTCTCCAAGGCCTTCACTTCTATAAAGTCTAATTTTGCTAGCGCTCCCATCTTACATCGTCCCGATGTGGATAAGCCATTCTTAATGGAGGTGGATGCCTCATCCGTTGGTGCCAGAGCAGTCCTCTATCAAAAGGATGCTCAAGGTCGGAAGCATCTATGCTTCTTCTTCTCAAAGACCTACACACCAGCGGAGAGAAATTACTCCATCGGGGATAGGGAGTTGCTAGCAATGAAGTTGGCCTTTTCGGAGTGGAGACATCTCTTGGAGGGAGCTCGGTTTCCCTTCCAAGTCTTCACGGACCACAAAAATTTGGTTTATTTGCGTACAGCTCAGTGGCTGAATTCTCATCAGGCCAGATGGTCCTTGTTCTTCTCCCGGTTCCACTTCACTCTCCATTATCTCGCCGGGGAGAAGAACATTCGTGCTGACGCTCTCTCTCGCTCCGTTGTGTCAACTGAGGAGGAGGAAGAGGAGCATTGGCTTATTGTCCCTTCAGAGAGTCTGAGAACCGTAGCTCCGGTTTCGCTAGAGTCTGTGCCTCCGGGCAAGACTTTTGATCCCATCAATTTGCGACCGGAGGTTCTCTTTTGGGCTCATTTGTCCAGAGTGGGTGGACACTTTGGGACAAAGAGGACATCTGAACTGCTGGCTAGGACGTACTGGTGGCCACATATGGTCCGTGACATCGGAGATTATGTTCAGGCATGTGTCTCCTGGCCAAAAATAAGTCTCCTCGACAACGGTCAGCTGGGTTACTCTATCCCTTGCCGGTGGCAGACAGGCCCTGGGAGATGGTCGGGATGGACTTTGTCGTGGGTTTGCCCAAGTCTCGTGGCTCTACCATCATTTGGGTTATCACCGATCATTTTTCTAAGATGGTGCATTTGGTGCCGCTTCCAAGGCTACCTTCTGCACGGGCCTTGGCAGCATTGTTTATTAAACACATTTTCCGCCTACACGGTATGCCAGACAAAATTGTCAGTGACCGGGGTCCCCAGTTTGCGTCTCGGTTCTGGAGAGAGCTCTGTCGTCTTCTCAGCATTGAGTTGAATCTCTCTTCAGCATATCATTCCGAGACGAATGGGTTGGTAGAGAGGGCCAACCAGACCTTGGTCACACATCTGCGACATTTTGTCTCAGCCAGGCAGGATGACTGGGCATCCTTGCTACCATGGGCGGAGTTTGCGCTGAACAATGCCGTAGCCGATTCCACTGGACAAACCCCATTCCTCCTTAACTATGGTCAGCATCTGCGGGTACCTGTGCCTATGCCCGTGTCTTCCGCTGACTCCAGGGTGGCAGACTGGGCTGTGGAGGCACAGGATATTTGGGACCGCACTCAGGATGCCATTCGGGCCTCCAAGGAGAGAATGAGGTCCTCCGCCGATGCACATCGGCGCCCCGCTCAGACCTTTGCTCCTGGCGACTTGGTATGGATCTCCGCCCGTAACATCAGGCTGCGAGTTGAGTCCACTAAGTTTGTACCTCACTACTTGGGCCCCTTCAAGGTCCTCGAACAGGTTAACCCTGTGGTCTACCGTTTAGCCCTTCCACCACGCTTGGGTATCACCGACACCTTTCATGTGTCCCTCTTGAAACCCATATACATGTCTTGGTTTTCCGAGTCATCTGCCGGGACATCGGGTTCGTCTACGGACGATTACGAGGTGAACGCTATTTTGGGCTACAAGGTGGTACGTGGCAAAAAATCTTATTTGGTGGACTGGAAGGGTTATGGTCCTGAGGAAAGGTCCTGGGAGTCTGCTGAGCACATTCGGGCTCCGCAGCTCATTGATGCCTTCGAGCGTAGCGAGGTCCAAGGAGGGGGGGCCATGTTAGGGGTCGAGTTCCCGCCTCTGGACAGGGGGAATCTCGGTCCATCTCCACTGCGGTCTCCCATTCTTCTCCTGCCGCAGTGGAGTCTGCTCAGCGGAGATGTTGGTCCCAGCGTCTCCCTCAGTCTGACTCTGTGCAAAGGGTTACTGCTGCTTTTCCAGCTTCTGCCATTGAAGCCAGTGCTGGGCAGCGGCGAGCAGATGCTTTTGGGACTAAGTCCTGCTTTTCTCCTTCTGAGCATGCCCAGGGTAAGATCTCTCATTGGAGATCGAAGGTCACATACTTAGATACTGCAGCAAAGGCCATTGGCTCTCCTGGAAGGTCCTGAAGGTGCCCAGGCTTTGTGTCAGCTTCTCATTGGTCCTTATAGGTAGGTCTTGTTCGTGCTCCAGCTATAAAAGGCTCGCATGGTCATGGCCATGCACTAGTATCAATTCAAATATGTGCTTTGCGCCAGTATAGTTATGCATAAATGTGTTCAGGGACCTGGCAGAAATAAGCCCCTAGAATACCGGCTTCTCCGGTGAGGAGATTGTGTGTGTGCATAACCACTGACTGCTATCAGTTCAGCAGCAAGCTTGCGCTCCTGGGAGGCTAAAAGGCTGCAGTGCTTTCCTCTCACGGCTGCTCTGTGAGGTAACAGAGCTAGTCTATACCGCCAAACAGTGCCACCATTCACTAGCAGCAGGTTCTCCTGCATGGTGGACCCCGAGCTGCGAACACACCATTTATAATAAACATCTATTTTTACTCGGTGCGTTCCGCTAGCCCTAACACACATATTTGCCAGTGTGGTATTTCCGTGACAGCATTCATATATCTGCGTGCTCCAAATTTGGGCATTGTAGGCCGGTGGACCCCCTTTTTGCTGTCTGACACTCTAATTCTTTAGAGCACTATTTAGCTTCCAAAATTTTAAAAAGGCCACATATTTGCCAGTATGGTATTTCCATGACAGCCCTCATATATCTGCGCACTCCAAGTTTGGTCATTGTAGGCCGGTGGACCCCTTTTTTTGCTGTCTGATACTGTAATTCTGCAGACATACATAACACGGTTGGAGCAGGCTTGCAGGTCAGAATTGAATATTCTGCGCACTGAAGTTAAACAAGTAGATACTCAGGTCCAGGACCATACTAACAGAATCCAAGATATTGAAAGAAAGATGCTTTCTCATCAGAAGTCACTAGACATATACTCCAGCCAGCTTCACTATCTGATAGAAGCCCAGGATGATGCAGAAAACAGGGGAAGGCACAATAATCTGAGGATTTGGGGTCTACCTGAGTCAGTAGAATCTAAAGATCTTCCTCGCACATTGAAATGCATTTTCAACATAATTCTGGGTGAGCCTCCTGAGAAGGAGATTGAATTGGACAGAGCTCACAGAGCACTTGGCCCCAGAGCATCTGACCCAGACCGTCCACAGGACGTGATATGCCGCATTCATCACTATGTAGAAAAAGCAGCCATCTTGCCAAGGCTCAGAGATGGATCCCCTGCTCTATTCCAAGGATCAAAGATTCTAATCCTACCTGACCTGTCCCGCCTTACTCTGCAAAGAAGAGGAGCATTGAGACCTCTCTTGGATTTGCTTCGAGATCATAACTTGCCGTATAGCTGGAGGTTTCCATTCCATTTGCAGGTCCGTCATGCGGGCCGCATGCATATCCTCAGGTTCCCATCGGACATTGCATCATTTACATCAACCTTGGACCTCCCTCGGATTGAAATTATGGACTGGCCTACTATTCCAGTGGAGGCCTTTGGCGGGTTATCCCAAAGTCTGACGAGGGCCACTCAACGCTGGGGCAGGAGGGGGCAGGAATCTTTCTCTCCTCCTTGAGATCTGTGGTCTGGGGATTATTTCCTTTCAAAATTAATGTACTATTCTGATATGCAATGTTATGTTTCCATGTTTTGCTTTCAGATAATGATTGTTGAATGTTGCTCCAGTTATCTTTATTTGTAACCATCATCAGGAGTTGTGTTATCAATGTTTTCTTCACCCTGGGGCTTGTTGACCTTCTCCCCCTTCCCAAGACATAGACAACAGGTTAATAATAGTCTTAGGCAAGGGAGGGTCCTGGGGCTTATATTCTGATTATTTGACTATACTCTGTTCTCCTTGGTTTTTACATGGGGGCATTTAGGGGGCGGATTCAGCTTTGGTGTCATCTCGGCCTGGTGAGGGGAGCCCCTCTATGGAAAGCATAGTCCCCACCGGGAATTCACGTCACATTGTTGGACGTTAAATAATTTTCCCAATAATTCTTGTGCATTTTTTGTACATGTTCTTTTGTATCTTAGTATATTCACTCTAACCTAGTTAGTACGTTTGTCTGTTTTCTTCCCTTACATTTTTATTCTCTCCCTTGCTGACTCTTCATTAATATTTTCCTTTCTCTTCCCTTTACTCTCTCATGTGTCTGCTTCTGTCCCTTCTTCTTTCCCCCCCTCCCATAATTTTTTTATTTACTTTTTATTATTTTTTCCCTTTTTCTTTTTCCTCTCGCTTCAATTTTCATCTTTCTCTCCCTTTTCCTCCCCTGCTTATAAAGTACTTTTCCATCACCATGGAACGGATCAACATAGGATCCATTAGCCCCCGAGGGATGAATGTCCCTCAGAAAAGGTCTCAGATCTTGTATGATATGCATAAAAAGCGGACTCACATCCTCCTGCTCCAAGAGACTCATTTTAAGGCTGGCTGTCTCCCCACCCTGAAGGATCAATATTATTGCTCTTGGTTTCACAGCCCTAACCCAGACTCAAAGTCAAAAGGGATCTCAATAGCCCTACATAAGTCATTGGTCCATTCAGTCCTAGATTCTAAGATTGACCCAGAAGGCAGGTACATTCTTCTAAAACTTTCCATTAACTCAATGGTATCCACCATAGCTAATTGGTACCTACCCAATAAAGATCTGACTTTAGCTTGTTCCGCTATTCTATCACTCCTGTCGGATTTCAGGGAGGGGACTCTGATTGCAGGTGGTGACTTCAATTTTACCCTTGATCCGGAGGTGGATATTTCATCTCAGTGCCATTTCCTGCCCCATAGATGTATCAATGCTTTTAAACGTAAGATTCAGAACCTACGCCTGGTAGACACCTGGAGAGTCCTGCATCCTACGGATAGGGACTATACGTATTACTCCCTGACTCACTCTTCATACAGCCTCATAGATATGTTGTTAATAAGCCAGCATGCCCTGACCTGGCAAGCCCAGGCTTCTATTGGTCACATTGCCAGGTCGGACCATGCTCCGGTGTTTCTCCATCTTATCCCACCACATGGCCTTCATCGACCATGGACATGGCGTCTCAACGATAACTTACTTAAAGACCCTCTATGCACTATGGAGATTAAGAAGTCCATCTCAGAATTTCTATAATTCCATGAACGTGACCAGACATTCCTTTCTACCCAGTGGGAAACACTTAATGTCAGGACTCTGAACATTTTTATTACCTTTTGTGCATTACTAACCTTTTCCAAGATGGTGTCTTTGGTCTCATGTGCACTGTGTCTTCCTGCTATAAAACTCCACCCCAGCCTTCAGTCTGTGCTAGAGTTTTCTGCCTTGCATCCAGCTCCTGACCTCTGGTGACTCCCTGGCTATATACCTGCTATTGTGAATCTGTGGGGTTATCCTGTTACTCTGCTCTGAGTTCCTGCTGCATACACCAGTTCCAGTAATCCTCCTTCATCTGCTGCTCGTGTTTACTTCCATCTGCATTTGCTGGACATGTAAGCTATTTCTGCTCTGCAAGAACCTGAGACTTATTACACAGGCCTCCCTGGTTGAGCTAAGAAATTATTTGAACTGCCTTATAAGCATATCTATCTGTGTTTTGGACTAAGCAAGGACTTATTCTTGTCAAGTATCCTCAAGAATAATTGTGCTTCATAGACTTTTTGCATGATTGCATTTTCCTTTGAAGTTTCCTATAGACTGCTAAGCTGCGTTTAATATTTACACCAAGTGTTGTGGACTTGAGTTTCTCTCTGCACCAGTTTGAATCACCGTGTGATAATATAGACTTTACCACTTATAAAACTGTGTCCTGTAGTTGTCTTGTTCCACGCAAAGAGTCTCCTGAGTTATCCCCTATAATTATTACAGGATACTCTAGCCTAAAAAAAAAAGGAGACTGCTGGAACAATGACTGCAGAAAGCAGACTAGAGCAGGTGTTTTCCATAATTAGATCACTGCAGAAAGATGTGGAAGGTCTGCAAAAGAAGTTTGGAAGCTTTGAACACAATCAACAAGTGTTTGGACAGACTTTGCAGGACTTAAGCACCCGCATGGCTGCCCAGGAAAACAAACTTGCTGGCATAGAGTCCCAGTATGGACGGGCTTTTCAGGACATAAGCACGCAAATAGCTGCACAAGCGACTTTTCCCTCTGGGCAACCGCCACCAGCTAGCCCACCTAAGTTGCCCCCATTCAGATTTAATGGTGATCGCGACAAATTTCATGGCTTTGTGAATCAATGTATGCTATATTTTGATGTGCATGCTGACCATTTTCCTAATGATAGATCCAAAGTATTGTGTGTAATAATGCTGCTGACCGCATGAGCGCTCGCCTGGGCGAATCCGATGATTGAGTCTTGTGACCCACGGTTAAATAACTTGGATGATTTCTTGGCTGCTATGGCATTAATGTTTGATGATCCTAATTGCCGTGCAACCGCTGAATCTCCTTTATTGTCTTTACGCCAGGCAAAACGTTCTGTTATTGAGTATGCTACTGAATACAGGAGATTTGCGGTAGATACCAATTGGGAAAGTTATGCACAATTGCCTATATTTAAAAGGGGTCTGTCTAGTATTGTAAAAGATGAACTAGCTCGTTCTGAGTCACCACAAGAGCTAAAGACATTTATACAGCATTGTGTGCACATTGACATTCGCCTTACTGAGCGTAGGCAGGAGAAGTTTGCTGCATATAACCGTATTTCTAACTTTTCCCTTCCTTCCAAAGAGCCTGCAGGTAAAACATCTCGGGAGGTGGAGGAGGTGCCCATGCACTTTTGTTTCGTTCAGAGGCTCGAGATCAATGAGCACCAGGAGCATCGCCTTCGTGAAAGTCTATGTTTCTATTGAGGCCAGTCTGACCACTTTCTGATCAATTGTCCTAAGTGTCCCAGATGGCCTAACAAGGTGCTAGCAGCGGTAGGGGAGTATGACAACTGTGATGATGAATCTAACATCTCTGAATGTATCCTGCCTTTAAACGCTGTATTCCATTAACTTTCTATGACTTCACCCCCCAACGAGCTTAAGGAAAAGAACTCTCACTGTTCTCTCCTTATTAAGATCCTGTGTTCAGGACAGTGGATTTCCAGTGCAGCTGTGATTGACTCTGGTGCAGGTGGCAATTTCATGGATATCGCATTTGCCAAGGAACATGGTATTGAAATTCAGCAAAGAGCCTCTCCAATTACCATGGAAACAGTGGATGGGTCACCTTTAATCTCTGGGCCTGTGGATCAGGAGACCGTACCCCTTGAAATTTTGTTGGAGCCTAATCATCAGGAGCAACTTTCTTTCTTGCTAATTTCTTCTCCTCATTTTCCTGTGATTTTAGGCATTCCTTGGTTGCGTTCTCAGAACCCAATTATCAACTGGGAGACCAAGGAGATTATCTTACCAACAAGGAGCAACTCAGCATTAACAGAAGCTGTCCCTGAGTCCACAGCTACGGAACCACATGCACAGGTATTTTCTTTACCTTCAGCATATAAAGAGTTCTCTGACATCTGTGATAAGAAAAATGCAGATCAGCTTCCTCCACACAGGCATTATGACTGTCCCATTGAGTTGCTTCCTGGGGCAGCTATTCCTTTTGGTAACGTATACCCTTTGGCGGCACCTGAGCTTCAAGCCTTAAAGGAGTATATTGATGAAAATCTGGCCAAAGGCTTCATATGTCCTTCTTCCTCACCAGCAGGGGCACCTATCTTTTTTGTAAAGAAGAAGGAGGGGACCCTGAAACCCTGTGTTGACTATCGGGAACTCAGTAAGGTAACCGTACGAAACTGTTACCCTTTGCCTCTGATTCCCGAATTACTGGAAAGAGTCCACAATGCTAAGGTGTTCTCTAAACTGGATCTTCATGGGGCTTATAATTTGGTGCGTATTCATCCAGGGGATGAGTGGAAGACAGCATTCAGATGCCGGTATGGACACTTTGAATCTCTTGTGATGCCCTTCAGGCTTTGCAATGCCCCTGCAAAGTTTCAACACCTTGCTAATGACATTTTCAGAGATTTGTTGGACCAGTTTGTAGTGATCTATTTGGACAATATACTAATCTTTTCTGACTCTCTACAGGAACATGAAGAACATGTCAAAACTGTTTTAAGATGTCTGAAAGAGAACCATCTGTATATTAAGCCGGAGAAATGCGAGTTCTTAGGTTATATCATCTCTCCCCAGGGGCTGAACATGGAATCTGGTAAGATTCAGGCTGTCCTTGACTGGCCGGTACCCAAGAACATTAAGGAGGTCCAACATTTTATTGGTTTTGCAAATTTCTACAGACGCTTCATTCTAAATTTTTCTGATATTGTCCGTCCCATTACTTCCTTGACAAAGAAGGAAAAGCCCTTTAAGTGGTCATCACAGGCTCAAGAAGCTTTTGATCAACTTAAGATCTGTTTCACATCAGCACAGCTGTTGATACACCCAGATCCAACACTTTCTTTCATTGTGGAGGTGGACGCTTCTGATAATGGTTTGGGGGCTATTCTCTCCCAAAGAACTGGAGAGAAGGGTCTGCTACATCCTTGTGCTTTCTTTTCCCGTAGACTAACCTCAGCAGAGAAGAAATACTACGTGGGAGACAAGGAATTGCTGTCTATTATTGCAGCTTTCAAAGAATGGAGGCATCATCTGCAAGGAGCTGCACAACAGATCATAGTGCTAACTATTCCGTCGCAATTTAGAGTTCCTTAGATCCGCTAGATGTCTTTCTCCTCATCAGGCTCGTTGGAACTTATTTTTAAATCAATTTAACTTTGTTATCTTGTACCGTCCAGGTTCTCGTAATGGGAAGGCTGATTCTTTATCCCGAATCCATGCTGTGGATTCCGTACCTGGATCCCCGTCCAAGACCATTCTATCTGATGCCAATTTCATCGGAGTTATTCACGATCAGGACTTGTGGAAGGAGTGCAGGGAGGCCTATGATGGTGATGTATTTCTGGCCAACCCACCTGTGGATATTAATCTTATCTTTAAGGGTGGCATGTGGTTCAGAGATCGACTTATCTATGTCCCAGAGGTCATCCGTCTGTAGATCCTCAAGTTGGTACATGACTCCAAGTTGGCTGGTCACAGGGGGGTACAGAAGACACAAGAGTTCCTGAGCCAATTCTTCTGGTGGCCAACTTGCCTGAAGGATACCAAGGACTATGTTCTCTCTTGCGAGGTATGTGCTTGTTACAAGACTCCTCATGTGGCACCTACGGGTCTTCTACAACCATTACCTGTTCCGTCCCGCCCTTGGGGGTCTATATCAATGGACTTTATTGTGGAGCTGCCTAC
This sequence comes from Ranitomeya variabilis, assembly GCF_051348905.1. Lineage (NCBI taxonomy): Eukaryota > Metazoa > Chordata > Amphibia > Anura > Dendrobatidae > Ranitomeya > Ranitomeya variabilis. The sequence continues at coordinate 123,649,940 of NC_135237.1, read as the reverse complement.
ATCGGGGGGCATGAATACAATCATGGTGGTAGTTGATCGCCTGACTAAAGCTGCTCATTTTGTTCCGTGCACCGGCCTCCCCTCAGCTAAAGATACAGTGAACATCATCTCTGACCGTGGAGTGCAGTTCACTTCAAGATTCTGGAAGGGGTTTTGCTCTGCACTCAATATTAATGTCTCTCTCTCTTCCGCTTACCATCCCCAGACAAATTGTCAGACTGAGCGTACCAACCAGATGCTGGAACAATATCTAAGATGCTATGCTATATTCATGAATATGGATCCCAGGGCCTTGAGGAGAGTTTCCTATCCTTCAGACCCTGGGAACCATCCAGGATAGCTTCCGATACTTGTGTCCCAGTGACTTGTATTGGTATCGGGTATCGGTATCGGCGATATCCGATATTTTTCGGGTATCGGCCGATACTATCCGATACTTTCAAGTATCGGAAGGTATCGCTCAACACTAGTCACGACTTCCACGCACTTCACCGTTTTTTTACTTCTCCCACACTTTCTTCTTCATCATCATCAGCATCTTTGACATCAACTTCTTCTTCACCTTATTCATCTTCTTCATCTTCTACCTATTATTTTTTTGTTGTTACATTCTTCATATTCTTTTTATTCAACTATTAATCTTCTTCATATTCTACTTCTTCACCATATTCTTATTTGTGACAGGCATTCCTGTAGTTATTATCTATAAAAGTTTGAAGATTACACCTTCCGTTCATCGTCCTATTGCCTGCATAATCTGCACTTGTTTTACCCGCAATACCTTGTCCATGATCTTTATTATGTAATAAAGGACTAAGGTTGTTTTTTTCACCAACAATTGGAGTGCTGCTGCTTTTTTCTTGTTTTATTGGACTTTGTATGCACCTTTTTCATAGCAAGCACCTCCAGCAAGGTGAAGGTTTCTGGAATGTGTCCGTGATTCAGAGCTCATTCATCCTTTAACAGTGAGTACTAAGAGCGGTTTTTCTCAGTGCCATTCATATTTCTTCTTACTGATTTACACCTTCCATTCTGCCTGTCACAAAAGAGTTACATTTGTCCACGTTCAGCTTGGCCTGCATCATCAGGCTTTACCAGGGGCACCACGAGGAGGAACGTACTCACCCCCATACACTGCTTAGTCTTCTTCTGCTTATAATTTAGATAATATCTTTTGCTCTGATATTTAGTGTTATGCTTAATGTTCTTCTGCTCTTTGTTCTGCAGCCTGTTGTTCTTCTGCTTCTCGGTCTTCCATGTCGTCGTCTCCAGGGTCATCGTCTCCGGGGTCGTCGTCATCGGGGTGGTCTTCAAGGTCATCGTCTCCAGGGTCGTCGTCATCTCAGTGGTTGTCGTCTCTGGTGTCGTCGTCATCTTAGGGGTGGTCTTCCGGGTCGTCGTCTTTAGGGTCTTGAACTTGAAAATGTAGCAGAAGGTACAAGAAGGCTGAGAAAATGCCGAGAATCAGCTGATGGAACTGGAACTCGGATGGCTACCCGAAGGTCCAAGAGCCAATGGAACTACCGAGGACCAGCTGACGTTACTGGAACCCGATAACTAAGCAGGAGGTACCCGTGCCAGAAAGCACTACCAAGGACCACCTGACATTGGTGGAACTCGGATACCCAGAAGGAGGCACCTAAGCCAAAGGCTCTGCCCAGAACCAGCTGATGGTACTGGAACCAGGATGTAGAGCAGAAGGTACAAGTGCAAAAGACACTGCCGAGAACCAGCTGAAGGTACTGGAACCCGGATGGGTAGCCGAAGGTCCAAGAGCCAATGGAACTACTGAGGACCAGCTGACGTTACTGGAACCCGGTTACTAAGCAGGAGGTACCCATGCCAGAAAGCACTACCAAGGACCACCTGACGTTGGTGGAACTCGGATACCCAGAAGGAGGCACCTAAGCCAAAGGCTCTGCCTGGAACCAGCTGACGGTACTGGAACCAGGATGGGGAGCAGAAGGTACAAGAGCAAAATACACTGCCAAGAACCATCTGATGGTACTGGAACCCGGATGGGTAGCCGAAGGTCCAAGAGCCAATGGAACTACCGAGGACCAGCTGACGTTACTGGAACCCGATAACTAAGCAGGAGGTACCCGTGCCAGAAAGCACTACCAAGGACCACCTGACATTGGTGGAACTCGGATACCCAGAAGGAGGCACCTAAGCCAAAGGCTCTGCCCAGAACCAGCTGATGGTACTGGAACCAGGATGGGGAGCAGAAGGTACAAGTGCAAAAGACACTGCCGAGAACCAGCTGAAGGTACTGGAACCCGGATGGGTAGCCGAAGGTCCAAGAGCCAATGGAACTACTGAGGACCAGCTGACGTTACTGGAACCCGGTTACTAAGCAGGAGGTACCCATGCCAGAAAGCACTACCAAGGACCACCTGACGTTGGTGGAACTCGGATACCCAGAAGGAGGCACCTAAGCCAAAGGCTCTACCCGGAACCAGCTGACGGTACTGGAACCAGGATGGGGACCTATTCAAAATTGTCTTCCTAGAGCCCCAATTAGCGGTGTTGGAGCAAATGGTCAGCAGGGGGAACAGAGTGTAGGCCGAAGCCTGCACTGGAGGCAGCTTTGTGTCTGCGTGGTGTTTGCAGGACACGATGCCGGCTACACAGGAGGGGAACAGCTGGCGTTGCTGAACCCCACTGACACATTTGCTGGTGTTTTTTTCTGTGCAGCTAGCACTTCCGGGCACCAACTGGCAGTGTTAGAGCCCAGGGTCAGCAGGAGGAGCAGAGGAGCAGAGTGTAGGCCAAAGCCTGCACTGGAGGCAGCTTTGTGTCTGTGTGGCGTTTGCAGGACACGATGCCGGCTACACAGGAGGGGAACAGCTGGCGTTGCTGAACCCCACTGACACATTGGCTGGTGTTTACCTCTGTGCAGCTAGCACTTCCGGGCACCAACTGGCGGTGTTAGAGCCCAGGCTCTGCAGGAGTAGCAGAGTGTAGGCCGAAGCCCAATTGAACCAATTTTAAAGGTAACCTTTAACCTTTCCTCAGGTGTTACAAACTAGAAGAGCCACCTTGTGCAGCAGTAATGCTGCACAAGTCAAAGGTTGCTCTTTTAGTTTTGTTCCTTGCACACGCTGAATGAAACACGTATAACATTTAGCCCCTTATACAGTCAAAACTGTCTTGGAGGCGCGAGTTCCCTTCTTAATGAGATGCAGCACAGCTGTCAAAAATACCACCTTGGTGCTTGGCGCGGCCTCCTGAGCATCGCATTTTGCTGTACAGGAGTCTGCGCTGTTGTGTTATCCCTTGGCCATGCGCTGTTAGCGCTGCCCGTTTTCTGAGATCATTTGATGTCGGCCGGTGCGGTTCGCGATGCCCATGAATCCCAGCCCCGCAGTGTCTTTTCATTTATTCACACTGTGGGGCTGGGATTCATGGCCTTGCGCAGTAAATATGTTCGCCTCTCACTCGTGTCCTTACACCGGCTTCAGACTGTGCGGCGTCAGCTGATCCCTTATCGCATGCCACGGCCATGAAGCCGCACAGTCTGAAGAAGGCGGAAGGAGATGAGTGACACTGACAGGCGAAGATATGCACTGCTCATGCCCATCAATCACACCCTCGCAGTCAAAATAAATAAGACACCGAGGGGCGTTGTGTCGGGCAGGGCGGCTGCAGAGGCACAGCCAGCCAACCAATGATGTCAGAAGACGGGCAGCGCTACCAAGGGGGCTGCTGCGTGTCATTACAAAGGAAAGTTACACCTCAGGGACGGTTTAATGGTCTCAGGGGACACATTTTATACTTGTTGAGTTTGACGTGTGCAAGGAGAATAACTTAATGAGCCACCTTGTACAAATGAAGCATTACTGCTGTACAAGGTGGCTGTTATACATACAAACGCCTGGGGGGGACAGGTTCCCTTTAATTTCAGTTGTTGTGTCTGCGTGGTGTTAGCAGGACACGATGCCGGCTACACAGCAGGGGAACAGCTGGCGTTGCTGAACCCCACTGACACATTGGCGGGTATTTTTCTCTGTGCAGCTAGCACTTCCAGGCACCAACTGGCGGTGTTAGAGCCCAGGGTCAGCAGGAGGAGCAGAGGAGCAGAGTGTAGGCCGAAGCCTGCACTGGCAGCAGCTTTGTGTCTGCGTGGCGTTTGCAGGACACGTTGCCAGCTACACAGCAGGGGAACAGCTGGCGTTGCTGAACCCCATTGACACATCGGCGGGTGTTTTTCTCTGTGCAGCTAGCACTTCCAGGCACCAACTGGCGGTGTTAGAGCCCAGGGACAGCAGGAGGAGCAGAGTGTAGGCCGAAGCCTGCACTGGAGCAAGTTGAAAGGGAAACTTTAACCCCTCCCAGTCGTTTGCTGCTGAAAGAGCCATCTTGTACAGCACTAATGCTGCAAAAGGAAAAGGCTGGCTCTTTTAATTATGCTCCTTGCAAACGCTGAACTAGACACTTATGAAATGTGTCCCCTCACACAGTAAAACCATCCCGGAGGTGGGAGTTTCCTTTGTAATGTGACGCTGCACAGCCGTCATTCCTACCCCCTTGGTGCCGTGCGCCACCTCCTCAGCATTGTTTGATTCTGTCCCAGAGCCTGCTCTGTTATGTTATCCCTTGGCCAGGCGCACTTAGCGCTGCCCGTCTTCTGACATCATTTGGTGTCAGGCTGGCTGCGCCTGTGCGGCCGCGCTGTCCGAGATCCCGCCTCTCAGTGTTGTCTAATGTAATCCCACTGCGGGCCTGGGATCCATGGGCATGTGCAGTGCATATCCTCGCCTCTCACTCCCCTCCCTCCGGCTTCTTCAGACTGTGCAGCGTCACGGCCGTGGCATGCTATTAGGGATCATCTGACGGCTCACAGTCTGAAGAAGGCGGAGGGAGATGAGTGAGAGGCGGAGGTGAAGATATGCACTGCGCATGCCCATGGATCCCAGGCCCGCAGTGTGAATAAATCAGAAGACACTGCGAGGCAGGATCTCGGCCAGCGCGACCGCACAGGCGCAGCCAGCCTGACACCAAATGATGTCAGAAGATGGGCAGCGCTAACTGCGCCTGGCCAAGGGATAACATAACAGCGCAGGCTCCAGGACAGAATCAAACAACGCTGAGGAGGCGGCGCACGTCGCCAAGGGGGTAGGAGTGACGGCTGTGCTGCGTCACATTACAAAGGAAAGTCCCACCTCCGGGATGGTTTAACGGTGTGAGGAGACACATTTCATAAGTGTTAGGTTCAGCGTGTGCAAGGAGCACAACGAAAAGAGGCACCTTTTCCTTGTGCAGCATTACTGCTGCACAAGGTGGCTCTTTCAGTAACAAACGCCTGGGGGGGACAGGTTACCTTAAATTTAAGTAGTTGTGCCAGCGTGGCGGTCGCATGACACGTTGCCGGATACACAGCAGGGGAGCAGCAGGCGTTGCTGAACCCCAGTAACACATTTGCGAGGTGTTTGGATCTGTGCAAACAGCACTTCTGGGCAGCAACCAGCAGTGTTGGAGCCCAGGGACAGCAGGAGGAGCAGATTGGAGGTATTGCCGCACACACAGCTGGGGAACAGCTGACGTTACTGAACCCCAATAACAGAGGAGCGACTGTTGACTGTGCGGACAGCACTTCCAGGCACCAACTGGTGGTGTTGGAGCACGGGGACAGAAGGAGGAGCAGATTGGAGTTATTGCCGCACACACAGCTGGGGAACAACTTACGTTACTGAACCCCAAAAACAGAGGAGCGACTGTTGACTGTGCGGACAGCACTTTCAGGCACCAACTGGCGGTGTTGGAGCCCAGGGACAGCAGGAGGAGCAGATTGGAGGTATTTCCGCACACACAGCTGGGGAACAGCTGACGTTACTGAACCCCAATAACAGAGGAGCGACTGTTGACTGTGCGGACAGCACTTCCAGGCACCAACTGGTGGTGTTGGAGCCCGGGGACAGAAGGAGGAGCAGATTGGAGTTATTGCCGCCCACACAGCTGGTGAACAATTGACGTTACTGAACCCCAAAAACAGAGGAGCGACTGTTGACTGTGCGGACAGCACTTCCAGCACCAACTGGCGGTGTTGGAGCCCAGGGACAGCAGGAGGAGCAGATTGGAGGTATTGCCGCAACACAGCAGGGGAGCAGCTGGCGTTACTGAACCCCAATAACAGAGGAGCGACTGTTGACTGTGCAGACAGCACTTCCGGACAGCAACTAGCGGTGTTGAAGCCCAGGGACAGCAGGAGGAGCAGATTGGAGGTATTGCCGCACACACAGCTGGGGACCAGCTGACGTTACTGAACCCCAATAACAGAGGAGTGACTGTTGACTGTGCGGACAGCACTTCCAGGCACCAACTGGCGGTGTTGGAGCCCAGGGACAGCAGGAGGAGTAGATTGGAGGTATTGCCGCACGCACAGCTGGGGAACAGCTGACATTACTGAACCCCAATAACAGAGGAGCGACTGTTGACTGTGCGGACAGCACTTCCAGGCACCAACTGGTGGTGTTGGAGCCCAGGGACAGCAGGAGGAGCAGACTGGAGGTATTGCCGCACACACAGCTGGGGAACAGCTGACGTTACTGAACCCCAATAACAGAGAAGCGACTGTTGACTGTGCGGACAGCACTTCCAGGCACCAACTGGCGGTGTTGGAGCCCAGGGACAGCAGGAGGAGCAGATTGGAGGTATTGCCGCAACACAGCAGGGGAACAGCTGGCGTTACTGAACCCCAATAACAGAGGAGCGACTGTTTACTGTGCAGACAGCACTTCCGGACAGCAACTAGCGGTGTTGAAGCCCAGGGCCAGCAGGAGGAGCAGAGGAACAGAGTGTAGGCCGAAGTCTGATTGGAGCAAGTTGAAAGGGAACCTTTAACCCCCCCAAGGCGTTTGGAGCCGAAAGAGCCATCTTCTGCAGCACTAAGGATGCAAAAGGAAAAGGTGGCTCTTTTAATTATGCTCCTTGCAAACGCAGAAGTAAACACTTATAAAATGTGTCCCCTGATACCGTGAGACCATCCCGGAGTTGGGACTTTCCTTCGTAATGGGACGCAGCACAGCCGTCATTCCTACCCCCATGGTGCCGTACGCCACCTCCTCAGCTTTGTTTGAATCTGTCCCGGAGCCTGCGCTGTTATGTTATCCCTTGGCCATGCACACTTAGCGCTGCCCATCTTCTGACGTCATTTAGGTGTCAGGCTGGCAGCGGCTGTGCGGCCGCGCTGGCCGAGATCTCACCTCGCAGTGTCGTCTAATGTAATCCCACTGCGGGCCTGGGATCCATGGGCATGCGCAGTGCATATCCTCGCCTCTCACTCCCCTCCTTCCGGCTTCTTCAGACTGTGCGGCATCACGGCCGTGGCATGCTATTAGGGATCAGCTGACGGCGCACAGTCTGAAGAAGGCGGAGGGAGATGAGTGAGAGCCTGAGGTGAAGATATGCACTCCGCATGCCCATGGATTTCAGGCATGCAGTGTGATTAAATCAGAAGACACTGCGAGGCGGGATCTCGGCCAGCGCGGCCGCACAGGCGCAGCCTGCCTGCAACCAAATGATGTCAGAAGACGGGCAGCACTAAGCGTGCATGTTCAAGGGATAACCCAACAGCGCAGGCTCCGGGACAGATTCAAACAACGCTGAGGAGGCGGCGCACGGCACCAAGGGGGTAGGAATGACGGCTGTGCTGCGTCCCATTACGAAGGAAAGTCCCACCTCCGGGACGGTTGTACGGTATCAGTGGACACATTTTATAAGTGTTAAGTTCTGCATGTGCAAGGAGCTAAACTAGAAGAGCTACCTTTCCCTTGTGCAGCATTACTGCTGCATAAGGTAGCTCTTTCAGTAACAAACGCCTGGGGGGGACAGGTTCCCTTACATTTCAGTTGTTGTGTCAGCGTGGCGGTCGCAGGACACATTGCCGGCTACACAGCTGGGGATCAGCTGACGTTACTGAAACCAAATAACACTGGGTCGTATGTTTTTACTGTGCAGACGGCATTTCTGAGCCTCAACTGGCGGTGTTGGAGCCCAGGAATTACAGTTCAGGTGGTAGAAAGATGAACACAACAGGAGACCTGGATACTGTAGACACCCAATTATTTAATCAGGAAGAGGAGTGGCAAATTCCTGCGAGATCCAGGCCTGGTTCATTTTCAGAAAAGTAAACCGGTCAACGTTATCGGAGGATAGTCGCATGCGATGGTCTGTTAGTACACCACCTGCAGCACTAAAGACGCGTTCCGATAATACACTAGCCGCAGGGCAAGCCAGCACTTCCAATGCATACTGGCTTAGCTCTGGCCATGTATCCAGCTTAGAGAACCAAAACTTGAAAGTGGAAGAGCCATCTGGGAGTACAAAAAGAGGGCAAAACATGTAGTCTGTCACCATCTGATGGAACCGTTGCCTCCTGCTGACTGGAGCCGCCAGTGATGGTGTAGACATTTGTGGCGGGCACACAAAACTGTGCCACAGTTGGGCCATACTGGTCTTGCCTTGGGCAGAGGCACTGCTTCTGCTCCCTCTTTGTGCAGAGCCTCCTCCACTGCCTCAATGCACTGAGCTGCTTTGTAACGCACTAGCAGCACTGCTCTCAGTTGGACTGGAGAAGATGATGGAATTCACCAGTGTGTCTTGGTACTCCCGCATTTTACGCTCCCAGTTCAACGGTCTGATGAGGCTTTGTACGTTGTCCCGGTAGCGAGGATCGAGGAGGGTGTACACCCAATAATCAGCCATGTTGAGAATGTGGGCGATGCGGCGGTCGTTTCTCAGGCACTGCAGCATGTAATCAATTATGTGCTGCAGACTGCCAACTGGCCAAGAAAAGCTGTCCCCTGCTTGAGGCGTGATCTCTGCCCACTCTTCATCACCCCACCCTCGCTGTACACACTGACTTCTGGACAATTGTGTAACTCCCTCCTCTGGATGGATGTCTTCCTCCTCAATTGTCTCCTCCTCATCCTCCTCACAAAGTGTGCCCTGCCTACGCATTTGTGATGAACCACGTGGCGCTGACTGTCCAGAAGCTGATGGAATTGGTGACTCCTCATCCTCCACCTCTTCCACAACATCATCCCTTAGCGCTTGCAGTTTTTCTTGAAGCAGGCAGATAAGGGGGACAGTCAGGCTGACTAATGCATCATCTGCACTTGCCATCCGCGTGGAATAATCAAAGGGACGCAAAACCTGGCAGACTTCCCTCATAGTGGCCCACTCTGTGGTTGTGAAGTCTGAACGGCGCAGAGTGCGACTTCTTTGCGCCTGATGCAGCTGGTACTCCATTACTGCTTGCTGCTTCTCACCAACCGCTCCAACATATGTAGCGTGGAATTCCACCTGGTAGGTCACATATGATGCAATGTTCCGGAAGGCGGAATCGGCGCTGCAGAGCTGCAATGCGCGATCTTGCCGTGCTGGGACGCCGCAAGTGATCACACTCTAGGCGGACCTTGTGCAGCAGTGCATCAAGATCCGGATAGCCCCTCAAAAAACTCTGCACGACCAAGTTGAGCACATGTGCCAGACATGGGATGTGAGTGAGGTTGCCGAGGGCCAGAGCTGCCACCAGATTTCGGCCATTGTCACGCACTACCATGCCTGGCTGGAGATTCGCTGGCACAAACCACACGTCGTTCTCCTGCTTGATGGCATTCCAGAGTTCCTGCGCTGTGTGGCTTCAATTCCGCAAAGAAATTAATTTCAAGACGGCTTGTTGACGTTTGGCCACAGCTGTGCTCACGTCGGTCGTAACAGGTAAACGTTCACGGGTCCATGTGGAGGTGGACTGTGACGGCTCCTGCAGCGATGATTCTGAGGAAATTGTGTATGAGGAGGAGTCAATGCGTACAGACTGGATTCCTGCAATCCTTGGAGTGGGTAGGACACGTCCTGCGCCACTCGCACGATCTGTACCCGGCTCAACAACATTAACCCAATGGGCAGTGAGGGAAAGGTATCGCCCCTGCCCATGGTGACTGGTCCACGCATCGGTGGTGAGGTGGACCTTGCTACTGACGGCGTTCAGTAGCGCATGTTTTATGTGTCCCTCCACATGCTTGTGCAGGGCAGGGACGGCTTGCCTGCTGAAATAAAAGCGGCTGGGCACATTGTACTGTTGGACTGCCAATGCCATCAAGTCACGGAAGCTGTCAGTCTCCACCAGCCTGAATGAGAGCATTTCAAGGGACAGTAGTTTTGCAATGCCAGCATTCAGAGCCTGTGCTCGAGGGTGGTTTGCCGAGAATGGCCGCCTTTTCTCCAAAGCCTGTACTACCGATGGCTGTAGACTGGGCTGGGAGTGTGAGGATGACTGGGGACGTGGTGCTGCGGGTGGAATTACAGTGGGTCTCTGGACAACTGTGCCAGAGGTTCTTCCATGGCGATCCTGGGAGGAAGCCGAACCAGCTGTGTGTGAGCTGGAGGAAGAGGCAACACGAGCTGAAGAGGTGGTAGCTGCCGCTGTTGGTTGGCCTAGGTCTTCAGTGTGTTTTTGTAACTCCACCGCGTGCTTGGTCTGCACATGTTTCCACATATTTGAGGTATTGAGGTTGCCGACATTTCTCCCTCTTTTGATTTTCTGATGACACACCTTGCATTTGACAAAGCAAATGTCATCTGCAACTGTGTCAAAAAAGGACCAGGCACTGCAAGTCTTGGGAGCGCCCTTTTTGGCTTTTGGAAGAGACATGATCCTAACGGGTGCCGAAGTTGAGGCTACAGGCTCCGCAGTCTGCCCCCTCCCTCTCCCTCTTTGGCCCGTTCGGGGAATCTCTTCCCCAGAGCTGCTTCCACCAACTTCCTGTTCCTCACGCCATGATAGGTCAAGGACCTCATCATCTACACTACCCTCTGCCACCAACTGCTCCTCCTGGGTAGTCTCGGCAGCACAGCACGCACCAGAAGGTGGCACCTGAGTGTCATCATCAGATGCGTACTGTGGTGTGGTGACCGGAGGCACTGGCCCACCTGCCTCTTCAGAGTCAGAGAGACAAAGCTGTTGTGCATCACTGCACACTGCCTCTTCTTCCATTTCTCCAATGCCTCTTGGCTGACCCCCTGTTTCCAAGCCAAGAGATTCAGAGAACAGAAGTAGAGACAGCTCCTGTCCTGGGCTCTCTGACTGCCTGGGCAATTTGGCAGGTGGTGAAGAGACAGATGGGTGCTCTCCAGTGCTCTGTGCCTGAGAGGATGTGGCACTAATTGAAGTCGATGCGTTAGCTGCCATCCATCCGACAACGGCTTCAATTTGGTCTTCACGCAGCAGCCGTGAACGGCGCTCTCCGACTAAGCTGCACATGAAGGACTGTTCCCTGCTGAAACTGGGTGATGATGAGTCACCGGTGCCCGCAGCAGGCACAGAATCCCCATGTCCTCTCCCTGCTCCGCGCCCACGCCCACGTACCTTACTCCCTGCCTTCTTCATCTTAGTTGACTGATAAAGATAAGCAGAAAAGTACTAACGGCTTAGTGTGCTTATTCCTGAAAAGCTCCTAACAGGTATAAGAAACACTAATTTTCTAAAGTGTGGACTAGACTTTAATATGAGCTAATGTGGCCTACACAACTGTAAAGTGGTGTGTTTGGTGAACTTTATTATTTATTTATTTATTTTTTGGCAGAACCGACTACAGGGCGAGCTGCACTCACACGGAGACCTGCAGACAGCCGTAAACGGCGCTGCAAGGCCCAAAAAACATCCTCTAGGTTATCCTATGTAGTGTTTTTCCACAACTTAGCTGGATACGGGTGGAAAGCCACTAATAGGAATTATTTGAAAAAATGTGCAGCAGGCTGCACTATTTGCAAAAAAGGACAATGTATTTTACGGTATGCGGCAGTGACGCACCCTGAGCTGGATACAACCGGCTGTGGCTGCACACAGACTACAGGGCGAGCTGCACTTACACGGAGACCATGCAGACAGCCGTAAATGGCGCTGCAAGGCCCAAAAAACCTCCTCTAGGTTATCCTATGTAGTGTTTTTCCACAATTTAGCTGGATACGGGTGGAAAGCCACTAATAGGAATTATTTGAAAAAATGTGCAGCAGGCTGCACTATTAGCAAAAAAGGACAATGGATAGAACAGTATGAGGCAGTGAACCACCCTGAGCTGAATACAACCGGCAATGGCTGCACACAGACTAC